>NC_068377.1:19650674-20310049 GCF_023724105.1 Carassius gibelio
AAAATACTATTTAATATGTTTTTAATAAAACCGGAGATATTTCTTTCTCTACATTTTCATGTCAGTTCCACCAAAACGGACACTTTAAAAGTTCATAACTGGCTCATAAAGTAACCCATGTGAATCAAGAGGTCTAACCCAGTTTTTTAAAAAGCAGTAATCACTCTATATGATGAACAGACTTAATTTGGTCTCTTATTCAAATATAAATACTGATGGGCATGCATGGAGCACATGAAATGTTAAACATGCTTGTTGCACGAGAAAAAAAAAACCACTAGATTTCTATGATCTTGCCTTTTTTTTTTTTTTTTTTTTTTTTTTTTTTTTTTAAGCATCAAAGTTTTGGTGCACTGAAATCAGTTTGGTTAAAATGACTTGTTTCAAAGATTAACTTTATTTAATAACAATTTTCATTTATGAGTGTACAATCCATTTAATGCTGTTATATGTATTGTCTTAATGCCTCTCTTCAAATATTGAATCATCCCTTCCCTCCTTTTCCAGTTTAAAGAGATTAGCTTTGCTTATGAAGTACTGACTAACCCAGAGAAGAGGGACTTGTACGACCGTTATGGGGAGCAGGGTCTGCGAGAAGGTGGCTGCGGAGGAGGCGGGATGGATGACATCTTTTCCCATATCTTTGGTGGCGGTCTCTTCGGCTTCATGGGGGGACAGGGTCGGAGCAGGAACGGAGCGCGGCGGAGAGGGGAAGACATGGTCCACCCCCTGAAGTATGTGAAATCACAGCCTTCCACTGTTAAAGAGATGCATGCGTGTAGAAATGCTGTTCTCTGCTGCCCTTTAGAAGTCATAATGACCCCTTTTATTTTTTAACTTCCTTCCTCATCCTCTCACTGTTGCCAAGTACATGTATAGCATCATCATCTTAAGAAGCTTTAAATGTCACTATGGTTTTATTTGGGGTTGCATCATGATATTCTGGAAGATTTTACACGTTTATTTTTTTCCCAACAGGGTGTCTCTTGAAGACTTGTACAATGGAAAAACAACCAAATTACAGCTGAGCAAGAATGTTCTGTGTAGCACTTGTAATGGGTGAGTAAGGTTTGTTTCGCATTATGGGTGTTTTCAGGACAATTAAGGAGAATGATCTCTGTAATGAGCATTTTAAGTGTTCTCACCACACCCAATCATTTCAGTACAAGCTTACATTTTAAGTTACTCTCTTGTTAAATCGTGGCTTTTAAAGAGTTTGAAACTTGCCCTGGCTGAAGTGTTTTTCTGTCTGTTTCTGCAGTCAAGGCGGGAAGTCTGGTGCGGTCCAGAAGTGCACGGCCTGCAGGGGGCGGGGTATGCGCATCATGATCCGACAGCTGGCTCCTGGCATGGTCCAGCAGATGCAGTCCGTGTGCACTGATTGTAACGGTGAAGGTAAGGGACTGGGGTCTGACTGTACTTCATGAATGTCAGCCATGTGTTCACCTGGAGGTAAGATTCGCTGCTGGTTTCTTCATGATCCAGGCGAGGTGATCAGTGAGAAGGATCGCTGCAAAAAGTGTGAGGGGAAGAAGGTGATTAAAGAGGTGAAGATTCTGGAAGTGCACGTGGATAAAGGTATGAAGCACGGACAGAAGATCACCTTCGGCGGCGAGGCTGACCAAGCACCTGGACAAGAACCCGGAGACATTGTCCTGGTCCTGCAGGAAAAAGAGCATGAGGTTTGTCAATGTTCAGGAACACTTATGATAGAGAGGTTTAGTTGGATCAGAAACTTCATGGATTAAGTGAACAAGTTTCATATCTGGGGAAAATGTCTTTAAACTAGATTATTAGGAATTTTTCTGAGACTATACAGTACTATACCGTTATTTTGTCCATGTTTTAAAAGTGAAACATTAAAGCAACACTAACTTTTTCTGTGTTCAAGTTTGCTAAATGTATATAAGGAGCGAGTACAACACAAATTCATCTACCAAACCACCTTTTTGTCTAAATCCGAATCACTACAGTACACCTATAAGTGCTCATGGTTTGGACTATTGTAGCCTGTTTGGGTGGTCACCGCTGTGGAGTAACACACGTCTACGTGAAGCTTCATAGACAAACTCTCCCACCCTCCAGGTCCAGCGAGAGTCATGTCTGTTTTGGGCTGATATGGGATATCACAGAAGCATCAGTTTTGTTTTGTTTTTTTTTGTGTGTTTTTGTTTTTCTCTCTAATATGTTCTGTAAAGCTAAATTTTTATTTTTACTTTCAACAGACGTTCAGAAGAGAAGGCAACGACTTGCACATGACCCATAAGATCGGCCTTGTTGAAGCACTTTGTGGTTTCCATTTCACACTGAAACACTTAGATGGTAGACAGATTGTGGTGAAATACCCAGCTGGCAAAGTCATCGAGCCAGGTGAGTCTTCTTGAAATGAGTTGTACGTGATTTTGTCACATGGTCTAAATCATGGTGTTGTCTTCACAGGTTCAGTCAGAGTTGTTCGAGGAGAGGGCATGCCACAGTACCGTAACCCCTTCGAGAAGGGGGACCTGTTCATCAAGTTTGACGTGCAGTTCCCAGACAACAACTGGTTAAGCCCAGAGAAGCTGTTGGTAAGACGAAACATACATTTGAAGTTTTTGAAGAATATTATATTAGAATATCATTTACATTTAGTCATTTAGCAGATCCTTTATCCAAAGCGACTTACAAATGGAGGACAAAGGAAGCAATCAAAATCAACAAGAGAGCAATGATATAAGTGCTATAACAAGTCTCAGTTATCTGAACACCGTAAACATAGCAATATTGTCGGTTTTGTTACTCCTTAACTTGATGGTGACCGTAAAGACTGTTATAATGTTACAAAAGCTGAACACACCTCTTAAGGCTCTGATATACTCTGGTATGTCATTCTTCATTTCTGTGCAAAAAAAAAATGGAAAAGGCTGAGCAACGGTGTACTGTCAAACTTTCCAACAAAAAATATTGGAGTCAGTTTGTTAATTATTTTATTAGTGTTCATTTATTTTATAAAACTGGATGCATTGTTCTTGTACTTTTTATATTTTATGTAGTGTCATGATTTACTTTTTGATAAAACAAATGTTTATCAACGTATGTTTGTTTGGCGTTTCATTTATTGTAGACCTATACCCTTTAAATATACCCGCCTTTTGAAAGAACAACAGCAGCATGTTGTAACATTTATTTGAAACACATGTATTTGGTATTTGCTACTTTATATCTTTTACTCTTTCCTTTCTTTCTTTTCGTGGCTTTAGAAAACTTGACTCGGATGTTTCTTTACGTCGTTTTTTGCATAACTCCGGGTCGTCGACACCAAACTTCATTGCCATTTCTTCCTAGGACTCAAATGCTTTCTCTAAATCTTTAAAGCCTGTCCACTAGCGATCGTACAGGTGCGGATATATTTGTGCAGCTTCGCTGTTTCCAACTGATTATGTTCGAAATGATGTCATCAGTTCATTTTTCATTTGAAGTATATCAGGGCCTTTATAGAGGGGCCATGCTCAGGGGCTCCAGTGCTTTATCCAGATTTCCTTTAACTTTTTTTTTTATATACATATTCCCATCCCAGAAAAATATTGTTTCTCCAATATGTGCACTTAAAAATGCATTACTGTTTTTACTGTATTATACGAAACAACTGCTGCTTTAAGCATAAAAGCATTAAAAACATTGAAAATGAAAATTACTTACTTCAGATTGTTCAAAATCTATTTTGATTTTTTTTCTGAAAAGAATACAAATTTATTTTTTTTGTCAGGAGTTGGAGGACTTGTTGCCCACACGGGCCGATCCACCAGTCATCTCTGGAGATGCAGAGGAAGTGGACCTGGAGGAGTTTGTGAGCCAGAGCTCCTCTGGTGGTCACCGCCGTGAGGCATACAACGACAGCTCAGATGAGGAAGGAGGACATCACGGTCCTGGCGTGCAGTGTGCCCATCAGTAAACCCCACTACAGCAAATATCCTGTCCGGCTCCAACAGTGGGGATTTAAAAAAAGTTCTAGTTGCACAACAAACCGGTGTGTTTCTAATCCGATTCGGGCTGCCTTAAAAGATGAGAATTACATACAGCCATTCCTTTCCACCCGATTCCCTTGTAGTAAACGCACAGATGATCCCGCATCTAGAGACTCTTTCTTGCCCCTCATCCTCTCCCTGCGCCCTTTGGAGACAACCCCACTTCAGAGAGAAAAGGGTAATTGCTAAGTACTTTGTAACTTTTTTTTGTTTTTTTGTTTTTTTGGTCATTTCACAAATTTAAATTAATTTAAAACCGTTTTGGCCCTGGACTTGAGACCTTTTTTGTTGTTGTTGTTGTTGGAGAGCAATGACCTAACTGAAGAGGAGTTGAGAGATCCAAAAACAAAACACAAATGGGACATTATCACCAATCCATTTTTAGGTTTGTTTGTATCTGTGTGCAATTTTTACCACTTAATTTTATTTGTAGATTTTTTTTTTTTTTCTTTCTTTCTTCTGGTATTTTAATTGGAACAAGAGACTATAACCTGTATAAAATAAGTGATTGTCATTTAAGCTTTGTATCAGCTGCTGTCACATTTGAGTGTTTTTTGTTTTGAAATAAAATCAATTGCCTATTTGTCAGCAATCCAGGTGCATGTTGAACACTTTGGTCCCTTCACTGATTGAAAGAGAGAGGTATGCATAGTGAAATGAGTGGAGGAAAAAGCACCTTTATTATAGGCCTATATCTTCTGTGAAAAAGTTTGAGTTGTTGAATAAAATGTCCTTCGATATCTCCGCAACATAATCCAAGTGTTTGCTTTATTTGGGGCTTGGTAGCTAGTTTTTACAGTTTTAGTGCCATGCCAACATTGAGCAATCCTGACTATTCAGTACATCGGTCACCTAAAGCAAGCTGGATCAAATGCAATTGACCTGCATTTCAATCACAGATGAAACTATGCATGTTAGCTCACTGAATCTTGTGATCAATCCAATATTATCAGCGTTTTACCATTTTCACTCTGGAATGTTTTTAGATGCTAAAGCTCAACAGATGTGAAATGTGTTTACTTCAGACAGGTCCATGTGTCGAATGGTAGTGTAGGCTTACACATAACATTATGTACCCATTCCAAAAGCTCACGTTACTGCAGTTGGGTCATATCTGCACCGACAAAGCAGAGTAGTGTAGGAAACACCTGTGACCTGAAATGATCTGGATTGCCTAGGACTGTCACGTGCTTTACCTCATACTTCCTGTGTTGGAGCCAAAGTTTTTGGGGATTTTAAAGGACTGTATCACAGCAGTTCTATTGGCTCTGAAGAACACCAGAAGGCAGTACACGTTACCTGTAATGGCTATATGGACTAAAGTCTTCAACTGCTTTTAATGTAGACATGAACATTTACTAATACATAGCATTTTATTTCAGTGCTTTTTAAAATTATTTTTTTTATTTTTGTATGTTCTTTTTATCTGAATGCAGTGCTAAAAAAAATTTGTTTGGCAAACATAAGACAAATACACTAGAGCAATTATCCTTGTTAAAAGAAATACAAAACTGATGCAATGCACTTTAACGGTCTCCATTAAGTTTAATATTCAATTCAAAATACTATATACAATGTTACCACTAGGCCAATTTTTAAAAAATGCTAATGCATGTAGGTAAAACTGGTTTCATTGCTTGAATAAAGGCACCTAATATTAAGTAATGATTAATTTCAAATAATGCAAGGCAGAATTAAAGTCCATGTAAAGCAAGATTAATTGTCTTCTGAGTTTGTCACATCACAGAAAAAAATGTTATGAACCACCCAGCCAAATTTAAATTATACAAAAAAAAAGGCAAGTACATAAAATAAGGTACCGGTATATTCAAATCTTGGGAGAAAAAAAGAAGTTGAATTCTCTGCTCTCAAACAGATGATAACTGCCCTGGCCCCTCTCATCAGTGTTTGACATCAGACTTACAGATTTACAGACTCAAACCTTTGAGTCTCGTTCAGCTAAATGAACAAATCTTTTTGAGTCATTTTGATCAAAATTTTATTACAATTTTACGTGCTACTTCCCTAACATGTGTACTAGTACTTAAACATTGATCAAGCTACAAACAATACAAAACTGTAATGCTAGAAGAAACAGAAAAGATTCATTCATTGTTTACCTTGTCTGACAAGTCTTCGCCCAGAGAGCAAACAGTCATTGAAACTATGCTGAATCAACATCCCGTTGTCAACATTTAGTCATTGAATCAACATCGAACTCTGATGTTGATTCAACATCATTTTGCACCCTGATTTAATATTGAAACAATGTTGAAATTCTGTCCATAGATCAATGGAATTTCAATGGTATTTCAATTATCAGGAATATTGAAACAATGTTGAAATTTCAACTGAACCAAGGATCAACGTGATTTCAATGGAATTTCAATCGTTTTAAAATGTTAATTTTAAATGTAATGCCATAAATTAAATAGCCTGCTTTATCTACAGCCAGGATGTTAAAAATTAATGGAACATTTAAAATCTTGTATAAAACACAGAACACACCACACTATTTAAAATCAAATTCCTGTTTATTAGCCTCTCTACTCTTTATTTACACTTCATTGTCATCTGATGCCTGCATAAGTTGTCGTCCAGTCCCTCCTGTCCCGGTCTGGCGCATAGCGCAGCCACTTTTGGGTGAAAATTGGGTGATGGTAGCTGTCCCCATCTGCTGAGTAAGAGCATCTAAAACAGAAGATAAAATCACAATGCAAAACAAATATAGCCTTTAAGTTAAACAGAACATATATTTGAACAAATTCAGTAGCCTAGGCCTATGATTTTTCAATGATCGGATAAGGCAATAAGTCCTCGTGTTATAGGCTAGATCATATTTCCCCTATATTCAAAGCACTTTTCAAAACTGCCTGTTCATGGATGTATTCGAATTAAAGGGAGGCAAAAAGGATTAGCTTGCAGTGACCTCTTTCATAAGGAAAATGTATGAGGCCAATTGACTCAAAAATGTTTATGTTTATTATTTCATTGGTTCAGAAGTAGTTGTTAACTCCACAAATTTAATATAAATAACTGGATACTAATTAAATAGTTAATGTAGATTAGAGTTACCATAGACAAAAGATTTTTGTTATAAAATAATCATATGCTGAGTCCCAATTCGCCTACTTATACTACGACCTAAAAGTATGTACTTTTTTTGTGAGGGAAAAGTACATACTTTTGAGTGTGTAGCAAAAGAGTATGCACGCTCTGGGACATACTTCGATGACGTCATGCAACATGAACGACAACGTGGTTGACTAGTTACGCACACCACAACTGTTAACGTTTCATTCATTCTTTATGTCCAATAAAATTTTATTTACTATTCCCATCATTTTTTCTCATCGTTTTTTTTCACAATACATTTTACTATGTGTGCTTCTACCAAGTTGTGGAGTGAAGAAGCAGAGCTGCGTCGTCGTAGAACCAAACGCAGGTCGTTTGTGAGGCGGCTGGTTCTGACGTTCATGTGCAATGTGTGTAACGAAATAAAATATAACTTTAATTAGGGTTAAACATTTGAATTCTTACACTTAAAAGCTGAGGGTGCATCTCCGCTGCTGCACCCGGCTGCCATGTTTACATCACCACAAAGCCATCGCAAAGCTCCTCCCTCCCGTACGCAATGGGTTGTGGGCAATATTAGCACTTAGAGTGTGCATTGATCTGCACTTCGAATTCTAACCGGAAATAGTAGACCATCCGGGTATCTTTGGAATACTATTTTCAACATACTACGATTTGGGACGTACTAATTCTAGTTTCGCATACTATTTAGGACGGATAGTATGCGAATTGGGACTCAGCAATAGACAAAAACCGTTGCATTCAGTTTTTGATGAGGTTTTGGGCTGGAAAACCAATTGCAAGTGGTGCAAGTTGTTTGCAGAAATAAAATAAAATGAAATCAAAAATTTTGTTTTGCTTACTTGGTGTGCAATAGTGATCTGTAAAAGAACAGAAAAGACAAAAATCTCTGTTAAAAACAGCAATTAAAATTCACAATCATGCAGTGTGACTGTACTTTATACATATGTACTCAGGTAACCAATCTTTTATTAAAAATATAAAAACAAAGAATATAAACAACATAATATACAAATAAAATATAAAGTGGTTTATTCTTTTCAGCTACAGTTGATGTAATAGTAGCATTCAAGAAATAAATGTAAAATATAAAAAACGAAATACACTTTAATGTAGGCCTATAAAATATACAATTCTCATTAAAGCTAATGAATTACGCCCCATTAACTGGACTCCCCCGGCCTCTCAGATCACCATAAATGTTAAAGGGATTTTAATGCTAAAATATGCTATTTTTTATGCTGCACTTTCTTCCTATAGTGAATATTAAGCTACAATATATCTGTTTGTCAGCTCAAATGTTTCAGTGGTAGAACTTTTGCCTAGCGTGTCAGAGGTCTGGGTTTGGGTATTAAAATGAAGTACAATAGTTGTGCAAGTACAATGCTGTATCACTTGCGACGCAAACATCCAAAAGCCGATGAGTACAACTGATGAGTAGTTTACACTTTATAGATTAGGGGGTGCAGAAAGCTTTGTAAATTATTTATAATGTTTATTGAGATAATAGTATGATGTTGACATTTCAATGATTTATAAGTGATTAATAATATATTAACTAGTAACTATTAACCATTAAGGATTTTGTTTGATTCAGTTGTTTACTGAAGGCCCTGACTGAAACCCCAGGGTACTCAGGGTACTCACTGTCTGACAGCAGGTTCACTCAGACTCTGCTCATCATCACTGAAGAGTCCAGGAACAAAACAAGCCATCTGACACAGAGACAACAATATTTACTCTTCAGTTCCAGGTTCATTAGAAGGAAACAAGATAAAGCAGAGGTAAAATGCAGATAAAAGACAGAATAATATATATAACAACAATAATAACATATGTAATATACAAATTCTACTACTAATAATATAATCTTAAAATAACAGAATCTATATTTTTAATTTTAGGATGAGTGTGACTTACGTTTTGATGTCAGGGACTTCTTAAAATTGGTGAAATATATTCTGAAAAAGGCATATTAATGTATTTCATGAGCTTCTTTCATGAGTTCACCTGTATTTCTAAGTCAGTATCTCCCGTCAGCCACATTTCTGAAGGGAGATACTGACTTAGAAATACAGATTTACTGAAGAAGCTCATGAAATACATTAATATGCCTTTTTCAGAATATATTTCACCAATTTTCTTTTCAAAAATCTTGGAGTTTCACTTTGTTCTGTATAGTTTCTTTCTGTCCTCCTGAAATCACAGAACAATTTGTATTAATATCTGTTTATCATGAAATATCAAAACTCATGTGAACTTGTTTTCAGCCGATTAACGTTACACTCTCAGTGTAAGTGACGTCATCGATTCAGTAAATCAGCCTTTTCTAAAAAAAAAAAAAAACACTGACAAATCACCAGCAAAACATTCACAGAGCCATCAAAATATCTCACACACACGACGACTTGATGAAAAGCCCAGAGTTTCATCAACAAGAGCTCAAAATTAGCCTAACGTTAACGTTACCTGAAAACTGCTAAGATAGATGCTAACGGACTTTTTCGAAGACACTAAACCATTTCTATAAAATAAATTTAATTGAAACATGTCAATAACAGGTAAGAAACGTGTCAGAAACATTTGTATATCATATTTGTGTTATTTTAGCTACTAAACTTACCTAAAACAGCGTAAACCGCAGCGAGAGACGGAGATTACTGCTTGCCAGTAACGGTTTTTGTGTTGACGCCCCGTTTCCATGGCAACTCTGCTACCCGCTGGCCCGCTCGCGCAGAACTCACCGCACACACAGCATTCACACAAACAAACATCTCGAGTTAAAACATTACATTTATAATGTACAGCCTCATTCAATAATCACTCACTATAGAGACGGATTCTTTCTGGCAGCCTGTAAAAGAGTGAAAAACACGACGATAAAGCAGTCAGGACTTCTCTTTAATAAACCGCTTTTGCATTTTCACTCCGAGAAACTGCTGGAAACGCAAGGCTTTAACATTAATTTACCGTGACCGTTGTCTAAACAAGTTAACGGTAACATTATTTGAAAATGAGCCAGTCTCTTCAGCTGCCCACAGACTGTATAAAAACACACCGCGTGCCTGTGCTGTCTGGGTTCATATCGAACATTAAGCAAGCTTACCTGTACGCTTGTGCCAAGGGTCCAGAAATGAGCTGTGTCCGGTGCAGTACGTTGGGTATACCACCCGTTGATCTCCCGGTCAACCAAAAATCGATGGATTTTCAATCATATTTCCCGGTCAACTATATTTCGATGCATTTTCAATCATATTTCCTGGTCAACTATATTTCGATGCACTTTCTATCATATTTCCCGGTCAACTATATTTCGATGCATTTTCTATCATATTTCCTGGTCAACTATATTTCGATGCATTTTCAATCATATTTCCTGGTCAACAATATTTCGATGCATTTTCAATCATATTTCCTGGTCAACTATATTTCGATGCATTTTCTATCATATTTCCTGGTCAACTATATTTCGATGCATTTTCTATCATATTTCCTGGTCAACTATATTTCGATGCATTTTCTATCATATTTCCCGGTCAACTATATTTCGATGACTTTTCAACAACCGCATCGTTTCTCTGTCCACTATAAATCAATTACTTTTCAACACATTCAGGGATCACCCAGTAACCAAATATCAATTCTTAATCAATCATAAAGATAACTATGGATCAATGTTGTTCCAATATTGTTGCCATCAACATTAATAACATCAGGTTTTCATCGATATGATAATGGTGATTCAACATTTATTTTGCATTGAAATTTCAATATCAACCATAATGATGATTCAGATGGAAAAACAATGTTTATTCAATGTTGGCTTGCTGTCTGGGTTCGGGTTTGATTCGTTCCTTTAGACTTTTTTCAAACAAAGACAAAAAAAAAAAAAATTATATATATATATATATATATATATATATATATATATGCTTAAGAATATAAACACATATATGTTGCCAGGCTAACTCCTTTTATACAGTCTATGGTGAAGGAACGAATCAAACCCGAAGACTTGTCAGACAAGGTAAACAATGAATGAATCTTTTCTGTTTCTTCTAGCATTACAGTTTTGTATTGTTTGTAGCTTGATCCTGGCAACATATCTGTGTTTATATTCTTAAACATATATATATATATATATATATATATATATATATATATATATATATATATATATATATATTGTCTTTGTTTAAAAAAAGTCTAAAGGGCTTTAACCTATCATTCGTTCTGTTGTCACGTGACGTGACAGCATTGGATAGAGAAATTAATTTACAAGCTTCCTTACTAACGGATGCATAGTCATTATGATCATCATCAACTTCTTACAGTTTATGAATGTGTGAATTTCTGTCACGATGGTCATTTTCCATACACTGAATGTTGTAACTAAGGTAATAAAGAGTTGGTTATTATTGAGAGCGATTCGAAAGCATCTCTAGAGCTCTCATGGTACTCTGATGTCCTCCTACACCGGGGGTCTCTAAAGCTGTCGAGCTCAACCCTGCAGGACACCGGCCCTCCAGGACTGAGTTTGGACATTGACGGAGCATAAAACCAGCGGGTGCCATGTCAAAATATTTGAATACGACTGACTTTGTATTTAATGTGAATTTGATAAAACACTAAGTTACTAATGATAACACTTTCATTGTACAGAAAGCGAGCAAATCAAATTTCCATCGACTTCAATCTATCGTGAGTTTAAACACTCTCCCGTTAGCCTACCGTTGCATTCACAATCTCAACAGAAACGTCTGTGATTGGTTTAATGCGCAACGCTCGCGATCGCAGATTTGAATTTAGCAGCTGATGATGTGCCGCACTAAACGTTTTAATCAAATCATGTAAAATATTATTAGTCTATTTCTAATAGTCTCTTGGAAGCTGCATTCAAAATTCACTAGGGGACACGGGATAACTCTGCAATGTTCGGGTGTACGTTTATATAGTATGTATTATATTTATATTATACTTATAGTTTATATAGTATGCACAAATTCAGGATCAAGGTCTGAGCTGACAGAAAAAAGTAGATGATCAGCATCATGGTATCTACGAAGCCTGATTGGTTTGCTTTTGTCAGCTTGAAACCAATCCTGTAACCCAGAGTTTGTTCAGCTAGCTTCATGGTACAGGTCCCAGGACTGATTCAAATAGCATTGTGTTTAATAGCTCAAAATAGCTTACAACACAGAATGAAATAAAAGGCATCAGTAAACAATTACAGCACTTTCTCCATGCATGCTTCAACTGGCCTTGAAAACATACAGTGTCAGAGACAGTAAATCATTATCTTGGCCACAATCTTCCACAGAAGCTTAACTTGGGTCTAAATTTGTAAAAGTAATTTTTTCGAAGATAAAATGTTAAGATACATTACATGGGAATGAGTGCAACACAAACATTAAAAGAGTCCCTTCTTGTAAACTTCCCAGAACTTTAACAAGTGTTCATCACAACAGCATACCAGCTTCCCTCCCTCAGCACCAAAGAAAAAAAAAAACTATTTGCATCAGCCAAATGGTTTTGATATAAGGTGCTACAAAAGAGTTTCAGTTGAGCTATTTTCAAGTGAGTAACATCCGTCACAGTTTAGTTCCTGGTTTGGAAAGTTGTTCATAATGCTTTTAGCAGAATCTCGTGTTATATAGAGGTTGTCTATGTACCATGAACCATGCTGCAGAAGTTATGATTTAAAGGCAAATTCAATAAAAAAAAAAAATTATAAAATGACAATGTGTACAAACATAACTGAAATATTCAAGTGTTACATGTCTGACTAAATGGCTATTTCTGTAAAACTCATCCAGAAACCATTTTCTGAAAATATTAGTAAACAAGGCTGTAATTTCAACTGCTTGATTAAATCATGTCTAGAATTAGAATTTTTAGACTTAACACTAGCTTTCCAGTTTAAATGTGTTAGTTTGTCAAGTAATGCTGAACTCGCAAGCTTCTGTTTCAGATCAGATGTCATCTCACTCCAGAGCAGAGCACTCTTTCAGGAAACTGATGTGGAAATCTCGCACTTTGTCAAGAAGTACCTTCAGCTTCTCTATGGATGGCAGGATTGTCATTCTGAAACAAAGACAAACAGACCAAACTTTAAAACAAAAAGAGGCAAATCAAATAATAAAACACAATATCAAAAAGCAATATCATCACACAATAATTTAAATGGTAATGGAAGTGAATAATTCTCAGTTTTCTGAGCCATTTCATTAATCTGGTTTAAAAAAAAAAACAGAATGTGATGAGCACGTTCAACGCAGCTTTTCTGCGAAAACAACATTTTCGGCCAAAAAAGTGCCAAAGACAAAATATGGCAGATTTCAAATCCTGTTCTTCCAGGAAGTCATGGGTTGAAACAAATTCACCTGATATATAAATAAAATATTTGGATTTGTTTGATTAACAACTTTACCTGAAATGATACGTTCCATCTTTCTGCCCAAAGCCACTTCCAGGAACAACACAGATTCCTGTCTCCTCCAGCAATCTCAGACAGTAAAACATGTCCGGCTGCATTCCTAGAGCCTGCCGAACAAAATCACAGACACACAACCTCAGTGCCAGCTCACACTTTGCATCTCTAACTTTCGCCTTTTCTTTTTTTCTGATTAACAAAACACAGCAATTTCATTCGAGTAGAAGAGCAGTTTCTGCCATTATCGTTTGCAAACTAGCATTCTGCAAGCAATGATTCACTCAATTCTTGATGACTGTTTGACCTGTGCTAAACTAATACTACTGGTTACATCCTTTTTAACCAGATAGCACTTAAATCAGTGGTGTTCAAAGGAAGTTTGCACAGTTTACTGTGAATAATGTAGCGTTCCATGAAACTAGTGGATCCCAATACAAGAAAAAAAACACCACCATAGAGCTCAAGTGTTGGTGAGGTAGGAGCACTTGCCTTGGCTTCCTCCACTGCCTTAGGAGGAATAAAGATTCGTGGGAAGGCATACATGGCCCCCTGGACGGGATTACACTTGATTCCTGGAACTGAATTCAGGAACTGCTCAGTTAGTTTAGCTTTGTCTGCTAAAGCACCCAGCACTGAGGATTTCTCCTGAAAGAGATCAAACAAACACAAACATACTAATACTGTTATAACAGGTTACCGATGCGTAACATTTAGAGTTGGAGAGTTACAGACACACTAACCTGGTGGAACTGTCTGTACGAGTGTTCGTCTGGACGTGGAGGGTTGACTATCACATCCATTGCAGCCTGGCCGGCCAAGGGGGGACACAGACGCACTGATAAAAGCTTGACCAGCTGGGCCTTGACCACAGGATCCATGTTGATCACCTCCATATATCCACCCCGGAAGCCACATCTGTGGATCGACATGGACACGTCACCATGTGGTCTCAGACTTGCTGGACAAGTCTGCCAAATTCACTAGAGGTTTTGTCAGAAAAACACTCAATTCTAGTCAGGCCACATTCCACATAAAATATCAGAGGAATCTTTTGGTCTTTTGGACAACCAGACGAACAACAATGCCTTAGCCCAGCACACTGAGCTGCCATTAAAACATCCTTACAAATGCCAACTTCGGATATTTGTACATCACATCTATTTAAAATCACAAATTATAAAGCCAGATGATGTCTAAATGTGTTTCAGGATACTGTGGTTGTCATGTGAAGGGTCTCAGAAAGCTGGTCTCATGGAGGCCGCATGCTTTCCCCTGCAGTGGTTCAGGACAGGAATACTCACTCTCCCGTGTAACCTTTGGAAGTGGAATGGAAGGAGGCGAGCTCCACGCTGTTGAAGTACTCGGGACCCATCTCATAGAGCACCTTCTTGAAGGAGTGGAACTGACAGTCAGGAGTGTACACATTGTCCTGATACACCTGCCAGCAACAGAGCAAAGCAACACTGGGTACATGATAGTCGTATGGGAGTCAAATGTGTTCAATAAGAACAAGATTCAGGCAACTGAGGCACACATACTTCTGAAAAGCTTAAATTTAAATACTTCGGTTTCAAGCTTAAATGCGCACTAATGTTGAAAAGTTAGTAGTTGCTACAATTTTTGTTTGATGATCTTTTTGTTTGATGAAAGCATTTATTGCAAAGCAAAGTTATTGAAAAATACTATAAAAACAGTAAAACTGTAATTGTATTAAAATTTAAAAATATACATTTTTAAATATAAAAAATCTTAAATATAATAAAACAAAATATAATATTTTAAAATGAAAAGCATTCCTGTAGCTCAGTCAGTTAGAGTATGATGCTAACAATGTCAAGGTTTTGGGCTTCATTGCCAGGGAATGCCTAACCTGATGCAGAATATGCCTTAAATGCAATGCAAGTCACTTTGGATTAAACCGTCTGCAAAACGCATGAATGTAAATCTAAAATGCAATTTATTCCTCTGATATCAGCAGTCTTAAACAAATCGTTCTAATATGCTGATTTAATGCTTAAGAAACATTTCTTACTAGTATTATTGTTGCATAATATTTTTCTGGAAACCATGATACTTTTTTTTACTTTTTTAGATCTTTGATGAAAACTACTTTTAAAATAATATATATTTGAAATAGAAACTTGTTGTAACATTACATAATGTCTTTGCAGTCACCCTGGTCAATTTAATGCATCATTGCTAATTAAAAGTAAAAGAAATAAATAAATAAAGTTTAAAAGCTAGCTCAACTATTTTTTTATTCAAATGGTAAATGCAAAAAGAGCACATATTGAGATTACCTCATCTGACATAACAAAGAGATTTTCTTCATAAGCAAAGTGTAGGACTTCTTCAATGCACTTTTTACTCTGGACCTGACCTGTAAAGAGTAAACGGGATGAAGGGACAGAGAGGACAGAATTAAAAGGGATAGTTCACCTAAACATTAAATAATTAAATATATTAATATATTAACATGTATGTATATATATATATATATATATATATATATATATAGCATCAACATGTTAGCGCAGTGCATCTTAACATGCCGTATTTAATACAGTGATTCTCACATACATAGATTTTTATAGTCTCTCTCTTCCATCAATGCAGATCAAAAATAGATGACTCATTCAGCAATCCAGATTTCATTTAACCACCTGAAGTGTCCAGCCCCCCAAAAAACCTTGCATCAGCATCACAACACACATCATCACTCCAGAAACAGGACAGCACAAGCTTGGGCAGACCACGAAACATATCGGACCAATTTTAATTCTACACAAAATAATCTATATTTTAAAATATTCTACATTCCATATTGCAACATTCAGTAAATGATTGATTAAACTAGTTTCCATTCATCAACACAAAGCGATCAGCTTCAGAAGACCTGGAATGTTGGCTAAAGAAATCCTATGGAAGTTATTTTAGATCTCATCAGCATCTGTCCCCGCTCAGGAGGGATCATGACTGGAAAAAAGAACATGAGGGAATAACAGGGACATGCTCTTCTTTCCAGGACACCTGCTATTGGATCCAAACAAACTCGAGGACAAGAATAAGCTTCACGATATACCTACCAGTAGGGTTGCCAGGGTTAATGATGCAAACGACTCTTGGCTGACAGTGCAGCTTGGCATCCTGATAAGCTCTGTAAAGTTCGTTGATGTCCAGGGCCCAGCAGTTGTCCTCATCTAAGTAGTAGTTGACCTGCACCGCATCCATCTCAGAGATTGCAGCAGAGTAAAGCGGGTACTGAGGGATGGGGATCATTACACCGGTCCGAGAAGAATCTTTTCCAGACACCAGCAGCCGTAGAATAGTCTTTAAAACAAAGTTTGGTTCTGTTAGCACTGCAGGTCAACTCTCTGACTGACTGTAAAGACACAATGACTTACCATAATGCCATCACTAGCCCCAGTGGTGAGGTAAATGTTTTCACAGTCTGAAGGAACTCCTTCATCTCTCTGCTCTATGTACGTAGCAATGTCTTTGCGGATGCACTCCACGCCGGGGCTTGCACTATATGACCCTGTGACAGAATCACAGGCGTTAGCACTCATAAAGCACTTACTGCAGCAAAACACTGAATGGACCCCAGTGTGGTGATACAGCTCTATTGTTCCCAAGCTTCCTGAGAACTGCATGATCTGCAATAACAGGAGATCACGGATCGTTTCCAATCGCTACACTGTAAACGGAGTTTCACATTTTGATTTATAATATGGTCTTGACCGGTTTCAAAGACACATCCTCAGAGGAACAAATGCACACACCGAGACTGTGTCCACCGCAGCCCTGCAGGATACGCCGTGCTCTCCATTTGGCATCCTCTGGGAAACTGGGGCTGTCCATCAGCTCAGGGAATGTACAGAGAGCCACCACCTGCACAGATTAACACACACACATTAAACACACTCTTATTCGTCTGTAGTCAGTGAGAGCAATTTAAAAGATTTTAGAGCAAATACAGTCCAACGGTCTCGATGCACATGTATTTCCACTAAAATCTAAATACTAAAGGTCCATTAGCAATCAATGATATAATTATTCACAACAAACTGCTATTTATTCTGGCAATATTTCTATATGTATTGTAACTTATAAGCATAATGTTCCATTGATCATTCATTCATTTTGCACACTGAAGGGGAGAAACAGTCATTTGAACAAGAACTTTTTTCCCAAAATATAACAGAGTCTGGACCAGATGGCTGGTGAAGTCCAGTCCCTCCCAAAGTTTCCAAGCCATAACCCATACAGGTAAAAGACAGCTTTCTTTTTACTCTATTTTCCTTAATGTTGCCATGAGCTCAAGAATCATATGACCACACTGACCAGTAACTACGACTGTCCTGCAAGCATGCAAAGCTGCATTCTGTTGGCTCTCAAGAAAACATATTTCACAAGCTCTCTCAGGCCATCACATAAGCCTTTGTTCGGTTCATAATGAAAGGCTAGATCAACTCTGAATAAACTAGGCCAATCATAAGAGACGGTCTTCAACTGGAATTTGCAGTGTGTTCCAAAACTGTGAGTGGTCAACAAAAGCTGCTTTTATTTCATGCCATACAACATTGAGCAGAAACTGGACTTCTCATTAACCTGAATACACGTGTTCATGCTAAAACGCTCACTGATTTTGTTTACAGGTTCTATGTTTTTACAGTCTAAATGAGCTGAAAAATGTGCTTCATTTAAAGTTGCAATAATACTGAAGTACTGTAATTTTTGAATTCTTCACAATCAGGTCTATGACATGCATTTGGAAAATCAATCAAGTTAATCTTCATTTTTATAGCAAATTGTAAGGCTATAATAACTTAATTCAAAACAAAGACAGTTGACTATGATGAAAGAATAAGTAGTGCATTTTTGGTTACCTGTCTGAGAAAGGTGATTGGCTGTTGTCCCATGGCATGTGCATCACCGATGTTGGCTTTGATGACTTCAGAGAAGGGTTTTGTACCACCCTAGAAGAAATAAAAGAGGAGTCCATTATGTGAACAACTCCACAAGTCTTCCCCAGAATCCACATTGCAAAGGATTCAAATAGACCTGTCCTCGCATGCACCAGACAGCTGTAGAAAAAAAAGATCACGTCTACCAGTGTTGCAGTGAAAGCAGATGTTTGTCTGGACTTGCATAGTTAGGTTTAGTCATAAAAAACTAAATATAAAATATAAAAGTTTTATAAAACTATATATAAAACTAATATTGTGAAATTAAGTTGTAGAACATTTTGTCTTTTAAATCAGGGTAAGTTTCATGACCAACTACTGACTTGTTGTTGTTGTTTTTTATCATTGTAGTCCTCAAACCGCTTTGTGAACATTTTGTATCATCTAGTCGCATGCTCAGGGCATGGCTAAGGGCAACACAAAGTTGAACAGTCAATCAAGGTCATGTTATGAGATGAGGAGAGCATCAGGGTCTGGGGGGGATCATGCCCTTGTCAAAGGTCTAGAAGGCAGCGGTTCATGGGCTATAAATAAAGCTCCGTTCCTAAGTGCTCATCTGTCATTGCGGAGCATGCATGCTCAAACATACTTCTATGTCACGGCAAAGAGAGTTAGATAACATTACTGCTGAATGGTCACCTTCTCAGGAATCAGACACTTTGCTGCACTGTTTTGATAATGGCACTGCAAGGAAGGCAGAAAGTGGACTGAACACGGTTTTATTCAAAGCGACTCTCACGGACATAACAAGAAATGAAAGGGAAAAAAATAAAGATGCGTCACTAAAAGCCATGCAGGGCAGATCGCCTGGCATGTTACGTCCAACCACAAAGCACTTTTTGGTATGAAAAACAGTATATCCCTAAGGGAACTTCCTCACATCCATTCAGTAACTAGTGGAGAATTAATGTTAGAGCAAGTTTGAAAAGTTATTCAAGTACTTATTTTTCATCCAATTTTTTTTTTTACAGTGTTTAATTTAAAAAAAGAAAAAAAGCTTTCATCCATTGGTCTCCATTGGAGCAAAGAAGTGCAGAGCTGTGGCCCTCCAGGAGTTGAGTTTGAGACCACTGCTTTAATCCATTCAATCCCAAAAGCCAAATTTGTGACCAAAACCTATTTGAAGTATGAACTATACATTATACAAAGTGTTGTCAACTATAAATTAAAGTGCTCGGAATTCATGTCAGTTTTCTACATAACTGGTGTGAATGACCAGTTTAATCATTTGAACGATTGTTATGTGTCAAAAATCCAGAAATTGAAGCATATTAAAAATAATATTAATTCAACAAACGTGTTTGGTAGATATAATACTTAAAATCTTTATTGTGAATGCGTTATTAAAACTACTCTGCCTCGCATAAATCATAACTAAACAAATAAGTAGTCTGATGTGTGACCAAAAAAAATAATAATAATAAAATTCCAACGCTGGCTCAAAAAAAACAAAAAAAAAGAAAAATCAACTTTATTGAATGCAACTTTCTATTATGTCTGCCTGAGCGATTATGACTATTCTAGCACTGGTTACAACTGTGAACAGGAATCAAACATATGGTCAGATTTTTATTTTGTTTTAGTGGGGTGTCCAAAAGCAAACATTTACCAACATGTAATTTAGCTCTGGGATGCTGCATTGAAACAGCAATCTATGAAACATCTTCTCACCTCCTCCAGGTATCTCTCGATCTCTCCGGCTTTGATGACAATAGGTCCTCTCACAGCGTACTCCACAGCCTTCACCTGCGGGTTCAGAGTGTCCATAGTCAGGGTCCTCTCCCGCATCTTCCCGTCGAGGCGCCCAGCAGCCGCTTTAGCCTCGGCTGTGAGGAAGCGCATCTGGCCGTGCTTCTCCACGGACGGACCTTGAGACTTGTGTCGTACCCCAGCAAGAGATGTCAGTGATATTAAGGGGGTACACTGATCGAGAGCTCCGGCGATCAATGATCGAGCTGCCAGTGACTGCAGACGATACATATCGGCACAATGAGGAAGTCGAGCCTGTCTGGTGAACCTGTCGAAAGCCAGGAACAAGGATGCAATGCTGTAGAGACGCAACTGTAAAAAAAAAAAAAAAGGTTCTTCTAACCGCGAGTTAAAGCAGTTAATAAAATTAAGAAATACAGAGCTAAATAACTTTAGAAAAAAAATATTCTATACGAGGCAGGACCGCATTATCAAATGCTTCACCGTCCCACGTTCATCAGAGGATCGTCTCATCATCGCCTACTATCATCCCCCCGCCAATCTTCATGCTCTCATTCAGCGCGCTCATGTTTCTGTTCGTCATGGGGGTTGTAGTTCTCATGCTGCTGCTTTATCCACCCTTACCATTCACTGCGCTTAGAATTAAACTACAATAACCAGCGCTGTGAGTGTGTGTGCTTGTTGGGTGGAAAGTTTCCCGCTGTCATAGCCGGTAAAAATTGTATCAGTCTCAAATTAAAAGCTTTAAACTCTGCCGTTGCAAATCAGATGTGACGTGTCTGGGCTTTTTTTTTTTTTTCACATTTTCTTGTTTTATATATTCTTTAAACGATTTTCTCAAACATTTGGGTAGAGATAGCAGATTAAAACTGAATAAAGCAATTTTGAATTTTGTTTGGCCCATATTACTTAATTATCTCCACCCTCAGAGTCATAAAACATAAAATAAACTTGTTTGCGTCTTTTTGCATTTCATCACATTGAAGAGCATTTCATCACATACCGTCTGTTGAGCAGATATCATCGTGACATATTACACAATACATCTGAACCGTTCTCTTGTGGTCAATCTTTCTTCAGAATAAAGGGAACAAGAACCTGTCATTTAATTCTACTCGATTTTCATATTAAATCATAAATCAGACATTTCATAAATCATTTATAATTCCAATCGAATTAATAAAACCACACTGTTTCTTTTTTCAAGACAGTTCATTTTAGACGATAGTATTTGACTCATATACAAGCATTAATATGGATTTTATTAGGAAAATATACACAAATCCAATTCAAAGGCTGGAGTAAGTGAAAATGTTTTGTAGACCATAATTAGATGTAATCTGATTGAAATGGTGCCATCTGTTGGACGCAAGGCTGTAATCCCGATTATATATATAGCCTATACCTATTAATATTACTATTTAAAATGCCTACCTCTCACTGGTACCACACCATGTTTGTCATGTTGCTTTTTATTATTATTTACAATTTATTTAATCAAATATTTGGTAAAGTGTGTTTTCACTTATAACTTCTGCCATGCCAATGTTTTATTATAACAAAAAGAAAGATTTCCCAGTGGTTCCCAAACAACATTCTCTTTCAGTCCGATCAAAATCCACACTTTCTCAGGAAACGTCATTAACACCCTGTGTGTACCAGTAACCCACGTCATCTCGTGGGAGTTTACAAGAGCAGCCTTGAGCCTTCATGACTAGTTTAGCATATGAAGAGGACATGAGATTCCCACAGTGTGCAACCAACATCCGTGAAGTCTGCAGAGCCACACATTATACTCTTTTAAGATTCCCCTTTCTGCTTTTAAGAGGAACTCAATAGTGGGCTTTAGTACTTCAAAGTTTGGTTATGTGAAAACGCTGCTTCCCTGCTGTATTCCAAACACAAAAGCAGTCTTTGCCATGAAGTGTCTGATCATCTCACTTTTTAATATTATAAACAAGACATACTCCTGTTCCAGACCTTTCTATTTCAAACACACGTTTTATACAGTGTTTTGATTGTATCCCATGTTGTGAAAGATATAAAGAGGAAAGTTGAGCAGTGGGTAGAGTTAAGTTTTGTCCTTAACAACAGAACAAGACGTTAACTGGGCTGGGGCATAAAAAAGCAGAGGACGTGTAAGAATATGTGTTTATATTCTAAGCCAATCATACAAAACCATCTGCTAAGCCTATAATAGGTCTCAACCACCATATCTATTTCACCTCCATCAGCACTTATTGTTCTTCACCAATGTGAATGAATATCGTGCTGTAGTGCGCATGCTCCGTGAAATATCTGGCCAGCAGACTGTTTATTATCGCCGTTCGCTCTCTCAGAGATGCTTTTGTGACACCCAGTCATCAACTTTAGAGTGTGTAGACAAAAAAATTGGCCCAGTCTTACCATTGTTAGCTGTGGGTCACGTGATCTGACAGCCAGGACCCATCACAGCTCTACAGTGCGCATGCGCAGTCTGTACAGTGTGGTTGATGGTCCATCGACTTGTGTGTTTGTCTGAGCCCCGGGAACCCGATCAGCTGCACTTTTCTGTGTGTGTTAGTGCAGCTGCACGGTTTACAGCTCGAGGGATATTATTGAAGCTCGTCGTTAAAAATATGTCTACAAACAAAGTGAAGAAAGTAAAAATGGCCACCAAATCATGCCCGGAGTGTGACCAACAGGTGAGGGGTTGTTTGATAATGAATGATACATATTTGTGTTTTATTTTCTCAAGTTTTGAATCGCCGGATTGTTCTGTTTAGTATAATGTGTGTGTGCTTCAGTAAGGTAAAGCTATTTATTATGTCTGTGTGGGTTACAAACAACGTTGCTACGTGATGTGAAACATGTATTACACATTTTCTCGATTCTGTTGAAGTGATATTATGTATCTCATCCAGTGTTGGGGCTAGTTACTCAAAAAAGTAATATATTACATATTACATATTACTCTCAAAAATAGTAATGCCTTACTTTACTTTATTACTCCCTGGAGAAAGTAACTAGTTATATTACTAGTTATATTACTAGTTACATCTTTTTTTCTTAATTACTCTATGATTGCCTGAGATGCATCAGATGGAGGGAGAACATACAAAGGAGGAGTGTTCTTTAGGGTCTTTATCAGTGGCGGCTCCTGCCAATTCTCTCAGGGGGGACAAATGTTTGCTCTATTAATGAGGATAGGTCACCCATTCAATTGATAAATTAACGGGTAGTTAAAGATGTAAAGGGAACCGAACTACTATAGTATTAATTAAAAATAAACTGACATTAGGAATCAATCTCTTGCACTCCTTATTTTTCTATATCCGTGTTAACACTATTCATCAGCATATGAAGACTAACACTAGGATGTGGTTTTTCCAAAAAATACTTTTTACTTTTCGATTTCAGTTTAATAAGAAATAATTGAAGTCACATAAATCACTGTTTACACAACTCACTTATATTACTGCTCGTCAGTACACCTGTTCTCTAATCAGCGGTTAATTCCATCAGGTGCGTGATTTCACATAGAGCAGCTGTTACTACACAGAGCCGTTATTAACTGAGAAGATGCGCAAATCCAGTTCATTTTCAGCGTTTATTGGCACGGTTGTATGAACATATGGTTCACGCACCTGATGGAATAAACCGCTGATTAAAGAACCGGCTTTACTGAGATGCGCATTAACGAGCGGCCGATCGTGATCGGAGCACTCCTACAAAATAATTACTGAATCTCCACCCGTCGAAACTAGCTTTCTGTTGCTGGGAACCTTCCTCTGAAAAAGAGCTTGCCATTGTTGACGCTTCCATTTTTCCCCATCTGTCTGAGCGTGCCGCTCTGCTGCCGGCTGTCGACCAATCAGTGATGGTAAATGATACCTCGTGCCAAACCCAGACCAATCACTGTTCCATTCACGCCCTCCTTCCCTTCCCTTCTGTTCTCTGTGTTGTGTTCCTTGTGTGTGTGATGAAGGTGCTACTGGCAAATGTAACGCAAGTAACTAGCTTGGGAAAACTGTAATAATATTACCATTTTCAGACGAGTAATGCCTTACACTACTAGTTACTGAAAAAAGTAATATTATTACAGTAACGCGTTACTTTGTAACGCGTTACACCCAACACTGATCTCATCACATAATAAGACACCGAGTTTTGTTTCCATTTTAGTTTGGCAATGTAAACGTGGACGGCTGTAAAGGGATATTGAAATTGAAACCTTGAAATTGCATATGTTACATGCAGTCTCTTTTTAAATATCACTAATACGGTGATCTCTGCGATTACAGTGCTTTTAAATCTGCATGATCTTATCTAAAGGCTCCAGCATCTTCTAATAATGATCAAATGATACATTCAATCTAGTTTTGATGTATAAACGATCAATTATCATTGTTTGTTTTGCTATTGAACATTGCAGATGATTTGATGAGACTATATTTTCTGTCACTGTATCATGTATCAGTTGAGCAGAAAACTATCAGGGTGTTGTTTCCTGTTTACCATAGAGTCAGTATCATTTTTTTAATAATCTTTACCCCTCTAAATGTGCGATATTGATTCCTCAGTGCTGTGAAAATATTTATTTAAGATGAATTTCAGTGTGTAGTGAAGTTCACTGAGCTCTTCTGTCTCTTTCAGATTCCTGTGGCTTGTAAATCCTGTCATTGTGGCTACGTCTTCATAAGCCGGAAGCTTCTCAATGCCAAATTAAATGAGAGGTCTCCAGTAATGGGTAAATTGTGCAGCATTTATGTGTTTTATGCAAATGAAAACCCCATGTATCCACTGCTATATTATGTTATGCTAAAGTACGTGCTGTTAAATTATTTCTCAAGTGGCCTTCATCAAGATTCAAGGTGACTATTGATCTGGAAAGTGACTGCTTAAAATTATTACAGTTTCAGGTCTTGATTAGCAAACTTTTCTGTCCCACTGAAAATGAAAACACTTTAATTTCATCCCTTTAATGTCTTCCCATATGAGTCAGCCATAATTCGCCCGTGTCTTCTGGCTTTACTCATGAGTCATGTTGACTGAAAAAATAAAAACGGTTGTATTTGATATAGTATTGGTATGTGTTGGACTCTGGGATAGTGAATGAAAATAAATAGCAGGCAAGTTTCCAGTCAGCAAGATGTGTTGAGAATACAGAGATGAGTGGCACAGTGATGGCTGTGTGCTTGAATGAGAAGTGCTTAGAGAGAAGGGGGAAGGGCAAACTAATGCCTCTCTCTCTCTCTCTCTCTCTCTCTCTCTCTCTCTCTCTCTCTCCACCCTCTCGCCAGTGTCTTATCTAGAGACTAGTCAGTATTTCAATTTACTAATTTTTATGATACATCAAGTCATTTATTAAATCTCCTGAAGATGAAATGATACAAAATAAATTGGTAAAAGCTGAACTGGAATTTTGTTGTAATTTTTTTTTAAGTTATGTCACTAAATGTCATCTGTAGAAAATGTTAAAAGTGTGTTATATAAGTGATGAGAGGCCAACTTGGGTAAACATGTGACGACTTCACAGCTAGGGCATGTGAGCACATTTCAGTGTGCAGGTTTTTTTTTACAGCTAATTGGTGAACTTGTGGTTTCAAATGAATGTGTGTGCGTCAAGTCTGAGAAGGAGGGGCCGGGTGAAAAAAAACCCCCTCCAATATTAAGAATTTGGACTGCAGTTCAACCACTCGGTGTCAATTCTGCATACAGCATTTTTAAGCACTAAAGTCAGGTTTTAGGTCAGTAAGTATTGTATAACCTAGAAAACAACCCCTCACTGTGTGCATAATAAATGGTCATAGTCTAAAGCATGCTGAAGTTTTAAAACAGCTGGTGTGTGTGTTTTTTGGTGGCGCAGACAGTGTGTGATTGTCACATTGAGTTATGACTGGAATGCTCCGCACAAATCATCTTTGATTGAATGTTTTACAGCGCTGTAATGTATACATTGATTTTCTCACTTCTCCACATTCTTACTATATATATATATATATATATATATATATATATATATATATATATATATATATATATATATATATATATTTGTACAAATAATAGTGATCTTTCTACAAGTTACGTAAGGAATGAATTTGTTAATATGTGGAGGGTGTGAGATCCCATTTATGTTATATGAAGAGTGTAGCCTTTTAAGAGAAAAATATGTCTATTTTAGCAGTAATATTCATTCAGGTCTTACCCTGCACTCTGCTAAAAATAATGTGCTCAATCTGAAACAGGACAGACTTAATTAGATCGCCCTGACTATCCTTGCTTTGTTTGCTTCTTGGAAAGGGAATTTTAATTCAGATAAAATATTAAATGAAAACCTACATAAGACATTTACTTGTGAAATGGTGTCAACATGAAACAAGACAAATGTGGCAAGAATATCTGACCTCATTTACAGCAAAGCTTTCCAGATATGTTACAATAATATTCCCACATGATGCAACCCCGTCTTCATGATTGTGTCATGTTGTGAAGGAGTGACGCCGTGTTAATTAGCTGTAGAACAGAGCTCCTGGTGTTAGTGCAGGTTATTCCCGAGTCGACCTGCAGACATACAGCAGGCCTGGAGAGATCTTATCACAGCCGTTACAATCAAATGGCTGCCGTGGAACGACTTGATTATATAAATATTTAACAATCTGGTGGGGACAGAATGTGTTGCCAATAGAGAATTGAGTTACACCAAGATTATTAAATCATTCAAGTGCTCGATTATTGTAAATATATGTGATAATAAAATTATTTTTGGAAAATTGGCATGGTGTACTTCATCTAAAAATACTTAAAACATCATGTTTTTTAAATTATTAAAAATGTAGCATTAATTAACTCATATTAATTGAGAGGCTACATAAAGTATATGTATTAAAATGAATATGTCACACCAAAATAAACGTGAACGATGTGAAAAAAATGGAACATATGTAATAAACAGTTATGTAATAAACATAATCAACATAAAATGCTGGGAAAAGACACAGTGCCTAATATATACAACTTACTTTACACATTCATATATATTTAGAGCAAAAAAATTTGATAATTAAAAAAACCTATAATTTATTTTTACGTATTTTTATCTTTGACAGATTATGTATACAACTGTTCAAAATCTTTGTCTATTTCTTTTTCTCTTTAAAAAGCTTTCAATTTATTATTATTATCCTGTCTAGTCACTCATATTATCTCTCTTTAAGATAATATTATCTCGTCAGTTACTAATTACGTTTACTCAACGCCTGAAGAGTCCTATAAATAAACTCCCTCAGATAGGTGCAGGCCTATACTATCTTTAGGAACAAGGCTTTAATTCTCGGAGTGTAGCTCTGCATATGCTCTGCTGTGCTTGTTACATCATTTGCTGATTTGCATGTGGACTCACGGACCCTCTTTTGCATCAACACCAAATACTGTATAATCTAACCTTTTGATTGTGTTTCAGACAATGTGGAGGCAAAGAGAAGACGAACAGAAAGAATCAGAAAAGAGAAGATCAACTTAACCTCTACCAGTGATATGGAAAACAGGAGAGGACCCCGTTCCAGCAGTCAGTCAGATCCCATTCGCAGAGGACGAGGCAGACCCAAAACTGTTGGGCTGAAGAAGCAGGAGGAAGAAAAAGGTAATGTGCTGCTCCCACGTGTCTGGAGGAAAATAATCATTATAGATTTATGGTCACTATAAACATTAAGTTAAAGAAATCTAGAAATCCAGGGTTTTTGTTTTTTACTGTTCTTTTTTTTTTTCATTTGCATTTCCAATAATGTCCATTTAATTGTCTACAATAATAATAATACTACAGTTTTCTTGGAATGTATGTTGGAATATGTTTTAGAATGGATATGCTCAGATAGCGACTAATATAAGTGAAACCAGCAAATTTCTTTGAATATTAGAATATGAATATAAACAAATGTGATCCGTTAAGCTGACAAAAAAAGGTTGTTGCTTTGAAAGGTGCTTTAGTCGATGTTTGCTTGTTCATCTCAATGAAAGCATTCGGAGTGAGTGTGTTTTTGAAGGGCTCTTGTGAATAATGTTTGATTACAGCTTTCTTTCCTGCGTTTGCGAACAACTTTTTTTTTTGTGACATTTATTCTTAATGCTTTATTTTTATAGTTTAAATGCCTGATGGATCAAACAGTAAATGAGCAAAAACTTAAAGAGGAACATTTAAGAGCCTTTCAAATGTCTTAGGCATTAAGAAATATTTTCGAGAAGTTGCTGTAATACTAGGAAATGAAAGACTTTGACGTATGTTCTCACGTCTGAAGCATCTGGCCAAGAGGAGGTATGTACGAAACAATACTGTTCGCATTTGATGGTGTTGATTGAGTCCAGATACTGTAAACTTACCAAGATCTACCTAGCACTACTATCTTCAAACTGACCTTCACTCCCATCATGCACCTCTCTGATTTCACACTCCCCCTAGAGATTTCTGTTTATTAATATTTGCATTTAGAATAAAAGCCCCTCTTTGGTGAGCAACCGCTGAACTTACTGCATCTGTCTTCACTTATAGTCACATCTAGCTGTAAACCAAATACTGTCTCCTATTAAATAAAACACTCTGTTGAGCAACCCTAGTATGTTTTAGATAAAGCTTTTTTTATTATTATATGACCATATCTCCATGGACACAAAGAAATCTTCAGTATTCTGCAGCCATCAGGGTGGCATGTGCTTCATTGTACTGTTTTCAAGCGTACAGCTTTCATATTGTGGATTAATGATTTACGCACATGGTTCTTTCTTTACTCTCTGCTGAATAAATCATTGCCGGGTCATCATTTCTTTTCTTTTCTTTCACAGAGAAACAAGAAAAGGAGGTAGACATTTACGCCAACCTCTCCGATGAGAAGGCTTTTGTGTTCTCAGTGGCCTTGGCTGAGATTAACCGCAAAATTCTGGGCCAGAGACTCATCCTGTAGCAGGCGTTGGGAACGGTTGCAGCTAAAACTCAGGACTATTACTACGTGGGTGTCCCATATGTCTGTTTAAAAGCGGGTGGGAAACTCTGCCCCGGAAAGACTTAAACCCCTGCGTGTGTGGCCGAAGCTCAGTGGTGCTCCCGTGAATCGGTGGGGTTTCATTCAGACGGCCGGTTTGTGTATGAGGAGAAATGAGTGAGAAGTGTAGTAATGATAAGTGGTGTAGTCGATCTATTTTAATGGCAATTTTACGGAATGTTCTAAATGTTGCTACCAGTCGTTTCTTAAAATGTCAAGCTTTTTATTGGGGGACAGTGGGTTCACCAAAAGAGCAATTTATGTGCAAATTATGACTGGTGCCATTATTCAGACTGGGATCTACTCAAATATTTAGGTGCCAGTGAACCATATTTCATAATTAATCTAACGGGAGCTGAAGCCAAGGAAATGCCGGATTAATGGTTATTTATTATGCCTGAAACACTTTAATTTAAGTGCGTTTTTTTTTTACCTTTTGGTATTGTTTTATGAATGGTAACAGCATACATGTGTAAAATTCATCCTGTATAAATATATATATTAAATTCAATTGCATTTAAACTTGTGGTTTTATTTTTAGGGGAAGTTAATTGCTACCATTCCTTCTCATACGTCATCATCCCTTCTTTTAAGATGGATTTGGAGCAGGAAAAATGCCTATGGCGGCTCGTAGAGAGAGCTCATATTTCAGCTGTCTTCTCAAACTCAATCACTTTGTTTCAGTTCTTCACAGGCAGTATTTCACCACGAGCAGGGAACCAGACTCAAATGTGTTGAATAAAATGCATGCGGATTGTCCTGATATTAAATGAAAATGTAATATTTGGTATTTATATAACATTATTATTTACAAGGACCCTAGACCATGTTGAACATGTTGTATTTATTTATTTCCACCTCAGTTCGGATCGTGTTCACTTCCCTTCGAGAGCAGCATCCGCAGCTAGTCTTTTGTCCCAAAGCTTCATCCCCAAGCAACAACTCTCCTCAGAGAATCAGACTGCTGTGGTTTCCACAGAGATGACGGATCACCGGCTCTAGATTCTCTTTTAGATGTGTCACTGACTTGACCCCAGTAACCTTTGGGATTCTTAAAGGGCATGTTAATGAATAATTAATATTGTAAAGCATGTCTACTTAATAGTACACACTATGTCTCTTTGGTCATTTGATCAAGAAACCAAAACAAAGGGGCCAAATTTGGGAGTATTGTGGGAGTTTGAAAAAAAAATAGAGCCTGAAAAAACTGTAGAATAAAATTTATGAATGATTAAACAATGAGGTGTGTAACAATAAAAGTGTGAAATGAGCAGAAACTGCAACTGTAAGGGGAGACATGTGAAGAGATAAACGCTGCATTTATCTTCACGTACATGACACAAGGGTTGATGAGTTGCACCAGGCACCAGTTTCCAGGGGATTTTTGCTTGTGGCAATGTTTTTCTGTGTGATTATTAAAAAGCTGAAACTGTTATCATATCTGCTTTCATGGGTTTCGGTGACATGATGATGTAATGAGTCACTGTTGTTGGTGTTTTTAGTCTGAATGGTTTTAAGGTGAACGGCAGACGGCGTGTCTTTCTGTGGTGGTGGTGACGAGGGCCTGATCTTGTTTGGCACTGGTTCGAAGCTCCCAGTGGACATCCTCAGTGTGAATCACAATCTCTGGCACTTTACCTGGAGGACAGGAATAAAACCAATTCATCAGGTTACATGAAACGTAGAAGTTTAATAATACCACCTTGTTTAAAGAAAATGAATATTTGTGAACCTGAATCACAATTGTTATTACATGTCATTACGTTTTCGAGAAATTGAATTCGAAATTGAGGTTTATACATCAATAAATAAGCTTTCCATTGATGTATGGTTAATTATGATCGGATAATATTTGACCGAGATACAGCTATTTGAAAATCTGGAATCTGAGGGTGCAAAAAAAATAAAAAATACTGAGAAAATCACTTTTAAAGTTGTCCAAGTGAATTCTTAGCAAAGCAAAAATTAAGTTTTGATATATTTATGGCAGGAAGTTTACAAAATATCTTAATGAAACATGATCTTTGCATAATATCCTAATGATTTTTGGCATTAAAAAAAAATTATGTAGATGTTGCATCATACCATCTCGTTCAAAGAATATTTGTGCACTTAGAAATTTACAGATGAGACATTTCCTCACATCAAAGGAAATTAACTGGAGTACATATCTTCTATTTGTTAGCATACATAATTTAAAATGTTATTCTTTCCTAAGGGTGTGGAATAAAACAGATCCCTGTATTTTTGTTTCTTTCATATCAGACAGCTCAGTGTCTGATTTCTGTCGTTCAATTGGCTTGGTTTTATTCTCGGTTAGCCCCTAAGTGTCAGTCTCTTTATGAACCACTAGATGGCAGCCAAACCATAATCCTCTACTTTTACTTGTAAATTTCATACCTCTATCAATCAGATTGAGGAAAAATGTTTTATGCCTAACATTTATTAACAGGAATAATGTAGGTCTAGTAACTGTTTTGAGTCACAAAATGGTGGATGTTACCGATTCCAACTAACAATGATATTTACCACGTAACCAAACATTTACAAAGTTTAACATAGTTTCTGCCAAAATCCAGTAGTTTTAATGATCTAAAACCATCATGTCAACAAAACAAAAAAAGAGAGAGAGAGAGAGAGAGACCGTGTTCATCTCAGCCGAACAGCAGCGCTGACGAAACTCCTGCAGCTCAGTTGCTCCAGAGATGGAAAATGATGGAGACGTGTGCAGTAAAAGTGCAGAAAAACAGTGTCTGCTTGAACAAACTACAACAGCTTTTGCTGTCAGCGGTTTGAACATTAGCAATATCGATAACAATTCTCGTTTATAATCAATACTAATATGGCTTCAAGATGAAAGTGTGAGCATCATATTATTTGTTGTGCACTTGCCGTCCACTGGCATTAAGATTTGTGCTCGGTTAGCTTTAAATAAACAAAGTTTCAGCTTCTGCCAAATTCACAACGCAATTCAAACAATAAATACCATTTTGGCACTCTTTAAAGTGTCATAAGTGATCGCTCTAAGCCCTTCAGTTCAAGCGGCATGTCGTGAACCCATCATATCATTATAGGGAGAGCGGGGTGATTCGAGCCTGCGGGTAAGTTGAGCCACTCCTTGTTTGTACACAACCTTCAACAAAATTTATAATATGACAACACATATTTGAAGACTGAAAGGATTAGTTCACCCAAAAATGAAAATGAGGGTGTGTCTTACTCACCCCTGAGGCATCCAGGTGTATATGACTCAGAGTTATATTAAAAGTTTTCCCGGCTATTTCAAGCTCTATCATTGCAGTCAGCGGGTGTAACAGTCCTTCAGTCCAAAAGAAGTTAAATAAAAAGCGCCCATCCATAATAAAAACTCCCTCATCTAGGATGCCTCTGGGGTGAGTAAAACACACTGTAAATGTTTGGATGAACTAACCCTTTAAGCATTTGACTCACCCTGCGATGGAGAGGGGACCGTGGAATAACTGATAAATACATTTAGGTTTAAAATAAAAAAACAAATTTTGCTGTGTGTTTGCAAAGTGATTTTTGTATGTTCAAGGACTCATGCTGTTTGTGTCTGAACAATTACTGACAAATGTGAAAAACAAAAATATCTCTGGTTAGTGCTTTAGGAGGTCATAAGCTTAGGTTAAACAAGATTAATGTTTAGACTTTTGCATATTATAACCTGGAACTTGGATGTGGGAAATAATTACTGTTAATTACTAATGACTTTTTAAACTTGAACAGATTTTTATTACCAGTGTATGATGTGATCCTCAGTGGTTTAGTGTATGATGGCCAGTTTTCCTTTGTGACTATTTACAAGTATTTACATCATACACTACCAGGCCTTCAAGTTGTTCTGATCACAACAAACTCATCCATAAATGTGTGCATTGTTGCTAGAAAACACGTGAAATCAAATGAATATGTGTTCTACAACCTGCTGAAAATATAAAAAACATCTTTGATCTCCGACGACTGGATGGATGAAAGTCTAAAGCTAAAAAAATTGTGTCTGTGATCATCATACACTGCGTGATTTTCTATTAAATTTGTCGGTTGCACTTTATTTTACAGTACATGTACTTACTTATAGTGTACTTACAGTGTATTTATCTAAGAAAGTTCTGGTAATACAAGGTAACTACATGGGGTAGGGTTAGGTTTAGGGGTAGTTTCAGGGGTAGTACCTAGTTATTACATAGTTATTGTAATTACTATAATAAGTACATAGTATGTACATGGGGAACAGGACTGTAAAATAAAGTGCTAGATTAAATCTACAGACTGGCTCTGACCTTTGGCAACTATAGCATCAACTTCTCTAGGCTGTAACTTGATGGAAAACTAGGGCAAAAATTGTGTAGGGTATTCCAGCCTAGAGACAGTTGACATCAATTAAATAAGAGGCTTTATAATGAAGCTAGTTTCTGTGTTCATCCCCGTGAATGAAATATATATATTTTTTTGTTTTATTTTATTTTTGAATTTGTCACTTAGCTGAACGTGGACTAGTATAGATGCTGCAATTTGCTTAAAGGGGTCATATGATGCGATTTCAATTTTTCCTTTCTCTTTGGAGGGTTACAAGCTCTTGGTGAATAAAGAAGATCTGTAAAGTTTCAAACACTAAAGTCTAAAAATCCAAAGAGATATTCTTTATAAAAGTTGAGACTCGTCCACGCCCCCCACATATCTATAATATTTGCATAATGTTGCCCAGATGTTCACGCAAAGAAAGAAGGCGTACCTTTTTATTCTCGTTGTAATATTGTTGTCGTATAGATGTCGTCATGCCTGGAGCTGATCCTTGCTGGTTGCTGAGGAAATACATCAACTTTGTTCTGTGGATCGCTGAATTGGCTTTCACCATGGAGGCGGCGTCCAGCCCGGGGTCGTCACATGTGGTTGCTGCAAGACCATGGTACGCTCTTTGTAGAATCCGCTAGCCCCGCCGATCTCAAGCCGCCCGACTCTGCTCACTCAAACTGGACGTGGCGCACTCTACGCTGGCTTTTTCGATGAAAAAGCGAAACTACTTTGTTTCTGCCTTCCCTTATTCAAGTGTGCTATTAGTATACTTCTTTTAAACTAAAAATAGGAAAGTATACGCTTTTAGTTTACTTTTTATTAGAGGTGCTCCGATCACGATCGGCCGATCGTTATGCGTATCTCCTCAGTAAAGCCGGTTTTCTAATCAGCGGTTAATTCCATCAGGTGCGTGATTTCACATAGAGCAGCTGTTACTACACAGAGCCGTTGTTAATAGAGAAGATGCGCAAATCACGTTTATTTTCAGCGTTTATTGGCCCATCTTCTCAGTTAACAACGGCTCTGTGTAGTAACAGCTGCTCTATGTGAAATCACGCACCTGATGGAATTAACAGCTGATTAGAAAACCAGCTTTACTGATGAGATGTGCATTAACGATCGGCCGATCGTGATCGGAGCACCCCTACTTTTTATGTACTCCTCAGAAATATACTTAAAATGACATTTAAGTATAATTACAAAAATACTAAATATATTTGAGCTATACTCCTAGAATCCGTGTTTTCATTGTTATTCGTTAGAGGGCGCTTCTGCACAGAATTTCTAAAAAAATACACAAGTGAAGAAGAAAATAAGAAACACCAGATACTAAGACGTGTGTAATCTAACCCGATCATCTGACATGAAACAGTATTAAAAACTGTAACGTTATGGAATAAAAAGTCGACCAATGAAGAAGTGATAATTACAGTCAAGCTTTGGGCTGTTGATCGACTCCATCTACGTTTTGATTATCATTCTGATTCCAGTTTATAGTCTTTTTTCAGCTTTTTGTTCAAAATGTTATTTCTTTATTTTTTATTAAACTTCTCCACATTAAAGTGTTTAAAAAAAGATTGCATGAAGCTAGAATAAAATGTTTTTGTTTACATGCAGATACCCTGTTCTTTCTTTTGATGTTTTGTATGTTCAGATATTCATACAACAAAACATATGCAAATTAAAACCCAAATAGGGACATAGTAGTATACTTAAAGTATGATGTAAAGTTCACTTAATGAAAACTTATGAGTTTACTTGCAGTATACTGAGACTATACTTCCAAGTGTACAAAGTATTTAATTAGTAATCTATCAGTGTACCTTTAAGTTCAGTTTTAGTATAATTGCAGTACAAACTACAAACATAGATGTAAACTAGTTTTGTACTCAAAGTTTGCTACTGTTATACTTAAAGTATACTTAAAAGTATATATATCGAAATAGATCTGTGCGTGAAAGCAACCTGTTAAAGCTGCCAGCGTCTATGATCTCATCAGTAATAATCAAACTACAATAATGTTGAGGAAAAAAGAAAAATCCTCAACTATTGTCTGTAAACTTTCTGACACTTAAAGAACACTTATTTTAATATTTTAAAAAATAGCCTAATCTGCTTATATAATAATAATAATAATAATTACAAAGTTAATTTTGCACAAAAATTTTTTGCTATAAAATTTATATGAAAATGTAGCTATGTGCCGTAATATTGAAAACTGAGAATGTGACGCATTGTGATTTTGAGTTGATAATGATAATCGTAATTGAACTGAATTGTGAAACCAGTGAAGATTCACACTCCTATTTTTAAGATGGAAGTAATTTCATACAGATATTCCAACTATAAACAATAAGCATATGAATGCAATTTTATCTAAGAAGTTTTAAAGATGTATTAGCACAGCAGAAGAATTAATTGGGTAAAAAATGTAGATCAAGAATCGTTTTGGAATTGGATCGCGACTCCCAGAATCGGAATCAGATCGGATCGTGAAGTGCCTGAAGATTCCCACCCCTAATAGATGTACAGGATGTATGACAACTTTATGATGCATTGTTAATCGTAATCGAATCGAGGGCCTCTGAATCATAATCAAATTGAATCGTGAGATACACATAGATTCCCACCCCTAATATATAACTGACCTGACCAAATTGAATGCCTTGTTGCTGGATTTTAGTGTTCCGGTTTTTGTAATTGACTTTGTACGTTCAAATAAAACAGTTTCAGTTATTCTTTGAAAAATGCCAAAGGTCCTGGGATAAGTTGCTCAACCCTTCTTATGATTATAAAGTATTTTACTATAATTTTACATTATATTTAACTAATGATTTTGATTTGTTGTTTGTTTGTTTTTTCTGTAAACTTTAAGTAAGCCTTGTTTATGAAAATTGGCCACTGAAATGTTCATGAAATTTGATTTCCCTGCAGCACTTCTAAGTGTGTGGTATATTAGCCCATATTTGTAAGGTCAGTTGCAGTCTGTTTTTTGTTTTGTTTTTTACTACACTCAATGGCCAACTGATGCTGACATTGTACATGATATTGGCACCGACTCTGTGTGATAAACAGTTCTTTGTGACTGTATTCTCAAGTTGGAAAATATGTGTAGTTCCCACTTTAAATGAACCTTAGTTCCCAGGACATCTACTAGATGGATTAAAATGTTGATGCTGCAAAGGAAGGGGGGGGGGGGGGGGCATAATGACAGTTTGACTGAAATATTTAGGTGTTTAAAAACAAATAAATAAATAAAACATGTTTATTCTGTGGCACATAAAAAAATAATTTGACGCCTATTTTTTGTCTGGAGACAATTTAAAAGACCTGAACAAACTGATGGATTACTGTCACGTTAACTTATTTACATCACAGCTTAAGGGGTCCCATTATATGGACTCCAAGATATGTTATTTTTCTTTATTATTCATCTAAAGTGAAAACAGGTGGAATATCCCTTTAATTTGGTTCACCTCAAATAGCTTAAGAAACTTTCAGAATTTGACAATGGTATTTAATACCACTTTTCAATAAAGTTAATTTCTAGCTGTAATAGAATGCTATTTTAGTTGTCACCACACTCTAAAAAACGCTGGGTTGTTTTTTCAACCCAACTGCTGGGTTGAGGCCGTTGGATAGGACTTTGGGATGTTTTAACCCAAGTTTGGGTTGAAAATAACTATCTTTTTTAACCCAGCGGGGGTGGGTTGAGGACGCGGACGTGAAGGAGAGCACGCACGTCACGTCAAAATCGTACGTCTCTCCAGTCTCCAGTGCGAGCAGCCGCCATTTTCTCAGCGTGATAGAAGCGAGAAGTGAGTGAAAGACTATGGTAAGTAACGTTAAATATTCAAAATGTAAAGTTATCTTTTATTGTTTACCCGGTTGTATGAAAGGCGGAAGGTTTTATGAAAGGCGGAAACAAAGGAGCTTAACGTTATATCTAACGTTATATAAAAAAAAACGGACGCGGTTTTCGCCTCGGACACGGAGGTCTTAACTGCCTCATGTAACGTTACTGAACGGAGGATGTACTTTTAATATAACGTCTGTGAATGTATTTTGTCATATTTACATAAGATTTTACATTATCTGTTCTCTTTGAGGCGTTAACAGACGGTTATGGTCACGGTTACGCTCATGTGAATTTGTCTTTTTTTTTCGCGGTTAAACTGAATGTATGTTTGTCTCCTAAAGGAAACGGCATTGTGTAGTAAAGACTAGCATAATTATTTTGAGGCTGTTGAAGTGGTAACTGTTAAAAGTATGTTTTACATGTAATGTTTCAGACTTGTCCAGCTCCTGTCTTCATTGTCCTCGCGCCGAGAGTTAAAGACACAGAAGCTGTTTGTGTGAGGAGTCACAGACCTGTGTGAGGATGAGGAGGAGGAGGAGGAGGTGTTCTTCTGAAGAGAGGGACAGACGGTTTAAGGAGAGTAAACTTCAGAATAACATCAAGTTATCTTTATTTTTACTAAGACTAAAATAATGTGTGTGTTTTTTTTAGATGTTGAAATCCAGAGACAAGATAACTTCATTCTTTTGAGACTGATGTAAGTTAAATTATTATTACTTTTTTTTTTTTTTTTTAGAAAATTTATGTTTCTGTTGTGTCCTGCCTGTTAACTTCACATTTTGATGCAAAAACAGTGTGATTTTATATATGTATGTATGTATATGTTAATATTTTATTGAAACCATTGATGCCCCTCTTTGCAGAACTCAAACTAACTGGAGTTAGGGACACACAAGTCTGCTTGTGTGAGGAGGTGGTTTTTTCAGCCTCTTTGGAAGAGAGGGAAAGATCGTTTAAGGCAAGTAAACTTCATAATTTCATGTTATCAGTTGTTGTTTTTTTACTAAGAGTAAAATAATGTTTGTTTTTTGTTTTTGTAGATGTTAAAAGCAAGAGACATGGGAGATCATCATTCCCTTGAGATTTTATGTAAGTGATTTTTAGAAAATAAATTTTTCTGTTGTCTCCTGCCAGTTTACTTCACATTTTGATGCAACAACAGTGTGATTATGTGCTCATTTCATTAAGACCATTGATGTCTGTGTTTTTTATTGCAGAACTCAAACCAACTTTGGAGTTGTCTGATTTGGAGAGTCATTATTCTTGGTCTTCGCTCTTAGAGGTAAAGTTCACACAAAAAATCATTTACTTGCCCTCAAGTCATTCCAAACCTATAAGACTTTTGTCTGTCTTTACAACATAAATTAATATATTTTTAGTTTTCTCATAATATTTGTTAATCCATTTATAGTTTAGATAATCAGTATTTTCAAGCTTCATAAATATAGAGTTATTGTAGAAGTAAATTCTGATATTTATATATGAATACATCTTAAATTATATGATAGCAAACATGTATGTTCAAAATAAAATATTGGTCTCCCAGACCAGCAATGGAGGACACAAAAAGAGAATATTAAATATATTCATATGTTTTCCAAAAAATGAACAGAGTTTGTATGAGTCTGGAAAAACATGGGGAGAGTAAATTATGAACATTTTAATTATTTGGTGTACTAACGGTTTGAAGAGCAGCCCTCCATGTACATGAATATTGTGAGGTATGTGAATGTCATGTCTGTTTTAATGTTTCAGTAAAGAAGCTTTCTGAAAGCAATATTTATTCAAACAATATCGCCTGTCCTCACACTAGTGCTGCCATTATAGCCTCCTGGAGCGCTGTGGTGGACTGAGACATTAAACAACCGCACAAAGTGTTGAAACTTTAAAACCGATTATTTACCTATCCTTACGGATGTGAATACACCTCTACCTGAAAATGGATAGTTTAATTAAATGTTTAATTTTTTCAAATGTGTTTCTCTTAGGCCACTGATGAAGAACAGGCGGTGACTGGGATGAATGCTGGTCAGAGAGGAGAATCTTCTTTCCCCTAAACTGATGCAGCGGTGGTTTTAAAGGAGGACGCTGCCCTGGATGATGTAGAAGATGTCACATGCTGTGCTGATGGGGTTTCTTTATGATTACATCAGTTATGCTAAAGAGATCATGAAAATTGACCGTGATGCATGATCTGTATTCATGGACTATGAAACAAACTGTAAGTCTATAATTTGTTAAAAAAAAAAAAAGTTAAATGCTTTTTCTGTGTTGTTTAGTAGAAAAGTTTACACTCTGTCATTCATACACCTGCTCACATTCTTTCTCACACACACACACACACACACACACACACACACACACACACACACACATGCGTCTGTTAAAGGTTATAATATCAAAGTTAATGTTGTGATTTATTTGTGTACTGTCATGCCAGAATAGTTGGAAAAAAAACTAACTAATTGTAAATTTATTGTATGTGTTTTCGTATATTTTTATACAATATATACAATTGAACAAAGTCCAATTTGATCTTAAGTTATATTCATCAAATGTTCAATGCGTTATGAACTCTGTAGCTGTTAATGCCATCCTTTTCTGCATTTCTTCTAACATGTTACTTTTTGACTTTTCTCTTGTTTTTAATAAATATTTTCCTTTTGGTAATTATTATTTGTGTGTAAAAGTGATATTTAAAATGAACAACATTTGTAGGTTTAATGCCTAGCTCAATTTGGGTTAATTTTAACGTAGAAATGCATTGTTTCCCCACATGGCTGCACTCTGCGAGTTTATTTTCTGCCAGCAGGAGGCGCTAAGAGCAGGAGAGGTAGGTTTCTCCGGTAACGGCTGCAGAGCGGTGCTGAGCTCACAAACGCTGCCTTATCAAGCACATGCGAAATGATATCGAACATTTTCTAAATACAGTAGTTTTCCTTCTGAAATACAGTGATAAAAAACACCCGCTCTGGTTTTTGAAACCCTGCAATATAGTCATTTTAAACCATAAAAAAGGCAACCCAGCAGGCTGGGTTAAATATGATAACCCAACTGGTTGGGTTAAAACAACCCAGCGCTGGGTTCGTCCCTTTTTGACCCAGCGCTGGGTTGTCAAAATAACCCAAATTGGGTTGTTTTCAACCCAGCAGTTTTTAGAGTGCATTGTACCCTTTCCTAAGCGCATTTTTGAACAAACGCTCCCCCCTCCAAGCACATTTTTTAGCCACGACTGAATAACTTTTTGTATTTTCAGGGACTTTAGTAGGCTGTTATCATATTTCACAGACAGACAGTGATTTCAGAAGTTATATCGATGAAGGTCAGAACAGGCAGTGCTGGTGTGGCGCAAATTGAGTCATTAAAATCCATGTCATATAAAAGAGCATTGTGATGACAAAATTGCATGTGAGTCACGTAGACGCCATACTTGTGCCACCTGTCCCATTACTAACAGGAACAACAGCCCCAGCTCACAATCACATCATTGTTTTAACATTAAAGCGTTTTCAGGGCCATCTGGAGCACCACCCACATAATTTAACAAGCCCTATGAACACATCATGAAGGAGTTTGTCTCTAATAAAAAGTTGCAGCATTTGGAGGTTTTCATAACACCCGTAATTTCACTTATGAAGCTACAGTGAATTAAACCACCCCACTTCTTGACAGGATCCTGGAAGCTTTTTCATTTACACAATTTTTTAGAACCTGATTTTATTCAGGTTCTCATTGGTTCTCATTCATCCATTGTAATTGTGTTACATATAAGCACAACTGTCATGCACTAACACGCTCAGTCTTACTGGTGTTACAGAGACAACCGTAGCCAGTCACGAAGAGAATCGTTTTCAGGCTGGAAACAATGCCACCAGTCAGAGATGGATTTTCTTCCATCAGCCTCCTGGGGCTTTACATATCTGCTTCTAAGACCAGAGCCACCTGCATGGTCTTATGCTTTGCCTGCTTGTAATATAGCTCTGGGCTCTTCCAACCCCAGATGAATGACCTCTCTTATCTTGCTCCAGCTCTTTAAGATTCCTTATCAGGAAAGACTTAGTCTAGCTACTCGATGGCTGCACATCTGAGCACGACTGACGCATTCGTCTCAAATTGGGTCAGTGCGTGAGATCAGTTCCCTTACAAGCCCACAAAGTCTCTCCTCCTATTCTCCTACAACAGCATAAGAGAAACTGAGATCTTGTCCGACCCCCAGCATCCTCATCAGATCGCCGTCCTTCCATCTATCCATCCATCCTTGCTTTGTAGGGAGGAAGACTTCCCGTGGGGATGGTCCCAAAACAAAAAGACAAATCTGAGACCTATTAATAAAACAGGACACTCACATTTCCATCATACTCACGCTAATCTCAGGCAGCTGTTATCTCTAAGCAGGAAGTGCTTTCCGGGCCCACTGCCGTGCTGACGGGGGCACGTACCCAGTAAACAGGCTGAAAGTGATAAGATAGTTAGTGTTTGAGGGGTGATCTGTCCTCTCCAGAATGTTACAGAACCCTGAGAGTCCAGGTCTGGGGAATAGTTGTTGCTGGTGGCAGCCCACATTGAGAATGGAGTCCTACTAACCCAGGACAAGAGAGCAATGCATGATGGGGACCTCTCTGTACAGATCAACGCTTCTCAGCACTGGTGGCATCCGTGTGTCGGACTATATACGCAAATTCACGGTAAGATCCTGCTTTCGTGCAAACAGGATGAGAAAATTCAGTACTTAGAGGATATATTTTTCTTATGACGTTATAAATGCCTTATAAGATCATAACTGCCAGAAAACTTATTTTATATGGGCTTTTGGTCATTGTCATTTAAGCACTGAACAACTATTTTTAGGAGCTAAATACATTTTTTAAAGATCCCCTTATCTATGTGAATATTAATTTAGTACTCTCTCATGAAAAACTTTCTTTTTTTCCCTCATATGAAAGCTTTTAATTCAAGGGGTTTGTAATTCTGAGGAGGAGGATTTTCACCAATTTTTACTAACAAACATATTCAGGATTGCCTTTACCTCCCACACGGAGAATATGCGATTACTTTAATTACTCTATCTGTGTATTTTGATCGTTTATAAGCTTCTTTCTTGAGCTGTTCTTCAGCTCTTTGTCATTTTCTCTCTTCTTTTTGGTAGCAAATCATCTCAGTATTGTCTCACAAATTGTTGCACTTTTTGACACTGGCGCCCTTTGGCCTTGTAACAAATTGCACATTGTCTGTAATATTTTAAAGATGCTGTCCATTAGACAACACAATCCTGTTTCCTTTCTCAGAACAAAGACAAAACATCAAAAGGCAATTAGCCTGTGTGTGTGGGTGAGTGAAGAAGAAAAACTATTTATTTCAAGGAAGCATCTTTAGTTTGGCCTATTAAACAGATATTTGATTGAATTTTTAATTTGTCTCAACAATTTCAGTGAATGGTCTTAATGGTAATGGGATTTACATCAAATTTACACCCCATCATCCTGAGTGCTTTTGTCTGAGGCAGAAGCTGGATATAGACTCTTCTGCTCTCGCTCTTCTGCTGTCCCTGCCATGTCAAGCATTTACGTGAGGGCACAGAAGAGATTGTAAAATTAGACTACACTGCAAACATTCCCTTCAGAGAGGACAAGGCTAAACAACACTATGGACAACAGCATACATCCAATAACAAGACAGGACCCTTTCAATATCATCACTATCAGGCTAACACAAGTACAGCAGTTTAACAGCAGAGTTGCATTTCCCCTCTTAATGCACACTGTGTACTCAACATGTTGGTGTTACATTTTAAAATGAGTGAAAAAGAGGTTTTAATATATTAAGTATTGTTAAAGTTAGCTTATCTTTGCCAAACAGATATTGTTTCCCAGTGATGTTAGCTATCTTACTGGCCCGAGTCCTGCTGTGGAATGGAAACTGATTTGCTTGTGTTGTGCCAGCTTGTAATAACAGATCCCCACCACCACTAAATAGTCAGCATGGAGCCACATTCCTGTGGCTGTCCCGATACTGGCATCTATCTCTATTGCATAATAAGGTTATACTATATTGTGAGAATTGCATTTTGGCATCCGAACAAAGCAGAAAGCTCTTATAGAAGGATACAAACAAAAAGTCCCTGGCTCACACATGGGGCATTGACATTATGGACAGAAGGTCCAGAGAGTTCAAGGTTCCCCTTCAGGCCACTCTAGAAGCCCTTTTATTAGAGGTGTCTTGCACATTTGGTAAACTCTTTTATCCCAAGCAACTCACATTGTATTCAAGGTATACATTCTATCACTTGTTACAATGGGAATCAAACCCATGACCTTGGGTGCTACTATCTGAGCTAGTAATTTTTTTAAAACCTCTTAATAGATTTTAGGTCATAGAAAAAAGGGTGGAGCTTTACAATAGCATTCAGTTTTTCTGGTCTATTTACAGATTAATTAATATAACTTATGAATCTGCTATAACTGATTGTAATTCATGCCTATTCATTATTCATTAGCTAATGTTAATTTACAGAGCTTGAAAGGTTGGAAATGAATATGATGTTTGTTTTTATTTTGTGAATGAATGTACATGAGGAAATTTGTCCAGAGATATCTGCTTCTTTAAATTATTTCAGTTTTGGTCACGATGATGTTTGATACGATTTTTTGTTGTTGTTGTTGTTGTTGTTGTTGTAATAATTCGGCTAATGGAAAGATCCAGGATTGATTATGGTTGGATTCCAGATGAGGTGAGAGAGAGACAGTTGTCCACAGAGGTTTATTTTTACTTAAAATGTCAGCCAATGTCGCGGCACGCTCCAGTGAGGGTGTTAAAGGTCATATATAGTTAGCATCGTGGATCCAGTGGTTGAGTCTCAAAGAAAAATGGATGAAACTGTGCAACAATGAATTTCAAAAGAAAACGTGCCAAGAACATGAAAGAGTGAGATTATAGTTTTTTTTCCTCTACCTAATGACCAACCATTTACAAAGTTCATTCCTTGCGTGCCCACTTGTCAGCAGCATCTGCGGAAGAGAATTTGAATGTTTTGGTGACGTCAAGAGACCGCTGGAACTTTGGCAATCATCAGGGCCTGGTAGGTCATTTAAAAGGCCAGTCCCACAGTACGTAGGAGAGAGAGAGAAGAGGGGGAGAAAAATAAGTGGAGAGATAAGATACCCATTGGAGGTGTTTATTTAAGTGGTGTCATGTCTCTGGCACATACCAACAATAGGGTTTGTCTGAGCTCTCTGTTTTGTGAGAGGCACACAATACCTCAGACAAGCACAGAGACAGCAGGGGAACAGAAATAGGGTGCAGCAGGATCAGTGGGGCTTCCTCTTTTTCTGCATTTTCTCAGTGCGTGTGACAGGGGCCAGCCATGAGTAAACAGGCAACTCTGGCCTCCTGTATTGCCAAGATGTATGATGGTGGCAGGCTGGAGCACTCTGGAGCTCCATCTGGGACAGTCAAGAAGCCCAATCCCACTCTGATAGGTAGCCTGAGCAATGTGGAGGTCAAGTTGAACACCCTGGAGGGGAAGGTGGAACAGATCGAACATACCCAGACAGAGGTGCTTCACAAGCTGAGTTCATTGTGTCAAGGAATGGAGGCGCTAGAAAGGAGTCTTAAGCAGCAGGGTGGTCAAGAATCAAACGTGATTAAAAATGGCCAGCGAGAGAGCAACAAACTCCCGTTCCTGACTGAGGTCAGAGCGCTTTGTGGCGAAACTGTGGATCTGCTTCATAATCTCAAGCACGAGGGCCAGGAGCAGAGAAAGAAGATTGAGTGTATGGAAAGCTCTTTGTCCACACTGGAGAAAGTATTAGGGTATGTGGGGGATGCTTTCCGTAACTCAAAAATAGTGGCGTTCATCCTCAATGGGGTGGTGCCTTGGAGGAAACAAGGCCTTCTGGACAATGTGGAGGAAGAGGTCAGTAAGATCCTGGTCATCCTCTGTTCGAAACAGATAAACAGACAAACACAGTTTATGTGCTATTCAGCGTAACAGAGCCAATTATGTAGAATGAGGTGAAATCTAAGCTGAATATTTCCAAGCTGTTTACTACAGCTAGAGCTGTCCCTGAAAATGAGGACAAATTCAAAACAGCCTGCAAAGTGAATAATACCTAATGTGCAAGGTATTGATTGTTTCTTTTAAAAAGAGCTCCTGGAGAACAGAGCATTCTGTTTTTGTTTTTGCTAATCACTTTGTTTTTTCTTTAGGTTATTGCATTAGAGCCTTACAATAACTATATTATTCATGTTATCATTTTATTTAATTGGAAAACATAGAATTTTTGTGTTGTAGTTGTTGATCTTTACAGTTTATAAGATGTAACTTAGTAATAACATAGTAATAACTATATTACATAATAATAACAACTCATTCATAACAACATTCAGTGCTATATTCAGCTGTCAAGGTCGTTTGTGTATATAACTATATAAGTTTCTCCACTATTTATTTATTTATTGTTAGCTGATCTATTCTTGCTTGTGAGCTTGTAACATTTATGGCCAATCTAACCTTTAACCAAGGTTGCTATTTTATCTATGATGAGCCTCATGTTTCAAATTCCTAGAGCGGATATGTGACTGAGCTGATGGTGACAGAGTGTATGTTAACTCAGCTTTACAATTAGCCAAGCCATAAACCCATACCTTTAAAACACATACTTTATCGAAATGTGAATTTCTCTCTTGAAATGCACTCAGATACGCTTGTTAGAGGACATATTCCATTTCTTTTATGGTTTAACATTGATGGTCGCTCAAACTGTTAATTTAAGACTGCAGCACTTTATAATTATGAAGTGAAATTGCTTTTGGATCCAAGTTAAATTGTGCAATAGTTGGCTTACGCTAACTGGAGCCTTTCACACTGTGTGCAATAAGCAGATCAACATCTGTTGTTAAACAGTGTAATTATACCAAACATTTCATGCAGCAAATGCCAAAAAACAAAAATGGACTGTTTTGTCACAAATCGCCTCTTGAGCCGTGCGATGAACATGAAGCTACGTGAAGTGCCATTCTGTAAACAAGTTGACTATTATAAAAACGCTTCACTATAATCAGCATAAACATTGTGTATTGTTATGATTCACACACACCTCATGTATAAAAGATCTCAAGATGCAATTACTCATAGAAGTATCTTAAGTACAACTTCGGCAAATGCATTAAATGAAATCCAAGTTTAAGAGAATATTTCAAATTTTTAATTTCTGTTATTTCAACTGTATGCTATTATTACCAACAAAATGTACGTCTGTTTCAGCAATTATAAGAAAGCCGGCAAAGTGAAATAAATGTTTTAATCATTCTATAATGCATAAAAACCAGCAAAAGTATAATATATCTGCAATTCGGATCCACAGAAAAACAAACCAGAAGACAACAGCATTAAACCAAACAACAGTTTCTGCCACCAGAGCACACAGACGGAGGAGATTAAAGAAGTCATTTCAGGTATGATTAAATATATCTTAAGCAAATTATGGACTAGAAATGTTTTTATTAAAAAGACAGCTTGTGAAAAATTATATGCCAGAGCTTTTTCCAGCATGAATTTCAATGTACGGTTTTGACAAATGCAGCTGAGACTGAACTCCAGCAGACAGAGGTCACTCGTCCCTCTGGTCCCAGCCTGTATTCTCCTGAAGCCCTTACAGGAGAAAGTGAACCTTTGATACCTGTCGGTACGGGAGAAAGCTCCAAAGCCTTAAAAAAAGCCAAAGAGGTGACAGTGAAAAGCAGAGCACCTTTGCAGTTCCAGACATTTGCTCCTGATGTCCAGCTGGAGACCGAGGAGAATGAAGTGCACTATGTACCCAAACAAGAGACAGACGCTGTGCCAGCTAATGCTGAATGTGTCACTGGAACAACAACTGAATTAGGAAAAGATCTGGCTCTTCAGCAAGAGAGGTGAGATATTCCCACAAATTTCAAAATGAGCTAATTTTACTCCCATCTTGATTTTTAAAAAGGACGTTGTTTGAAGATTTTTCAAGACTGTAGCAATAAGTGTCAAAAATTACTATGTGCTGAAAAGCAAACAAGTTATAATGGAAGACCGAACATTGTCATTGGCCACCTTCGGAGATAATTATATGGCAGTCAGGAGCATAATTGCTCTAATGGACTTTTTTTTTACACTTTTCTCCAGCAGATAAGAACTATATCGTAGATTAGAGACCTCACATTTACAAAGTATTGTAATTAACCCTGCTGAAGTGACCAGAACAATCAATTCAGGAGCTGAAGTATAAAACAAAGCTTATGAAGTATATCAAATCTGCTCATTTTCGGTGAATAATGTTCAGAATAACACCTCTGAACAGTCCAGAAAATAAATATCACAGTCATAAAGAACAGCAATGCACCATTCCTAAGGCACAACCAAACAGCCGTGTTTTTCTCATCAGTCGTAAGAGTTTTAAAGGCAAGAGTGCTGATAATGCAATCGCAAGAGCACTGTATTTTTAATGTGCTAGCCGTGTGTTTTGCAACTGAGACACAAAAGACCATCTGCCTCAAATAATAGGCTGTGTTGTGCTTGTGGGAAGCATAATTCATTAGACTAATGGCCAAGGTCTTGAGATTACACTATGCGGCATTGCGCATAGTGACTGAATGCATGTTGCTAGGCATTATGTGTTTTAGGCCATTTCGTTTCATTCAAAACATTCCAATTAAGGACCTTGTGCTGTTTGGAGGTTTGCCATTGTTCATAGTAGCCTATCATGTGCAGCCATATAATATATCATAGACAACAAACCAAGTATAAAGCCACTTGAATGCCTAATATGCTGATTCTTGATTCCCCTTATGTACATATTTTTTAATTGATTACATATCATATCATGTTCTCACATGCACTGTTACCTTTGAAAAGTGAATGAAGTACACATCAAATTGTTGTTCTTTTGATTATTCACAGGTCTCTTGAACAGGCAGATGCTTCAAAGGTTGGTGAGAAGGCTTCGCTCAAGTCAATAGCTCCTGAACAACAAGTGGAGCCGAAGGATGAGGATCCTCCAAAACAGGCAGAGGTTTCACAGGCCTCATTGAAACCGTTCTTTCCTGGACAGCAACTGGATAAGAATCTGGATGTTCCTCACAAACTTCTGCCCTGCACCAAAGAGCCTTTCAATAAGGATGTTGAGGTTAAGTCACAACATAAAAAGACAGTGGAGAGGGTAACACATGTACCAAAGCATGAAGAGAGAAAGACAGAATCTGATCCAGTTAACAAGAAAAACGAAAATAAATCAATTGAGGAGATTTTGGAGTCTGACCCAATGAAGAACTGTGCAGCTCCTTGTTCACAAAACACAGCTGTCTTTGAGGAAGTAAAAGCAAACTCATCACCTGTGAGAAAAGCCGAGTCACAGCTGCTGATCATTGGTGAGTTAACCTTGTGTTACTGCCAGCTGACAAAAACCATTTCAACCCTCACTAACAGGGAATGGGGATCATGAAACAAATGTATGAATCCAGATCCTTAAAGCTGCATTAGGTAACTTTTGTAAAAATATATTTTTTTACATATTTGTTAAACCTGTCATTATGTCCTGACAGTAGAATATGAGACAGATAATCTGTGAAACAATCAAGCTCCTCTGGCTCCTCCCAGTGCTCTTATTGCCATTTGCAGAAACTCCATCGCTCCCGGTAAAAAATAGCCAATCAGAGCTTCGGTCCGTTACTTTGTTTGTGTTCAAAATGTAGAAAAAATATATATAATAAGCGAGTACACCATGAATCCATTTTCCAAACCGTGTTTTTGGCTTGTCCTGAATCACTAGGGTGCACCTAATGAGTGTTTATATTCGGACTATTTTAGATTGCTTCGGGGGTACCGCGGCGGAGTAACCCAGTACCTTTGTGATTCTTCATAGACATAAACAGAGAGAAGTAGTTCCGGCTACGATGTTCTTCTGCAAGACGCAAGCAGTTCTGTTTATTAACCGCTAGAGCATCAAAAGTTACCAACTGCAGCAGCTTTAACTGTTCCATTAATTATTCTTTTAGTGCTTTTAAGAAATCTGGTAGAAAACGAAAAGCAATTCTATTGTCAAATAATATTTTAATAAATAAAATGTTTAGGTGGCATGAGTGCAATCTGACAACTAGCATTTATTAACAAAATGTTAAAGTGTATCTTTAGCTAAACACAATCATTTGAACAACAAGTCATTGGCAGTAAGTAACTACGCTGGTCACACAATCAAGGCTGATTTAGTTGTGTGATTCACATAAAAAATAAGGCTCGTAAGAGTTAATTGATTGGGAGTTGGAATACAGTACACTTGTATGTTTTTGATTCACTAAACAGAATCAACTCATAGGAGCACAACAATTGCATGCACTTTAAAAGTTTGATTTCAGTCAGGCTAAAGCAGTTCGACTTTTTAATTAAATTAGACATTTTACAATAAAATGAAATGCAATTGCACCAACAAACCTGCAAACTGCGAACTTTGTTGAAACTGCACTAAAGATATCAGCATTCATCATGTCACCGTGCATGCATGTATTTTGTGGGTACCGTATGGGAAGTCTCTTAGCCTGCTGGGATTTGTTTTCTAGATGACAGTCCACCTCTTCCAGCGCCATTTGAGCATCGCATCGTCAGTGCCAAGCAGGTTCCCATGAACACATACTATGCCGTCAAACCCAATGAGGTGCTGGGCGGGTGAGTCCATGTTTTACAGACATTGTTCACCTAAAACTAAAACATTCTGTCATCATTTAAACACTTGTTGTTCCACACCTGTATGACTTTCTTTCGTCTGTGGAAATTAAAAGAAGATTGAAGAATGCTGGGAATAAACAGTTTTGGTTACCACTGACTTCCATTAACACACTATCAAAGACATTTACCAAAATATCTTCTTTTACATTCCACAGAAGAAAGAAAGTCATACAGGACAACATGATCGTGAGCAAATAATGACTCAAATGTTTGGATGAATTATCACTTCAAATCCAGTTAATTATTTATTTAAATGGTATTCAGTGAGTAAAAAAACAAATGAGGATGCCATAGCCTCACAATCACAATTTAATGTATTTTCCAGGTGTTTGTACATGAAAGAATATAAATCAGAATTTTCATGTTTCCAATAAAAAAGCATGAATTAAGCTTGTTTATATTGCTAAAACAGGCAAAAACATCAACATTTAAAAACCTAATTCATAATATGTTCTCTGAAAATAAGCTTTAATTTCTATCAAGTATTTTGTTATAATTGGGAGGGTTCCTCTCTATCCAGGACCGGTAGATATGCATGCGGGCAATGCCCATGGAACATTTAGCACTAGTTGAAAGACTGGTACACACAGACACGGGCTCATTTGCACCCCCTCTTCACTTCTCGCTCCACATACAGTATGCCGCAAATAAGCACCGGCTTGTTTTTTGACTCCTCATAGGCAGAGTTTATTTTGGGCAGGTGTTGAGCAGGTCTGTTTGCATGGAACCTTTTTTTTTAGCCAGCAGCAGCCGCCATCTTGACACAAACATGTTATCTCACCCCATGGAGACACAGCAAGTAAATACACAGTGAGAGGAAAAACAGCAAATGGTGACAGATAGCTTTCACAGAGGTTGAAATGATTTCCATAATCCATGAAATGAAATCTGTGCGTGTATGTGTGTTGTTGCAGAGGCCGCTTCGGACAGGTACACAAGTGTGCTGAACTGTCGTCAGGTCTTATGTTAGCTGCTAAGATTATAAAAGTCCGGGGAATGAAAGAGAGGGTGAGTACAAAATATGAATAAACCATTAGTGTTTCAAAAATGTCTCTCTTTCTTTCTTTCTCTCCCACTCCAATCTGTCCATCACTCTGTTGCTGTTAAGGATGAGAACATTTCCTTGACAACCACTGACAGTTCTGTGCATATGAGCATATGAAAAAATGTGCACACATTCACACATGCGCTCGCGAATAACGTAATAACACCCATAGTTCCTCAAGGATATGAAAGCGCATGTTGTTTCTAATATCTAGATTTTAAAAAAGCATATATTCAAGCAGAAAAACACATTATATTTATAAGGTGCTCAAAACATTGAGCTGTTTTCATATAATGCGGAATATAAACATCTTTGCATGGAGTAACATGTATTTTCATCTGTTCCCTACATCCTTCAAGCTTCAACAAGTGCTGCTAATTGCATCTAATGACAGTTCTTCTGTCGTAAGCACTTGCCCTCTGTGCAATGCCATTCCGTGCCCCCCGTGCTGTCATTTGCCAACATTAGAGAGCAGTCGGTTAGGAATGGGGAGTACAGATTATTTTCACTCTCTCACTTCTTAATTCCCGCCATTTGACACAAATGTCAAAAGAGCAAAAGAAGTCAACACACAATCACACAGAGACTGTATGTACACTCAGTCTTTCCAAGTGCCGTTCATGGAAACATTTGCATTGTGAAATGCTCCTTCTTAGTGACAACATGATGAGCCATTCCTTCTTCATGCGGCGTCTACTCTAAAGCATGCCGGAGAGAGGGAGAGTAGCTTTACATGAAATAACTGAATGCAGTCCACAGAATAGCAGAATAACTGGGGCAGACAATTACAGGTTTGGCAAAGGCTGTCAAGCCCCCATTTTGGAAAATGTTTAAACACTTGTTTTTGTTACCCCATGCAATCATTGTAAATCAACTTCCAGCAATTTAACAGTGCAATTTAAATTCCGAAATAGCTTCTCTCTTACTAATGACCTCTTTTTAACTGCTGCTATTATCCGTTTGGAGAGTATAACAACACCTTTTCATACAGCTTAAAATATAGGCTTTAGACAGCTGGTTGGAAAAGAAATACACTGCAAATCATATTTATTTAGTATTTGTTATGGCATTGTTATATATATATATATATATATATATATATATATATATGAATGTATACCCCCCCCCCCACCACCACCACCAATTTTTTTTGTGCTTTCATTCCAGGATGAAGTAAAGAATGAGATTGGAGTAATGAACCAGTTAAATCATGTTAATTTGATTCAGCTGTATGATGCTTTTGAGTCTCGGACTAATCTCACACTCATTATGGAGTGGTAAGTAGACCCCAATGTACTAGAAAGGTTCACTGAAATTTTGACCACTTGTTTTAGAAAAAAAAAAGTTTAGTGTATATATATATATATATATATATATATAAAGCACATATACTGTATATAGTAACTGTTGTTTTAAACTTTGGACAGTATTCATCAGACCTCATTTGCAAAGCAGATTTTCTCTGCTGGCCTGTTCCTCACATTCTGTCACAAGAACATAGAGCTCCCACACATGCCACTTTACACAGTCATGATGGTGTGTCATCTTCCTGCCTTGTTCACAGATTTAATTCACATTTTTTGATGCCATTGAATTGGCAAACAAACGCTTTTAATTTAATGATGAAATATTTGTGTGAATGTTAATATTTGTAATACAAGACACTACAATAAATTAGGTTTTTTAGGTACCACTAGAAATAAAGAGTCTTAAAATTCATTTTTGTTTTAGCATTAAAGAAAATACTTGAACCCACGTGACTTAAGCCACTTAATGTAATTTTGCCTCTACAAATAGACTGAACTAAAAAAGAGGAATTAATTTGTGATGTTCATTTTAAAATATCTTCCCCTGGTTTGTTTTTTCAGTGTGGAGGGTGGTGAATTGTTTGAGCGTATCATTGATGAGAATTACCAGCTGACGGAGCTGGATGCCATCGTGTTTACCAGGCAGATTTGTGAAGGGGTTCAGTACCTTCACCAGCAGTACATTCTCCATTTAGATCTCAAGGTATACCCCACGCACAGCACTGAATGTTATAATGTGATACTGATGGCATTAGCAGTGCATAGTGTCAGGTGTCTCTATGGAAATAGCCACCAGTGAATCACCCATGTATGTCAACATTAGCATTAGTCTGAATGTCATACATTTTAATTAGCGTACTGCAAAGCGACTTGTCTTGCCGTTAACATGTTGTTTATAGGAAATGTGGAATGCATAGCATATGGATTACCAATCTACATAAATTTGCTTGTGTTTAAGTAAAAGCCTGTTCACACCAAGGACAAGAACGAAAAAGAAAAAGATAAAGTCTTAAAAATCATTCTAAATTTAAAAGTAGCAGTACAGTCCACCCCATAACTATGACGACACAGAGTAATGATATCGCTGGAATCACATCCAAAACAATTTAGTTTTTTTCAGCTAATGAATGATAAAAACATTGACAGTCGATCAGAGTCCATCCTGCTTTAAAGCGCTCAAAGCATTTAAAGCGACAGATGACAAAACTGAAGCACGCACTTACAGTAAACAGAACGATGATGTACAGTGGTGTGTGCATGTCAATATAGTGATTGTTTTAGTTTTCATTCTTGGTGTGAACGGACCTTAAGTCAGGTGTTGGATGTTACTACCCTTCATAACAATACATCTGAATCCCATATTTAGTGTTGAAATACTGAAGTTGTTATTTATATTGTTACAGTTGAAGTATTTATAATCAGTTTTAAATTTAAATCTTATTTATCTTTAATCTTTTTATGGCTATATTTTCTGAAATATAGCCAGAAAACATTTTATGTGTGAGCAGCACAGGGAATCAGATCAAGATCATTGACTTTGGACTCGCCAGAAAGTAAGTACGCAGACCTCCTTGAATTCTCTTATTGAAAAGAAAGCATGTAAATATATTTTTGAAGTGAACAAAAGATGCACTTTTCTCGGTCTTGGATAATTATTTCTCTAATTGTTACTCATAAAATAAAATGTTATAATAATGTGTTTTTAGCTCACATGAAGTCTTTTGATTCACTGCTGTACTAGCACAGTGCACATGGTCTCCATGACTACATTAACTTTCCTCGATGAGTAATCAGGTTTTATATCTTCCTTTACTTTGAGCTTTAAAGTTCAAAAGTATTACAACTATCAGAATCCATACAAAATCTATTAAATGTATTGCAAACTAGCATAACGTTTCATTTTGCATATCTTTTTTTACACTGGTGTGGGAACTGTGGTTTATATATATATATATATTTTTTCAAAATGACGTAAAAACTAAAAACATTACAACAAAAGCAAGGCATGCTACAAAGAAATACAAAAGAGCAGTACAAAGGTAAGTGAGACTGTGTGGAACCAGAGAAAGAGAAAAGTAGAGCTTTTTTAAAGGAAGTACAGTATGAGTCAAGTTCTTGCAAAGGAGTTGTGTGTTTTCTGTATCAGAGAGGGAAGATCATTCTACCACTGAGGCACAGTGAATGTGAAGGTTGGGGAATATTTTTTTTTTAATATTGGTATTATACAATATCCAAAAACAAATCTGCAAAATGTGTTTGTTCATCCCACCAGGTATAGACCCAGAGAAAAGCTGAAGGTCAACTTTGGAACCCCAGAGTTTCTGGCTCCAGAAGTGGTCAACTATGACTTTGTGTCATTTCCTACAGACATGTGGAGTATCGGCGTCATCACATACATGCTGTGAGTACACAATAGCGGCAGTAAGGCAGATCTATTAATGCAGTATTTCAACATAATGTTGACTTATCAGAGAGTTCAATATAAAGAATTGTCATTAAAGAGGCAGAATTGACATTCATGAAATACTTTAAGTGCATATACATTAATGATTTATTTATATTAGGAAGAAAAGCCTCCCTTTCTTGCTACGCTGAATTGCACAGTAGCATACACTCCTGAGTGAAATATCAGAGAGATCAAAAGCCAAATGCAAATGTGATACCCATGAAAGCTTTAGAGGGCTCATCTGAAAGCACTGAATGATAAAAGAGCACCAGTTCCATACATCTCAGAAAGCATGTTACCAACCCTGCTGCTCTGAAAAACAAAAAACAAAACACAGTATCCCATCTGTGATCCTGTGCCCCCATCACTCTGCTCCCCATGAGCAGTACTGTATGGAGCCAGAAGAGTCTCAATAAAGATAAATGCACACACTACAGTCACATATGCACACACAGGATTCATAGATGCACACACATGATTCATAAATACACACACAAGATGCACAAATGCGCACAAAATTCACAAATGCACACACAAAATTTAAAAAGCACAGAAGATTCACAAATGCATACAAAATTCAGAAATGCACACAAAAATCAGAAATACACACACAATTCAGAAATGCAAACAACATTTACAAATGCACTCAAGATTCACAAATGCACAGGACAAGATTCACAAATGCACAGGACAAGATTCAGAAATGTATTTCTGATGCACACACACATATATCTTGATTCACAAACTGCTTGCGGTCTGTGAACTTCACTGCATTTGTGTGTGAATTTTGAGACTCCCCTGACTTGGCTAGACACACAAATGCTTTTTTTTAAACAGGGAATGATCAGCAACCAATCAGATATCTCCCTTCTTTTAGCCAATCACAAGAATGCACCCCATGTGGGGGGATTGTTTACTTATAAGCCAATCACATGAACGTGTTCACACAGCAATTGTATTAAATTGTATGAAAATACAGATGTTTAGATTACAATTCTGGTTTATTTTTTATTATTTTTTACTAAATAAAAATTTAAAAATGTCTCAATACATATAGCCCAGTGACTGCAGAAAAAAAGTTAACCATGGATTCATAAATTTGCAATAGGCAATTATTTCATTTTATTGAAATATTTTAATGAAAGTAAAAAAAAAAATTTTTTAAACCTTTTTGAATATTTAAATATATCTAAATATTATTTTGGATGCAATATAGAAGTCACTTTAATTATAATATTCAGTCCCTACATGAAGAGAGAGTCAGTGGTCCGCTGCGAGAGGAAAGTGGCTCTCTGGCTGCGAAAAGTGGGTCTCCGGCTGTCGTTCGCTTAGGAAAGTGAGTTGATCGCTGCATGAGGAAAGTGAATCGTTCGCTCAACTTCGCTGCTTGAGGAAAGTGAATCGTTCGCTGAGGAAAGTGAGTCGCTCGCTGGGTGAGGAAAGTGAGTCGTTCGCTGCGTGACTCGTGAGGAAAGTGAATCGTTCGCTGAGGAAAGTGAGTCGCTCGCTGGGTGAGGAAAGTGAGTCGTTCGCTGCGTGACTCGTGAGGAAAGTGAGTCGCTCGCTGGGTGAGGAAAGTGAGTCGCTCGCTGGGTGAGGAAAGTGAATCGTTCGCTGAGGAAAGTGAGTCGCTCGCTGGGTGAGGAAAGTGAGTCGTTCGCTGCGTGACTCGTGAGGAAAGTGAGTCGTTCGCTGCGCAAAGTGGGTCGCTGGCTGCGCAAAGTGAGTCGCCGGCTGTGTGAGGAAAGTGAGTCGTTCGCTGATTGGCTTATAAGTAAACAATCCCCACGTGGGGTGCATTCTTGTGATTGGCTAAAACAAGGGATTTGATCTGATTGGTTGCAGATCATTCCCTGTTTAAAAAAAGGCATTTGTGTGTCGAGCCAAGTCAAGGGAGTCTCAAAATTCACACACAAATGCAGTGAAGTTCACAGACCGCAAGCAGTTTGTGAATCAAGATATATGTGTGTGTGCATCAGAAATACATTTCTGAATCTTGTCCTGTGCATTTGTGAATCTTGAGTGCATTTGTAAATGTTGTTTGCATTTCTAAATTGTGTGTGTATTTCTGAATTTTGTGTGCATTTCTGAATTTTGTATGCATTTGTGAATCTTCTGTGCTTTTTAAATTTTGTGTGTGCATTTGTGAATTTTGTGTGCATTTGTGTATCCTGTGTGTGTATTTATGAATTATGTGTGTGCATGTATGAATCCTATGTGTGCATATGTGACTGTAGTGTGTGCATTTATCTTTATTGAGACTCTTCTGGCTCCATAGTACTGACCCTCTGCTCTGGCCAACAGCAGCCAGGCCTCAATGACTGGATCAATACTAATTACCTGACTGACAGCTGCTGGTGGAGATTTAGAAAGGCTTGCCCATCCAGAGAATATGTGTGTTCAGTATCAACACCCAACGCCCAACAAACCACAGTGTATTCATTTCATTATAGCCTTTTATTTAAAATAGACACAAACACATAATTGTGTTAGTGGTCAGTTAAGCCACCATAATTGTTGCCTTCATTTCGAAGTGTTTATAGACAGTATTGAGAATGAGAAGTTGTCGTCATAGCACAAAGCCCCTCCCTCGATATCACGGTCTCCGCCATGTTGGAATCAGAATCAGAATGAGCTTTATTGACAGATATGTTTACACATACGAGGAATTTGTTTTCGTGACAGAAGCTCCGCAGTACAACAGAATGAAAGCGACAGCGAATGATACCGGCGGCGAAACAGGATTGTTTAAATGTGTTGTTAAGAGGAGGTTCTCGCAATTCTGCACTGTTTTACCATGCCTGGAAGTTACTGCTGCGTTAAAAACTGCTGCAGTACCTCACACGATACATATGGAAAACATAGGAACAATGAAGTAAGTTCTGAAGGCATTACCCCTGGCAACAGATAACGTATCCTTCCATCAGGGACGACCGGCTCAGACCCCTCCCAAATCAACCCAAATCGGCACGTGACTTCTCATTCTCAATTGGTATTATGATTGTGTGTCCATGTACTTTTATGTTTATATTATGCATATGTAAATTTATATTTTATTTATGTTCCGTAACATTTTACAACAGAGTTCAAATTTTTAACATTACTTAATGCGTTTGATATCATATCAGCATACCTAGGTTTTTAGTAATCTAGGTTAATGTTAATTTATAAATATTATTAATTCATGTTAATTCATAATAAATACATTTTTATTTCCTAAATAATACAAACAACTTGAAATATTTTAAATGTAAGAGTATTTATAGAATTGAACATTAATGTGGATTAATAAATGCTGTAAATGTTGTTATTGTGCGAAAACAAATGAATTTTCTGGGTTATTCACTCCCTTTATGATTTCTTTTTTCAGTTTGAGCGGGCTTTCTCCATTTATGGGTGACAACGATACAGAAACCATGAATAATATTCTGCAAGCCAAGTGGGAATTTGATGCAGAGGCATTTGAGAGTGTGTCAGAAGAAGCCAAAGACTTCATTTCCAGCCTTCTTGTTCCCACCAAATGGTACTCATCCATCCATCATTATTCCACTAATGCAAAACCTTAAAGTACAGAACATATCATAAGTCACGCTTTTTATTGCACATAGGTTATTTCTTCTACTTTTCTAGCCTGCTCTCTCGTGGCATTAAGAGCCTTACTTTTCTCTTCCATCTCTGCCCCACTTTGACCTGCTCAGCTTCCCTTAATGCATCAAAACTGAAACCTCTCAAAATGGAGAGCTGTCCACCAAAAACTGGCACAAATAACATATAATTGGCTGGTGACGTAACATGGCCTGGTGCATTTTAGAGCATTTGGAGCTCACTTTCATGTTGCTCTGTCTTAAGCTAACCTCTCCCACACAAGGGCTGTATTGCTCAGTTGGCATGAGATAATAGCAGGCTGGCACAGTAGGTGGCCATGAGAGGGCACACTGTCTTTTGCCCACCATCTTACCACAGTCTAGGCAGTAAACGTGATAACAAGGTGCACTTATATGAAGTTTGACACCAACCCTGGCCTTCCTCCCTTCTCTTTATTTGTGGTGACCTCCTCACAGCCCCCGAAACATGCCGTGTGATTCATATCATATCACATTATCATGATGATAATGTAGTACAATCAGCTAGATTGTCATTCTTACTGGTAAAAATGCATCTATGCAGTACACGAAGCAGTCTTTCGGCTTTGTTGGCTAAATGTTAGCACAAGTTATCCAAACTTACCACAGAGCCTGTCCCAGTACATACATTTTTGAGCGAGTATATGCCACAGGGAGTGAGTGAGTAAAACTGTCCCAGGTCTGAAAAAATGCCAAAGCTCAGTGTCTTATTGTTAATATCACTTTAAACAGGTATTTGAGGCTGAGCATATCCCATTAATCATCATGTTCAGAAACTCACATGCTCTGAAAGCTGTATATTATAATTAATTTGGAAGTGAAATGTGAAGCATTTGCAACTTCTTTTTTCGCTTAATTAGAAGAACTAAAATTAATCAATTGTGATGCCTGTTAGGGACTGAACAGACATCAGAAAGTTTATTTTAGATTCCAAAGTATTGAAAATCTAATTGTCTTTAAAAACTTGACTTGAATTTTTAAAAATAAAAGTGTGTTCCATTAGGTAAAAGCTCTACACTTGAGGGAGCTTACTTGAACATTTCGGCCAAATACCGGAGAGTCGTCTGTAAAAAGCACAAATACCACAAATATGATATTTTAAACTAAACACTAAATATAAAATATATATTATATGATATATAAATCTGTAATAAAGTGACCGTATGCACGTCCTGATTTTGCCAAAGTAAGATGTGTTCCTAAGTCAACATATTTTTGTGACCCTGGAACAACATTTTAATCCAAAGATTTAGTCTTGACCATATCCATACACCTAAACCTAACTTTTTAACCATTAGTACTCCCTCAAATCAGAGGGAATGATAGCCGAATGACCACCAAACACTGATAGTAAGCCTAAACTACACAAAAACTATAAACTGGTTCTTCAAATCTGATTGGTTAATCAAAGATGTTGATCAAGGAACATGTCGCACTTGGTAAAACCAGGTTCTGCGGCCTACCGGTACTTATATTTGTTGATTTCCTGTCTATATGGAAAGTGTTCAATCACAGCATAATGATCAAAACATGTCTAAGGCTTGGAAACAACATGAGTCTTCACACAGAAGGATTTGAACTGTAAACTGCATTTTATGGAACTGATTATTTCTTTGATCACCTTAATGTGATCAAACCTTAATGTGTGTGTTTGTGTGTGTGGTCTCTATGGTAGCAGCCGTATGAGTGCATCAGGGTGCATGAAGCATAGTTGGTTAAATAACCTGGAGGACAAGGCCAAGATGTACAAAGTTCGACTGAAGTCTCAGATGAGGCTTCAGCGTTACGTCGCTGCTCACCGCCAGTGGAAGGTATGGAGTCATGAGTCTGTACATGTGTTTGATTCTAAATGGATTTAGAACCTTTGGTGTTGGAGTATTGTACCACTTAACATTATAACGTGATCCTGTTTATTTTACAGAAACATTTCTATGCGGTTGCTGCAGCAAACAGGTTGAAGAGGTTTCAGCAGAGCAGATCAGTTAGTACTCCAAATTAACCTGGAGGAGCATGGGAGGACATCACAGCATCACACACTGGGAACATCAACTTCTTGTCTGAAGATTTAAAGTGGCTTTTTAAAGTGTTTTAGATCTTGTTAAAGGTTTTTCTTAATGTATCTTGCTTGTAACACTATTGCATTTAATTCACACGACTTTATCCTGCTTTCACACCAGGAGTGTATGGCATGGATATGCAGGATGTGCTTTTGAACCACATGAAAAAAGCTTTTGTCCCTTCTGTGAAGGCCTTTTTCTTGGGCACTACTGCCTTATAGTAGTATTTAAAATTAAGTGTCTTCATTCTCATGGTTCAGTATTATATACTAGCATTAAAAAACATAGCATGAAAATTTGATGTAGAATCACTGTATTCATCCTATATTTCTGATCTTTGTTAAGCATGTTGATTAGAAATGGAAACTGATTGAGACTCAGCTGGCATGGAGTTTTTTTACTTTACAAAATTTGCATTTAAAACCTTTCACTGGCTGTTCCAGAATAATCTGAATGTTAATATTGTGACTTAAAATTTGCTTTTTTGTGCAATTGCACACAATTCATATTGTAATAGCATGACAACAAATAGATGCACAAAGGTGGTTTTGCTCATGGCACAGCAAATGGCATACAAGTTCACCAAAATTAGCAGGGAATTATAGGGCAGTACTGTTTGCTATTTCTCTGTCGTAACTCATAGTGTGTGCTTATATAGAAATCATTGTATTGTGTATTTTCCCGTGTAATACAGACTGTCACAAATTGCCCAGATAGAATTAGTGTTTATTCAAGAAATAAAAATCCCAGAGAAACTGAGAAAACTAAACCGTGTCAAGAATACACATTTTATTAATATTAAAATCAAACCGAAACTGTAAGCAGATGAGCCAATCCTTATTGAAACAAACGGATAACACCCAGAAGAGCTAACATACACCACCTATGAGATTTTTCAAAAGTGATTCAAAGCAATAGCACAGAACACTGCGAGAAATAAAATCATATGGTCCCCAGACATAATCACCCAAATCATGTTGGATCAAACAAACATTAACACGCAAACTAAATGAAGGTAAAATACTACAATCTAAAAATGCGTTAACCAAGTAAGGAACTTAACACTTAGCAAACCTTTATTAAACACAGGCACAATATTAAAGCGGTCATATAAAAAGTAACCATCTTTGCACAGTGAAATGGCAATAAATCAAAAGGATAATAAAAACTGCCTAAATTCCTCTGGAAATGTCTGAATTTGAATGAAACTATGAAACCAGAAGAAGGCAGACAACTACTCTTCGTAACAGAGTATTAAATCCAGCTCAAAGGTCCCGTTGACATTATGCAGAACCATTATTAAATAAAATGGAAACATAAAACCTTACAGAGGTCAAGAATCTAGTGGCTTTGCTTTTAATGCATTTTCAAGGATTTTTCTTTTCCACTCTTCATAATTTTTTGTCTCTTCTTCCTCTGTCTTCTCAACTCGCTCTTGTTTAGGGGATGTTGAAATCTTTCCATCTGGAAAAAAACACACAAAAAAATAATAATATTTTCATATCATCAAACATGACATGTTCTGCCTATTATTAAATATTACATATAGAAATATTAATCAGTCTTATTACTGAGAGAAAACTTTTTCCAGAGCTTGAAAACATGCTGATGAACCAGAAAAAGTTATGTAAATGTGCACACACTGTATATAAGGGCAGCTGATGTGTAGAAAAATTATTTGTCATTATTTGTTAAAAAAAAAAAAAAGCAAATGGCTTTCTTACCGTCTTCTTCTGTTTCTAGTATTTCAGTGAAAGTCTTCTGCCTCTTTTGAGCAGTTTTGACTGGTTTCTCCGTAGATGTAGGTCCATCTGAGGGTACAGGGACATATCAGACTGAGGGCCCTATTCTAACGGTCTAAAGTGCACGGCGCAGGTGCACTCATGGCATGCCCGAATCCACTTTTGGTACTTTAACGATGGGGAAATGGGTGTTTTTTTTTAGCGTAATGTGAAATAAACCAGTCAGAATCTCCCATTCTCTTTAAAAAACAAATTTAAATTTTATTTTTCATTTTTAAAAATGTTTGTGTGCTGCTGTGCGTCCTTGTTTGTGTAATAAGCAGCGTCTACGTGCATTGTGCACCCGTCTATATGCACATATTACTAACACGCTTTAAGTAACAAAGAAAAAATATTGTACCAAATTTTTTAGACCAGCATGCTTATGGGCACACAAATGGGTGCAAATGCATTTGCTATTTAAACAACTCAAACAGCGCAGGATGGAAAAATGAGAAGTGCGTCTGGCTGAAACACTTGTGCTGTGTCTTGCGCCGGGTGTATGACGGGGCCCTGAAACTTCAATAACTACTTGAGAACAAACAAGCTGCTCTTTGATGCTGAACTGCACAAAAAAAATAAACAGTCTAATTATGATATGTCTGTAGCCATCGCAACCAGTGAAATGGGTTTCTTTATGACAGATCTCTTTGAAGCAATATCTCTTTATTTAAAAAAAAAAAAAAAAAAAAAGGATTAAGGATTAAAAGGATTAAACGTTGTGCAACTTCAATTACAACATCTTTGTTAAACATGAAAGTCAGACCAAGATCTCCTACAAAAAAATGCTTTTATGCCTTTATTAACTTTAATTAGTCAACGTATCATTTTCCAAAAAGCTTTTGTTTGAAGGGGTCACACTTACTGCAGATCTCCTGTCCGAATTTCTGAAACTGTGTGCACAGCCGGTCAAAGATCCCCTTCTTTGCTCCAGATGAAGAAGCCAATTTCCTGTCAGCTCTGATTTTCATGCACCTTCAAACAGGAAGGACAGAACCAATTTATTTTTCCATCTTCAGTAATGAATGTTAACCAGTTGCAGTTTAGATTTGGAGATTTCTGTGGATTGTTGGCATGCATAAAATCTTTTTGACCCATCTGGGAGCCTTTATTTATTTAATGCACTTCTCATAGCTTCATATTAAAGTACTTATGGCCTTACACTGGCACTATGAAGAGCGTTATCAGGGTCTCAAGAGACAAAAGAGCTCAAAATCTAAATTAATATCTAATGTGATTGTCAAATACACAATCTTCCGACAATTTAAGTATTTCTCAATGACGATGACATTACAGTGTCCTATACTCACTTGCATGCTGCATACAGAGCTGCTGTGGTAAAGAGAGGCTTAGACAGGTCAAGGTCTTGTTGCTGAGCAGCGGGCAAACTGGTCTCATAACTGCTCCAACAAATACATAATGTAGGTTTAGATCAAGTCATTCGATTAATCTCGACTGCACTGATGCAATGTGAAGACTCACCGCTGAAGGATCTGAGAGGCCACTTTAACTGCTTCCAAACAGCCGTACTGCACTGCAAGATCTCGGAGACCCAGGTTTGACTGCAGGCCCAGCATGCACTCCATAGACTTCAGATTACTGGAGTACACCTTAGGACTCAGTCCGGATAGTTTGATGGCATACTCCTATCCAGCAGAAAGTTGAAAGAGTATTCAGTAAATATTCGCAAGCAAATAGACACACTACTCCATATGCTTATGATTCGTTCAATTACTACATATGCTAAGTTCAATGGTTATTGTGTGAGAAATATTTTTAACAATAACAGCTGTCTCCACTGCATGTCCACCACCACAGACTATTTTGCCCCAATCTCTCTTTTTGCACAAGTCAATCAATGGACAATTATTCTTTATATTAAATATGAGATGCATGTAGAAAACTGAATATTTGTTTCCATTGCCAACCAGGCTGTAATTGAGACTAAATGATCGCAAAAAAGTGTTTAAATATTATTTGTGTACATTTTGGATAAATAAAGGGGTAGCTATAACATTAGCTTGGCAAAGCAAACTAATAGGTTATTTATTTATAAACAATTAATTCCAATGAAGAAAGCTAACGTTATTTAATTCAATACATAATTTGAGATTAACAAATTAACGTTACACAAGTTTCCTTTGATGCCACAGAAAAGAAAAGCAAATAGACAAATACATTGAGATAGCCTACAGGGTGTAACAGTAAAAGATAACTGGAACATATACATATTTCCATTACATAATATTACATAATGTAGTAATTCAAGTGCGTATGTGTGTCACTCTGTACATGTATAAGTAACATGTAACTTACTACAATCACATCACACAGTATGGGAAGTGGATCTTGCCTTGTCTAGAGGAAACTTCAGTGAAGTCGCTGCCAACTCGAGGCAGATAATGGCCTTGCTGGTGGCTGTCACAGAACCCAGTCCAACACACTTCACTTGAGATAATCGCATGTATTCCTCTGCTTGACTGAAAATAAGCGATCACAGTTAGTTGTTGTTCACTTCAGATTGAACCAAAGAAGCGACTGGTCTCTCTACCCTGTCACACTAAACTTACCTCAATACTTTAACAGCTGTTATCCCGATCTTCGAAGCAAGCTTACGAAATAGGTCTTTATCCATTTGTAAAGTCGTTTGGATCTTAGATCTCTCTAACCGAAACACAGTAGACTCCTCTCAGCAAACTTTACTCACACCAACTGATTTCGCGCGAAAACGAACACGTGTTACTCCAGAGATAAACGTCAAGCCCTTCCATTGGTGGATCAAGAGCTGGGCGTGGACAATCTCGTTCGAGTAAAATAAGCATAAACCTTTATACAGTCTGTTGTTAACCACTTTTTAGTATTCGTCAATGGTAACGTTACTACATATGGCTTAGCGAAGTGCAACGATATTAAATGCTTTTTTCTTCAATTTTTAAACAAATATAATGACAGTCCGAGTATTTTATAGTAAACGTGTTTTAATTATTTTAGTCGTCTCTACAGGGCTTGCTCTCTGTCTCAGGGCGTGCTGTGTGTTGTGAGCGAGGAGCAGAGCTCGTCATGAGGCGGAACAGCGGCAGTCACGTGACGCGTCACACTCACGGGGGGTCATCCAGTGTTTCCTCGAACATACCTAATAATCATGGTAAGATATAAACCATCATCGTATGTGTATTATGTGTGCTGGGGGATTTATATGCGCCATTAAGGTGTTTAAACCAGTGATTGTGTGAGAGGGGCACGGAGATCTCTTGGCGGACTGCTACGCGAAGTGAAGATAGCCGTTAGCATTAGCAATTGGGATGCGGAGGCCTACATGCACTTAATCATTCTTGTTTATTTCCTCTGTGTTGTTTTATTCTACTAACTTAGCGGTTTGTTATTTGGCATCTGGGTCTAGTAGACTTGCAGCCGTTATGTTTTCCTGTCATTACAAACCACTAATCTGGTGCAAAATTAGCTACTTTGAACTGCTAATTCTGCTAGTTTTAGCCTTGTTATTTCTTTACAGTTCTTTTTACGATGTATCAAAATTATTTTTTCATTGTTATCATGTATCTGAGATACTTTTATATGCAGCGCTTTGCTTATGTGTGTGTTACATGTAGTTGAATAATGGAAATTGTTTTATTAATACGGTGTTTGGTCACGGGTTAAAGCAGACGCTAATCTGTTAAATATTTTACTGATCACCATAACTCTTCTGCAACTGCTGTTCTCCACGTGAAGTATAACAGCCTAGTACTGAGTCGTTTGGGACTTTATATAGCTATATAATCATTGATAATCTCGTAAATACTGGCATTTATTATGCACATTAACAGATTTATGTAATGGCACGGTTTCAGTTCCTCAATTTATAGTTACTGAAGTTTTATTGAAAAACATATTTGGTAATGTCAGTGTCACATGACTTTCTAGCTGTAGAGCTATACTTCATGTAGCTGTACTGTATTTCATTTTAAACTATTTTTGCACAGTTATGCACAGTGGTTTTGTGACTTCGTATTTCTAAAATATGCTTAAAATATGCTAAAAGGACAAATCAATTGAAATGAGCTAGGCTGACATGTAATTAAAAATAGCGAGAAACATTTTTAAATACGAACCGCTACACTTGGGATTAAATTTTTAGAGCAGCGATGTATTTTTAGAGCAGCAAGGGGAAAGTTTTTTTTTTTTTTTTTTTTTTTTTTTTTTTTTAGCAAGAATGCATTTAATTGATCAAAAGTGACAGTGAAGACATTTTTAATGTTAAAGATTTCTTCTGTCAAATAAATGCTGCCCTTTTGAACTTTATATTCTTCAAAGTGCGTTGAAAACAAATGTATAATAGTTTCCACATTATTAACGTTTTCAATGTTGATAATATGTTTCTTGAGCACCAGATTAGTATTTATGAATGTTTTATGAAGAATCATAGAAGACTGGAGGGTCATTCTGGATAAAACTTTTAACTTTGGATTTTTTTTTTTCCTGAAGAAAGACAACCAGTGATGAAAGCCAAAATAACAAATGAATATTTACTGAGTAATCCACTTTGTTCAAAATACAATTGTATTTATATAGCACAGTAAAAACAACAGTAGTTGACCATCATGTGAGCGGGCGTTCAGTCTTCAACTGGCTGCAAGGAGCTGCCACTGACAGGTCATGTGACCTGCCAGTGGCTGGCTGGCAGCAACAATCAGCTGCCATTTGGGCACTTTATTTGTAATAAGCCTCTATCAAATGTCGACAACATAAAAGACTGGACCCATGAGAATATATTCATAATTATATTAGTGCTGTCAAAATTAGCGCGTTAACGCATTCGATTAATTTGAAATATTTAACGCTTAAAAAAAAAATAACGCAATTAACGCGGTTGCAGTTTTTTTTTTATTTCCAGTTGTGGCCTATGTGTGTTCAACGCGCAAAGAAATATGGATAAGACCAAGGAAGGACTTTTAGACGGAAAGTTTCAGTATAAAACTCTGCCGGATTACTCTTCAGTCTGCCACAAGAAACATTACTCTTCATTCAGTCTGCCACAAGAAACAGCAACATTAAAATCATGAACTCAAACGTCATTGTTTAAAAAAAAAAAAAAAACAATGACTCTAACAGTGCGTAAATCAGACCTTTCTGTAACGCTAACGTTAATAAGCTTAAACGAAAAATAACGAAATAATTGTGTAGCGGAGTATTTTTTGTACACAGTGCCGCGAACTGTCAATCACTCCTGTACGCGTGCATCACTGTCCTCCTCAGCTGCAGCAACTTGCGCTCTCTCTCTTCATCAAGCTTTAAAACAAAAAGGGGACAAAAAGATCATATTGTCTTTGTGCATAGGCTATAGATTAATTAGATAAATGAATATCTAAATTTGTGCCTTGCCGTCTACGGTATTTTTTTAGAACTTAGAAAAAAGATGCTGCAGCCAATGAACAGCCAGCGGGGGCTGCAGGACGACTCAACCTCCGCAGACAGTTTTTAATGTTTATCAGACAATAAATACTCAAGATTTTGCTTTAGTATAACTCACAACGAGTTTCACACACCTTCTCCGGCCACGTTGGGTTGTTGACACTTAACAGTGGGAAAAGCGACACATGCGCTATTCACTTGTATAACTTAAGGGTGAATGGGTAATGTAGTTTCTGCTCTGGGTGGGATGAATTAGGAAGCTTGCATTGTGAAGGGCGCTCTGAAAATCGGCAGTGCAGGTAAAAGATTAAAACCTCTTTTAAAACGGATGTCCAAATGAGCATACCGGTACGCTACAAGCACGTTCTGGGCGCACGGAGAGGTGGCGGTACGCTCAAGAGCTATATTTGGAAGTGGCGGTACTGAGTACCGGTGCATACTGGCCCACTTAAAGCACTGGCAATGACTATACTTTGGAATTTTTTTGCAGTCCACTTAGAATTCAACATGGAAATCATTTTTCTTTTTTATTGGCATTGATTGTTTTGAAATTCAAATGGTACTTACATGCCTGTGTTTTTATTTCTGTAATAAATATGGCTTTCAAGCCAACAGTTAATTTGGAGGATATTGATGGTTTATTGCAGGTATGTTGTTTACATGAGAAAATCTGTGTTACAAGTTAAACAAAAATTCCAATAAACAATCATATTTTGAATTTAAATAGTTTCTTTGTCTTGAGTTTACATTAATTATTTACATTTTACATTTACATATCCAAAAAATTTCAGTCTTTTAATTGCGATTAATCGCGATTAATCGCGATTAATTTTAAAAAATTGTGCGATTAATTAGTTAATTTTTTTTAATCGATTGACAGCACTAAATTATATATATATATATATATATATATATATATATATATATATATATATATATATGAAGCAGATTATCTTTTCCGTCTATGTGCGAATGCATGTAAACTACAAGCCTAGTTTACATTATAAGTAAGTTTAACACTCAAATACATTGCGAATATGGAAACATTTGGATTTCTGCTTAATGAGACATGGGCAGTAACCTCCAAATAAATTTAGCCAAAGCCGTTTGCTCGTCTTCGTCTGCATGCATGCACTGTCACAATCTAATGCATTGTATGCTGGGTTGTTTTAAACAAATAGGCTTACCGGAACACAAAAAATCAAGTTTTTCAGAACAGAATCCAGCAGGATCAAATTCATAATCTAATCATAATAATCACATGAAAATATTTAATGTGAGCAACATTGCTGCAGCAGTGCTGATGGAAGAAACCGGTTCACTTCACTTTGCTTCCTGCGCAGCACAGCCTAGTATTCTAGTATAGTCCTACACTTAACTTTTATTTGTTGCCTACAAAATAATGTTGCTTCACTAAATGTTTAGTTAAAGGGACAGTTCACCCAAAAATCATAATTATGTTATTAATAACTCACCATCCTGTCGTTCCAAACCAGTAAGACCTCCATTTAGAATATTTTAAAGCATCGAAAATACATTTTGGTCCAAAAATAGCAAAAACTAAGACTTTATTCAGCATTGTCTTCTCTTCTGTGTCTGTTGTGAGAGAGTTCAAAACAAAACAGTTTAGTGATATCCGGTTCGCGAACAAATCATTCGACATAACCGGATATTTTTGAACCAGTTCACCAAATCGAACTGAATCATTTTAAACGGTCCACGTCTCCAATACGCAAAAGCTGTTAACTTTTTTAATGTGGCTGACACTCCCTCAGAGTTAAAACAAACCGATATCCCGGAGTAATTAATTTACTCAAACAGTACACTGACTGAACTATTGTGAAGAGAGAACTGAAGATGAACATCGAGCCGAGCTAGATAAGAACCGTTTCTTTCAGACGGGTCCGATTCGAGAACCGAGGAGCTGACGATACTACGCATGTGTGATCGAGCGTGAAGCAGACTGACACACAGAGCATCTGAACCAAACTGATTCTTTTGGTGATTGATTCAGTGCTAGTGTTATGAGCGCAGGTAAACCGAAGGATTGAATGAAGGGCAATCATCGCCAATGACGCCATTACGTCGAGCGCAAAAAAAATGGTGAACCGTTTTCTTCAACTGGTTTATTGAATCGAACTGTCCAGAAGAACTACTGGTGATCCGAAAACCGATGCAAACGGTTCTTGACTCGTGAACGAGTAATTATCTGGCTCGGCTCGGTGTTCATCTTCACAGCAGTTCAGTCAGTGTACTGTTTGAGTAAATGTATTACTCCGGGATATTGGTTGGTTTTAACTCTTGAGTTTTTTTTTTTTTTTACTCCAGTTAAAAGTGATTGACACCTGATTCTAGGTTGATTGTTTGACCGCGTCTGTTTGTTCCAGCCTACCACACAGCAGTCGCCCCAGGATGAGCAGGAGAAGCTGTTGGATGAAGCTGTGCAGGCAGTCAAGGTTCAGTCTTTTCAAATGAAGCGTTGTCTGGTGAGTTAAGTACATGCAGGTTTACAGTGTCCGTAACATTTATCATTTCCATAGCAGTGTTATGCTTCTTGATTTTAATAATTAAAGTCAACCTAAATTTGATTGGCATTGCCCTATGAAAGCTGCACCCTTACTCTGTTGATGAACATTTATTTCCTTAATCCAGGACAAGAACAAGCTGATGGATGCACTGAAACATGCCTCAAATATGTTGGGGGAGTTGAGGACTTCTATGCTTTCTCCCAAGAGCTACTATGAACTCTGTATGTGTTTCCATTGCATTATGTGTTTAAATACAATAGCACAAACACATTTGCGATCTTAACATTAAGAATTTTCTAAAGAACAGTTTACTGCGCTGTTATTTTCTTTTAATAGCTTCTGTACGTGTCATCTGTAGAGATTTCATTTATTTATTGTACCAAATTCTTGTTGTAGACATGGCCATCTCTGATGAGCTGCATTACCTGGAGGTCTATTTGACAGATGAGTTTGCCAAAGGCCGCAAGGTTTCGGACCTCTATGAGCTTGTTCAGTACGCTGGGAACATTATCCCTAGACTGTGAGTATCTTAAGGAAGTCTCCCTAAATACTGTTACTGTAATTTTCAAGATTATGCCATTACACATTGGCCAACATTGTGACTATAAAATTATGCCATTAGAGCAGTCTGCATCCATTTTTTAATCTTGTTAAGATCCATAATTTCATGAGTATGCTGCACCTACTGTTCAATAGAAGTTAAGAAATTTCCCCTGCGGTTATTATGGGTGGCTCAATAGCGCGATATGCGGTATTACAGAGGTGTTTTTTTTTTTTTTTTTTTTAAATACATAATTTATCCTGATTTTGCTGCATACAAAGCTCTATCTTTGAGTTATGTAGCATATATTGTTGTTTTTTTAACTGACAGAGAGACACGTTTTAAAACATTGTTTTTTTATTGTTAAATGCCAAATAACAACAAGAACCTTTCAAATGTGATTGGATGAAAACCTTTTACATCGTTTAATTCAGGTGCGAAAAGAGTTAATATCTATAGCGCATGATCCCAGAGAGATTTGAGAGTGTAGGAGACAGTTTTAGTGAGAGGAGAGACACGTCCAGCTTTGTCCGAGAGCAAATGAAAATCTAGGCATGAGTGGAGAGATTCGCGCACGTACATTTCGTGCTACAATAATGCACTCTCTATATTTTTCAGTACAAGAACAGCATAACCTTATTTCATATGCATTTGTTGGAGTTTCCCTTTCAAATAAAAAATTATGAGAGAACAATCCTTATAGTGGGTAAAGAAAATAATCGCCTCCCTTTAAAATAATCTCATTTTGTTGCTTTGCAGTCAGAAATGGAAACAGACAAAAAAATATTTCTCTAGCTTTATTTATATAACATGTCAGAAAAAAAACAGTATAACCCCTCTCCTAAAAATGACATGCAAACTCAATCAGGTGTGGCTAATCACCTTCTCAATGGCGGCGCGGCGGCTTCACTTTAATGACGTCATGAGCAATCCAGTTTTATATTATAGATCAGTGATTTTAACCCCTTTTGTGCTTTACATGGCTGCTGTAGTTGCTAATTTGCACTGCTCTTGATAAGTTGCATTGGTGATTATGTAATTGAAAACTGGTTGTTCTTTAATTTGATCACCTGCAGAAACTTCTGCTCCCATCTACACTTTCATGGGATTGCGCCATGCCCTGTTTAGAAAATCTAGCCCAGTAACAACTGGAACAATTTCACTTTTGTGATTTTGTTGTATACTGGCTTTCAGAAAATCAGTCTTAAAAATAAGGACTTTGAGCAGTGTGGATTGGGAGAGAAAAAATGAGATGAGAGCGAGAGCACAGTTGAAAAGATGTTTGATTTTTGTAGAGCTCCTTTGTCACCTGCTTATCTTTAATGAGGAAATGTGTGCTGTAACAGATTGATGGAGTGCTTCTGTTTGACGAAAAAGTAAGCCATAAACAAGCAGAGCTTAAGTGAGGCAAGAAAGTGCAGCCACTGACAAGTGTTTCTACCACATAACAGCTGTGTTTTTCTACAGAAATAAACTGATTTCTGGGTTACTCCTTTGAGTGTGCCTTGTAATTATTGCCATAAGTTGTAAAATCAGGAGTTGGCTTTTATTGGGTGAGCCTGGGAGAGGCAGTGTCTTCTGGGGGGACTCAAGGCGCCTCGTTCAAATGCAGTGAAATGAGCACTCTAGTTCTGCCAGTGCCTCTCATTGAAGGAATTGTGCCCTTTTGGGTAACCTTATTTGTTTTTTCTGAGCAGCTCATTGTAGTGTTTCTTTGCCTCCTCACATTGCATTTGCTATCTTTCTATATGGGTTTCACCAGTCTCTCTCTTAAATTAAAGTCTCTTAACCTCTTAGAAACCAATACAGTTGATCTCCTTAAAAAGTCAAGCCACAAATGTTTATACAACAATAACATAGATAATATGAAAGGTCTGAAAATGTTTTGGGGAGTCCAAAGCCCCTTTCACACTGCAAGTTGGTCCCGTAAAATTGCCGAAACATCGCCTGCTTGCCTTTTGTGTGAACGCAAACACGTTCCAGGATAGATTCCGGGATTAATCCCATGTTGGGGACCTAGTAACATTGCCAGGTCCAGTCCCGGAACGAGCTCTGTGTGAACAAAAGCCAGAATTAATGCTGTAAAGGGTGTGTCGTAGTGATGACACACGTTATTGTGCGACCCTTTACCGGGTGTTTTGAAGGCAGTAGAGCCCGACCGATATGTATTTTTGGGGGCCGATGCCGATATTAACTCGAAAAGAGCCGATTTATAAGCCGATATTTTGATTTTGAAAATAAACTGGATATTAGACCCATTTCCTATATACTGCACTTACACAACATTCAATAGCAAAATATCTGCCTTTTCTATGTATGTGGGCTGTATAAACCATTTTCAAGAAGAGATTATGTAAAAAAAAAAAGCCTTAGATTATAGTCTCAATGACTAAACAATTGCACATCAAAAGTATATATATTTTTAATGATAAAAAAAACAGTCTGATTTTAAACATTTAACACTTTTACTTTCTTCCAGTTGAAGCTGGTTTTAACAGTCTGTGTGTGTACTGTAAATAAATTATAATACTAAAGTTGAAGTATTTGCAGAAGTAGTCCCACACTTTGCTGCTACAGCATTCACCATTTTAAGCCATCTGTAAGCAGAAAGAGAGACAGAGAAAGAATAAGCATGTGTATTAATAATATCACCATGTATCATTACTCATGTCATCATTAGAATTATAATAATAATAATAAACAGGGATCTCCTACATAGACAACACTCCTACATTTTTTATTTGTCAAGCAATCGGTATTACCTATTACCTACTTCTATTTAACAATATTACAAAATTTTCCTGTTATATCTTTAAAGCTGCTTTGAAACGATCTGTAAAAAAAAAAAAGCGCTTGTTCAGCTCACATTTCTTTACATGTCCCCTCTGGTTAATCATTTCTGACGCACCTACTCGAAGTTGAATGGTTAACGTTAGTGTCATGAACACACCGCTGTCAATTTTGAGAAGAACCACCTTCAAACAAGTTAATAGCAAGCATTTAAGGGGCCTGCTAAAAAGGAAGCTATATTAGCGTTAGAATAACATAGGGCTGTAGCTATCGAATATTTTAGTAATCGAGTATTCTACCAAAAATTCCATCGATTAATCAAGTAATCGGATAAAATGTGTTTTTGCTTAATTAAAGTGCAATATTAATTATGCAATAGAAAATAAGACTCCTGGGCCTCCTAAAATGAACAACTAAGTTTCCTTTTTTAGAATTTATTTTTATTTTTATTTTTTAAATGCATAGAATTAAATGCATACATGAAAAATAAACATTTAATTATCACCCATTGTTTCTGTCTGTACTTGTACTGTGAACAATGACAATAAAGTTGACAGATGAATTAAGTGCATTTAAGTGCCATTCAGTTGGGGTTTTAAATGAAGCTTTTTCTGAGATGCACATTAAACACATAAAACATTAATTTAATTTATCTTTTAATTATTGAAAATGTACTTAACGTTTTTGTAAACAAAGGGGATTTACTATAAAAAAATAAAACATGGAAGAAATGTTGTGTAATTAAAACTTTAAAAAAAAGTTTTTAGTGATAGGCTTTTGTACATTCTGCTGAACAACAGTCTTTAACTGGACTTTTATTTTGACGGGTTGGCGTACCTGTACAGTTCTGTGTATGTGATTTGATGCTGCTTTTACTCAAATCAAACGGTCAAATGCTCATGAAGTGACTGTCTGTGCAGTTCTGGAGATGTTGTTCATGTGTTCTCGTGATTATTCAGTGAGACAGCAGACGCTGAATTCACCGCGAGCTTCATGCGCGCTTCTGTGTGTTTAATGAATGAAGAGGCACTTCTGCTCCATTCATTAACAGAGACACGCAGAACATGCAGGATTCATATTTAAAAAGACTATTCCGGCTTAATATTTACAGATATTCGTCCATATCGTGATTTGATGTAAGTGCAATGACCTATTTTTAATGAATTCATTCAATAACATAACAGCTGTTGTTTTTTCGAGGCAAGCTGTACATAACTTCTAGTCATTGACTACATGCGCCCCCCCTGCCACAGTTACGCGGTCATTATGTGGCAAACACTGCAGATATATTTAGAATAAGTTAAACGCTAACGTTATAGAGCTCGGGCGTAGACGTCATGGAATGGTGCATTGTGGGTAACGGCGGCCATTTTAGAGGCATCGCAAAGCAGGTTTGTAATAAGATAATAGCCAGTCTCCAGAAAAAGTTATAGAACGTGACAAAAAAAGTTGCCTATACCTATACGGACAAACTTAATAATGAAGCCAAACAACGCTACTTAAAAAAAAAAAAAAGAGGTTGTAGGCGGAATCGATCCCTATGAACACATGAAAGTTTACCAAGCCTCAGTTTCCCTGATAATTTATCCTACCGGGTCTGTGGAGTGAGCGCTTACACCTCCGATCAATTTAAAAATGTCACTTTCACTTTTTAAAAAGTCACTGGAGGCTCACCTGCAGATCACAAATGGATCTGCAAATTAAACGTGGAGAAAACAATCTTTCTCACTAAGGAAATGTTAACATTAACCAAGCATCAGTGGTGACACACACACACACACACACACTTATCAGATTCTGCGAGCTATGAAGCTTGTCTATGCGGGTTTGTTACACTTCAGGAGTAATTACTCACCTATCATACTTGCAAAAATCCACTGTTTTCCTCCGGTAGTTCTTTAATCCGGTATAATATTGACGAACATTCACCTCAGACACAACCCACCATTCACCAAAACAAGACGCTTAACTTCCTATTTTGAAGTTTGTTCCAGTTTTTTTTATTTATTTTTTTTAAACAAGTTGTTCAAATTTGTTAAATACAGTCAGCACAAAAATATCAAAAAGCAAATTAAGTTCAGGATTGGGTCACAAGAAAATGTTTAAACAAAAAATACAGACACTAAACTGAGTCCCTTACTGGCCAAAAACTAGAGAAAGCGTAATGTGTTTGTGTCTGAGTTTGTGTGTGTGTATGTGAGAGAGAGAGAGAGAGACCATACACAACATGTCTCACCATAACTATGTATTATAATATTATCGAAGGTGATGGTTTCCCTCTGTACAGCGGCGACCCAAGCCATCTGACGCCTCTTGGTGATTTCAGACACCTTGTGTTTTTTTTCCAAGTAGGAAAATGTTGAAAACTAATATGATTCACGAGGCGTTTGCCCTGTCGATCATGAAACCGATTACAGCAGTTCACAATACAGCAATACTGAACCATTTTCCAAAAAATAATCAAAATTAATGACCAAATGACCAACGTTACCTAATGCCTACTATACAGTACATCTACTTCTGTACCGCGACTCCCACAATGCATTGCGACGTGACGCAACGATCCCGACCTCTATAGTTTGACCTCTTATTAACGTTCGCACTCTTCCACTGATAAACATGGTATTAGCTCTGTGGCTAATCTAATATAGCAATGCATTAGCGGCTGTAAGTGATGTTGCAGAATATTTATAAGTGATAATGATAGGACCGTTAGCTACTACTACCACATCATTGTATATACAGTGTATGAACTAAATCATTGATCGCTTTCTTCGCTAGTGGATTTCTGGCGCTGTTGTCAACTCTGGAGCTGCAGAACTCCCTCTGGTGGGCAAACTATGCAACACTCATAACATGAGTGAAGCATGAGACTCCGTTTCTCATGTTTCATCGGCCGTTATAAACGCCGATGCCGATTTAAATGCAATAAGCTCATATCGGCCGGCCGATATATCGGTCGGGCTCTAGAAGACAGATCATCGTTCGCAACAAAAAAAATGTGAAAACTGTAAAGAAGCAGAGATCAGTTCCTCACTATCTGCGCTGAAGCTGAGATCGTTCGACAGTTTAAGTCAAAGTTAACATGCCTAATGTTTTCGACTCGTACATTACACATCACATCCTGATGTCATGTGTCTTTACGGGACCTTTAAGGGTTGTGTGTGAAATCGGTTTAGCCTAAATAGCTCACCCTCTAAAATGGAGCATTGGAAAGCTTGATTACTTTTATTTAATAGGTCTGTTTATGAGATGTTGTTACATGTTAATTAAATGTAAGTCACTATGAAGTAATTTAGTGGAAAACATTAATGTATGCAAATTATAACATTTTAACTACGGTTTGATTTCCTGTATAGAACATTTCTAACATGTATACACACACACATATATTCCCAGCCTGATCACCACTCTTTTTTCTGAATGTAATATGGTATTAACATTTTGTATTTCATTCCCCTAAACATGTTTGTTTCAGAATTATTATAAAGTAACTACATCCAAATGTTAATTAATCTTAACCAAAGTGTAGCTAAATAAATTGTTCAAATCCTCTGAAATCAGTCAAGGCTCGTGGAATAGAAAGTGTTGCTTTTGTGCCTTGCTGCTTTTGTGCCTGTGGAATTTGCATTAAGCCTGACACATGTCTTTTATTTCACTTCAGTGTTTATATTGCTTATTTGCAAAAGATAAATCTTCTATGGTTCATGCTTTGAGTACATCCATCATTTTATTATGAGGCTTAATTAAATTGACTTTGAAGTTCTCTAATCTGACTTCAAGTACTTTAGTTATCTGGTACCTTCGTTTTTTCCACTTGTTTGCAGTCATTGAGTCATATTGCTTGTTAAATTCTCTCTCTCTTTGGTTTCTAAGGTACCTACTGATAACTGTCGGAGTGGTGTACATTCGCTCTTTCCCCCAATCCCGCAAAGACATACTAAAGGACCTGGTGGAAATGTGCCGTGGTGTGCAGCATCCACTCCGGGGCTTGTTCCTCAGGAACTACCTGCTGCAGTGTACACGCAACATCCTGCCTGATGATGGAGAGCAGGCTGAGTATGACACTCCGTATCTAATGGCTATGATTGCACCTCGAGTAGATCAAGAGTGTTGTGACTCACACTAAGCAATTTAAATGATGCCATAGCATAATCCTATGTGCTAAAATAGAATTTAATCCATTGCTAGAAAAGGCCTGTTTTTCCCACGTTTAGTGCTTAGGCAGCACTTAGACAGCTCTTGTCAAAATGATTCACTACAAATGTCATTATCTACCAAAGATTGAATAACTACCAATGTGCTCTTCTATTTGGTTTAGGGAAGAGATGACCGGGGACATTAATGACTCCATTGACTTTGTACTGCTGAATTTTGCCGAGATGAATAAACTGTGGGTGCGAATGCAGCATCAGGGACACAGTAGGGACCGAGAAAAGAGAGAGAAGGAGAGGCAAGAGCTGCGTATCCTCGTAGGGACCAATCTGGTCCGATTGAGCCAGCTGGAAGGCGTCAATGTGGAGAAGTACAAACAGGTGCGTTTCAGTGCTCCAGTGTAGATAAATCATCTTTCTCCAAAGCCCATAAATCTCTGTTAAAGGTTACGAAAGGGTGCAGTGAAATTAGATTTGACCTTGATTACCTGTTTATTTGTGGGAACCTCAAGTTAGCACTTAGCATAAATCACTGGGTAAAAGAGCCATTGATGGAACAACAACTGCGCAAGAGGTTACGACATCTTTTGGTAGTCCTCTGAAAGCTGTTTGTTAAAACACTCCACGTTCATGATCATGTGACGGGCTTAATATGTTTGCATTTGACTTCTGATTTCAAGCACCCATTCATATGTATAACAGTGGGCCTTGCAGGACAGCTTTTCTGATGTACTTTAAGCTTTTTAACCAGAGCTAAATGATCATTTTAGCTCAAAATCCTGTGATTCATTCCTCCAGCAACAGCTTACAGACTTGTGTACCTTGGTCACATGACTTTTAAATGCCCACTTATTTTTAGAACCACAATTGAGAGGATTGGGAAAATGTTGCTGAATAAAAACAGTATAAATGAACATTTTATCAAGTTATCCATATTATATTTGAATAGTTTGTAAAACAGACGAAAGTCATTCTCATTTTGAGCAATTTGTGAAGAAAAACATTCAAAAGTTCTTCAGATATATTGGTTTCAAAGCCGCATATACTGTAGGCAGAAATGTGTAGAATTGTTCTGTGATTTGCAGTCATCTTGTTTGCTAAAGGATTTGGCAGCGAGGCATGCTGTAAATAAATGTGGACTCCCCACAGATCGTGTTGTCTGGGATCTTGGAGCAGGTGGTGAACTGTAGAGACTCTCTAGCACAGGAATACCTCATGGAGTGCATCATACAGGTACAGAAATACCCCAAATTCACACCACATCCTGTTGTACCTGACCGGAGGAGTCTGTCTTTTAACATGCTTCCCATTTTCCCCAATTATTTTAAGTAGTCGCTGTGGGCATGTTAAAAGTTAACTCCCTCACATTTTTGTCTGCACTTTCCTTTTCTGCAGGTCTTTCCGGATGAGTTCCACCTGCAGACGCTGAACCCGTTCCTGCGCTCCTGTGCTGATTTGTGCCAAAACGTGAACGTCAAGAACATCATCATTGCCCTTATTGACAGGTGGATGTTATTCCAGTGATTCACTTCACTGTTCTGCTCGGCGAAAGATCTGTTATTTACATACTGTGTCTTTCTGTCAAATAAATGCCTCTTGGTTATATAATGTGAAGAAATGTTATTTACAATCTTTATTTTACAGTGCTTGTTACACGTTTCATGTATTTACTATAGTAATACATTATACATAATTGCATGTAACTAACACTAAAACTAACCCTATCCTGATCCTAACTATATCGCAATTTGCAAGTACATGTAGTTAATTAATATTACTCAGTACTTAAATGTATAATTACAGTGTAACAAGGACACTGTAAAATAAAGTGAACCTGAAAGAATTCATACATTTTAGCCGAACTTAAAGGGACACTAAGTAGGAATTACTCCCATCTAGTGGTGAAATTGTATTTTGCATTCAAACTAATTTTGCTCTCCAGCGCCTCGCTTTTTCAAATGCGCGTTGCATCTACGGTAGGCGATATGTACCAAAAAGCTTTGACAGGATGTCTTCTAATAGCACTTCGTCGAGTTTTCCTTCAGGTGAACAGGTGTGTTATTTCAAACAAACTGCAACATGACAACTAACAAACGAATGTTACAGTATGAATTACTGACTGTGGAAAACATGAAATATTGTAATTAGTAGTTATGTCTAATTTATTCGTTATATTTTCTGAATTATATGCATTGTTAGATATAAAAAAAATATTATAATATAGACTGTAACACTGACTTACCTGTCGAGAAGAAAACTGGCCACTTCAGTGTCTCTTTTGAAATCTTTATCAAGCATTAGCTCTTTCCACCTAGAAAAAGCTTCCCCGACATTAACTCTTGTTTTCTGTAATCTACGGTCACGTTTCCTTTTACGTTCTTTTTTTGACTGTTTTGGCGACAATGTTTTCTTCTCCTGTGGCGCGGCATATGTATGGTCCATAATAAGAATGCAATCCAGACTTTTAAACTTGCCGGTGCAGTTTCAAGCGCCTCTCACTGCTCTGCACCTGCGTTTCTGGCTCTGACCGAAAACGCGCTGTGGAAACGCGTTGGCTTAGTACTTTTTGTCCCTCTCTGCTATTATAGTTTTGCAAGATGGCGGAACTACATGGAAGCCTCCGTTGACCTACCCGTCCCATGTATATAAAGATAATAAATTCTTCATTTACAAGGATTAGTTTAAACATTGGCATAGGTATTTGTACACCATTGAGGCCATATTTATGAATAAAAATATTGATTTTAGATAATAAAATACCTAAAAAGTTACTTATTGTCCCTTTAACCTTTCAGAGTTGTATATTGAGTCTTATTCGATTGTGGTCTCATCCCACAGATTGGCCTTGTTTGCTCACAGAGAAGATGGACCTGGGATCCCTGCTGAAATCAAACTATTTGATATTTTCTCTCAGCAAGTGGCAACCGTCATACAGGTATAATATCACGTGGATTCTTTATATAATCTTATTCAAATCACTAACTCAAATATTTAATGTTGCCATCTTTATTTTCTCTTTCTTGTCAGTCTCGTCAGGATATGCCATCTGAAGATGTTGTTTCGCTCCAAGTGTCTCTCATCAATCTGGCCATAAAGTGCTATCCTGAGCGTGTGGACTACGTGGATAAAGTGTTGGGAAGTACTGTGGAGATTTTCAACAAGCTCAACCTGGAGCAGTGAGTATTCGTTACAGTGTTTTTCTCACACCACTCGGCAGATCAGAACATGGTCAAAGCAACACCCACACTCTTTAGCGCTGGAAGATCCTCAGGCTTTTACTTGCTGAGGGATTTGAGTGCTTGATTTCTGTATTCATCCTCATTTTGGTATAAAGGAACGGTTACATCAGATCATGCCTATAATAACTACGTAACCTCTAAAACTAGTATGTTCCTAATCTATGATCCTAAACTATATTTGAGTTGGTGCACCCCGCTAATAGTCACTGTGTAGGTGCTTATAAATTAATAAATACATTCAAAGAAAATTAAATCATCTGAAGGTATTGTAATGTAATTAATTACTGGTTAAAAATTTTCAATCTTGTTTTTGTTTAGATGACGTTTTAACCATTAAGTCAAAGCCACCTCTTTTTTCTGGTCAAATAATTTAAATTATAGTTTGTGTGGAACCATATGCATGCACAGTTTAATAAATACAAAATTAATAAAAATACTGTAATTATTATGAAAGAAATCTGTTGTATTCCAGTGTAATTTTGTAGGCTAAATAGATTTTCACCCCCTTTTGTCTTGAGCATCCAGTTGAACCTTGTTGGTCTTTCTGAGATGACATTCTGCTTTGACACTGGCAGTGTAGACGCACTCAAGCTTTTGCGCTGTGCCCACGTTTCAGTATCAACAGGGTGCAAGTCAGTGGGAGACTGACAAAACAGCATACCCAAGGCAAACAGAAAGTTTGAATAGCGTCTGTGCATTGTGCTTCAGGCAGAAATCTTGCAGTATAATTTAAGGGTTCCTCAAACAAGATTTGTTAAGAAATATTAATAGAATACATTACACATTATTACAGTAAGCACTTATTATTATTTTTTTAATCAAAGAAGAGCATGCAGATTAGGGCAGGGTAAAAAATGTTGTAGGGCTGTGCAATTAATCGCGTGAGATTTGTAATGCGCATTTCGTCAGTAGAGCCGATCCTGTGATTAGTAGTAAATCATCATCACCTGCTTTCAGATTGAGCTGCATTCACTACACAGAGCTGTAGTTCACTCACAGTTAGGCAACATCATAATCATAATCGCAGATGAATCGTATTCAATTTTGAACGCAATATCGCCTAGCTTGTCAGTGAGCTATATACTCTATGAACTATGCTCTGTGTAGTGAATGCAGCTCAATCTGAAAGAAGGTGATGGAGATTTACGTAAATTTCAAACAATAGATGCCGTTATGGCCCTGTTTTCTGGAGTGATCTCTGTTTCGTGGCGCGCCTCAGTTCAATAAAGGCAGCAGCGATCATCTCCTTCACATTAATACCAGTTTCAGCACAAAATAAACCTGAATAAACACCCAAAGGTAAGTTAAAAGAAAGAGTACAACTTTACAGTCTGTATCCTGTCTCATGTAATCCCACGATTGCTGTTTCATCCATGCAAAGACAACACATCAATATAACGCCTTGTGAATACGTTACACAACGTCACATTTACTTAAAAAATAAAACATATTCAGTGACCATAAACTCATTAGTCAGCTAGAAAAGAGGAGAGGAGCATTTTGCTAAATATATGCACCATATTATGTATCCATTATAAAGTTTACTGTTCTCCAAAGTTTAATTTATATTTTTTGTGATAGCCACCATTGAAATGTTTATTAAAAAAAGAAATATATATATATATATATATATATATAAAAAAAACTTTTATTATAGAAACTTCATTAAGTGTAATTTAAGCAGTTGTATAGCCTGAAAAATCAGTTGGTTTTAACCTTTATGGTAGTAGCCGACCAACTGACTATCATGTATATTTTTCTGCATTAGTTAAGAGATTTTTTTTTTCCTTGAGAGATTTTAACGTGTACCAGATATATATTCAAAATAATCTATATCGAGTCGAATTGGGAACCGAATCGCAAGCTTGTGAATGAGAATTGAATCAAATTGTGAACTTTGTGTCAAAACCCAGCCCTAATGCATGTACTACATTTAAATGTCCCTATGAAAATTGGTTCCTGTGCTGTCTTTGTTTGCATTTTCATCTTTTCCTCATGTGTTAAATAAATGTGATTGTTTTTTTTAGCTGACATCTAAAATCTTACCAGACACCTAGCAATGTTGAGGGTGGAAGGGAAGCCACATAGACATGATGACTCCCTGTTTACAATCACATTGAGTGAATGATCCTAGCACAGGCCAGTCATGCCAAGGGCTGATATTTGTGACTAGCAGCCACTTTAGCACTCAATGTGGTAATGATTTTTGGTGTCTTACCTCAAATCTTACTATTGAAAATGATTGGAAGATCTGTAAATGCTGGTTTAGTTTTTATGGATGTATTGTTTCGCTGCCTTCAACATCTTGGTATAAATTTGGCCCATAGCTATACAAACGAGCTGCCTTTTAAAAAACACTAGGCCCCAGAAGTAATGTTACATCATTACAACATCAGTATTCCTGCTGTTTGTGACTGTTTGATTTCTTTCATGTCTTTTTGTGCAGCATTTCCACCAGCAGTGCAGTGTCAAAGGAGTTGACCAGGCTGCTAAAGATTCCTGTGGACACGTACAATAACATCCTCACCGTGCTCCAGCTCAAGCATTTTCCACCACTGTTCGAGTACTTCGATTATGAGTCACGCAAAAGTATGAGCTGCTACGTGCTGAGCAACATTCTGGACTACAACACCACCATAGTGGCCCAAGATCAGGTTTATATCATATACAGTACTGAATGGTCAGGCTGATGATGTTTTTGCATGTCTCCAATGATTTCCCAGTACAGTGGAAAGTTTGAGAGGAATTAAATCTCACTTTACAGTAAATTAAACTGAATGTAAATGCCATATTAAGGTATGGGGACAGCGGGGGATCTTTTTTTCCCTTCTTGGGCCTGAAATGGAACAATTTTGGTCAGTATTGATAATTTAAACAATATTTTGCTAAATGGTTTTTGTGCTGAAACCATAGCTGGTCTAGGCCTGTCATGGATAATATTTAGGGCAGATTGGGATGCAGGGAAAGTGTTCATCTGAATGGACCGTTGAATCACTGGCTCACTTGATTCATTCAAAATGTATATATGTATATGTGTGTGAGAATATATATATATATAATATATACATAATTTCATTTCAATTTAGTTTGTTGAAGTATTAAAATAACTCAAATTAAATAAAACTAAAACATAATAAATAACCTATGCATACATAATTTAATTAAAATGAAAATAACAAATACAAATAATACAAATGAAACCGCATTAGTTTACAGTAATCCTAAAAAACAAATACTGCTAAAAAAAAACAACTTGCATATAGTAAGAATAAAAACCTTAAGTAGTAGGAAAGAGGGGAAATAAAAAATTTTATTTTAATGGCATTGTATTTTTATTTTGAATGTATGAATATGAAACCAATATTTTAGTCATTTGCTTCTCCAGTAGCAGGTGATTGACAGGTTCAGGTGGCCTATTGTCGGTTTCCTCCTTTATAGCTGTTTAGAGCACCGAACAGGTTTTCGATTGCTTTTGGATTTAAATGCCATTTGACACAAGCCCAGGGGTATACTCTGCCTGTTTTTCAAAGGTGCATTGTTAATTCTCAGTTATGATTTAGTCCGCTCTGACCATCGCCCTGAGGGAGGGGTGTATTGATATTCCTTGTGTTTTGGAGAATGTTGAAGCTCCTCTGGCCTTTTCTGAGGAGTGTACCAAAAAGCACCATCTTGCCTCTCACCCACTCATTTTGTGAGCAGTTGAAAAGAGAGCACTGAATACATAACCCTCAAGGAACCATTTGAAGCCATTTAAATCTGTTTGCTGTAGAGCAGTGGTTCCCAAACTTTTCCATTCCACGACCCACCTAGACAAGTGTGATCTATTTCACGACCCACCAAAATATTTGAGAAAAAAACAAAACGTTGACATTATGCCTAATCTTACTTAAAAGTTTGATGACAGAAATTAAGTATTTAAGAAAAATAACCATTTTATTTTAGAGTACACCTGAAAATTTTCACTACTAATGTTTAAGTTTTAATTTGTTTACAGACGTTAAAATATGTAGTGTCCATATAAACGTGAAACAGGCTCACTCCAGTGAACTGTAATCTGCTCTGCTGGGTTTTGCCACAGAAAATGCATTCATGATCCTTCCGTGTATCTCGACGAGAAGGGACACTCTAAAACGCTTAACATGGTCTAATGTACTAAGACAGTGATATTACCAGACCAAACTCACTAAAAATCATACCAATAAAGTATACTATCTACAAAAAATAAGATGAGCCCTGAATATGTCTCAGCGAGAACGGAGCACAATCCAACACTTTTTTTTTCCAGAAAAGCATAAGAAGCAAAGCAAAACTATCTAAAACAGTTTGCAGATAAAAATAATTGTGAAATAGGTAAAAAATAATAATAAATAGATGTCTCATTTAAAAAAAAAAACTGGATGACAATTAGTTCAGGCAGAAATTTATTTTTGCGATGGTTAAATAAATGTTCAGCAATATCTTCAAAAGATTTCTGAACTTTGGCAAATTTTCTCTAAACAGAGATGATACGTCAAGGAAATATTGCAAACTTTTGTACATTTTGTTATGTGGAAATGTTTAAGTCTTGTAGTGTTACAAATAACCCTGCATTTGTGCCCTGCTCACACTGTACATGTGAAATGCTTTTTACAAACTGCTTCCCGAACGAAAAAAGTGCAGAGTTCAAAGAGATGATAGAAATAAATGAACATGGCCTACCTGAAACCATTTTCATAACATTTGAATTTTCTGGTGTATGCAATCTCATGCATAATATAGTGCATTATATATGAGCGCAATATGAGCAAGTTTTTTCTCTTTTAATAATGCGGACCGATTGAACCTTTTAATGACATTGCTCCAAGACCTTCACTGTTATTACAACTGAATTATCCAGCTCTGTTAAAAAAGTAGAAGTTATATGATTTCAGTTTGAGTAAAGTGTTTACATGACATTTTAAAAAGACACTTTTTTTGCATTAGTCCGACTGAAATCTACATTTTAAAGTGCACCAAGTGTTTTCACTTCGCACCGTCAGCAGCTTTCTTATAGTTGTTACTCCACATTAAGATTGATAGGAGAAAGTATTTTAAAATAAAAAACATGCCTGCCTTTATAATACATCTAATCATATTTACATACTGTCATCTGAATTCAGATGTCTTTACAGATTCACTTTTGGTGTATTTTAGGGCCACCTAATAGTATTCTATTTGCCCTCTGCTTTCCAGACATGATGGCTCTTTTCATGGCTCTTTCCTTGCAGGTTGACGCGATCCTGAACCTGGTGTCTACACTGATCCAGGACCAGCCAGATCAGCCTGCTGAGGATCCTGACCCAGAGGACTTTGCGGAGGAACAGAGCCTAGTTGGCCGCTTCATTCATCTGCTACATTCAGACGACCCTGACCAGCAGTATCTGGTACACGTTCTTTCCTCTCCTGACCCTCTCCTTTCAACATATGAGATAGCAAAGCTTTGTTACACTCCCCTCAGAGAAATCTATAAAATGCACTGTAGTTAAACTGCTCTTTATTTGTGGGGGAAGTACCGCATGTTTCTTTGATCATTTCACAAGCACTGGATCCTTAGGAGATATAATGCCCTTGTCAGTCATTTGTAAATGTTCTAACAATGTCATGATTGTTTGACATCAGCCAGAACTGGTTTAATTAGCTCCCAGTGAAAGATGTTTTATTCTGCATTCAATCAGTTGATGGTCATCATGCTGCTTAATGAATTATTCAAATTGATTCATCTACTTTTTTTTTTTTGCCTCCCACAGATATTAAACACTGCCAGGAAACACTTTGGCGCTGGGGGAAACCAGAGAATTCGTCACACTCTTCCCCCGCTGGTGTTCGCCGCTTATCAACTGGCCTTCCGTTACAAAGAGAACTCCTCCTCGGTGCGTCCCACTTTTAACCACAAAACATCCTACTCTTCCATGTCATTAGCTCAAAGTGATTGCTTCTCTCTAACATTGCAACCTTTAGAAACAGCATGCTAACCAAAATGGACCATCATTAAAAAAAAAAAAAAAAGCATTTGAAGCGTTTGGCCAGCAACTCCAGTAGAGAAGGGGTTTTCAAACCTTTTATGCCCAGAACTCCCAAATACTATGATCCCCTTACTAAAATATAACTCCAGATATATATTCCTTTGAATAGAGATGCATTTGTACTGTTTGAGAACAGTATTTTATCAGTATGATACAGAATTAAACATTTAGTGTTTCAGTTTTCAGTTCATATCTAGAAATAGATTGGCGGCTCACTAGATTTTGTATTACATACTGGTATAAAAGAAAGAAAAAAAGAAACAAATCCCTAAAATTCTAACTTAACCTTCTATAAATCAAATGTTGTAATCTGTATGTTGGGTCTGACACAGCTGTTGGTTAGCTAAGAGATCAGCGGGCTATCTATTGTGTAGAGGAACCATACAAATTATAACTGTCATTAACCCTAATTTATGAAAATATTGAGAAGCATTCCTTCATAAAATTCTTAGAAAAGCTTTTAAAGGTTTTCATTTGGTAACCATAGTGTGGAAGTGAAAGTGCACCTTTCCTTTTTCACTGAAGTACGCTCGCAGAAGCCTCGTCTGTCTCAAATCTTCACACTTATGAAATGCACCCGCATTAGAATCGCAGAGATTTATAATGTGTCAATCTTTCTCTTCCACAGGATGATAAATGGGAAAAGAAATGTCAGAAGATTTTCTCATTCGCCCATCAGACCATCAGTGCTCTGATCAAAGCAGAGCTGGCAGAATTACCCCTGAGGCTCTTCCTCCAGGGGGCTCTGGCGGCTGGAGAGATTGGCTTTGAAAACCATGAAACCATTGCCTATGAGTTTATGTCTCAGGTAGAGGAGCATTTCCATTAAATGCCTGATAGGTCACTATCAAGATGGTAACATGTTTGGATTCTTTATCCTTGCCTCTCATGTTCATTACTGTTCACAATGATACAGTCATAACCTGAGAGCAAGACTACATCAAAAAATATTGGTTTGCATTCACTCATTTTCACACCTAACACCTTATTTCTAAAATGCTTTTAATGTTTGCATGTGTGTGTCCCAAGGCGTTCTCCCTGTATGAAGATGAGATAAGCGACTCCAAGGCTCAGCTGGCCGCCATTACGCTGATCATTGGCACGTTCGAGCGCACGCGGTGCTTTAGCGAAGAGAACCATGAGCCCCTGCGTACCCAGTGTGCACTGGCTGCCTCCAAACTACTGAAGAAACCCGACCAGTGCCGTGCGGTCAGCATTTGTGCCCACCTTTTCTGGTCAGGACGCAACACTGAAAAGAATGGAGAAGAGGTTTGTATATGGTTTCTGCAGTTTAAAAGACTCAAAAAGACAGTTTAAATCTCATTTCTAAAAGGAGTTGTTCCTTTGTGACCGTGAATTAGACTGACCTTAGGATGTAATTGGATTGCAGGTTATGTAAGTCACATTGAATAGTCTTGAACAAAGATATGACCTCACCAGGAATTGCCGCATAATGCTCATGTGAATTTAGTTTTGTTTTGGTGGTGCTATGTTTATGTTCAAGCAGTTATTCGTTCATAACCCCGTTAGATTTGGGTCAGACTGAATAATCTAAATGCCTGAATTTTGGTGAATACTTGTCATTTTCAATTTTCAAGTTGCTTTATTTGTGACTTCAGTAAGTTATTGTGGGTGTTTTAACAATGAAACATGCTATTTCAGGTATGAAAATCAAAGTGCAATCGAATACTCTCAGGAATTTGCTGTCATTTCAGAAGCTCTTCTAAAGGTGTTTTTTTTATTGTAAAGATGCTGTAGGTGAAAAGATGTTCTTATGAGTCATTTGTATTGCGGTGAGAATTATGGGTAAATTGCTCTCAATGATAAATGAATCTGCCAGTGAAGCAGCAGTGTGTGCGTCTGTAGACCGTTTGTTCAGAATGTGAAGTCCTGTCTGCTTGTGTGTCTTGACCTCTCATAGAGAAGAAGCGTGAATGTTTTCACACTGCGCACAGCTTTTTAAGCTCACTCCCAAAATGCAGGTGTACCTCCTGTAAATTAAGGTTGTCCGTTTAGTCACAGAAGGTTGTACTCATTTTAAACTTCTGCAGTGTTCAGATAGTCCTGTTTCTCAAGGTTTAGGCTTTATTTGTGTATAGTTGTAAATAAAACACATCTGCAGAAGTTGTAACTCATTACATGATATTAATTTATCCCATACTACTAGTTACTAGTTGTTACTAGTATCCCTAGCAGTAAGGGGGTCTTTTGACCTAATAGCACACGCGCATTCATTACATATAATAGACATAGTTGGATTCAGTTCTCATTTTCTGTGTTGATAATTGGCCAGCTCTTGCATTGCACCAGCGGGCCTTTTTGCAGTGCGGTACTGTGAACACCATGTGTTCATTTTTATATTTAGTATTTATCCTCCTCTTAAGAGTGCTGCAGGATGTCATGATCTGTTTCATCACTCTGTGAAGAGTTGCTTCTTTGGATATTTTATTTTTCCAGGCCTACTCGTTTTATTTAGACGGGTGTACTGCACAAATGCTGATCCATACAGTCACTTTGCCAGGTTTGTGGCATACATTTTTATTACATATTCAATGATTTCTTGTTTAAAATCCATAAATGCGAAATGCAGGCAGTATGTGAAAGTTTTGCCTTTTAATGATCAGATCACGAAGAGGGAACATTCTGTGCTTAGCCACTGAGTTCTCAGCACTGTCAAAATAAAAAGTTACAATTTATTGGCCAATGCGTAAAGCCTCAAAAAAGCTCACTGCAGATGATGCACACGGAACAGACGTGAGACATTTTCATGAAGTTGTTCTGACAGGATTATTTTATTTACGAAAATAACTCCCCATTCACTGACGCGTCCAGGTCGCACGCACTCAGCGATTGTATGTCTGATCTAAAACGTTATGCCTTTTTTGCCACAAATGGCGATTGCGAGTACACTTGGTTTCATCTTTGCAGGACTGTGATATGAAGAGTGTTCAAAAGTAACGCAGCTATAGCAATAGTGTGAAAGTGCATAGCACATAATGTGCACAATACCAGTATAAACACAGATATCTGTTTGGATAATATGAGTCACATGACTCATCGTTTTAAAAAGCCTCAGTTTTTTTTTACAGTTCACACTACAACCTGAAATTTTTTTTTTCGAATGTATCCACTTTGGAGAGCGTTTTCAAAAAGCTAAATTTCCCTTGAATTAAAAACGTCAGTGTGGACGGGAGGCCAAAGCGGAGAGACCAAAGATGTGTTTTCAAATGAAAACGTGTTCGTGTGGACATGGCCTGTACAGGTCCTTCTCAAAAAATTAGCATATTGTGATAAAAGTTCATTATTTTCTATAATTTAATGATAAAAATTAAACTTTCATATTTTAGATTCATTGCACACCAACTGAAATATTTCAGGTCTTTTATTGTTTTAATACTGATGATTTTGGCATACAGCTCATGAAAACCCAAAATTCCTATCTCCAGAAATTAGCATATTTCATCCGACCAATAAAAGAAAAGTGTTTTTAATACAAAAAAAGTCAACCTTCAAATAATTAATTATGTTCAGTTGTGCACTCAATACTTGGTCGGGAATCCTTTTGCAGAAATGACTGCTTCAATGCGGCGTGGCATGGAGGCAATCAGCCTGTGGCACTGCTGAGGTGTTATGGAGGCCCAGGATGCTTCGATAGCGGCCTCAAGCTCATCCAGAGTGTTGGCTCTTGCGTCTCTCAACTTTCTCTTCACAATATCCCACAGATTCTCTATGGGTCAGGAGAGTTGGCAGGCCAATTGAGCACAGTAATACCATGGTCAGTAAACCATTTACCAGTGGTTTTGGCACTGTGAGCAGGTGCCAGGTTGTGCTGAAAAACGAAATCTTCATCTCCATAAAGCTTTTCAGCAGATGGAAGCATGAGGTGCTCCATAATCTCCTGATAGCTAGCTGCATTGACCCTGCCCTTGATAAAACACAGTGGACCAACACCAGCAGCTTACATGGCACCCCAGACCATCACTGACTGTGGGTACTTGACACTGGACTTTTGGCATTTCCTTCTCCCCAGTCTTCCTCCAGACTCTGGCACCTTGATTTCCAAATGACATGCAAAATTTGCTTTCATCCGAAAAAAGTACTTTGGACCACTGAGCAACAGTCCAGTGCTGCTTCTCTGTAGCCCATTTCCTGCACACGCCTGTGCACGGGGGCTCTGGATGTTTCTACTCCAGACTCAGTCCACTGCATCCGCAGGTCCCCCAAGGTCTGGAATCGGTCCTTCTCCACAATCTTCCTCTGGGTCCGGTCACCTCTTCTTGTTGTGCAGCATTTTTTGCCACACTTTTTCCTACCCACTGACTTCCCACTGAGGTGCCTTGATACAGCACTCTGGGAACAGCCTATTCGTTCAGAAATTTCTTTCTGTGTCTTACCCTCTCGCTTGAGGGTGTCAATGATGGCCTTCTGGACAGCAGTCAGGTCGGCAGTCTTACCCATGATTGCGGTTTTGAGTAATGAACCAGACTGGGAGTTTTTAAAAGCCTCCGGAATCTTTTGCAGGTGTTTAGAGTTAATTAGTTGATTCAGATGATTAGGTTAATAGCTTGCTTAGAGAACCTTTTCATGATATGCTAATTTTTTGAGAATTTTGGGTTTTCATGAGCTGTATGTCAAAGTCATCAGTATTAAAACAATAAAAGACCTGAAATATTTCAGTTGGTGTGAAATGAATCTAAAATATATGAAAGTTAAATTTTTATCATTACATTATGGAAAATAATGAACTTTTATCACAATATGCTAATTTTTGAGAAGGACCTGTATATATTGACTTGTATATCAGCATGGCCAAGATCATGAGGGTGTGAATAGTCTTTATTTTGCGTTGGTGTACAAAATTTAAATGCTGTTTCTCAAAAGTTGTTGCGTTTATCTTTGTTTTGTAAATTTCTATTTTTTTTTATTAGCAAATAATGACTGTGTTCATGTTCTTTTGTTAAAGGGACAACACTCTTGAGTGTAATGAAATGCAGCATGAGGTATATTTTATTTGGTAAATGTCTAAATATACTATGACCTCATGACGTGATCAGATCGTCAAATGCGTATGTATTCAGCGTATGTATTCATTTCTTTGCTCTAGTGCATAGTGCATTGTGAGTGACATTCTCCTTTACAGGAATCAATAAGAATACATGAGCTCCCCTTGAAATGGCACTAAATAAAGGGGACCTGATATGGCAATTGTGATTATTCTATTATATTAAGGATCTATAGACAGTGTTGTTGTTGTGACTCATAAATGCATTTGGAGAATTAGGATCATGCTGTCTTCCTTCTCTCGGCTCCACAGCATGTTCCTGGGAGGTATGTGTTGTGCCTAACCACAGATTCCCCAATCCAAATCATAACCCCATATGGTGAAACATGGAACTGACTTTAAGTGGCTTTTGCCAAGATACAATGGAAAAATTTGAGGCTGTTTACCACAGTCATAACTGAAATCAGGGTTTGTTTGTTTAGTTTTTTTTCTCTGTTGTCAGATCCGTGATGGGCGGAGGGTGATGGAGTGCTTGAAGAAGGCTCTGAAGATCGCGAACCAGTGCATGGACCCATCCTTACAAGTTCAGCTCTTCATCGAGATCCTCAACAGATACATCTGCTTCTATGAGCGAGAGAATGATGCGGTACGACCACAGATGCTCTTCCCCTCTTGATCATTCACCCCTCGTTCTTCTTCTCCACTCTCTTATATCTCGTATTACTCACTCTCCTTTTACCTGTTGTCTTGCTGTGTCTCTCCTCTGATCTCTCGTCTCTCACTCATTCTCACTTTCCCTCTCCATGCTTCACATTTTTGTCTGGTGCAAGCAGCGCTAGATTATCCCTTACTTGCACCTATCTGAGAGGAAGCATCTGTATCCATGTTCAATTTGGGAGGGATTGAGTCAGGACTTGTCGGAGCACATCGGGGGCACAGGGCAGCTTAGGACTAAGAGGAAGCACAGAATAACATGCATGCAGTCAATGTCAAGTTGTGCCTCTCAGTTGTTGGACAGTTAATGAGGTCGCTCTTCACATCTGACCTTCATCCAAAAACTAGGGCCTTGTTAAATCTGTATATTACTGGATTAGTCAAAACCAAAATTGATTTTCCTTGATTGTAAACAACAAAGTGACAGAAATCAAATGTTGTAATCAAATCAAATTGCCTTAAATCCGTAGTTTGACACCAAAGTTAATTTTGTGTCAATGTGACACTGGTGTCTCTGAGTGTGTGATTGTGTGGGTGTGTGAATTTACTGGAGATGCTCTTCGTCTCGTGTCTGAATAAATTGCTCCATGTTTTCAGTTTTTGCACCTCGTCTGCACTGCAAGTGAGATCCCTCACATTTATAGAAACAAGATAAGCACAGCTATTACAATCAACAGAACTGTCTATACTGCAACTTTCTATTTCTTCTTTTCCTACAGAATTTTATGTCCTTCATTTTTCATTGTTTTTTTTTAATGAGTTTTCAAATAAGTCTTTTATGCACACCAATGCTGTTTTCTTTAAAAAAAAAAAATACAGCAATACAGTGAAATAATACAATTACAAATAACTGTTTTCAATTTGAATGCATTTAAAAAAGTTATTTATTCCTCTGATGGCAAAACTTCAGTCTCGCATAAATCATTCTAATATACAGATTTGGTGTTAAAGAAACTTATTATTATTATTATTGTTGTTGTTATCATCAGGGTTGAAAACCATTGTGCTGCTATATGTTTTTGTGGAAACCATGATGCATTTTTTTTTCAGGATTCTTTGATAAATAGAAAGTTCAAAAGAACTGCAGTTATTTGAAATAGATCTTATTGATCCCAAATGTTTGAACAGTCATGTATCTTTAAAGTCACATTGTCATTTTCATTTTGATACCAGCATCTTTGAAAATAATAACTTAAAGGGGGGGTGTAATGCTCGTTTTCACTCAATATCCTGTTAATCTTGAGCACCTATAGAGTAGTACTGCATCCTTCATAACTCCAAAAAGTCTTTAGTTTTATTATATTCATAAGAGAAAGATAGTCTGTACTGATTTTTCCCGGAAAAACACGACCGGCTGGAGGCGTGGCGTGTGGGTGGAGCTAAAGAATCACGAGCGCCAGTAGGCTTTTGCGTTGAGAGCGTTTGGAAGCTGTGACTTTACCGTGAGGGAAAAAAACATCCAAAATAAACCATGGCTAACAGTCAGATTCAGCCGTTTATTTATGATCCAGAATCAGACCCCGAGGCTGAAACTGAACGAGAGCAGCAGCAGCAACGACTCGCTCCGAGCGGGGCTCGAACCCGGGTCTCTGGCATGGGAGGCGGACGCACTAACAAGGAGGCAGAGATATTTGAAGCAGTTTTACTCAACGCCTGCGGTTCCAACACACGATCGTGACCCTTTTTCGTTGGGACTGCATTATCCTTAAGAAATAAACGATGTGCAAATCCGTCGTCAAACTGGGCCTTGTTTGTAAAACAAGCATCTTCGAAATGCAGGGAACAAACACAAACACTTGCACAACTCCGTTGATGCTCTGTAAAAATAAACTCCATCCACTGGTCCCTTAATGCTGTTTCTCTTTTGGTAATCTGTGCAGGGTTGTCTTGCCCTGGCAACCAAAAACACACTCCTTTTGTGACATTTCGCGACGCTCTCGCTCTGATCAGTGAAGTCTGTTGTGCTCTCAGTGCTCTGCTATACGGGAGCGCGCGCTCTTCCTGCAGAAGTGCCTTAGGACCCATATAAGGAAATTCCGCTCCATCTAACGTCACACAGAGCCATACTCGAAAAAACTTTCCGAAACTTGTCACAAACCGGAAGAGGTATTTTTGGAACAGAAATACTCCTTCATATGTACAACTTAATTTTTGAACTTTGTCCATGTTAAGCATGGGAATCCAACTCTTTAACAGTGTAAAAAACTCAGTATGCATGAAATAGCATTTCACCCCCCCTTTAACTTCACGTAAGTGTCATTTGTCCATGAATCAGTCTACACTGCTCTCACTGTATGTTTTTAATTCAGTGTAAATGGAACCAGCTCATAAGACTAATTTGTTCAAGAATATCATCACTGTTTGCATTGTATATTGTTTTTTTTTTTGTTTTTTTTTCAGTCCATGGGAACAACTTAATAGAATGACATTTCTTGCCATTTTTTTATGGTACACTTAACTAAACAGTAACTGGTTTGGTACTGATATAAATGTCCATTATAAATAAAAATACTGTTTTAGAAATATATGTGCAAACAAATTAAAGTAAATATAATAGTCAGTAAACAAAATCTTATCACAGCGATTTAAGATTTCACACTTTGTTACTAAAGCAAAACTCTTTAACACTGTCTTTGTTCATTTCTTTCTGTCTCTCCATCACTTTAAATTGCATAAATCCACATCAGCCTGGATTTACTCGAGCTTCGCATGTTTGCTTTGCAGGTGACGGTCCAGGTCCTGAATCAGCTGATCCAGAAGATCCGTGAGGATCTCCCGAACCTGGAGGCCAGCGAGGAGACGGAGCAGATTAACAAACACTTCCACAACACACTGGAGCACCTGCGTCTGCAGAGAGAGTCGCCCGAGTCTGAGGGACCTGCTTACGAGGGGCTGGTGCTGTAGGAGCCTCACGCATTTACATTTATATTTGTGTACACACACGCATAGAGAGATATATGTATATGCCCACACGTGCACACCAGGGTATTCCAGCCAGGGGAAAAACGAAGCCAAACCCACCTGCCTCTCTACCCATTCCTCTCACTGCTCATACTTTCTGTCTGTTGTTTATGTCCTCTGCCTGTCTTACTCTCTTCATCCTTTTTTTCCTTGTGAAGTCCTTAGAAAACAGTGTATGCACTGCACTCCTGCTCTGCGCTTCCTTCAGACTACCATTCCCTCTTGACACTATTGTTGCCATACAAATGAGCAAGAAAAAAATTATATATATGAGAAGGAGAGAAAAAAAAAACAGTTTTAGTGTTGCTACACCACTTTCAAGCCCCTCCAGCCAGCCATGCATTGTTCTGGTCTTTGTTTAGAGGACCTACACTTGATTCTACTTAGTTCTTTCAGCATTAATATTTCAAACACCATGCTGAATTAAAGGCATTTGTGTAACTAATGAAAAGTCTTGTCTCTCACCCTTTTACTTTACGGCAGACACTTTGGTGGAGTGAGACATTGTGTTGACCAATATGTGGAATGGGTGAACGTGTATAGACTGTGTTAATGAATCGAAACCATGTCAGAAACCTCTCTTGCAGCTTGTCTCCTTTTTTGAATTATGATTCCCACTCCCTCTTATACTGTATGTATAATCTAATTGTAAATCAATTACAACAAAATATCATTGATTTCATGGCATTTGCACAAATAAAAGACAAAAAAAGACGAATGATATTAACCCCACATGCCTGTTGAAGTGTGATTTTAATATTATTAAAGTCGCTATGAAAACAATTAGTGGCCGATCTTTTCTTACATATTGTGACATACGTCCAAACGTAATGGATTATTAAAAAAGAAGGAATGTAGGGCGGGAATTGGTTCAATCTGTCATTTTTTGAGAGAAATCTGTCATCTCACTAGAAGATCCAGACATTTTGATTAAACATTACAAGGTCAAAAAATAGATAAAACTTGAAATATGTACAATGTTGACGATAATATTTATAGCATGCATTTAGAAACTTGATTTAAATTTTTATTTTTAATGTTGACTTGTGCAGTTCCTGTTATTGTTAATAAGCTGGTAAAAACATTTGTACTGGTTATTTAGTACATGCAATTATTAAGAGTATTTGTATGTTGGTTTTCTGACTTATTGTTCTGTATTTGAACAGAATCAAACCGAATACATTGTACATCTTATTACCGTTGATTAGAGACAAGTGTTCAGACTTTGCTATAAGCCCTTAAATAATCCGGTATAAATTGGTTATTTTGATCTGATTAGAAGAAATGAGTCATTCTTCTCTGTTTTTAGTCAGTCCCGCAGTTGCTAGGGGAACTATAGGCTTCGCCAGCGATCCCTGTACATCTGTCATGTAGAATCAGCATACACTTATCACAAACCGCATATCTAACATCATCTCAGTTGTGCTCATTATAAACTGTGCTTTCAAGAGGTATGACACATTATGATCATAACTTCACCAGTACAGTTTATTTTGACATGAATTAAAAAAAAAATACTTAAATACATGGCACTGTGCCAGGAACTTCCAGTCATTTATACAGAGTTTATGAAACAAAAACAAGAAGTCTGAATTTGGAAGAAAAATAGCTATGCCACAATTTCTTACAAATATGTGAGTTTGAATATGTAGATAAAAGATTTATCTACTCTCTCACAATGTACACAAAGAAAATGATGGTACTGCTAGATACAAGCAGATAAAAATAAAAGTAGGGGTGCTCCGGTCAGGATTTCTGAGGACGATCACCGAAAGCAGTATCTGCCGATACAATCACCAATACCAATCTCTTTAAAGCCTTATTTTTATCATGTAGAATTATTTATAGTGAGACTTCAGTCAGGATATTTATTCAGGACCTGAATTTCATTTTTGAAAATGAATTCTCCTCTTAGGTGGCTCTTTGTGAGATGGTTTTTTAATTTGAGGGGTGGAGAGGGGCATAAGTTTTTTTTGTGTTTGTTTTTTTTTATATATATATTTTGATCTCACCTAAATCATGCAAGGCATTTTGGTTCAATTGTTTCACAGTAGCTTACACACAGTGCAAACCTAGTTTTGTGAATTGTATGTGAGGGGGTCTTTTACACCAGGTTCACACACGCTCCGTTTACAGTGCGCATGCAAGCGGTGCAGAAGCAGCAGGTGCTCAATGTGCTTTCACACAGGAGTCTGCAGGTGATCTGTGGCCGTTTACCACAAACACAACATTTATCCATTAGTTTGATTTCAGGTCCAAACATCGTTACTTCAGATGCTTTTTAGCATTGTGATCCTTTTTTTACACAGTAGAAACAATATTTTATAGATGTGTTTAAATGCAATAAATATAAGAAACATTATGCAATGCTTTTAACTTATGCATTTACTTCTAGGTTGATATATTAAGTTGCTCAAGCAAGTGGCAAAACATTTAAACCACTTTTCTTACATTAACACAGACATTCTAAATTAAAACTATTTGACAGAAACGGTCAGCTCTACTGCCTTTTCTTTTGCATTTATGTCTTCATTACCAGCAATCCTGCAGTTCATAAAAACCTTGTTTTACTACCTCCATGGGTGCCATATACAGGTGCTGGTCACATAATTAGAATATCATCAAAAAGTAGATTTCACTAATTCCATTCAAAAAGTGAAACTTGTAAATTATATTCATAAATTATAAAAATAAATATATTATAATATATTCATATATTATAAAAAGAAAGAAAGAAAAACTAGCCCTATATTAAAATGTGGTCATACTCAATAATTTAATACTTCTGGTCCATGTTCTGGGGTTGAATCTTTGTTTTGCTCGGACACAGTAATTTGCTGAAGGCTCTTTTGAAGCTGCTGTGGCACAGAGGATACAGGATTGGATTGATGGATGAGTTTATCCACAGCAGCCAGAACGAGATCTCATAAAGGTAGTGCTGGACGCACTGACCGTGGCATGCTGCCCGAATGATCATCAGCAGCGTGTAGGGCGCCCAACAGAGTCCAAAAACACAAACTATTACAGCTAGAGACTTTGCCACCTTTTTATCTCTAGACAGACGAAAGCGGCTGGCCAGACTGGCAACCATATCAGGACGGTGTCTGTGTGATCCAGCCGAATGATCCACGTAATGAAACTGTGCCTCACTGGTTGTCAGGATCCGGTCTCCGACCTGCAGAGGAGGCAAGTCTGCGATCGTGCTGTCTCTTCGTTTAGTCGGTCTTCCGTTGCCGAACTCTGCGGCAGACACCTTTACAGTAGAAGGTAACCGGCAGCAACGTGGCCTTGAGGACAAGTCGACCCCCCTTTCCTCGACAGGCCTCACAAAAAACACACGCTGCACATCGCCGGTCCTGACCGGCCTCATCTTGAAGCTCCTAAGCCGGATATAAGTGGGCTGTTCTTCCCTCACTGCACATCTGTTGCGGATGTTGATGTAAATGCTGAGGTTGAAGTAAGTGACGCTTATGAAAGGTGTGAAGAACTCGACAGTGGAGGCAGTCATCAGAAAATACCAGTTGAAGTAAAATTCAGCGTAGCACTCTCCATCTGGCACTACACTTCCTCCTGTGATGTGTTCCCAGCTGATAATAGCTGGACCATAAAGCAGGAACGCTGCCAGCCACACGCAGAGCATCTTCAAAACAGCCTCTCTGGTGATGCCCTTCTGGCAATGGTAACTCACCTGGAACACAGATTTAGCATTGATTTAATATGCATTACACTCAGGCCTCGATGGAGGGATGGATGGATGGATATAATTTGCACTAGAAAATATAGCCTTTTCCCTGGTTGCCAGCTGAAATAATTAAATATTATGAACTTCACTATGGACTTCACAGTGCATTAATCTCCAAGTCAGAGACAAAAGGGTTCACGCTTTTGTGTGCTGTTGCATAATAGGATACAAATAAAAGGTGACCGATGATTGTTAAATGTAAAAGTGCATGGCATTTGCACTCATTGTGTCTGCCCAAATAGTTATGTATATGTGATTTTGTTTCAAAACATTCCGCTTTATCTTGTGACCAGCTGACTGAGTTAAACTGTCTGAACACATTCAGAATTTATCTTAATAGCTACTCGTTATTTATTAGGAATCTAACATTTCTAATTTTCAGCATTATCCGTTTTACTTTATTCTAAAGTTATTAAAACATGTATAATTATGCTATTTATTTCCATCAGCATTCTAATATTGAAGTTTTTGTATCGGTTCATACTTATTTACAATGTACTTGTTAATCTGATTTATCTATGTTCAAATTCAAAAAGTATTTTCACCTTTAAAAAAAGTACATTTAATGGCCTGATAAAATATTATTTCTGTACTGTACGCTATAGTTTGAAAACATTTCAGACAGTATTTCACGCAGACATGAAATCTCTTTTTTAGTCACCCTCCTGTCGTTCCAAACCTGAGCTAAAACAAAACTGAGCCCATATGTTTTCTACTGTATTCTTCAAGAATATCTGTTGTGTTCCACAAAAGAATTTTCATACAAGTTTGGAACGAGATGATGACGGTATTTCAATTTACGATGAACTATCCTTGTGAGTAGTCATCTTTATGTTGGTGTTATTTTGTGCTGCTCTTCTCTGTAAAAATGTAGATAAGTACATTTTGTTGCAGTGTCTGTCAGTGGTGGCTCAGACTTGCCATTCTCCAACACAGATTTGGACAAATTATGGACGAAAAGGATTCGCCCAATTAATGCCATTGTCAAATTGCATCACCAGCACATTCCCTGTGTGACCGCGCAGCACTCACCGCTTTAGTGACGGACTGAAACCTGTCGAAACTGATGAGCACTATGTTGAAGACCGAGGCGGTGCACAGCATATAATCCACCACCAGCCACAGTTTACACAGACCTCTGCCCAGCCTCCACTCACCCGTCAGGACATAAGGAATATACACGGGGATGCAAAACCCGCCTGAAATTTCAATAAAACACACACACACACACACACACTTAAACGACACAGTAGAGTTGATGCCAAAGCTGAAATGCAGTCATCAAAATCACTCACCGACAAGAAAGTCCGCTATGGCCAAATTTAAAAAGAAAAAGTTCCCTTGTGTGCGTAAACTTTTTTCAACCACAAAAGCTAAAATGACAAGCGCGTTCCCGAGAACTGTGGCGAACACCAGCAGTGTCATAAGCACAGTTAGGAATATTGCGGTGGATGGAGAGAACTGGCCATACTGCGCGCGCCGGTTCTCGAACGCGTCCAAGTCGCCGAGACTCGTCGTGTTTTCTCTCTCCAGCCCGGTCCAGTTGGGCGACTGCGGATTTCCTGATTTCCACATGAATGAAACGGCTGTAGGTATCCCGGGAGAGTGTGCGGCGGACAATAAAGAAGTCTGCATGGTGCTTTCCTCGTTAAACAAGCAATTACGCATGACAGTCCGCGCGCAAAAGCTGCCGAGCCATCCGCGCGTCCGACGGAGACCGTGAGCTGCTCATTCACAGATCAGCGAGCGAGCGGGCGGTCACAGGTTTTTATACCGACGGGGAACAGAGCGTTCATTGGCTGCTTATTTAACGCTGCTCGGTCTGATGTCGATGACTGGGTTAGAAGTTCATCCAGGATTAGTTTAACAGTGTCAAAGCTCATCTCTCGTTGTCTTATATGTTCTGCACACCTCTGATAACAGCCTAGTTTGCTGTGAAACCATGCTGCAATTAACTTGCTCAAAAATCAGTTTCACAAAATGTGATATAAAATCACACGTCCTGCTCTGGTGAAAAATTGAATTAATCTGACTAAAATGGTTTGTTGGTCTTAGCTGGTTAGCTGGTCTCCCAGTCTGGTGGTCAGATGTTTAAGGTGTCTACTCACTGGGCCAAGCTGGTCTTCACCTAGTCTTGCTAACCACCAATCTTGACCATATGAAAAATGGCTAAATCCTCTCTAAAACCACTATAGGACCACCAAACAAAGACCAGAAAATCAGATTAGGCTGTGCAATGTTCTATAGAAGATCATTATTTTAAAATCCATTTTCTGATGCTGTTTAAGCCTATCAATGAGTCACTGTAACCTAGATGATCCTCTGACACGCAAGAAGGTAAAATAGCCTAAACAAAATGCATCTTACTCCAAATGCATAGCAGATTAAACAGCAGGTTTTGTTGTTATTCTTTTATTACTTTGGGAGATTATCTTGCCATTCCTTGCCCAAAGGACTCTGAAATAGCAGGTGACATTTAATTCTTACTGTCTCGCTGGAGAACTAAACTCAAAACGTGATGTCTGACAGGTTGAGTTTTGTCATAATTAAAAACACTGTGCCTGAAACGATCTGCAAGGAATTAAAACAAATACCCAGGGAGATCAAATAAATTCATGCAGATTTAAATGTCATATCTCTTGAGAATTTACTAAAGAGACATGAAAGGCACGTCAGCATTAATGAACAGCCGCATGTAATATACAAAGCTGCTCCTGTAGAGAACCGTCTGCATTTTTTACTTTTTTTTTTTTTTTTGCAAAACATCAGAAACTCTGTGTATTGTTACCTATGTTTTTAATTGTTAATGCCTTTTAAAACAATATTCATTGCATAACTAATTTCATGTGCAATAAAAGCATTTAACTAATGCACTTCTAAGAAAATCTTTTTTGTCAGTGTCTCTCTGAATAGAGTGTAATCATTAAGTCTGATTCGGACACATTACAATCATATTACAGGTCAGATATTAGCAGGCAAAGACAGAATAAATATGGTATGTGGAGAAGGAACCAACTGAACACTGCAGAAATAGGGAACATTTAAGCTTGTGTGGATGAGCGTCTTATTGTAAAACTGGGACATTGTGACTTGTCAAATTCCTTTCTGGATCTGAAGTTTCATTATCGTTGTCTTCGACAGCACAAAAGCATATCTGTAGAACACCCAGTACTTTTTCTGCTTCAGAGTAATGATTCGAGTCAATGAGAACATGAGAGTGAAAGAGATTCATGCACAAAGCACATTTCTGTGTACAGATGTGCCGAGAGATGACACACAAAAGAAACTGAAATGAACCGAAAATTCAAAAAATATGGACAGTAGTGCATCTGATGCAAAATTAAGATGTCCAAAATATTGCTAATGCTCGCCTTTTATCAATCATATTTGAGCATCATTGAGAAACATCTGGGTATGAAAGGAATATAGACAATAACAAGATGGCAGCAAAACCTACTTGAATTCACCAAAATAGATCATCATAAACATGGAGCTTGTGTTATGCCAAACAGAAACAGATGTGTTCTCTCCACACCCACTTACATCATCATAGACTCGCTCTCTCTCCCTTCTCACCTCATTCACAAACACTCACTAATTCATGTTAATTGCAAGAAGTGGGAACTATAGGCATATCACATGAATTATGTTTTTGGAAGCAGCACATAATTATAGGCTGAAGTTTTTGGTCTTCCTGTTTATCAGTTTCACTTGGCTTTCACATATCTCCTCACACAAAGCAGGCATCCTTCCCACAAAAGGGAGAAAGATGCTTTTGTCAGAAATAAAAAAAAAAAACATCTCTGCCCAAACTCCTTTTTTATCTGAATTTGGGCAATTTATGGTTCTGGAGAGATGGATGTGTTGGGTAATTGCACCTGCAAGGGTGGTGAGTGAATGGGTGGTGAATCTTTTGAATGTTATTCATTTCTAGGTTCTCTACTCTCCTACTGTTCCAAACTTCACTTTTTTTCTCTTGCAGCAAATCCTTTATCTTCCTCCTCTTTACATGAACAGTCACACTATAGCTGATTTGTTGTTGCATGCTTATGAATAGGCATACGCTCCACATGAAAGCAAGTGTGCTTGTGTTCCAGTGTCCTTCAAATGCTTAGAATGATCCTGTAGCACATGCAACAGGTGCCTTTGTGGCCTAATTAAAGCACAACACAAGTGACTCTTGAGTCATCAATTACAGAATAATGTATTATTAGTCTCAGACAAAACTCTCTAGAGTTAAAGACATCAAATCATAACCCAAAATTACCCAGTCACATTTTACAGTATGAGTAATTACATGCTTAAATACTTATAACTACAGTAATAAATAAATAGTCTTTTAAAAATAGCACGATACTAGTTCAGCTAGTAGCATAAGTTGCATATTTTTAGTCAATTATTCTAGCATTCAGTGAAGTGCCAGTACCAGTAACAATCTATTTCTCCAATGATCACATCCCATTTCACACTGAACACTGTGATATCAGCAACAATCATTTCATTATAAGCAACTTCCCTAAATAATACATGTACATATTAAAATACATACATACTGTACACAATAGATATTTTAGCTTAGCAGGCTACAGTTTCAAAGTAGCTTTACCACACTCTTAAAATAAAGTTTCCAAATGGGTGTTTTCGCAGTCCTGCAACAGAGAAGCCATTTTGGTTGCCCAAAGAACCTTTCAGTGAACAGTCTTAGTGCGGAGAACATTTTAAAAATCTTAAGAACATTGTTACACTTTGAAAAATGATTTGTGGAATGGAAAGGTTCAATGGATGCTTAATATTCTTCATGGAACCAATTATAATTTTTTTTATATTCATATTTTTAAGATTGCAAAGCTATGTATTTATTTCAGATATTCACTTATAATCACACATACATTATTGTTTTTTTATGGGGTGGATAAATATATCAGCAATGTATGTGTAATGTATATACAATGTAATTAGTATGGATGCACATCCTCATATTACTGAATCTCTTTTAACATTTCATCCCCCAGTTACTCTGGTATTCATACTCATTTATCAGTCAGAGCTTTTAAAATCATACCATACCATTTTTTTTAAACATCCACTCTGCACTTGGTCTCTAATTGGAGTATGCCATTTAATGGCCCACAGTCTGCAAGTACAGAGAGAGCTAGCATGTAAGTTTGTCCACCAGCTGTCTTAACCTCATTTATTTTTAAAAAAAAATTTCTACAGGTGCTGAAAAAATGACACCTAATTTCCTGGTTGTCAAGCATCAATCTACATTCAACATTTGATTGGTGGTGACTTTTAAGCATAGTGATGATGAATCATGAGGTGTCTGCTAGTGCTAAACGTGTTCGCTCTCCACCTCCGCAGGGACTGACTCTAACTATCCACACCGCTGAGAGTTGGCCTTTTCCCCAGTTTTATTTGTATTTTTTCTTCTTAGTCTAGGAAGCTCACAGATCCATTCTGCTCCAATTCAGAATTTGCTTTTGACCATTTAGAAAGGTTTTGTAGTTTTATTAGATCTTTGTTGTTATTTACCCATACAGAATATACTCTGAACCACTGACTATTAGCTGAAGCACAATCATAACCTCATAGCAATGTTATGAAATGGGTTACCTCTGTCCTCCACAGAAGAGAGCATCAGGAAGAAACAAAAAATAGTGGAAATGCAGCCTATGGGTGACCGTTGCCATGGTCTGCAGAGATTGTGCCACTGAGCTGTAAATGTCTTAATGGATTGGCAGTCAGAGGTCTAATGGAGAAACCAGTGATGGACAAAATAATGCTCATACTGCAGGGAACGCTTCTCAGATTACAAACCAGCTCGCTTTACCAATTATAGCATCAAAAACATGTTTTAAAAAAGATGATCCTTCGCACTACACGTCTATCCTTGAAAAGTGTCACTTGGTTTAGTGATACTTATACAAACATTCTTCCACAGCAGAAGGCTATGGCTGATAATGCAGAACGAAGCAACACAACAGTAGCAATTGGCAATCGTTTTTAATAACCACTTTCCAAAAGAAAAGAGGTCATTATTTCTCAGACCCAGAATAGGAAGGTCGTTGCTGAGGGAAATCAGGGTTCATGAAGCCTTCTGGACGATGGATTTGGTTCTAACTCTTTCATGTAGGGCTGGGAATCGATTCCAAAAAGAATCGATTCCTCGATTCCGAGGCGTTGGGAATCGAGAGTCGATTTCAAAGGTTGGAATCGATTCCATCAAGGGGAATCGACTCCTCATTCAGAGTATTTTTCAGTTCAACAAAGCTTATCTATGGGAGTCTCTCTAACGGAAGGCTACATCCGACAAAGTCTGCACACATTTAAATTCACGAAAATAAACAGAAAGAAAACAAGCCGGCACTGATCATTTGAATTTTAGGACTACAATTCACCTAAGCTATAATAACAACAGCTGTGAGATAAAAGATTATTTTCAATTTTATATATATATATATATATATATATATATATATATATATATATATATATATATATATAAATGATTCAGAGGTTATTTTACGGTGGAACTGGCTTGTCTACAATTTTGAGCGCTGCATGAACGAATAGATCATGACGTCACTGAGGGTCTTGCTCGTATTACCATCTAATATATATATATATATATATATATATATATATATATATATATATATTTGAAAACATTTCTATCAGCCAATGATAATTATAAATAATATGTCACGAGCATAGATCAGTGGACGAGAGCGCATCTGATTGACAGAGCTCTATCAGTCATTAATGTTCTGGTTATTTTGTTTCAGTGAACGGTTTGTTAATATTATGAAAAGTATACAAAGTAAACATCATTCAGCTGAACTGTGCACATTTATTTTAGACACTTCATGTCTTATTTAATTCATGCGATAAACGCATGTCCCTGCTGAGCTGGGCTATGACTAATTTCAAGGGCAAAGCTGAAAAAGCTAAAATTTTCGTATCGTCATTTTTTTTTCCAGCTTCATATTATAGGAAGGATACATTATACGACCTATCCTGCAGTCATCATGGTGAAATTAGGTTCCTTTTAATCTAAAAAATAAATAAATAAAAAGAATTGGAAAATAATCGAAAACAATATTAAGGAATCGATTCTCGGAATCGATTACCTTCGATTCCAGGGCCAGGAATTGGAATCGGAATCGATTCCAAAAATGATGGAATCGAACAGCCCTACTTTCATGTCTTTCTCTTCACTGCCATCTCGTGGCTTTATTGAGAGACAGCATAGGGTCGATGCCTTGATGGAGTTTGTGAAAATACCGTTAGAAAAGATACTGGTTAAGGTTCAGAGTTGTTCGTGTTGTCCTAATTGAGGAGCTTGTAGCCTGTGTATTAAAGGTGCTGTAGTTAACTTTTGTAAAAAATATTTTTTACATATTTATTAAACCTGTCATTATGTCCTGACAGTAGAATACGAGACAGATAATCTGTGAAAGAAATCAAGCTCCTCTGGCTCCTCCCAGTGCTCCTATTGCCATTTGCAGAAACTCCATCGCTCCAGGTAAAAAATAACCAATCAGAGCTGCGGTCGGTAACTTTGTTTGTGTTCAAAATGTAGAAAAATGTATATAATAAGCGAGTACACCATGAATCCATTTTCCAAACCGTGTTTTTGGCTTGTCCTAAATCACTAGGGTACACCTATAATAAGTGAAAATAATGAAAAATGAAAGACTTCGATTATGTCATGATTTGCCTATAACTTCATAGAACACAGTTAATTATTAAGAATAGTATTTTTAATTATTGTGCTTATTACTACTTTTACTTACTATTACTATACATGATAGAACAACACTGTCACCACTGTTAATTAAGCGTTTTATGCTTATGCTTCGACCTTACATAAAGTTGTGCCAGTAAACAAGTTGGCTGTGGATAAATGTTGATACATCATTGTCAGAGCTCTGACTCTGACTCCTGTAATGACCTGAAAATACACACTTAAGTCTACAGTTGCTTTGACCTTTATAAACGCCTCACTATAGTGCACTGTAAGACTTCATATGTTTTATATGTTCATCTGAGAGCAACCGCCTGATATTCTATATCGTTTCTTTATACGACAATTTGAAAATTAACATACGAACAATAGTTTAGCAGTGATTTAGTGAAGTGAGTGAATAATATAGAAAATTGTTAACCACTAAGTCTCACTGTTACATTTTTGCTAGTTTGCTTCAGAATTTTTGTTTTGAAGAAAAGAAAAGAAAAACAATCAGAAAAATTGTCTGAAAGACATTTCTATTTGGGATATTTTTCTATTTAATAATATACTATATAAGTGAACTGCACATGGACAAATAAAGATGTGTGTTGTGGATTTTTGATATTTCAGCACTGCATTCTGCACATTAGGTGTGATATTTGTCTACATTCTTCAAGAATGTGACAATATATATACTGTATATATCAGGTTTCTCCATTTATCTTCAAGATTGCCAGTGTTTCTGGTGACTGGTTAAATGTCAGTGATTGGAATGAGCACGCCGAGTGGAAGTTAGTGAAAAGCTGGGTGAGAGAGTTTGTATTAACATTCTGGATTAAAATGATATGTACTGTATATACTGTATAATGCAAACATACACTGTAAAAACTAAAGGTGCCTCAGGTATCCTTTTGAGTACTCCAGGAACCTTAAAATGTATTTTAAGTGCCTCAAAGCTCTTTTTCTCATAATATGGTTCCTGGAGGAACCATTATAGTCTTTACAGTTCGTGCAGGAACTCGTGGGATCCTTGAAGCACTTTGTTCCCAGCTCTGAGGTTCTGGAGTCACCCTTTCATTACACTGAGACCTCAAAGTGCTCTGAAGGTTCCTGGAGGAACTCACATTTTAAAAAAGGGTTACTGCAAGCTCTGTTAACATTAAAGTGGTTCCTGGAAGATCTCACTTGTAAAAGCCAGCATCTGGAAGAACCAAGAGATTCATGTGACAAAAATGAAATTTGACTGATTATTATTATTATGAATAATTACTTTTTAGGAATGTGATGGAACAATGACTTTTGTGGCACTTTCCATGTGAAAAAAAAAAAAACTAAATGTAAAAATCTTCACACTTGTTCTGTCAAAACATAAATAAATAAATAAATAAATAAAATAACTTAATAACTTAAAATAGTTTTATTGAAATAGGCTAAATGTTAAATCATTTGAAGGTGGATAGTTTACCTTGAAACTTTAAAGCAAACATCAAAAATATGATTGAACTAAATATGACTCATTACGCATTACTTTAATAAAAAAAATATTCTAATTATAACAATCGGTACAATAGTAGCTAATATATATATATATATATTTTTGCCTAATAAAATAAGTTTAAATTATTCAGAAATAATTGTTCAGCTGTTGTCAAGAAGAAAATGCATGAGGTTTGGACGCGTCCTCGCGCTCCTACTGTTTGCTCGCGCGCGCGTGCGTGGAAGAGCGATTTCAAATACAAAGAAGTAACGGCTCCATTCCTCAAAGAGAGTAAGAAACAACCGCTGCGCAAGGTGAGTAAAGACTCCGAAATAAATACACAGATTTATTATTTGTATACTAATTCCTACACTGACACATTAGACTAAGTTTTTTTTTTTTTGGTATGTTTGTTTTAACCATTAATTTAATAGCCGCGATGCTTACGAGTCTAATGCACTTTGTGGGACGAAATGGAGACCACAAACACAAGGTCACAAACAATAATTATTAGTGGTGTACGCATGATGTTTACGTGTTTATTCATTGTTTACGTGTTTATTCATTGTAACTCTTTCGTTTACGTTTGTTAAATAGTTACACATCCATGTTAACGTACGTTACATTTGCACATAACGTACTTTAACTGGCTTTGATCATTTTCTCTCCTCAGAAAATCCAGTATGACTTCTCTGAAAGTCTCAAAAGCTTCACAGAGCAGCAATATGTAAGTTAAGTATTTAATTATTTATTTGACATTGAAATAACTGAAATAGTGTTTCAGCTTGGCCTAATCCAAAATTATATATGACTATACACTGTTACACTGAACTGAATTAAACAATAAAAAACTACCCATATGTTATTTTTTATTCAGCAGTTAATGAAGAAATGTGGCTCTGTAGTGGACACCTGTGAGGCAGTGGACAGACAGCTGCTGATGTCTGATGCTGACTGACAATAAACAGATCTCTGGACGTACCCCATCTTTTGCAGGTGTGTAAATAAGTGAACGGTTGCAGACACACACCAGAAACCCTTCTAAAACATTCAATTATTTATAGGTTATTAACAGTCCTTTTTTTATTTTTTTTATTTTAGAGAAATTATACCATTGCCCTTCCTGTTACATGATGATCCTGCTGTCCTGGACTGTATATGATGAGGTAAGTATGAGTTTGTTCATGTGTGTAGACCATAGACTGTAAAAAAATAGACATATGTAGTGTACACACACACATTATAGACACATTGTGTACTTAATTAGTCTACAATCATTAATCAATGCAATAATATGACATAAATAATTCCTGTGGTGTTCCTAATTTTTAAGATAATAAAAAAATACCTGTGCTAAATGAATAAATGTAAATATTTTATTATTTAATTTTATGTAAATCACTCTTTTTTTCAATGAACAGCCTACACAGAATCTCAGAACAGCAGTGATAATAACAGGAGATCCATTAGATGAGAGCGGCACTGCAGACTTTCCTGATGGTGAGGAGCTTCTTGCTGATGAACCTGCCGACATGAGTTCACCTTACTATGAGTAACTGTGTTCTGTTCAACATTATATAGAAAAGCAATTAAAAGTACACTAAAGCACACTGTTTTTCTGCTGTATCTGTTGGTCATTCAGGAGGAGATCATGGACCATTTTCACAAGACTGATGATGTGTTTCAGCTGTGTTTGTATCGTAAATCCTCACAATGTTTGTATATTTTGATTTTTTTTTTTTAATTATGTGCATTTATAACACTATACTTTGTATTTTATCACATTCATATCAAATTACAGAAAAAAATAGTTAATGCTAATGCAAGAGTGTTTCTAATCCAGAGTCTTTGAGAGGAATGCTAAATTTGACATTGTTCTCTCTTCTGACTGCTGTTATCAGTCGCTGTCAGATTTTTTCCTTTGATTGAAAGTTGTGAAAATGCTATTGTAGAGTTTTTCATTTTGCTATTTGAGTAAATGAGAATGCAAAAATATATTTGTGATACTCTCCCATTCACTGCTCTCGAAGTTAACCCAACTATAACCACTTACGCTGCTGAGAAACTGGTTTATTAAGCTAAATACATCTATCTCGAGGCTTATCAATTTCTTGAAATGTCCTGTGTGAATTCTCCCAATCAGTCACCACTATTTAGAACAGGGAAGAATATGTTACTATTAATTGCATTGTGTCTAAAATTTAAATCATTGTTTTAGGTACATAAAATGTTTTTTTTTAAAGTTCTAAGATTATTGAGTCACATTTATTTGTTTCTAATTTTACCAAGGTGTAAATGCTTTTTTTGCTGTTGTTGTTTATAGCAGTATTAACACTGATGTTGCCATGAATGGGATTGTGATGTGCAGTATTGTTATTATGGATATTGTTGTTGTTTATCAATAAACTGTTTTATACGCATTTGTTTTATTTTTAATCATTAAAAAGGTCAATAACAGGACAAATAAACCGGTGGGGGGACATTAAAGAACTGAAATTAGGGAAATGGTGCCTTGAAGCACCCCAGGTGGTTCCTGGCCATCATAATAAAAGGGTTCCTCCAGGAACCATTGAAAGTTCCTCAGAGAACCACCCCCATTTAGAGCAGTGCCTAGAGGCTTTTCAGACGGTTCCGCCGGTGTGGCGAAGTGAAGAACCCCAAAAGGTGCCTCCAGGAACCTTTAGTTTTTACAGTGTAGTTTGCATAAAAGTACCATGGCAGTAGGCCATTCTGAATTTAGTCAGTGTTTCACTTGAATTTACTTGACATTGACTTTACCCACGGGGATATTATTAGGTGAAATCTATAACAGAATCAAACTTTGACAAGAAATGTTGTCATGCCTCAAAAAGGATGATTTAAAAAACTTTACAGCTCAAATATATTAAAAATTAAAAATAAATTAAATAATAAATTTAAGTAATAAATCAACTTTTATTTAAAATAAATAATGTAAGAGCTTGACTTTACTTGCATTAATAACCTGTTAATATTCCCGTATAGTCTATACACTGATAATTTAATTATCCAAAACATGTCATGGGTGCTGAGCATTAAGGATCTGCTAGTTCTGATTTAAACTGAATATATAACCTGGAATATTCCTTGAAGTGTTCAGATTTCTGATGAATGTGATAAAGGCAAAGTGTTTATAAATCGGATTGCAGCATAACAGTCAGTGATCTCATGGATTAAAGTTCTCCTTATAGCTACGGATTTCCATTAATTGAAAATGCTGGGTTGTTTCAACCCAACTTTGGGTCAAATATGGACTAACCCAGCTGTTGGGTTAAATTTTGTAATTAAATTTTTAACCCAAAAGGTTGGGTTAGTCCATATTTGACCCAAAGTTGGGTTGAAACAACCCAGCATTTTTTAGAGTGTACGACGGATTTCCATCAATTTAAACGTAAAAAAAAAACTTAGCCTAGCGCACTGTTGTTGTTCTTCTTCCAGTAATCATCCCTGGCGCAGCTGCAGCTTCAGTGAGTGACAGTGATGCTGCTCGCATCATTCACAGTCGGGTTATTGGCAGGGAACACAGCAGAGCTTGAATCTTATTAATAGCAATCCTACTATATGTACTGTAAATTTAATTTGCATATTGTTTTTGTTTGTGCTATGTTTGTCATTAATTTAATTGTTCTTATTTTATTATCTACTGTTTACTTGTCTTTTTAAGTTAAAATAAATTCAGTGGGGATGGCGCGTGGTCCATGGGAAATAGTCCTGCAACCACAGCTGGAAAATATAGGAAACACTGCATACATTTAATAAAATTAGAAAAATGCCATTACAAAGGTAAAAAGAAAATGCCTGTAAATCACTTCGAGTCAAATGTTAGGAAGGCTAATATTTGATCTGAATTCTTTTTTGAATTTTTTTTTATTATTGATCAGACGTTGCTCCTTTTTTTTTTTTTTTTTTTTTTTTTAAGGAGGACAAGCGCTCCTAATTACAATAAGAAAAAAAAAACCTGCTCTTAAACTGTGTGTGTGACAGGTATGGCTGTGGAATGGGGTTTGGCTGAGGAAAAATCTTCAGTCAAAAGATTTTTATTTTATTTATTAGAGTTTAATTATATGCCACTTTTTGAAATGTTTTGATTAGTTAGATGATCTAGTTTCTTTCACCTTCTTAGCAGACAGTACTAGGCTCCATTTCTCTTTATCACAGAAATGATGAGCTGTGTGCAAATGAGCTCTGCTGGCAGGAAGGAAGCTGTGGTCAAAGAGTATACTCTTTGCTGTGGTTCAAATGATGTGTAACCAGCTCCACCTCATTCAGTGGTCTCTACCATATTGTCATCCATGTGTGATTTCTGGACCCTTTAATCTGACTTGGTTTAGGATATGTCCATGTCAATTTGAATAGAAAATTATAGTTATTATGTGTGTTTATCCTCACACGTGTAACCTGACACTGATGGGGGATGGTCTCTCTCTTTGTGTGTGTGTGTGTGTGTGTGTGTGTAAGAGAGAGAGAGAGAGCTAGCTCTTGTTGTTTACCCAGGAGCAGCACAGCACATGCGCGACTCTGCGAGCTCTGTGTGCCTGAAGTTTACTCTCTTGAGCTCTTCCCGAGCTTTTACACGAGTGTAGCCAGACAAAGGGAGCTGATGTGAGTTTTGTGTGTGTGTGTCCCTGATGAAAATGTGGATGAGGTCAGAGCGATCTGGGAAGTATAGAGACTTGTGTTTGGAGAGAGAGAAATGCATTTGTTGCACACTTGATCTGACCACACAACAAAAGCAGAGGTGCTCGGCAGCTGTTTACCTGTGTGTGAACACAACGTGGACACACACACACACACACACACACGGACAGACGGAGGCATGTGCTCCGTTACCGTAGCCGTATGGGGTTTATGAAGAAATAACGGCTTCACGGACAGCTGCTGTAAGTTAGGCCTCTCCGCTAAACTCAGCCTCACCGGAAACGGTCTCTCATCCACCAGGAGAAATGGGTCTAATTTTCGCCAAACTATGGAGTTTCTTCTGTAATCAAGGTAAGAGCTGGTGTTCTGGCTGTTTTTCAGTCAGTGTTTTTGACTGTTGTTGTCCCTCTCGGGCTGATATCCAGCGGAACTGAGCTAATGTTCATGCTAGTGAACTCGTTAAAACCCGCTGCTTCTTAACCTGTGAAAACCAGTCTTTGTCTTTTTATTCTTGCTATCTTTTAAACCAGAGCGTATCGTGTTTTCACCTCCTAATTGTTATAGTTTGTTAATCGTTAGCTAGTCCGTTACCTTCTCCTGGTAACGTTAGCTCAAACACATCAGATGTTCGTGCTAAAGGTAACGGATAGGGTCATTATAAATGTCTTTTAAATGATCTGCAAACTGAGTATCTTCCACTTGTAAATATAAGTGTTTTATGAAAACTGTAGGAAGTAACCAAGGTAAGATTTTTTCCTCCAAAATTACAGCTGTGATGCTATCAGGTAACGTTACCATGGAACTAAATGATTATTATACACCTTCATATTGTATTTAAGTGATATCTCACAGTAGTACTATTATGGTTCCTTGCCAGAAACGTGGTATTACCTTGGTACCATGTTGAAATTATGTATAATCATTCCTATGATGCCCAAAATATTATGTTTAGCAGCTAACTAGGATTTAAGGCAAGACACCACAGGTTAATAGTGTAAAAGAAGAAAAAACAAAAAATAGACACCACTAAACCATTCATCACAGTACATTAAGACAGTTGTTTGTATTACATGTTTTCTAAAATAAAATAAAAATCTAATGAAATATACATTTAAAGCTGCAGTAGGTAACCGTGTAAAAATGTATTTTTTACATATTTGTTAAACCTGTCATTATGTCCTGACAGTAGAATATGAGACAGATAATCTGTGAAAAAATCAAGCTCCTCTGGCTCCTCCCAGTGGTCCTATTGCCATTTGCAGAAACTCCATCGCTCCCGGTAAAAAATGACCAATCAGAGCTGCGGTCCGTAACTTTCTTTGTGTTCAAAATTTCAAAATGTATATAATAAGCGAGTACACCATGAATCCATTTTCCAAACCGTATTTTTAGCCTGTCCTGAATGACTAGGGTGCACCTATAATAAGTGTTTATATTCAAACTATTTTAGATTGCTTCGGGGGTACCGCGGTGGAGTAACCCAGTACCTTTGTGATTCTTCATAGACATAAACAGAGAGAAGTAGTTCCGGCTACAATGTTCTTCCGCAAGACGCAAGCAGTTCTGTTTATTAACCCCTAGAGCAGTGGTTCCCAAACTGGGGTGCGTGCACCCCTAGTGGTGCGCAGACTGAGCACCAGGGGTGCGCAAGAGAATGTTTGTAATGGCGGGGAAAAAGATCGCTCTTTATTATTTTTATGTATTTAACTGAGGTAAACTTTACATGCAAAGGTTTTATTAAGAAATAAAATTTCACATTTCACATTACATACTACATTACTGTATAAATTACAATTGATTTCATTTCATTTTACAAGCACGTTTGTGTCACAATAGCCCCGCCCTGTTCTTTTAGTTCAAATTAGGTGCTAACCATAGACAGTAAAAGAAATCAGTCATCGCTGTCCCTTCAGAAAACTTGTGCACATCTCTAGTCCTCCTATGTATTATATGTAGCTGTTGCTGTAATGTTCAAATATAACAATTAATTTCAAATAACCCAATAAATTAATTAAATAATTATTATTATTTGGATTTAAGAAAAGTCTGGGGCTTTCCTAAATTTAAGAAGATTATCTTCAACAATCTTAAGAAAAGATAAGAATATTCTTAAGATGAATTTTTTTGGGAATACAAAATATCCTTAAGTTTTTTCTAAAATTAAAAAATAAGAAGAAAATGGAAGTTGAGAAGAAATTTCTTCTTAAGAATGTTTCGTGAATCCAGGTTAAAAACGGGCACTTTAAAGAAATTAAATATTTATATTTATATATCATATATATTTAATGTATATGATCTGTGTGCAAACACGCAGGCCCATCCATCTCACAAAAAAAGGAAGTGATCTTTTATTATTATTATGTTTTCTAATTTACAGTGAATATTTGTATTTAGTTATTGCAATTAAAAATGTGAAATCTAACCAGAGTAAGGTGTTGGGGGGTGCTTGACAGGTGCCAAACACTAGAAAGGGGTGCATGCTGAAAAAAGTTTGGGAACCACTGCCCTAGAGCATCAAAAGTTACCAACTGCAGCTTTAAGGGCATTATGAATATCCATTTTTATCACTCCATAAATCAGGAAAAAACTGTCAACGGCTAGAAAAGAAAACCATCTTCAAAAACCTGCGAAATATAGATTGTGTGTTTTGTTTCCACTTGTTTGCTATGGAAGCAAAATAGCCCAAAATCTGAAAATTTACCAGTGTGTGAAAAAACAATGGTTTTGGTCTTGATGGGCTTGATCTAAAGTTAATTTTGCTACATACAACTGTCCCGAGATAAAACTCTATAAACTGTCCCGAGATAAAACTCGGACTATTCTCCAGTCTCCTAGCTCTTACACGTGCTCTGGTTTAATTTGTTCAGATCTGATTTGTTCTCATAGGTTTTGTTCTCTGACGAATGTTTGTTTTCACTGCAGCAGATATGTCTATCATGATGTAGGGCTCAGATATCAGCTTTAACTTGTGCAATGACAATAAAAAAAGCTGATTTTTTTCATTAAATGCTTTTGTGTAAAGAAACAGATGCCATGACCACCTGGCAAACAATAGTAGTGGGAAGAAACCGTTTTCCTCTCCATTGTTTGCCAGTTTCAGCAGTCCATTCAACCTGCCCAGAGAGATCCAGCCTACAGGACACACAACGATGGACGAAAACTGCAGAGTTTTTTACTTTAGCACATAGATTGTGTCTGAAAGTTACTCTTCTAACTGCATTTGAACCTGAATGCATATTTTTCTATAATTGAGAAGATGAAGATTGACAGAGTGTGCAAACAGCAGAATGTTATTCCCTGGTTATTTTTGTTTTGTTAATTTTATTTTATTTCCCCTCTTTTTTTAGCAGTTTTCTCCAATTACATTCCTGACCAGATCTAGATTGTTTGAATGTCAGACAGATGCTGCTTTAACACTGGAATGGACGTTTTTGATATTGCCTGCACCTTTCAATAATTTCAGACACCAGACTGTTTGCATTCCTATAACGTTACACATTTTATTTGTTGTTGAATGATGGTTACCTTGTTAGATTCATTCATTACAAATGAGCTAGCCAGTCCTCTGGGCTAGATGCCAAGTAGGTCCAAAAGCAGGAGAAAGTAGGATAACTCTTTGGCCTTCTTTTCTAGATGTTGGATTTGTAATCTCATTCTCGTTCCTAATTCCTTGGATTAGTGTCTTGAAGAGGAACATCACTTCATTAGTGTTACTCTCTAATAAACATTCCTGCAGTCATTCACAAAAAAAGAGAATTCTTGCAGTGTATTGTAAATATTGTAAATAGTTTAAGAACTTTTTTAATAAGTTAACTGTAGCTTTAACTATTGGTCCTGTAAATAATTACTCGAAGCTCATAGCTTTTGTCCTTTGGCTGAAGCTTTAAGGAGTAGCTTGTGTAGTTTTAAATTAGAGGCAGGTTAAATTTGTCATTGGGTTTGTTCTGAAAATTCCACCAAATCTGTGGGTGGCGTTAACTGTAGACTTGAGTCTCTTTATGGCTTCACTTTGTCCTGTAACATTTTTCCTGGAGGCTTAAAATAGTAAAATGGGGGTCAGTCATTGAGGAAGTAATAGCTGTGAAATATTAGTCTTTGGATAACTCATGTTATCTCTAACAGCTCGACAGTCCTGCTTCCTGTAGTTCACATTGAAGTTCAAAGGTGAAAAAAAAAATCCATTCTTTCTCACATACAAACGCACACACACATGCTGTCAGTTTTTCGTCTCGTTGCTCTGACAAAAGATGAATCTCTACTAGTTTATCTAATCACATCCTTATGCAAGCGTGCAGCTCACGTGGCAGAGCTGTGCTTTTCTATGGGATTGTTGGACCAATTATCTTCCAGTTAATAGAAATGAGAGGCCAACAGAAACAAGCTAGCAATAAATGAAAGAAAAGAGCACAGCTAATGTGACGAACCAATGTTAACATTTTATCTGAGGCTTAAAGTTTTCTCTTTATATTTCATGTACATAATTGATTCCATTATATTTTACATTTTATTGGCATACATATCCTAGTTTAGTGAGAAGAATTGATTGCTTTTCATTTGTTGTTTGTTTGTGTATTAGCGGTTTGACCATTCTCATAATCAGTTTTGTATTTTTATTTCTGTTATGTAGAACACAAGGTGATAATTGTGGGGCTGGACAACGCTGGGAAAACCACTATACTTTATCAGTTGTGAGTAATGTGTCTTTTGTTTTTCTTTACAGTCATGTAAAGCTTTAAGCAATTATGTAAATTGAATCTGATCACTAATTAATCTAGAAATAATGTGAAGGAACTCTGCAACATCTTAAGCTGCAAACTTTGACAAACACAAAAGTTTTCAGTTCCAAAACATTTGGCAATAACTGTAGACTATTTATTGCTCTTGTTATTTTTATTTATTTATTTTAATTAGTAATGAGTCTGATACAATAGAACAGAATAGTTTATTTATTGCCACACACCTGGGCCTGTCAAAACTGTTGTACCTAGTTACTGCTTTACAGGTTTCGTATGGTCATGAAAAACCTGGAAAAGTCATGGAATTTTAAAACTGCAACTTCCAGGACTGGAAAGGTTTTGGGAAATAAATAAACCGAAAAAGTTTTGGAAAAGTCTTGGAAATCTATTTTACAAATCTCATAGTAGAATTATGCTTAATGAGGCCCTAAACGGCAAATCCTTTTTGTCACCATAATAACTGATGGATATCTAAAATATAAAAATAAGGAGGAAGCCTAAAGCAAGCCGTAATGTGAAAATTGTCCCTAAGATAAGTGGGGGCCCATTTGGCTCAGGCTGAAATGCAAGGCTCTAAAGCACAGCTTGTTGTGTTTATGCAGCAATAATGCACACAAAATGACATTAAAATGGCCATCCTGGCAAGTATCTTGATAAGCTCTGTCAGTTTTTTCTTAAGTTAATTATAAACGCTTGCGAAAGAGAAAAGTTTCCAAAACTAAATTCAGGTTCTGCATTTAACTGAGTTAAATGATAATATTCAGTGATGCAATATGTTCTCTGTGTGGAGCAGAGTATTTTAACGGAGCACAGAGCGGTGTGATTTTGACTGGAGCAAGGTGCAGTTTTTTTAAAAGTAGGAGCGTCGGGGTTTTCACTCACTCCAGTAGTGCTCCACCACCACTCCATCACGAGTACAATTCATGCCAACAGCCCGTAATGTAACTGCATATTTAGCAAGAATTCACATTTAACATATTTAGGTAAAGCTTGACACAGATGGATCTCTCAAATCAGGAGGTTATAATGATGGCACAATAGACGAGCGGGAAATTACAGGCTAATTCTCAAGGAGTTTGTCTGTTAGATAAAATAACTGATGAAATTGTACCGTTATTTTCAAACTCAATTTGCTTAGCAGAAAGCAGCAATTATGCCTTTAATGCTGATAACCATGTTATTAGTTTGGCATGTGATAGGAAAAAAAAGTTTGCACACAATAGCCTGAGCCACTTTGAAACTCTCGTGTTATTTTAAATATTTTTTTAATTTTCATTTTAATATAGGCTACGCTACGTTATGAACATAACATTTCAGATATACTGGAATACTTTAGCCAAGGAGCGAAGGCGCAGTGGTAGCGGGAAATTGTGAACCCGGAGCACAGCTGGAGCGGAGTGATTATTAAAGGGGTCATATGATGCGATTTCAAGTTTTCCTTTCCCTTTGGAGTGTTACAAGCTCTTGGTGCATAAAGATCTGTAAGTTAAGACTCTGCCACGCCCCCCTAAAACATCTCATTCAAACACGCCCCACACGTCTACGTCTGCGTGTGTAAATATTAGCGTAATGCCGCCCAAATGTTCACGTAAAGAAAGAAGACATTGTTTCATTAACCACAGTTAGTGTTGAAGCAGTCATGTCAGAAAGATGCTGTTTGTATCTAGGCAAAAACAAAAGCACTTTATTTGGTCTTCTGAAAGTAGATGCATTTAGGAATCTTTAAGATTACTTACAACAGAACAAAAACACATTTTATGGACGAGTGTTTTGTGAACCTAGGAGAGAAGGTAATTCTGACTTTGCTAAGACAATCTCACTCTTCTGAATTAGCTACTGGAAATATGTTTTGTTTTTAGGTTAAGTATTTGCTATTGACTGTTCAAATTGTGCGTCTGTGTGAGTGTGTGTGTGAGAGAGAGAGAGAGAGAGAGAGAGAGGGAGGGAGAGAGAGAGAGAAGGTCACACAGTGGAGTCAGCTGTCTTAACGGTCCGTGGCTTCTGTACTGCAAAAGCAAACGAGCTTCACCATTGTGTGTCACACCACTCTGTTCCCCTTTTATGGTAAAACTAGGGATATTATTAAAGCTCCAGTATGCGACTTTTGTAATTGACCACAAGAGGGCGCATTTCCAACAATAACAAAGGCGAAGCTTGATGACGCTATGAAGCAGGTGACGATGGGAGATGTCGTTTTTAATGCATTTTCACCATAGCAATGTATCTAAATTGGATAAACGAATCATGATCATGGATGAGGTAATTTATTCGTTTTTGTATTACCTGTATATCTGATCGTATTCTTTTATGTCATCATAATTAATGAACTGCAAGGAACGTGAAATGTTATACAATATTATCCCGTTACAACTTACAGCTATTTGTTAAATGATTTGTTGGGTTAATGTTGTGCAGTGTTACGTGTTTATCATTAATGCCGTTTTGTTTAACGTGCTCAAACCAATCGTTCTAAAAGTAAATTTGAATGAACATTTGCAAGTAATGACTAAATATATTTTTAACAACACATATCCGATTGTAATTAATTGTACTGCCATAATCTCGGTCACCACTTGATAAAAATCCTTACCTTAGTACAAAGAGCAATATAACAGTCCATTTGCCACGTTATGTTATTTTCTCACAGGTAACGTTATTGATAAAAAAAAATGCTACAGTGACAGAATGTACAGGCATGTGGTGTAATTCATGTCTATTAAAATCATCTTTACTGTAACTATTACGTTACTTGTACAATAACAAAATAAATAATTGATTTGCTTACCTGTCTATCAATACACTCGCGAGAGCAGAGTCTCTGTCAAGTCCAAGATTTTCGCGCAGCTCTCTCCATCTCGTAAACGCCTGGCCAATATTTATCCTAGTTTTATTCCTCCGTTTGTCACACAGTTTGCGTGTATCGAATATGGACGCTTACGTTTTACTGGCACTTCAATACTCGCCAAAGAGTAATCGTGATCCATAACAACGACAACCAAACCATACGCGTGGCTATAACATAACCACCATTTCCGCATTTAACCATGTGATATTCCGGTGTGGTGGAACATCACATGGTCTACACCGGAAAAAAAGTATAGAGCAGACATTGCGTCACTGAGAGGCGACATTTCTTTTCCGGGACGGCCAGTTATTTAAAATCGGAATTTCTCTGAAATAAAAAATCTTTGGAGACTTTTGAGATATTGTAAGTACACAACTGGAGGAAATATATCACACTGTGATACATTCCTACATATTGGAGCTTTAACATTGCAACATTTAACATTTAACATTGCAATCTTTAAATTTATTTTGAAAGATGAAGCTTGTGATTATTGAAAGGGGCGTCACATTTCTGACGAGTTTTCGCGGTGTTCAGCCAATCACAATGCACAGGGTCAATTGGCCAATCAGAGCAGATTGTGCTTGTCTGAAGGAAGGACTTTGTAGAAAACTACACGTTTGAGAGAGGCGGGGCATAGAGGACCTACAATAATGTACAGTATTTTAAAAATAATGTTTTTTTTACTTTAAATCACGCCAAAGACACAAAATAGTGATCTTATAAAAAAGCATCATATGACCCTTTAAATACTCTTGAGCGCGGAGGGGATATTGTTGCCGCTCCTCTCCGTTCACATACTCTGGTGTGGAGTAACGTCTGGCACAGTTGCAGCTTGTAGCTATTAATTTTAAACCAAGAAAGCAAACAATAGCGTTAATAGTCATTAATTCTAGTTAACATATGCTAATTTGAACAGATTTATATTCTTATTGTAAAATAATGGAACATTAGGTCATGAATATCATCTCAAAAATCATGAAGAAGTCCATTGGTAGTCCAAATTTATTGGTAAAAATGTGTACGAACCCTCGATTTAGGACATAAGGTAATTGCCTGAACATACAATACACATTAAACATTACAACTTATTCATTATGTAATATCATGTGTGGTTTATATATTCAGCAAAGTAAAACAATAGCTAGAGACACTGTACTGATAGGTAAAGCAAGTTTCAGTGTGGTAATTAATGTGAAATATAAACTGAATCAGTGTAGTTTGTTTCATCTGAATCTGTTTTGTTGTGCAGTTTAATGAATGAGGTGGTGCACACATCTCCTACAATTGGCAGCAATGTGGAGGAAATAGTGGTGAAGAAAAGCCACTTTCTGATGTGGGACATTGGTGGTCAGGAGAGTCTCCGCTCCTCTTGGAACACATACTACTCCAACACTGAGGTAATGCACTTACTGCACTGCTGGAGGATGAAGGGGATAATTAACAGAAACCTTCACACACTTCTCAATTCATGTAGAGGGGACCTTTCTAAATAATAGGATTACATTAATTAAAGAAGGCTTGATAAGAGAAATAGAAGTGTATAAAATTTTTAGCAGTGATTTTCTGTGAACAGACACCAATCACATACAGCCTGTACATTGTAAATATGACCGGCACTGGTTGGAATGGATGGATTATGTGTGATTAGCTGCAGGCCTGCGTTTGTGTTCACAGAGACCTCAGAGTGGACAGGAAATCCTTGGCAAAAAATATAATGGGTTGGAATTGGGAACATGACGGTTGAGTTGAACCTTCATCTCCCAAATGAGCCTGACAGCATTGTTTTTTTAATGTGTACAGCACTCTTTACAGTATACATTATTTGAATTCCACTCTACAGATAAAAATTGAAGAGAAAATGATTGGGTTTGTATGCTGCCATTCAAAAGTTTGGGTTTAATTTTTCCCCCAAAAACCGATCATTTTGTGGCAACATTTAGAATAACCTTTGAAAATAAAGATTGAAAATATTTTGAAATTTGATTTAATTCTGTGATTGCAAAGCTGAATTTTCATCAGTCATTATTCTAGCCTACAGTGTCACATGATCCTTCAGAAATCATTCTAATATGTTGATCAAGAAACATTATTATTAATTTTATTTGTATTATTATTATTCTCAATGTTGAAAACAGTTGCTGAATCATTTTGTGAATGATTATGATTTATGACTTATGATTTTAATTTGTCCTTGATTAATAAGTATTAATTTATTTCAATAAATCTTACTGACAACTCTCTATTTAAGTGGACAGACTTATTCGGTTGGAGAGGTCTTAGAGTTTTTGCAATCTTAAAACAAAGAAACTTTTGTCGAAGCTTTTCCACTTCATAATGTTTTCACTATCAAAATAAACCTCCTTCAGACAGTTATTTAAACTGATATTAGTATCAGTACCTAACAACACATTCTATAATAATAGCATTTTTAAGGTAGTATGTTGAGATGGTTTCTGAGTAACAGCTGTGTGTTCAGTCTGCTGTGAACAATAGTTTGAACAAGTTAATTGAGTAACAGACCTTAGCAGCTGGTGTCTGATTCAGAGTTCAGGGTTACACAAAGAGTTTTGAATGGCGAGACCCCTGTCCAGCGTTCAGAAAGTGTGCGTATGTGATTTGTGGTGTAGCCCTGCTGTCAAGCTCTATTCAAGAACACTCGCTCTTGAGACCATGGATACATTGTCTGCCAAGGACATGCACACTGAGCAACAAACAATTCTGTGGCCTTGCTAAACTTAGAAACCACCCCTGAATGCAAGTGGAATAGTATGCTGCCTGACATCTGATAATAAAACTGTGTGCGTGTGAATCTTCTCTTGTAGTTCATCATACTGGTAGTGGACAGTACTGACAGAGAGAGACTAGCCATTTCTAAAGAAGAGCTCTACAGGATGCTAGCACATGAGGTAATGCTGCTTTACCATTTACAGCACACTGAGCATGAATATTAATCCCATCTCAAAAAAGCAAAATTTTGAGTGTGTTTTTCGGTTGTTTTCTATCTTCATTCTCTCAGGATCTGCGCAAAGCTGCAGTGTTGATCTTTGCTAATAAGCAGGACATGAAGGGTTGTATGTCTGCAGCAGAGATTTCCAAATACCTGACCCTCAGCTCCATCAAGGATCATCCCTGGCACATCCAGTCCTGCTGTGCGCTCACTGGAGAAGGGTAAGACCTGCAGTACAGACACCGGGATTACTGTCCTAGACCGTTGGTGCTGTACGGTGCAATAGACTGATGATGGCAAAACATACAGTCAACCCAACAGAACGATCATCCCAGGCTCATTGGAAAAATGTGCCCCTACCTACATTTTTGCTAAACTCTGCATGTACCTGTATGTAAAAATGTACCTATACACATAGTCCATTGCAGTTTCCAGCTTAAATGAATGAATCCAGCTTCCTTTTCACAATAATTGGTTTACGGGGCATATTAGTGATTAATAAATACTTATTTTCACATGGTTCATTGCACAATGCCATGAGATGAGATGACCTCACCATAGTACATTATTTGTAAATTAATATATTTTGATGTTTGCATTTCATTCAACTCAAAAATGCATTGGGATTTTCTGAGTAAAGTAAACTTTCTTCGTAGCTCACCTATTAATTATGAAGTCATGTAAATCATGAGTCAGAATGAAAGAGCTCAAAGCTTTTCTTTTCATATTTCTTCATATGCACTGGTGTAGGTATTAATATTGACCATGATGTGGAAAGAGTTTATCACATTTGTAAATATTTCATCATACTGGCTAGGATTGTAGTATTGGTGCATCCCTACTGAGTATGTTTGTGTGTGTGTGTGTGTGTGTGTGTGGTTTCAGGCTGTGTCAAGGTTTAGAGTGGATGACCTCAAGTGCCGGGCTCAGATAGCCTCTGATCTTCTTGTTGGACTGATTGACAGCCATTCTCACCTCCTCTGGTGGCATTGCCAGCTCATCCCATTGGCTGCTCATGTTTTATTTTTAATCTCTTAAACAGAATTGCCGCTCTGCAGCTGAACTCTCTGGACACCTACCTCAGCTGGGATTTATCAGTTACATGAAGTTACAGTTACATGAAGTATTTCAGCTTAAAGAGAGGCTCTACAGTGCTGTGTGTTTGTGAGGAGGGTCAACTCCTGCTCTGACAGTGGAACAGAAGTTCTCCAGATAAATATATTAAGATAATCGTGTGTTATACTTTAAATCTACTGGGAAGAAATTATTTGTATGGTCACAATGTTACCATGTCTTTTTCACATGGGGAATCATCGTTTCGTTAAGGTTTTTGGATATCAAATGTTTAAAGTGCCAATGGTACCCAGCAACACCACCACATATCATGAAAACACTTGAGCATATCACTTCGTACACATTACCTCAATCTTTAGTTACAGTAGAGGGTGCTGTTACCATTTTAGACATGGCCATTACGGCTTGAATGTCATTGATGTGAGATGCAATTTTAAGAAGGGGGTGGGGAGGGGAAATGGTACACTTTAAAAACACAGCAGTTGGCTGGATTTATTGTAATGTCTGTTACAAGTGTAAGTAACCATTCTCCTTGCTGGAGTGTGGTTATAGCATAAAGGTCCTTTGGTTTTTATGAGGAAATAATGTTCAAAAGTAACACAGTGTTATGATTTTTTTTATTTTTTTATCATCTTTCATCCCAATCCTCTTGGTGCAAATATTCTCTTCATATATTCTTCACAGGTCAACCAGCCATAATAGCTGTGTCTGTTGATATAGAAGTGATTTCCATTTTATTCCGATTTGTTCATCTTCCTTTTTTCAGGTTATATGAAACAAAATGAACACATGAGCACAAGTTCTTATTTGTTTGCTTGGTGATTTTGCCAATATGCTCATTGGTTCTAGATGAAACTAGAACTCTCTGTGTCCTGTGCTCAGTTAAGGGAAACTCTTACAAGACTTAAATGCAGTGACTACAAATTGGTGCTCTCACTGCTATTTCCCTCCCAACATTGAAATCTAGTTGCATAACTCTTATTGGCTACTGAATTAGGCAGATCCATCCTATAGACCAGTCTCGCTCTGTTTGCAAGGGTTTTATTGCAGTGGCTCTTTGACGTCTTGGAGACTTCGGCTTTGGTCAGACTTCTGTCAAATCTATTCTTTACCCGATCACAGTCTAAAGCAGTGTGTTTTTAGTCTGTGTTAATTTGCATCTTTACAAACCTGATATGAGTTTATATTGTATCATACCATGTTGAACGGGGGTCCTTTGGATAAAACAATACCTAAATTTGGCTTACCTATCAGAATGGGAGTGACATGTTATGCCAGTGGTTCAGAGGAGTCTAATATTCAGTTTCATTGCTGAAGATCATGGTCAAACCATTTGGTTGTCTCTCAGATGTGCCATTTCTAAAGGAGCAGGTGAAATCTGTAGCAACTTTCCTAATTCTTATAGTTTTATAATAAAAGCTTCTATTGTAAAATCTGAATTGTGTTATTGTTGCATTATTTGGTCATGCAGGTTTTTGTTTTTCAAGATCTGTAAGAATAATTCTCAAGTGAGTTTAGCAAGGTTTTGATTATGTGCAAGACTAAGGTAAGTTCCATGAAGCCATTTTTAGTATTTTTGAATGTTCAGGTTATCAGAAGATAAAACCCAGGCTCCACAGCATTGGATTAAATCTCGTGTATCCATTTGAGAACAGTCTATGCTTGCACTTTGTTTGAATGAATCTCTCTCTCTCTCTCTCTCTCTCTATATATATATATATATGTAACGATATGAACTCCATAGTCGTCGGGAAGAAGGAGGTGGGAACCGGCGCACAATCAAAACATAATTTTAATATTCAAAAATAAACAAAACAGCGCGTCAGCCCCTCACGGCTACTGACGCGCACAAATAAAAGCCAAAACATAAAATAATGTCCCAGGCCTGGTCCTCTCTCGTCCTTCACAGTCGTCACTCCAGTTTTATATCCTTCCATCTCCTACGTGGGACTCGATACTGGCGGTGGGGCGCAGGTGTAGCTCATTTCCAATCACTACACCTGGCCTCACTCCTCGTTCCCACGCCTCTCGGCCCCGCCCCACTCGCCACAATATATATTATCTGATGCACAGGAATCTGTGAAAGGAATAGATTCTGATGTAAATTGTCCATATGTTGAGAAACACACAGAACACAATCTTGCTGGATAAAGGGGGCACATGAATAAATCAATGAGTTACCGTTTTATTTTGGGGGTTTAGCTTTTTATTTATAGGAGTGTTAAACAAGAAATACTGGTCTGAGATTTGTACATGACCCAGACTGGACTCCAGTCCAACAGCTGTTGTTTTATTGTCTTAGGTTATGTTTAATTCAGTCCCCAGAATCGTCAAAGCTTCTGGAGTTCTCCATTTGCTGACCTAATAGTTTCATGTAAAGCAAGTACGATTTTTATCTGTGGCTATACATATCAACATGTAGAAAGCTTCACAGAGTACAAATCTTCTGTATAGTCAGACAATTCTGCAATCAAATTTAGTCAAAATAAGCACAGATGTGATTACATTTTCTGACATCCATTTTGCCTTTCGTTAGCCTAGCATGTTTCTCTTTGTATTTCATGCTTGCTCTCTGGAAAATGCTTTAGCTGGGGTTGAATGCTAATCAATCTATCAAGATAATCATAGCCTGTCACTTGGTTTAATGATCTATCTATCAAGTATTCCAGTAACACTGATATACGGTGCAGTGCTTACATCAGACTATGAGTAATCTTTACAGTTCCAGACTGTGAATTGTACGATGCACACTTGTCTTCTGATTTAACTGCTTACATTTAAGATCCAGTGGAAATGAACCTTACGAACCTCGGTCCTCTGTCATCAACAGCACAGGTCATACTGACAGGTATCCACTATGATGGATGGTATGTTCACTGTTAAAACAAGTCTGCAGTCTGTTCTGTGGCCTGTAGGTGTAGCTCTCTGTTACACAGAATATTTCTGCCAACAAAGAGAAAGCAAGTCAGAGACAAAAGGAATGGAGGTGAAGCACAGGGGAATCTGAAGATGAAACCACTGGATCAAATACAAAGTGCACCACTTCATTTGAACCCTATGTGTGTCAAGATGGGACTAGTCTGTTTTAATGCCAGGAATATAATTTTATTGTCTCTTTTAATAGGATGGGAATATTTAGTCCTAAAGTACCAGATAAAACTGTAGAGATGTAAAGGTGGTGCTGCATATAGTTCTTGACTGAACTGACAAAATATTTCCCCCTGATATCTGTCAATACTGTTCTGTGACTTTAGGTCCTTTTCATTTCTTCGTCTGCATAGTTTTGGCCACATCAATGATAACAATTAATCTCTTTTAGGTTATTACTAAAAGATGACCCATGGCTAAATTTCATTTCCCGAAGAAAATTTAATTCTGGCTAAAGCAATTAGAGCCAAAGCCATCGTAATAGGCCTATATCACGTCTGTCTGTCTGTTGTCAATGCTATTTTGGTTACAGGAACCTATTCTGTGACTGCAATTTCTAAGCTTTGTCCACAGAAAGACATTTTAAGCTCCTACAAAGAAAGACAGACTGAGCTCCTGCATTTTATCTATTGCTAAACCTAGTTATGTTGCTTCTCATCTGCCTCAAACATTTTTGATCATTTAAAGTGTTTGTGTAGCAGAGGTCAACCAAATATAGAGAATTTAGATGAGCTTGTTGTTATATTAAACCTTAAATTCATGACTGATGGCCAATTCTTTCATCTAACTTAAGTGCTAGCTGCATTTATGTTCAACATCTGGTGTCGTACATTTCCTTTTTGCCTAATTTTAAGAATTATTTTCTGAATATATATATATATATATATATATATATAAGACTTAAGCATCACCTAGAAGCAACACATGATAAAAGATTGATATGTAATGTTTTACCGTGTTCCCTGTTGTACAAATACATTAAAATCTTCAAACATATAGGCGATTAATCTTGACAGTGTGTGTGCAGCCTTGTTAAAGATTAAATTTATGTTCCATGACATAAGGATGAGTAAATGACAGAATAATAATTATTATTTTGCTGAACTATCACTTTATTTTGTTTTTATTTATTTTTAATGAAATGTTACTCTAAATAAGAAAAGTAAATTTTTCCTTTGCAAAACCATATTTTGTTACAAATGCAATCTCTAAAACAATTTTTTTAAGTAACTACTAACAGTGCACAAATTATGTTTATCCTACAGAATACAAACATTTTATGATTTATTTATATTGAAAGTTAACATCAACTGTTGTAAGCAGACTAGACCACTTGTCACCACAAATGAAGAATGACCCTGTTATTTACTCAACTATTGTTTAAAGGGTTAGTTTACCCAATAATCAAAATTATGTCATTAATAACTCACCCTCATGTCGTTCCAAACCCGTGAGACCTCCGTTTATCTTCGGGACACAGTTTAAGATATTTTAGATTTAGTCCGAGATGTAACCGGTAGGGGTGGGCAGATCGATCTAAATATCGATAATATCGATGCCAACACTGGTATTGGTATCGGATCGATACAATTGTAATTGAATCGATATTTTAATTTAAAAATCTCTCATCTATGTTCATTATACTTTGCTTGTGTCTTCTACCTCTACAATCCTGAACAAACACTGCTTTCACATCCTGGCCCACTTTGCTACTCCTCCCCCTCCTGCTGCTGTGCTGAGAGTCGTTGTTGTGTCGTCACGTGATTCACTGACACAACGCATCGAGGAGCAGCAAACTGAGTGAGCGAAGCTGATAGCACATTGTCCAGAAGTCCAGAAGGGGGGCTCAGGGAATGTATTGCACAGGTATATTTGTTCTTTGTTTGTTCTTCAGTAGTAATTGTGTGCACTTTATTTCATTTGCTTTTAAAACCAGAAAAAAGGGAGATATTTTTATTAATCTTTTTTTTTTTTTTGGGACTTACATAATAAATAAATTGATCATTCATTCACCTCAGAAATAATGACATAGACCTACTGCTCTCCCCTAAACAAAAGTGTTTATTTATTTTTTTTTAAGTAAAAAGTATCGCATTGGTATCGGTATCAGCAATACTGACCCTATATGTATTTGGTATCAGATCGATACCAAATTTTGCAGTATCGCCCACCACTAGTAACCGGATCTTTTTGAACCAGTTCACCAAATCGAACTGAATCATTTTAAACAGTTCGAGTCTCCAATACGCATTAATCAACAAATGACTTAAGCTGTTAACCTTTTTGATGTGGCTGACACTCACTCTGAGATAAAACAAACCAATATCCCATAGTAATTCATTTACTCAAACAGTACACTGACTGAACTGATGTGAAGAGAGAACTGAAGATGAACACCGGGCCGAGCCAGATAATGAACGAAACATTGACTCGTTCCTTGATATGGATGCTTTCCCAAGCAATTTGTTTGGATCATTGAGCGGTGAACACATAGTTGTAGTCCTAACATTTTTTCCAAAATAACTAGACAGACTTGCCAGTAAAAGACAAATACTGAGGTTACACCACCACCAGAGAAGCAAAGAAAGAGGATCTGATGCTGATGATACACTGGGCAACTTTTTGAGGAACTTTGCTGGGCAACTTTTTTTAGCAATGTTGCTTGGGCACTTTCCCGCTGAGAATGGGTAACAAATTTCTATCTGTATACTATAGATCGGTCGTGGGCCCTGTGTCTCACCTAGTTAGCCATTCCCCAAAGTTGCCCAGTGTGGCATCAGCCTGAGAGTTCCTTTCTTTCTTCTGTAAACCACAAAAGCAGATAAAACTAATATGTTTTGATGTATTGACAGGACAAAAAAACCCTGAGATTTCTTAAAATATCAGAAGTCAGTACAGGTTTGGAAACAACATTTTAGTAAGGTTTCTTAAGTGATTATAAAATATAGTTTTATTTTTGGGGCTGGACTACATTTGGTTGCCTAGTTGCAGATGTGGAGAACATTTGGGAAACCTGTTTGAAACCAGTCATTTAAATAAGAAGGATGAACAGTTTTCCTTTATATTGCTATAGAGTGTATGTAAATGTCTGAAAGTTTATTTAAAGACCAAAGATCAATGCTTAATATACTATGTCTTGTGTTGTGTTGTAATAATTAGTGTCCATTAAGTGGGAACACAGCCACTTAAATCTCCTGGCACTGACAATCAATAAACCCAACTAATCACATAGACCAAAAGTGACATCCCTGGTGACACAAGATTTGATTTGTGTGTCTTAAGACTCCATTATCACCACCCTCAGTCTCTAGATCTTAACACTCACAGCCAGCAGGATTATTAGTATAGTCACCTTCTGTTAGACAAGCTATTATCCTACAAATGCAATTTCAGCTAACGTCTTTAGAGGGATGATTATCAGTAATAAAAATAAAAAAATCCCTAATTATGTATTCGTTATTCTTATGCCTGTGTCATTTTGATATTATTATGGCCAACAGAGGTTCACTTCTATCCCACCCCATTAATGATTTTGAATTGTAGTCATAGATTCATGAAACATGAAATTATAGCTGAATGAACATTTGTAAAGATAGAGGGCGGGACTAATGCATGACTGATTACTTTGCCATCTTATATTTCATTCAGTGCTGTTCTTCAAACTGAAAATCAAGGCAATTTAGATCGTAAAACATTTCTATCAACACTTGTTTAAATAGTTTAAATAGCTTTTATATGTTTTCACTTTTATATTTGTTTAACTCAAACTTGTTAACTTGGTTTCATATTGAACAGAAGATTACGTCTTAAAATAATAGATTACGTTTTACTGCTACTTTATCACCAGCCAATTGCATGGAGTTTGATACACAGTTTGACATCAGGTACACAAACATGATACATAATGACAGAACGCAGGGCTATTGTGTAGCCATAAAGTTATATGCAATACTGTTCTCTGAGACACAGGTTGTCCATAGCACAAAGTCGAGAGGATACAGTACACTGTAGTGTATCATCTACGCCATGTCTGACTGAGGAGTTTACTTGTGCAAGAGGCAGCTGTGTGTCTGAGGAGCATGTATGTGATTTCAGAGAGAACTGTGAAGATGGCAGTAATGAGACTAAACTGTAAATATTATCTGCTCTTCTATTTGTGCTTGTGCAGGCAGTTCTTTGACAGAAATTGTCCTTTCTTTTCCTTTCTGTGCACAACATGATTTTAAGTGTCCCTAAAGACCTTCATGTAAATAGTGAGATTTATGGCACGCTCATAAAAGGGGCACACTGGGAGGTCTTTTGTAATATTGATAAAAAACTTTGAGGGCTTTTAAGAAGCAGAACATTACAAAATTGAGGTTGATTTATTAGGGTTGACCTCATACAAGGTACAAAAGTGCTTTTAATGATGCTAAGAAAAGATTTTTCATTAGCATTTTCATCTTGTGATGTCCATGTAAACACCAAATAAATATTTTCTGCATACCTGTTATATATATTATTCAACTTGTATTTCCTTATTTTGCATCTACTGAATCTATTTTATGACAACAGATTTTCAGTCAAGTGCCTATTAAATGCAGTGTGATGGATGCCGTTCTGAGTTGCATGTGTGTAATGGTGTCCCTGTAACAGATTTGAAATGAGTAGCAGATAGCAGTGTTTATTTTACTGTAATGGCCTGAAATAGCTTGGAGGTTCCCAGTTTGTGAGATGTGACTTTGAGGAAGGTTTCTGTGGTTTTCAACTTCAAAATGAACATCATGTTTGGATGAGAGGATCAGGTTTAAGCCATCCTATTACTGTGGCAGACCACAGAGAAAATGTTACAGGTAAGTAACCAGTCTTATATCTGTATGGATACTACTTATCTCTATAAAGCCTACTGTTTCAAATTTGATAGATTAATATACAGTCCTCACTTCCAGTCTTCACAGACATGTTGGGTACAGAAAAGCATCTTTTGGTGTTGTATTGCATTGTTTTATTAATTCTTTAACTCTTATACAACAAAAACCAGTAGTTTATTTGGTTCGACACCATAGATCATGACATACTCATAGATCGATTACAAAACTATACAGGTATTCAAGGGCAGGCTCTAAGATGGTTTAGATCCTACCTGTCCGATCGCTACCATTTTGTTTACTTAAATGGGGAGTCATCTCATTTATCATCAGTAAAATATGGAGTGCCACAAGGATCCGTCCTAGGTCCCCTTCTATTTTCAATATATATGTTGCCCCTTGGTAATATTATTAGAAAATACGGAATTAGCTTCCACTGTTATGCTGATGATACTCAGCTGTATATCTCAACGAGACCAGATGAAACTTCCCAATTATCTAAGCTAACAGAGTGTGTTAAAAATGTAAAAGATTGGATGACACACAATTTTCTCCAATTAAATTCGGATAAGACAGAGATACTAATTATTGGACCAAAAAACACTACACAGAATCTTGTAGATTACAATCTGCAACTAGACGGATGTACTGTTACTTCCTCTACAGTCAGAAATCTGGGTTTTATATTAGACAGCAATTTGTCTTTTGAAAATCATATTTCCAATGTTACAAAAACTGCATTCTTCCATCTTAGAAACATTGCCAAGCTACGAAACATGTTATCTGTTTCTGATGCAGAAAAGCTAGTTCATGCATTCATGACCTCTAGACTGGACTATTGTAATGCACTTCTAGGTGGTTGTCCTGCTTCGTCAATAAACAAGCTACAGGTCGTCCAAAATGCAGCAGCTAGAGTCCTTACGAGGTCAAGAAAATATGATCATATTACCCCAATTTTACAGTCTCTGCACTGGCTACCTATCAAGTTCCGTTTCAGTTACAAATTATCATTACTTATCTATAAGGCCCTAAATGGTTTAGCTCCTGCGTACCTAACTAGCCTTCTACCACGTTACAACCCATCACGCACCCTAAGGTCACAAAACGCTGGACTTTTTGTCGTTCCTAGGATAGCGAAGTCCACTAAAGGAGGTAGAGCTTTCTCACATTTGGCTCCCAAACTCTGGAATAGCCTTCCTGAAAATGTTCAGGGTTCAGACACACTCTCTCTGTTTAAATCTAGATTAAAAACACATCTCTCTCGCCAAGCATTCGAATAATGTATCTTTTTAATTGTGAGTGTAGTTGCATCTGATCAAAGGTGCATTTTTATTCATTAGCTTGGGTTAAACTAATTTTACTTTGTTGGATCAGCAGCTATGCTAATGATGTCTGTATTTTGTTTCTATGTTTCGCAAAGGGATTTACATCCCGTGGTAACTTGGATTTACACAAGCTCCAGTCTGGATCCAGAAAACCTGAGAAGAGATGATGCTGACCCCTCAGAGGACCCCAGATTATGCTAACCCTGAATCAACAAACAGAACTAACAATTATTGCTAAATGTGTGACTGAATCATATAATAACTTAATTAATAATATTGATAGTTCATCGTCTAGCTGACTAAGTCTTGTATTATTATTATTTTTTTTTTTTTTCTAAAATCCTGTCAAATGTGCACAAACTACTAGCTACTACTAAATATTGTAGAAACATAATTTTCTGTAAAGTTGCTTTGTAACGATTTGTTTTGTAAAAAGCGCTATACAAATAAACTTGAATTGAATTAAACTTGAATTTGCTAAACCACCATTTGCTTTTTAAAGCAAGCTATCAAAACACTAATTTCCATCAAATTCCATTATTACTGTGTGAAACTGCTTTTATACAACTGTTCAGTAAACCATAAATGAATATTGACTTACATTTTAGACACAATACATAATACCCCCTTTTTTTTTTACTTTATACATTTTTGCACCACCATTGAATAAAGTTCAGAATTTGTTCACTGTTTAAGAACAAATCAGTTAAATGAATGATTCTATGACTTACTCTGGTTTAGTTTCTGAATGAATAGTTTGACTGAATGGTGTAATCATATAGGCCCTTGCAAAACCTGCAACAACAAAAAAAACTTGCTGACAGTCTGTCTCAAACTAACACAGACAAGTGGAGTAATATAAACAATGAAAAGTCCCAGTCTCAAATTATATAGCCTATTAAAAAATATAATGTTAGTAGTTGAATAAATTAACCAATGCAATATTATTGTTTTTTGACAAAAAACTTGCAGAGTTTACCTCAAATCTAAGCAGCATCTTGTTAAGTGCTTAGCTCAAGCCCTCAATTATGTGTGTAGAACACTTAGCTGCCAGGGCTATACACTCTTATTGGCAACAGAGGGTTATGCAGGCTGTCAAAGCCCTGACACTGTGGGTAGTGCATTCCCTCATTGTGATTCATGGTTTTAGATTCTCTTTTATTGTGTCATTTATTTTGAGTGCTTCTCTGTTTAAACAAAAATAAGATGACATTGAACTTGGCAGTAAGATGCAATAATATAACCTCACTTCACAAAAAAACTGCTTTGAGTATGAAATGCTTTTAGCATTAATTTTGTCTCAATTGGCAAAATATGTTAGTAACTGTAATGTTTCAGCTTTAAAGTTCAACCTGTGTAATGAAACGAGCAATGCACCACTCGAATCCTTTGTTCACATTTTTTGATGATTTATATTTTCTCTCTCTTTGTTGTCCTTTCCTTTGAACAGCTAACTTTCTATCAGCATATTGGGATGCTGACAGGGGCTTTGCAAGTTCTGATCCAGTTCATATCTTCAGGAGAGATGCAGGAGGTTTGGTTTCAGTCTGCCATCCATACAGTCTTCCCTGGAATGCGAAGGGTGGTGGTGTTAAACAGCAGAGAGGAGTTTAAGGTTGCTGTGATTTCAGTACTTGTTGGTATATTAACATTATATCAGTTAATGAAATTACAGTATTTAACTGTAAATTTAAGTTAAAACCATAAAACCTGTTGTTACCATATTTTTTATGGTTAAAACAAATGTTTTTAACCATAAATTTTACAATTTTTTGCAGTGTAGCTGTTTGTAAAGGCAAAAATATGAAGTTATATGATTGCTTTGCTCACTGAGATGACGTTTCTGAAGGTTGTGAGGTGCACAGAGCTCAAGATATGCAGGGATATAAAGCTTTAAATAAGGTCTAATACATTTACAGCCTGTGCTGGACGGATTGGGATATCAGAGGAACCATTGTGACAGGCAGAAGAGAACCTCAGCATATTTCTAATTTACAGTTCAGCCCCAAAATAGAAATTGGGAGAGACATCACTGACATTTTTAATTCGAGTATATATAAGTGCCATGACAAAATCATGGTGTGATTTTATTATCTTCTGAAGATTTTATAGGTCTACATTTTAAGATTTAATTGCTGACACAGCTTTGCGGTAAGTCAATAAATTTTATTTTACACATTTGTCACAAAAATGCTTAAATGTTTATAGGAAAACATAATCATACTTTATTTTCCACCATAAATACAAAACTGCACAGAACAGAACAAGGCTGATTGTATATTTTCTTTGACCCAGTGTTTTAAAGGGAGGTTTATGTGTTATAAATGTGTGTGTGTGTGTGTGTGTGTGTTACGATACTGCATTATTGTGATTTATTTCAGTCATACCCTTGACAGTCAGATTAATCATAATAATGTGTCCATGTTCAGATCTACAGTACATGACACCGTTAACAGAGGTGATAATGCAGGAAGGAGCTCTAGCCACTCTTCAATTTATGAGTCCCATCTTGACCCTTTGCTTACCTTTACTATGAAATATGTATTTTGGCTTTATTGTTTTCTCCAGAGACTGACATCAAGGCACCTCTTCCAACTCAGTGCCCCCCATCTCAGTTTTAAAACGTCTGTGTAGATGGGGTGAAAGTGTGTGACTTTTCTTTAGATTGCCCAAATGGAGAGGACAAGTCCAAATGTTGTGAGTATCAATGTAACCGTGTTTATGACCATTTGTAAATTGAATGTGCAAGGCTTCAGGTGTCATTCACAGTTGTTTTTACTGTAGAAATAGTTTACTTCCACATTGCAAAAGACTGGATACTCAAAGATCAAAACAGCTTAAAGATTAAAGATTCTGCATAGGTTTTTGTTAAAAAAAGTTCACCCAAAAATTAATTTGTCTGTCATCATTTACTCACCTTCATGTTGTTACAAACCTACTGGATATGGCTTTCTTTCTTTGTGTGGACATAAAGTAATTAAGATATTCTGAAAGTTTTAACTGTTTTGTCAATATTTTGAAGGGCGGTTTTATCCTTTTAATTTATTGTTTCACTATTATTTCAAAATGTTAATTTGACTTTCAGCGGCACAGTGTGATTTTGAGTCTGATTCATGTGGCTGGTATGAGCTTGTCCAGGGTGATGGATTTGAATGGGTGAGAGGCTCAACTAATGGAGTCGCCATTGATTATCTAGACCAAACACTACCCCAAGACCACTCTACTAATACAAGTGCAGGTGACATAAATACACAGTATTTAATACAAAAGTTTTACTTAGTTTGTATAAACAGTAAAAAAAAAAAAATTCCCACTTGCATAATAATGTTTATCTACAAATCAGGAGTGTAAACTGTGTGAGAATCAGGAGTGTCATTTCAGTTTTGAGAAAAGTAGTGCTGATTTTCATAGTTTTGTTGCTAAATATCTGTTGATGTTTATCATAATCTACTAATAATTTACAAACAACATAATGTATAATATGATCGTACATGTTCAGGTTTCTGTTAATACCTTTTAATGTTTTACTATCTTTTTCTCCCCCTTCAAGGCCACTTCATGTTTATTTTCAAGAGGAGCAGCAGGTTTTCCCAGCAGGCTTTACTGCGCAGTCCTACATTCCAGCAAACAAGTTCAGACTTTGACCTTGCTTAGTGAAATTCATTCATTAAAAATGAATTAAAATATATGTTAATATTTGCAAAAAAAATCACAGGCACTATAATTCTGGCCATTCTGTTGGTGCTGCTGAAATGGACCTGGTGATAGAGGACTCAGACAGCATCACTATACTTTGGCAAACACTTTCCAACCAAGGTAACCAGTGGCACCCTGTAACCATCCAGACTGGAAGACAGACCAGGCCTTTCCACATCTCAGTTGCAAAACTGAGCCTGGCTGTGTATGAAGGAGTCTCCGCTTTAGATGATTTTATGTTCCATAACTGCTCATTGCCCGAGGCTGTGGAGATGTGCCCAACTCCTAATCACCTTCACTGTAGCCAGAGCAAAGCATGTGTGGACTATTTTCAGATCTGTGACCTGATCGATGACTGTGGAGCTGGAACAGATGAGGAAAACTGCTGTCAGTATTGGTGGTCACAAAACCGTTTATATTGTTTGATGTTAGCAGTCTCTTTTTTTGGCAGTCGGTTTACAGTGATCTTTTCTTCTCCTATCAGCACCAGAACTAATGTGTGACTTTGAGAAAGATCTGTGTAGCTGGACTCAGGAACATGAGGAAGACATGTTTGATTGGACCCGTATCCAAGGACCCACTCCCACTTTCAACACGGATGGCACATGGAAGGACCACACACAAGCCAGTGTGGATGGCCACTTCCTCTTTATCGAATCTTCAGAGCCACAGAAGTTCAAAGACACCGCCATTCTTATCAGTCAGCCTTTTCTCCAAACTTTTCGTCTAGGTCCTGAATCCAAACCTGTGTTTTCAGATCCCCAAGATTCAAGATTCAAGAACTTTATTTGCCATTTGTGCTTGCACACATGGGGCCCTATCTTGCACCCAGCGCAATTGACTTTGTACACCGACGCATGTGTCATTCCTATTTTGCACCCGCGCAAAGCGCGCTTTTCCCTCCACAGAAGCACGTCGCTAAACTAGTGAATGAACTTGCGCTCCCTGGGCGGTTCGGCGCAAAAAAGGAGGCGTGTTCCGGCGCAAACAATCCCTGGTGCTATTTTACTGTTCCATTAAACAATTGCGCCACTGACCAGAAAAAAACTAGTCTAAAGTCAGTGGCGCGTTGCACGTTGTTCATTATGCTATTTTAAGGGCGAATGCTTGACCATAATTTATAGCGTGCACAACGCGCATACACTTTGCTCATGTGATCTACACAGATGCAAAATCAATTATTTTTGCAAATCATAAATTGTTACACTAAAAAATATTAACACGTGAGATGACGGAAATCATTGTGGTGTGCCACGAAGATGTGAAAAAATAGGCATAAATCTAGCTTACAAATTATTCAGGCTAATTGTAGTAATTAAGGATCAGACCTGTTGGCCAAATAGTGGCAAGACATATGTGTATATAAGTACATCTGACAAATTGTGGCTATTTCCTCCCACGCCTGTTTAACCGACGCTATTTTGGGTGGGTTTCTCCCATCCCCATACAACACAACTTCTCTGTCTTTCACTGCTCTTACAAGAACATCAGTCTCCTCGGCTGTGAACCGCTCCTGGCGTGCGCCTGGTAAATACGTCATAATAATAGCAATCCATAATGGAACTTGCGCACCTGCTTTTAAAGGGAATGTTGGATGACGCTCTGATTGGTTTATTTCACGTTACGCCCAAACCACACCTATGAATAATGAAGCTACTTAAGACCAACCCATTTTAGATTTGCGCCGGGCGCAAGAGCCATTTATCCCGCCGGGAAAATAGCAACAGCGCCGAGACCCGCCCACAAACTTACTTGCGCTTCGCGCTTTGACACTTGCGTTTCAGATCGTTAAAATAGGGCCCATAGGAACTCTTGTGCGGTTGTTGCTCAGAGAGTCAAGTCAAGTTTAAAAAACACACAAGGAAAACATAAATCTACAGTATCTATAACACATATACATTGTAAATTGCACAAAACCCATAAAAATGTAGATTTTCATTCTGAATTGCACTAGTATATTGCATATTGCACAGGCCCCAGAGATAACAATAATATGTTACGTTATAAATAACTAAATAAAATACACCGGTATATTACACAGGCCCCAGAGATAACAATAATATTATAATGCAAAAGTTACGTTATAAATAAATAAATCAAATACACAGGCATATTACACAGACCCTATAGACAGTAGTTCATTTTGTTTTGGCCAAGAGTCTCACTGTGGCTGGGAAAAAGCTCTTATAAAAACGTGATCTGTTTGTGATAATGCTGTCCGCTTGTCTGTGCCTGAGATTGTATGTACAGTTTTTGTGAATGAGCAGGGAGTGAGCTGGATGTAGTGTGTCTCTGATAATTCTCTCTGCTCTTTTCTGACAATGCTGTGTGTAAATTGTGTCCATGGAGGGGAGTTCTGTTCTGATAATCCTCTCTGCAGTCTTTATGACTCTTTGCAGAGCCTTCCTCTCTGTCTGTGTGGTGTTTCCATACCATACAGTGATGCCTGTGGTGAGGATGCTCTCTATCAGTCCTTTGTAGACCTGGGTGAGAGGACGACAGTGCAGACCAGCTTTTCTAAGCAGCCTGATGAAATACAGTCTCTGCTGAGCTTTTTTCACTGTGGCAGCAGTGTTCAAAGTCCAGTTCAGATCTGATGTTACTTGCAGTCCCAGGAATCTGTAACTGTCAGCCCTCTCCACCTCAGTCCCCTTGATGATGAGGGGCTGCAGGGGGGGTGGGTTTTTCCTGAAATCCATGATTACTTCTCTTGTCTTGTCTGTGTTAAGGCAAAGATCGTTCACCTCACCATATAGATTCCACTATCACATGTTTGGCCAGCATGCGTTTAGTTTGGCCGTGTACATGCGCACACGTAACAGTGGCCAAGGGAACTTCGTCACCCATTGGTTTCCGAAGCCTTGCCAAATACCCACACTTGCGGTCTTTACACTTGACTACTTCTATGACGTATTTCCTGTATTTGTCCCAAGTGTTCAAGTGAGGATGAAGACCACAAGTGTGTGTAGAACTTTTCATTACCTGAGGAGACACACTTATAGTATTGTAAAAATGCAAGTGTTTGCATAGCTTAATTTTAATTTTAAATACTTTGCATTTTAAAATCAACTTATAAATGTCTATTAGTTCCTATAACATGACAATTTAAATTTGTGGTGCTTATAATTAAGCGTTAAAAAGCAGTTCCAAATGTTGTACAACATAAAAACTAATCTATAAAGCAATAAAAAGTGTAGTAATTTGTTTTATATTATATGTAATAGCCTATCCAAGCAGCAACCTCCCGCTGTCTCTTATGAAGCCAATAAAGAAGTGACTTAACTCGTAACTAGCCATGTCCCTGAATTGATTGTTTTGCTAAATTAAGCTGATCTTTAGGCTAACAGATGAACAACCCACTAAATTTAATTAAATTTTTGAAAATTTGATTATTTTATATCATCAGAGCATGAGTAAGGAAATGAAAAGGATATACTAGTATTGTTTTAATTTATAAAGCATGACAAGACAATTAGTGTTACATATAATTATCTGTCATGCAGTTGATAAATAACGCCAGAATATGCTAATGTGTCTGCTATCTGCCATTTAAATTTTCATGAAACTTTCATTGTCTTTACTACATTGCAAAGCATAGACTTTTTCCTCCCCTTTATTCCCAGATTATTTTAAAATAAAGAAATCAAGAAACTTTTATTTTTACCGGCCAGTGATGATTCTGAAAGGACATACCTGTAGTCTGTTGCAATAGTAACGAACGCAATTTCATACACATCCTGCTCTTATTTTAGTGCAGTTGTTAAGATTGTTGTTATTTCAGCAAACATTTTCTATGCATTTTAACAGTGTTAAGTTAAACTTTTATATATCATTCAATGGTACTATTTAGAGATTAGTGATGTGCTAGTGAACACTTTTGTGTTTTTACTCAGTCCATGTAATAAATGCACACCCTTGAATAAGCAATGCATAATTTGAACTTCTGCAAGCTGCAAAATAAAGATATACTCTTCTTTCCTCTTGCTGCTACAGATTGTAGTGGAGGGGACTGTTGGTGATGACTTCAGAAGAGATATTGCCATAGACGATCTGTCTTTCCTTGGCTGTCAGCCATATGATGGTGAAGTAAAAATTGCATGCAATTAGTTTCAGGTTAAAAACAGAAAAAAAGGAAAATAAACTTAAAGTTACATTCTTATTAGGACTAGTAGTGTCAATTTGAATACAGTTGTCTGTTTCAGGATAGCCTTAAGCTAGAATTCTTGGATTTAATGTAGTTATGTGTCTATATCTTTGTATACTGTAGGTGAATTGCCCTCAAAGGAGCCCAGCATCTTTGCCCCCGTCCCCACCTTGTCTGCAGCACCCCCTCACAGCTGCCCTTCTGACCAGTTTGTGTGCTCAACCTCATTCAAGTGTGTAACATCACACCAGACTGCTCCGATAGCTCAGATGAAGAGCACTGTGGTAGGCATCTCATCTATCTGTCTACCAACTGTTCATAAGTTGTTGTTTTGGATAGAAATTAATACTTTAATTTATCAAGGATGGATTAAACCGATCAAAGTTGACAGTAAACACACTTTTAATTTTGCAATATATTTTTATTTCAAATAATTGCTTTCTATTCATCGAAGAATCCTGATTGATAATAATGAAAAAAAATTTTCTGAGCAGGAAATCAGCATATTAAAATGATATCTGAATGATTAAGTGACTGGAGTAATGATGCAAAAATAAATGTATTTGCCATCACAGTATTAAATTGTTATTTTAAATTGTAATTTAATGTATTTAAGTTGTAACCCACCCCAATCTATCTATCCATCCTACTGTTTTCTCTGTCCTCAGTGAAGGAGTATTGTGATCTTGAAGGTGATGCTCTCTGTGGATGGTATTTACGTGTCCCAGCCACTCCTGTTCCTCCTCATGCCTTTCGCTGGCAGACAGGACAAGGAGAGAGTATCCACCAAGGAGAAGAGAACCACAGACCTGCTAATGACCACACACTGTGAGCAATAAACTGCATCATTTATTAGAACGTGTTTGTGCTCTTGTTTATAAAAGCATGGTCAAGTTTGCATTACATTTTGGGGTGTTTTTTGCTTTACTATGTTTACTCATCTGTACACGGGCTTGTTTTGCAGTGGTTCATCAGAGGGTCGGTATATATTTGCGGAGAGCTCCAATGGAGGATATGGTCACACCACTGATCTCTTGACTGCTCCCATTAAAATAACAGGACCCCAATGCACTCTTGTGTTCTGGTATCACATGAGTGGCTTTACTGTTGGAACGTTACAGGTGCAGTTATCTAGAAATGATGAATATAATTGTTATTCATTTGCTGCACTGGTAACCCATGCCTAGAAAATATCAAAACATCTTATCAATGTGTCCGAATACATTTCATGCTTCATTTTGTCTTTCATTGTGTTTAAAATCTAAAATGGTTGGTTTCCAGAGAGCAATTTGCAGTGTGTCAAAACAGTCTCAAAATTGCATCTGCAGGTCTTTATCAAATCAGGTGCTGCCACTCATGAAGTTTGGTCCCAAAATGGTAACCAAGGTAACCGCTGGGGGCGGGGTGAGGTCTTCATAGGAATCTGTCATAAAATCCAGGTCAGTGTTTCTGTTTTATGAGGACTAAAAAATGCTTTTTCAAAAAGTAAATAACTGAAAATATATTTGAAAATATATTTTTGAGAAGCAAAAAATGCACCAACAGATACCGTGGAGCAAATGAAGATGTTTACTGCAGTTTAAAAGCATGCATATCTTGGTTTATGAATGCATCAATAGGTGGGTCTTCCCGCCAAGTGAGTCATCAGCTACATGGGTGATATTGTTGTTGATGATGTGGCATTTGTGGACTGTGTTCTTCCAATAACGTCAGATCTTCCTTGTGCTAACAATGAGTTCATCTGTGCCAACGGTCACTGTATCTCTGAGGACAACTTGTGTGACTTTATTGATCACTGTGGAGACGGCTCAGATGAGAATCATTACATATGCAGTGAGAAACAAATCTATCACCCTCTTCTCTGTCACTTTTAACAGATATTTTCAGCTGTATTTCAGTGGTCAGTCACAGAATTAGTGTATGGAATAACATTGTTACAAGCATGGGTTTATGCTAAACGAAAGACAAAGAGCTTGAGGAGGATAGGGATCAAATGAGGAGTTTACTGACGATAGAAGGAGAATACAGACAATATACTACACTTACAATACATATACAAATATAATCACTGACGAGGAAGAACTGAACAGAATGGGTATTTAAACACACAGGAGGTAATCAGGGAACTGGAGACAGGTGGGGATCAATCAAATACCAAAACAAGAAAAAGAAGATGACCAAATAAAAAAACAAAAGTTCATTAACGTAACAAACATAACACCTCACATACTGTATTGAACGTACAGTATTTTGACCCTAAATGTATTTTGCATTTACAACAGTGTTTGTTTTAAAGGGTTACTTCACCCAAAAATTTAAATACTGTCATGATTTACTCACCCTTGTGTCTTTCCAAACCTGTTTGATGGTTTTTAGTTGCCTGAAGCGCATAAGAAAATTCTGTAAAACATTTTGAATTAGATTTTTTTGTCCATACAGTCTCAAAATCAGTGGGTCCCAATGTATTTCAAACAAAGTTTGCAAAATACCTACAAAGTTCTTCTAAATATCTTTTTTTTTTTACAGGTTTGAAACAACATGAGGGTGAGTGAGTGATGACGAATTTTCATATTTCACTATCCCTTTAACAATATTCATATTTTTCCCCAGAGGGATTTAGTGGTCGCTGCAATTTCGAATTTGACCTTTGTTCCTGGAGACAGAGTCAAGATGATGACTTTGATTGGTTGATAAAACCAGGAAATATGCATACACATGGGACTGGGCCATCCACTGGTCATACCCTGCGTAAACCATCAGGCCATATACTTATATCTAGATGGGTCCTTCCCACAGACAACTGGACACCCTGCCGAATTCTAGGACCTCTTTTCCACCACTGCAGCAAAGATGGCAAAGTAAGTGCTCACTGGTGTTTTTATGTGATTAATTCACTCCAGGATGAGTTAGTACTTGCATTATATTATTGATCTATGTGTGTGTGTTCACAGGATCCTGTCCTCCAGGTTCTCTACAGTGTACCAATGGCAATAGCTACAAACGAGAGCAGAAATGTGACTTCACTGATGACTGTGGAGATGGAACTGATGAATTAGATTGTGGGACGTCCTGCTCATTTGAACATGGCCACTGTGGTTGGAAAAGCAGCCTGGCAGACACCTCTAGTTGGGCTCATGGTGTCGGCTCCATTCATATGATCAGACCCCCTGATGATCACACACTTAAAAATGAAAACTTTACTATATACCACTGCAGATTTACAACAAAAAGGCATGGATTTCTTGCGGAGGCTTAACCTTCACAACCCACATAAGAAACATATTGCAAATAGCGTGTCTACAGGACATTGACACAACTTAAACAGATAGAAAGCAAACACTCCTGAACTGATATCCCTTTTAATCCAGTGTAATTACAGTGTTATAAACATACTTCATTAATTACAGAAGCATTCATAATTTTAATTGCAGTACATCCTTCACATGCTACTTAGATGTTTGAAATAAGAGACTTAATTTCTGTGGAAATGTTTGCTCATTATCTGAAGTTGTGGGAACGGTGTGATACTTGAACTAACTACTGTATCAGTCATTCAGCAAGTAAATATTTATTGTTTAACATATGGCCCTTTACTTTATACATTTCACGAGTTCGCCTGCCTATCCAGTCACAATGAATAATGATAAATGAACATGGTTTGCTGACCTCTGCTTGGCTCAAAGTCCAAACTAAAACCCCTGATAATTGTAGATTATTGGCTAAAATGAATAGAAAAAATAGAAAAAGGAGGAGAGATGGCAGAAGAATCGTCACTGAAGTGACTCAGTGACTGCTGTATATGATAATATTTGACAGGACTGATCAGGCTCCTCCTAAACTCCTCTCCCCCCTTTTTTATATAATACACTTAGTCTGGTGGAATAAAAATGAACATTTCTCCTGCAAACTATGAAGTCTTACCAGTCTTAGACATGGTTTTATGATTTCAAGGCCCCGTCTCTTCGGTGTAGCCTCCTTTATTGATTTGGTGCTCTGCTTCACTTTATCTCAGCAATATATCTTTTTCTATAAAGTAGCTGGGAGCTTGTGATTCTGTGTATATCCTTCCATAAGCAAGGTTCTCTACATCAACAGAGCTGTACGAGTCCCAAACTCCTGTGAAAGATGAAGTAAGTGGGAAAGCCATGTTCAGATGTTCTAGCAGAGACCTATAGATCGCCAATTGGCAGTCCTATGTTTCGATTATTTCTGACTTCAACAGCAGGCATGATTTCAATTTAGCATAATCCCTGTTTGAGTACATCTGTTTGTAATTTTCAGAATAACTATAGACTTTAATTTGGTTTTATGGCAGAATAGGATTAGTGCATCCAAAATTATATTTGTTACATTAAAAATACTAAACTTGCCTGTTTAATCTACTGTTTTCAATGAATATCCTTGCTTTATTTTCCTAATCAATGGAAGAGGTGGAGTTTGCACTATTCAACTTTCAGGGTGAATGCATGCAGATATTTTTTATTTTGTTATTTTTTGCAATACTGCTGAAATGAGTTCTTCTTAAAGTGACAGCCTATTTACAAAAGTGTGTGAAGTTTGTGAAATTAAATCTTGACTAATGCTGCCAGAATGTATGTTTGAGCACCACTGAGGATGTAATTTGTTGATGATATAAAAGCTATTACATGTGTATTATTAATGTCAGTTTTTCTCTATTCAGGCCACTTTGTATATCTGGCAGCCACTCCTGTGGGATTGAAGGCTGATGAAGCTCACATGAGAAGTTCTGTGTGGAAGGAGTCTAGTGCCATATGTAAACTCACCTTCTGGTACTATATTTCTGAGAAAGCCACAGGAATCATCCGGCTCTTCGTTAAGGTACATGACTTGATCTTACCAAGCTGACAAACCTAAAGTGCCACTAAAATATATTATTATTGCTTAAATCAGGGAAGGTGTTGAGGTCTTTAGCTGTTGAAATACTGAACTAGTGTTGCTTGAATTATGTCAGATTGCTAAACATGTTCTTACATGACTTTTCAATGCTATGTTATGTGATTCTTAGCTGCGATGAACCATGGGAGTTGATAAATGTAGCTTATGAAACTTCAGAATTATGAAAATGTTTTAAATAAAGTGAAAAAAACATGATTTTACTTAGTATGAAATGGAAATGTGATTGTCTTTTGTGCCTACTGTGACAAAAACCCAAATGAATCGGCTTCTTGAATGGGAAAAAGTATAGGATGGGACTTGATCTTGTCCAGTGGGAATTGGTTGGATCATTGGATTGTTGTCGTTTTCTGTTTGCTGTGATGATTTTTGATTAAAGATTATTAGGGCACATACATAAAAAAGATGTGTATTAGAGGTGTAACAGTACACAAACATTTTAGTTTATCAAACGGTTTAGATATCACAGTTCGGAAGTTTCGGTCAGCAGGGGGGGAAACTATAAATATATATTAAGCAGTGGTTTACTGAATAAATTGCTCTTTCTTGAAACAAACTTAATTAAAATTTCCTTAGGGATAAAAATCTACTTCAGATCTAAACTTAAAGGCATAAGGTTACATTTAACAAAAGAGCCCAGACTTAAATTATTATTATTATTTTTTTATTAGTATAACAAGCAACACTTAACTTAAAAAATAAAAAAATTATGCAATCATGTAAATTTGCATATAATGTAGTTTTTAAATTAACATCAAAATTATAAAAATTATATATGTTGTTGAAACATGATTATTTACACAGTGCCTCTCATAATTCGTCTTCTAACAGTTTTATTTAAACATTAAATAATGAATACTTTGCTATCATGTAAAGTCAAATATAATGAGAATATAATCTAATATTTCGGGAAATGCTCTTCTCTAGACTTCATTTATATTGCGCTGGTGATCTGTGGATGCTGATCACTGCCTGAGGTAGCCTAAATGAAATGCTATGTGACATTTTGTTTACAAGCTGTTTTATTGCCATCTTTCCATGTTTGAAAAGCTGATTGAACGATTACATGAGGCATGAGATGTTCATTCATGTTTATTTAACATTAAAACAAGAGGGAGAGATGATCGTGCTGCTGTTTGACCGAAGGCGTTTATACAGCGATCTATCGCACCACATCAAAGACCGCCAGAACGGCATTTATCGTTTGAATTTTCTGGGAAAAAAAAGAACCTAATTTGAAAGATGAGATTTTGTTTCCTAATCAAAAGTAAGAATATACAAAACTGGAAGTTTGCAACAAAGTTCTGCTCGCACCGAACTGAAAGACCCAAACCGAAAATGTTTGGTATAAATAAGTGGACCGTTACACCCCTAATGTGGATAATAACCATGTATAAATGAATTAGCAAAAGCTATATGTTTTTTGCCTTTTCTGCATTATTACACCCCGGAGCAGTGGGCAGCCATTTATGCTGTGGTGCCCGGGGAGCAGTTGGGGGTTCAGTGCCTTGCTCAAGGGCACCTCAGTCATGATATTGCTGGCCCGAGATTCAAACCCACATCCCTAAGGTTAGGAGTCAAACTCTCTAACCACTAGGCCACAACTCCCCGACTCAGCTTAAATTTGATATCTAATGTAAGCTCTATGAACAAGTGAAAGCTTGAGGAGAGTTTGACTAGTTCAAGCAGTGATGCTTAGAGGGAAGCAACATTGCCTCCGGTTCATCTCCACATGTATTTTCCAGAAGTCTCTTTTGCTTAATGTTCTTGTATAAGCTTGACCAGCTCAGGGCTCTGATGGTTGTGCTCAGCAGTGCCTGATGGAAAGCAGTACTAACATCTAATTGGATGAGAATTGGTTTGCTAATTTTGACAAGCCATCGGGGAACAACATGAAAGTCAGAATAAGTTCCTCTTTTGGTTCTCAGACTTGACATGGAAAATGTCATATTTAATTTGCATACTGGTGCATCTAAATCACAGTAATTACACTTGAGCTTTTGGATCGTTTAGTGAAACTTTGTGTGTAAAGCAGATGTGAAACAATCTGTAATCAAAGCTTAATTCATTGTTGGTTTGTTTGTTTGTTTTTAAACAAATACAATGTTTTTTATTAGAAATTGCGGTTGCACTTTATTTTACAGTACGTGTACTAACATGTATGTGGCGAGTGGGGCGGGGCGAGAGGCGTGGGAACGAGGAGTGAGGCCAGGTGTAGTGATTAGAGATGAGCTGCACCTGCCCTCACTACTCGTTCCCACGCCTCTCGGCCCCGCCCCACTCGCCACAATGTACTTATAGTGTACCTACAGTGTATTTATCTAAGAAAGTTCTGGTAATACAAGGTAACTACATGGGGTAGGGTTAGGTTTAGGGGTAGGTTCAGGGTTAGTACCTAGTTATTACATAGTTATTGTAATTACTATAATAAGTACATAGAATGTACATGAGGAACAGGACTGTAAAATAAAGTGCTACCGAAATTGAAATTCGTGACTTTATCATGTATTTTAGGTGTAGGAACCTGACGCTTTTTGCATTTTTGGTCTTTAATTTTTTGTCTTGAAATGTTCAGTAATGTATATAATTAAACTAAACTAGAGTTACTCAGAGTTGTCTGCAATATAATAGGCTTTTTAACTTTGTATAAGTGGTAGTGTAAATAAATTAGCTCTATCAAACCATGAAGAGGTTTGATACAAGCTGTTTTATTACCATCTTTCCATGTTTGAAAAGCTGATTGAACATGATGTCACGTTCGGTGATACAAGAAACACGGGAGAGATCCAAATGCAGGTAAGAGGTTTATTGAGGGGCAATCCAAAAGGGTAAACAGTCCAGGCAGGGTCAAAACCAGAAAATCCAATAAACATAAAAACAAAACAAGAACACACGGGATGAGCAGACTCTGGAAGGTATCACAAATAAGACAAGGACTCCGTAATACAGACTCAGACAGACCGGGTATAAAAACACAGAAGGATAATGAGGGAACTGGAGACAGGTGGGGAACAATCACTTAACTAAAACAAGGAGGAAGGTGACCAAATAAGGGAACAGGAAGTGATAAGGTGACAGACACCGTGGGAACGGAGGACACCTAGTGGAAACCCAGGGAACACAACCCAGACACTGACACATGAGGCATGAGATGTTCATTCATGTTTATTTAACATTAAAACTAGTGGTAGAGAGGGAGAGATGATCGTGCTGCTGTTTGACCGAAGGCGTTTATACAGCGATCTATCGCACCACATCAAAGACCGCCAAAACGGCATTTAGCGTTCGTGACTTTATCATGTATTTTAGGTGTAGGAACCTGACGCTTTTTGCAGTTTTGGTTTTTAATTTTTGGTCTTGAAATGTTCAGTAATGTTTATAATTAAACTAAACTAGAGTTACTCAGAGTTGTCTGCAATATAATAGGCTTTTTAACTTTGTATAAGTGGTAGTGTAAATAATAGGCTTTTTAACTTTGTATAAGTGGTAGTGTAAATAAATTAGCTCTATCAAACCGTGAAGAGAAGCAGAGAAATGAAATCAATTTTTTTACAACCCATTTCTTCGAGTGAATATGTGCTTGATTGAATTTCTGTTCCTAAATTTCTAGGCTTTTCACCCACATGACATTATAACTCAACATTTCTGACAATTGTACAGGACACATTTAAGCTTGAATGATCTTACTTTGCAGTCATGTTACATTCAATGAATTTGAAGCTGTTCATACTAAAAAGCTCTTAATTAAATGATGTTTTATTGCTATTTTGAGCAATGATGCTGAATATGATCATACTTTCATCTTTTCATTGTTAGATGATCATTTTCTTTATTCGGTTACCTTTAATTTCTTTAATGATGCGGTTTCAGATCGGTGAGACTGAAAGGGTTTCTTGTATTTCAGGAGCTGTGTATCCTGGGTCATGCCCTGCTGTTACAGATTTTGTGTGTAACAATGGAGACTGTATAGAGAGTCATCCGGAGTGTGATGGTAAAGCTGACTGCTCTGAGTCTGATGAGATAGACTGCAGTAAGTACAGTACATCTGCCCTAACCTTGAAATTCTTGACTGTTAATATAGATGCAATGCAAATACAAAATAGATATTAATACAACATCTATGGAGCTAATATCTCATCTGTTCATGTGGTCTATTAGTGAATGTTCCAGGAGCTTGCCATTTTGATTTGCCCAGCGACCATTGGCAGGAGAGCTGTCAGCTGTCTCAGGATCCTCTCGATGACTTTGACTGGGAGATAGGCTATGGCAGAATGTTTAATGGGACAGGACCATCAGCTGACCACAGCGCCAGTTAATATAACCTAAACTTCACATTGACCTTGAATCACCTGGGTAATATAAATATGAATATTAAACACACACATATATACACCAAAAGTAACATGAAATTTTTAGTTTGCTTCAAGTAATAGGAAAATGTGCATTACTTAGTGCTAAAAGCTAAATGTTATTTTTATTATGTGTCATAATGGCTGAGATTTGACAGTCCCTGTGGATCACACGGACTGTATTGCCTGGACAGTAACTCTTATTACCCCCCTTTAACAGCAAAACAGACAGATTCTGGATCCAGACAACCACAAATGAATCGAAGTCCAAACCCTTCTACTTTATGTAAATATCTGTGGACAAAATAGCAGTTTTGTACAAGTTTCCCATAAATATGGGATGCAGTTTCTCTTAAATTGAAGCCAGCCGTCTGAATCATCTCATGAGTTGTTGCATAATTTAAAAACCAAAGGGTTGAAGCTCAGAAAAATCCATCACCAAAAGCCATTTTCCGGTTACTTCATCAATGGGTTTAATTACGATCTGGATTTCTGCCCCTCATGTACTCATGTTCTGTTCTGCTGAAAGATCAGCGTCTCTCAGATAAAGTGTTAAGTATTCATTACTTTAATTGTGAAAACGAGTCTGCCCTCTAAAAGGTGATTGATTTACTGAACCTATTGATTTTAAATGGCAAACATAGAGTCAAGGAAATTACTGCACATGTCTTTTTGAGTAAAGTGGTGGAGGAGTCATGCAGTGAAATCTAGTAATGTTGTTACATTCTCTACCATAACACTATAATCTGATTTTGGACAAGAAAATAAATTGTTTCTTATATTTGTAGGAGTGTAGTGCTGTAAAAGTATTGAAGTCTATGCAAAATGAAAATTCACCCAGTCTTTTTTGTTAAAGCATATCATAGATTTTATGTTATAGTTTTTTATGCTTGTAAAAGATTACATTTTTTTTTTAACTCCTGGGTAATTTTTATGTAAAAACGTAGCATGCTAATGTGTTTTAGCAGGCAATATCCAATGCTGTGAAGATGACATTTGGTTTATCTTTCAGGTGGAGGAGGGGACTACCTGTATGTGAGCTCTGGTGCTCAGAGAGAAGGAGATATCGCCAGATTAATAAACCAGCTGGAGTTTCCTGCGAGTGTCGGTGTATCTCATCTGCACTTTTGGTTCCACATGTACGGCTCACGTCACATGGGTACACTGAAGGTGAGATAAAAATGTACTTTAATACAAATCAATCACACAGATCTATTACATAAGTTCTAACCATAACATTCAAAAGTTAATGTTTTTGGAAAGATTTCTAATGCTTACCAAGGCTGCATATATTTAATCAAAATACAGTGAAATTTGTTTCTTCAGTGTCACGAGATCTTTCAGAAATCATTCTTTTATTCAGATTTTCTGTTCAAGAAACCTTTTTTTTTTAATAATTATCAGTGTTAAAAAGAAGACAGTTGTGATATTTATTTATTTTTTGTGCGTGTGAAATGTGAGACATCAGCGTTGTTCAAGAGAACAGCATTTACTGGACATTTACATAGACATTTTTCTTTAAAAAAATTAACCACGATGAGTCTTCACCTCTTCCCTTTGCATCATGTGACAGTAATCAAAATAAAAATTAGCATATCGGAACTTTACAGTCTGCTAGATATCAGTCATAACGTAAATTTGAGTAATAATATGAGTAATAAAAAATACATTTTAAACTTTTGCAGCCAACTGTGCAGGAGTTAAGTGAAATTCCTTCCACTGCCTTTAATTTATATCGAGAACACTGATCTTTAAAGCGGACATCAGATGCCCATTTTCCGCAAGCTGATATGTTTCTTTAGGGGGATAAAAAAAAAAAAAAAGAATTTTTTATCATTGAAGGGTGGTTGTGTGTGCTTAGACATATTACATATAAGGGGAAAAATCATACTGACTGTTCATCAGACAATGTAAGAGAGGATGGGAAGAAGGGAATAGACAAAGACAAGATCAGTTTGTACTTCTCTGACTTCATTGCCTAAATGAAAGGTTAAATGTATAGCTTAAAAATGTATGAACAACATAGAGTACATCAAATTAAAATGACTTTTTTGGAGTTACATAATATATTACTTGACATTAAGTGGGTGGTTTCTTCAGGGGACTATCCCTGCAGTTTTCAGATTAAAGGATCTGTGGCCCAGGAGTACTGTACGGGTGAAGTGCCTCGGTCAAGGACACGTCATTAATGGAGTGGAGACTATCAGTATCTCTCTTGTTGAGGGTTAACCCTGACCGAGTTGGAACCTGCCCGTGACTTTAACCACTATTAAAGTATTGCTTAATCTCTGGTAATTAATGATGTGAAACCAGGCCCTTATCACATTTTATTATTCAGTTATTGTGATGTTTTTGTCATAAGTCATTATTAAATGTGGATGTGTTTTTTTTTTATTTTCCAGAGTGTCCCATTGGGTACTGTCTCAATGGAGGGAGGTGTGCAGTAAAGGAAAACGGACAAGTGTGTATGTGAGTTTCTCAAGCACAATAGTATTAAAAAATATGAATAATCAAATGCTGACTCTTTTTAAAAAGAAATAAGAGTATTCATTCAAAACTGTCCATTTAAAGCAACCGATTAAGGAGGCTTTATCTTACTGTTCACTTCTCTTGTACTCAAATGCCTATTAACATAATATTGTAATGGACTGTAGCTGCTAATACAGATAAATTCAAAGTATATGTTTGTTATGGGAGACAAATATATTCTGATTTTTGCTGGGATACAGAAACCGTTTGTAAAAGTCTTACCGAAAATTCTGACCTTTCAGTTTTATCTGGTAAAAAAAAAAAATCCCTTCCTTCACCTGTAGGTCATGGTCAGGCGGGTGACAAGACCCTGTTGGAGATCTTTGCATTGAATTATTCAGTGCCAACCGAATATCTCATTGAAATGTGAGCGAGTTATACAAAGAGTATCAGCACACTGACTCTCAGTTTAAACATGTACTTTTCAGCAGACTGCCAAAGCAGGCTTTCTGTAATTACTGTTCAGCTTGTGCCAAGAACCACAGTCTTTATCTAATAAATCATCTATCATTGCTAATAAATTACGAGAATTACTTACGTCTCTTGTCCACAAACACTACTAGTGTATCTGCGTGGGCACGAGGTTGATTGCAGACTAGCTTAAGGACATTCTTTATATGAAAAGAAAAAAAAAAGAAAAGAGAAAGGGACAAAGGGAAAATGTGTGTCTTTTTCTCATTACAGGAGCAAAGGGAAGGCTGTTTCTGATATTAAGCTCATGTGGATGTCTCCAGGCAAATTTTCATGCACTTTCTTGGAAAGTTGAGGAGCCAGCATTCCTTTATGAATTATCTCTGTCATTCAAAATCAGTCTGTGCGTGTTTCTGCATTAATGATGTTTTTCTCTCTTTCTCTAGTTGTCCATCACAGTGGACTGGTAATCGTTGCCATATCAAAGAAGAAACTTTTTTCAGAACTGCTTCCACAACACCTGTGATACCAGATAGGTATCTAGGTAATCTGATTGGTGAGTATATGCGCATGCAGTTATTTGAATATAAATAAACTAATTTCCACACAGAGATAAGTGACAAAATGTGTGTGTGATTGTGAACTCTGCAGCTGTCAGTGTTGGATTAAGTGTAGTGTTGATCCTGGTGGTCATTGCAACTGGAGTCATTTTGTTCTCGTTATTTCAAAGGAGACATTCACTAAAGTAAGTCCATTCACATTTAAATGAACTCTACGTATTTTTGAAAGTGTCAATAAAATGTTTGGGTATTGACTGCATTGTTCTTGACTGAACAGAGACTCTAGTCTTATTGATAATGAAGAGTTAGATTGCTCAACCTTTGACTTACAGATAAAGGTAAGTCTTATGCCTCAGTATATGAATGCTATGATCAAATAAGTTGATTTCTCTGACAGCTCACATTATGCAGTTGCATGTTTGTTTTCGATACGGAAAATTTTTCCTTTTCTGTCATGTTACATCATACATTTCCTTTTCATGTTACGTCTCTCTAATACACCCCCTAGACTCTCTTTTTCCTCCCACTCTATTTCATTTAGTTTTTTTTCCCACTTACTGCCTTTTTTCCACTTTGGGGCGAACAGTGTTCTTCAGTAATTTGAACCGCTCTGCAGGTGTGAGAGAGAGCTCTGTCACACTGCTGACAGGAAATATTGACCCCAAGCTTGATTTAGTGCGTTTGTGTTGGTGAGAGCATGTGTACATTCAGCTCTCAGTGCTAAACTCGCTGTATTTTGCATGCGGCACACAGTCATTTTCACTCTTCTGTGCAGTAATGGGTACTTTTTAGAGAAGTCTGGCATATTTTAATGCTAAACTGAGATTTCTCCATATTGTGTTAAGTTGTGCTTTCATGTAAGTGAGCTAATTCAAAAATGTAATGCAGTAGGAACCCTAGTGTTTTGAAGACAATTACTGATTTTCATAATTATTAGAATGTTTTAATTCTAGCCTATAATGCTGATCCAATTTGCTTACTTTGGAAGGATTATATATTAAAGCATTATTACTGTTGTTGTTCCTATAGCTGTCTTGTTATTAAATAAGATTACTGTGTAATTCTTATTTCAGCTGCGTTCTCTTGACGTTAGACCCAGGTGGCCAGTACATCCTCGACTAAACATCAGCGTTTACCCCTGGAGAGAGGAACCAAAGGTATGAAATTCAGGTTGTCATTATTAACATAGTGATTATTCAAGTTCCACCCCCCCCCCCCCCCCCCCCAAAAAAAAAACACATTAGTTTTAAAAGACATAGCGGTGATGTACAATGCAATCTGTGAACTGTTTTATTGCTCTGCACTCATTTTTACTGCCTGCAGTTATAGTTTTGATATGCAGTGATTTGATCGAGGGTTGGGACCAGAGGACCTAAATAATACTTTAATCATCTGCTTAAGCAATAAGTTAAAAAAAAAAGGTACCAGAGGTGAGAAGGCAACCAACAAATCATAATGGAAGAAATGTCCATCCTAATGTCTCATCATAAGGACCCTGTGCTCAAGAATTGCTCTTTATAAATGGATAGAGTCAGTGGTTTTCATTTGTTCATCTGGGCCTGTCTTTGCTTGTGTGTGCTATTCAGGTCTCCAGCTCAAAGGAAAACAAGCTTTCTTTCTCCAACCCACTCTACAAGTGCTCAAACAGTTCTGAAGCTTGAAGGAAACGCACACGCAAACACTGCCTGTCACGTTCCTATAGATTTACAGTGCTTTCCACTTCATTCAAGTCTCCCTGATAACATGGCTGTATTTGCTTAAGGTTTAGAGGGCTTTTTTAAACACAAACTCTTGGGAAGAACAACTGTGACCACAAACAATTTCCAATTAAGCAAAATGAGGCAGTTAAACTATACCTGTCGTGGAAAGAAAGTTTCTTGTAATAATCTATGACATGTAACACACTCCATTTGTTGCGAAATCTCTCTGAGGCACTGCAATTAAACTTCCATCATATTACAAGAGCTAACATTTTATGTCAGTGCCTGCTTTAACATGAGGGGCTATGCTGAAAGATGCTTGTATGTTCAACAGCTCAGTTAAAAGTATCTGATATAACCCTGCGAATGGTCATGTTCAGTTTTAAGACTTTTTAACGTTCCTTCCTATTATTTAACATTTGGCATTTCTTGAACATGGTCTTGTTTAATTGTTTCATTGAAGATGTCAAACAGTGTCTTTCAGAAAATAAAGGTAAATAATTTAAGAAAATCATAGCTTTATTAAATAAAAAATTTAAGATGATCACGATTTAATCTGGGAAGGTTTATCAAATCTAGAATGGACTTGTTTCAGAGATTGTTTTGTTTTAGCCTGTTCTCCTTCCAGTTCTCTGTGGTTTTGAGAACATTGTATTTTCATTACTTTAAATGTGTGTTCAATCACCACTTGGTCTCCTTTAGGATTCAAGCAGACCACATTTTGACAGATGATAAAATTGAAAACCATAGTGTTACCAAAACATGAACAAAGACAAGTGAAGTAGTTAACTGTGCAGTGGCAGTGTTTAAGTGAAAATGAAAAATGTTCTTGTTTCCAGAACACTGCACAAAAGCTGTAAATATACAATAATGAACTCTGGTGAAATATGGAATGTCTCAGTATTACAAATCGTCAGGTTGTGGTGTTTTAATCCTGCATTGTTCTTTTTTTTCTGGTTCTCTTTTATCAGAAGTCAAAACAAATGCTTTGATTTTTCATAGCTCAAAAATGATATAAAAAGCATGAAATAAAAAATTATGATTTGATATGTATACGCATGTAGATGAATTATTCAGGAAATGTCAAAGAATTTTTTGAATTTAGAATACACATAGATCTGAATTCAAACTGTAATGCAGGGAATTCTTGTAAATTTTAAACTTCGGATTCTTTTTTTACATTGTACCCAATTTATTTTCTTTCTCTCTTTTGATATAATCTGATTTTATCTCACACAAACAGATCTAATTAACACATTCAGTGGTTTCTGATTGTGTTTAATAATACAGCATGTTTGAAGACTTCTACACTTACATATTTAGTTTACACTTACTTGAGGGACTTTAAAAAAAAGATTTACATGTTGGCAACTGGCTTACAGTTAAATACATTACCTTGCAAACCCCCATCAGAGGAATGCTGTCATAAACATGAGCACAATAAATCAAGGACCTCAGATCCAAAACCAAGGTTTTCAGGCCGCATTTCTACGTGTTTTGGCTCTTGATGCATCACTGTAAGGGTATTTAAATTGGAATGCTAATGTGTAGGCTTTAGCATGCTTCATCCTTAAATGTTTTCACTAGGCTGCTTGTCCTGATCTAAAGGAGCAGAGGGAGGTGGTTAGCACTCAACCACAGCTCAATGCCTCTCGGTGCTCTAGAGGGACTCTTTCTGGCAGACGGTGTGGAAAAGCATGCCAGTGCCATTCCCAAACATTAATGATCCCCTCATACACCCCTCCATTGCCTGTCTTGCCTCTGGGCTCTCAGGAAGAGACAACAGAAGCAATCTTTACAGAATTTAATACTAACATCAAGGACAATTAGTACAGAGAGCGATTCAACATACTGATCTGTAATTCTCATCCATAGAAGATATAACTTAGTAAAAGCCTAAATTATGTGAATCCCTGGTTCTTAAAACAAGGGTCAAACAGGCTTGAAAAACAATATATTCAGTTTTATATTTTTTTTTATTCATTTGGAAAAAAGAAATTCAAGATATTTATATATTTTATATATGTATTATATATTAATATTATATTACCCCCCCCCCCCACCCCAATATGATGTGAGGTCTCAAATATTTAATAGAAAAAAATACAAAATGTGAGATGTTACATTTACTGTATACTGTGAAAAAACAAGTCGTCACAGCATATTAGTAAAGTTTATATTTATTTAATACATATTTTATTCATCTTTTTTTATATACTATATTAAAACATCTATAGCTATAAATAATATGTCGGTCTATATGAAGTGTTGAGTTACTACTGTCTAAGGCAGGCATGTACTAGCCATCGGGACTACCGGGAGATTCCCGGTGGGCCGCGGTCTGGTTGGGCCAGTGTGTTATGTATTTTGTTTTTAAATCATTATTTATCGCAAATATATTCATAAGTATAGGTTGTACTATTATAAGTACTATTGTTGTACAGTCCAATTCCGGCCTTATGTGTCTCTCTCATGAAGCCGCATGATGCTTTTTTTTTTTTTTTTACGTTAGTCACAATAATTTATTTAAAACATTACAAAAAGCAGTATAAAGAACAGATAAAACGGCGCTTGCGCATGATGCTGATGCGAGCTGCGAGACGTGACGTGTTCACTGCTCATTGGGCAATCAGAATCAAGTTCTAGCCTTGAAAAGCAGCTGTTTTACAACTGCGATGAAATAATAAAATATGTAAGCGTAAAGGAGGGGCCAAACGTTGAGAGAGAGAAAACGACAAGCACTTGAGGCATATGCCACCAAATGTGTCAAGATAAATAAATAATTTGCTGGAAGGCAAAAGACTTCAGTGAAGATGTCCTCAGGGCGGGACTTGACTGCTGAGGTGAGACAGAAATGTAATGATACACGTAGGCTACTGCATTGTTTTGTTTCAAAAAGTTAGGATATTCCAGATGTAATATGCCACCACTCACTGATCTATATAAATTACATTTAAAATTCTCAGCTCTCAGGTTCAGTCCATTTTATTACAAAATTCAGACAATACCGTTTTGGCGTAAAAAAATGTGACGTGACAGATCGCTTTAGCGCCTCAGTTCAAGTAAACCGATCATCTGTTACTTTCTGTTTAAAGATACAGTACAACTTACCGAAATGTATATATGCCTCAGAAATAATATCGATCAGTTATCAGTCAAAACAGCAGGAGAACAATTATTTCACAGAATGTTACATTTACCTCAAGAAAGCCCTTTAAAGACCATAGCAGGTTAGTTGAGATTGAAAAATAGCCATAAGAAAGGAGTATTTTGCTAAATATGTGCACTACAGAACATATTTATTATATTTTCACCTAAAGTATTTTACATTTGATTATGCAATATCTGTACCTGAAAACGGTGCTATTTATGATAGGCCTAATTAAAAAAAATGTATTACTGACTGTTCACTTGTCTTCATTAATGTTTGAACTTAATAGTTTTTGTTTATTGTGGTATTGGAATTAGAATTGTGAAATGAGATTGCAGCTTATTTACAAAGAAAACAATAGCAATTTTATTTTTATTTTTGTTTATGTATTTATTTTTGGCAGGGCAAGAAAAGTTCTGAACCCTAGCATTGAGCTCTGCATTTGAATAAAGTGAAGTGACATTCAGCCAAGTATGGTGAACCATACTCAGAATTCTTGCTCTGCATTTAACCCATCCGAAGTGCACACACACAGAGCAGTGAACACAGCAGTGAACACACACACACACACACACACACACTGTGAACACACACCCGGAGCACTGGGCATAATTTATGCTGCGGCTTTTTAAAGGCCTTTGATTATGTTATGAAAAATTTAAAATAAATCACTACACAACGTTCTTTGTCTTAATTACTCTTTTATTTTATTGTAGATCAGTGGTCTTTATAAATAATGCTTACATACTATATAGTTCAGTGGTCTTAATACTAGCCTACTATAAGCAGCCAACAGGTCAGAGGTAATTTGTGTGAATTAATATTTTAAAAAAAATGTGTTGCAGCACATGAAATATAGTTACAGCAGAGATTGTGTACCCTAAGCATTAATATTTTATTAGAATAATAAGAAGCACATAAATTAAGACCTTTAGATATTTAAAATAAAGCCTGATAAAATAATTTACATTTTCTTTGTTTATTATTTTAATAGTTTTTCCTTGGTTTTGATAGTAATACATTCTTATCAGTAATTTTACATGCAGATTAATGTATGTATAGACATGTAGTGTGTGTGTGTGTGTGTGTGTGTGTGTGTGTGTGTGTGTGTGCGCGCGCGCGCGCTCATGTTTACATGCATGGTGGGCCGGTCTGGTGAAGTCCAGGGCTGGTTTTTTGTCCCTGTCCAGCCCTGGTCTAAGGACAGGTGGTTTGAGGGCTTGTGAGTTAAAATGATAAAGAGAAAATCTAGCCTAATCAAATTATTTTTGTTCAGAACATTAGTGATCGTCACTTGTGACTTTAAAATAGTGGAACTGTTTCTATTTTAAAAACGAATAGCAGATAAAGTTGCGTGACATGTTTTGTTTCATGCCTGAAGAAACAGTGAACTAAGCTGCACTAAGACCAGATCCACCTCATGTCTGAGAGCCCCCGTGCAAGTCCGAGTCAGGACACTATTGGTGGTACATGTGTGACGCCATCTACACCTCCTGGTTTTGTGGTGAATGCTTGGATGGATGAGAGGCGAGCTGGACGAGATTATTTTCTAGACTATCTCGAACTCTGCTAGGATTTGTTTGGGTCTGGAGTCTCAAGAACCGAGAGCGCGAGCCCTCACTTCAAAGGAGCGGTGGGGCAGTAGCTTCAGCAGCGGGCGCGACTCTCGGAGTCCGGGAAGGAGCGCGGAAAGCTCAGCGACGGACCAACCGCTGTTTGTCGTTATCTTACTTTTCTTTTTTTTGGCGACGACTGAGCAAAAGAAACTGAGGACATCGATCTCGGTGGATATCTGATATGGCTGGTTCAAGCACGCTCGATGTGTTTGTGGGAATTGTTCTAGTTTTACACGCTTTGGGAAGTGTTTTCCAGATCACCAGAGGAGAACTAACGGCGGAAGGTGAGTGAGTGCTCGTGGACTCCAGTATATGCTGCATTCATGACAGGAGTTTATTTGGCGATAGGGATGAGGAAATCAGGTAACATTCACAACATGACCTGAGCCTATGTCTATTAGTCAAATATATAGCTACCTTTGATATATATGACTTTTAAAATATTGAATGCATTTCCATAAGAAGTTGATAGAGTACTTTCATCTCATCTGAATGCGTAAAAAAGCTGACACGTCAGTGCATATTTTTTCATTTCTCACTCATGGGGCTTGAGGTTTTCTACGCATTAGCCTATTTGATTCTTAATAATGCGATGAATATAGGCTATGGGTGGTTTTTCTGAGCTGTTTGTATGCATTGACGCGCTGTTTATCAGCAGCTGTTTACAAGCGGTATTTGAACGTATTATCGCTTCCTGCAGAAATAATATGAGTGGGGAAATCTTGTCCCTTAGCTTCTTTTATGTGGAGCAGGATTGTTTTCGTTGACTTTGCCCTGAAGCACATAACCTGTTCATCACTGGAGCAGCTGGGTTTCTAGTCGCCTTCTGCTGTGTCGTTTCAGATTGCGCAAGGCTATTTAACGTGAGACACAGGAGGCTTCAACACACTGTACTGAAACTGTTACTCATCATGTTTATAAAAGCATGTACTCTGTTTCGTTTGGAGATGCAGTTTTTTAAGAGGATTTAAAGAGGATTAAAGTTTTTTAATGGAGTAATTTACTCTTCCTCAAGTCATAAATTCCAAGGTGTTTTCCATGTTCCGACCCATCCGACTTAGCTCATTGTGTCCGATTTATAACCTGCCTTTGTCTGTCTGTCTGGGTCTCTGTCTTATATAGAGATACTATTTAGACTGATATCGCAAGCTGTATTTCTGAACATCACCACGATTTTCAGAATAACAGCACAATAGCGGGTGTGATACTGGGTCAATAGTTCACCCAAAAATGAAAATTTTCTGTTATTTACTCACTCTCAGCAGGCCATCCAAGAAATAGCTATGTGACTTTTTTTTCAGTAGAACAAAGAAGATTTTTAGCTGAAACCATGGTCCTGATGCATAGCCTAAATTGCAAATCAGCAGCCACTGGTTTTTGACAATTAAAAAAAGCATATCAAGGAACACAAAATTAATACCAGTGGCTGAAATGTGAAAGTCTGATTATTTTCAGCAAAATGGTTATTTTTGTTTCTGGTCCAAAAACTGATTCACCATTTCATTGAGGTATTCACGCAATGATGTAACATGTACGCAGTTAGCCTATTAAAAGCACACAAGAATGATGTGAAACGTGGACTCATTCAACATATCTAAAGCATATAGAGTGAATGAACTAGTCTTCATCAGCGCACCTTTTTACATAAACATTGGGAAACCATAAAAACTTTAATTTCACATCTTCATTCATGTGCTTGGTTCACGCGGTGGTTATCACGGCTCAGCAGTTTTTCGTTCAGAGTCAGTGACTGTCAGGACATCTGAAAGTGAGTTTTGATTGAGATCTGTGCTGCTCGTCAATGTTCTTGTTTTTAACAAAGAATTCAAAATTCTGAAACAGAAACAGAACTCTGTGACCTAGTTTGTAGCCTACTTTACAGGCCTTGGCAGGATGGAAACTACATGTGAGTTGTGAAAGAAAAGAAAAAAGACATAATGCTTTTCACATGTGTGTACATTGAGTGTTGTGGTCGTCTGTGTTTTTGCATAATAGTTTATCTTAAATTTCTTGTGATAGAGAAAAACAACAAAGCAGGCCAAGGGTTGTAAAAGATTACGTAATCATATATTTAAATCACCATTGTGATAACCATGACTTCCCTGCCTCATACAGATACAGATCCTGAGACTGAGCGAATGGTAAACATGTTCAGATGACTCTAAATACTAAAACACAGTTCAGGTTGGTAGAGAACAACAGTCAACCCTCAAAATGACTTTCAGTTCTTCTTTTAATACTAGAGAGTTCTGTATAAATGGAATGTCATATCTTCAATTGGAACATTTATTTGGGTTAAGATAGTTTAAAGGGGACAAAGTCTTATTCTGGTTCTCTAATAAGCAAAAGGTGAAGAGAGTCCCTAACTCAACAAGGGGGGTTTATTTATTGTGGTTAACATTTGTTAAAAGGAGTATGTTGGCACTCTGCTTTATATGATCAGTAAAAGCAGCTCTGAAAACTGCAGAGATATAGAATAGGACAGATGATGGGAATGTGGGGCCCCCATAGTTCATCCAGTGGGTTGGGTTTAGGTTTGTATAGTCTGTCTTTGTGACCCCTCCCTTTGGCTGCTCTCCTTTTCTCTCTCTGCCCTCAATTTCTTCCTAAGGGTTATACTTTTTACTATAACATTTTTTTGCTTTTGGTTAGCATGACAATAGTAAAAAAGCATTTTTGTATTTTGTCGAAAAAAGCAATATGTATTAGGAAGACTCCCTCCACTATTTCAGTCTGAGTTCAGATCTCAGTCCATATGGAGTTTAAAGCCTGAAGTCTGAGAGTTTGTTTCTTGTGTGGAATCTGTTAGCTTCTTAAATTGCAAAACATTACCCTGTGGAGATTTTTTAGCAGTTGCACAGGTCAAATTCTCATTGTTTTTGCTCCTTGGCACTGTACATCTCCCCACTGTGAAATCTCTAAGGGAGTGGTATAGAGCTTTGATATCTTATCAGAAAATTGAATCCAGAGCTGCTCCTGGGCTGTAGACCACCTCAGAGCTTGAGTGATGTCTTTGGCCCTGGATTATCAATCTGTTATACCTTGGCAGCAATATAAAACTACATCTTGGCAGCTCAAACCCATCACTGAGTATATTGCTTGCTTATCTGCTTGTATCCAGTAATGCTTTTCTTTTACTTGAACCGTCACAGCTCACATGAGCAGTCGGGTAACTTCATCTCTTCATGTGGTCGAGATGTGCATCTCTTGTACACATAAAGTATCTGTCTCTCGGCTCGTGGCCCAGATAAAGCTTTATTTATAGAGTGTGCTGGCCATCAGCAGTGCTGTGTCAGAAAATACTTTATCTCACTACCGATACAACAATATTAAGAGATTGTTGCTCAATTCGGTGGAGCAAAGTGAGAGGTCACACAGGTGGAATCCCCCATTTGTGGACCAGATTTTGATACATTAACTTATGCTTACAGTAAAAGCTATTCAAAAAATTCTGTTATTCTACAGATATATTACAGGTACCATATTCATGTTCACACACACACACACACACACACACACACAAACTTGAGTAGTTTAGCCTGTTCACTTAGCAGGTTTTCTACATGTGATTACAAACCGCATGAAACAATCATAATTACTGATTATTACAGGTTTTGCCCACTTCTCTATAGAAAGTTGCCATGTTAACACATCTGATTATCTTAATCTCTTGTGAGTCAAGAATACAGCAGATATTTATAAAGGATTAGAGTGTGTCTATCAGGTAGTATAAAACGATCTACTGTGATCCCTCTTCTTTGTCATTTCATAGTGTTAAAAGGGTTGCCAGTAGTTGGTGTCATTCTTATCATAATACGCCAAGAAGTTAATTTGTTTTTGTCTCCAGTGAGTCTGGTCTGAATTATGTGCTGGACATGTACTGGCTCTGAAAATGTTCATTTAAAGGGACAATAAGTAACTTTTTAGGTATTTTATTATCTAAAATCAATATTTTTATTCATAAATATGCCCTCAATGGTGTACAAATACCTATGCCAATGTTTAAACTAATCCTCGTAAATGAAGAATTTATTATCTTTATATACATGGGACGGGTAGGTCAACGGAGGCTTCCATGTAGTTCCGCCATCTTGCAAAACTATAATAGCAGAGAGGGACAAAAAGCACTAAGCCAACGCGTTTCCACAGCGCGTTTTCGGTCAGAGCCAGAAACGCAGGTGCAGAGCAGTGAGAGGCGCTTGAAACTGCACCGGCAAGTTTAAAAGTCTGGATTGCATTCTTATTATGGACCATACATATGCCGCGCCACAGGAGAAGAAAACATCGTCGCCAAAACAGTCAAAAATAGAACGTAAAAGGAAACGTGACCGTAGATTACAGAAAACAAGAGTTAATGTCGGGGAAGCTTTTTCTAGGTGGAAAGAGCTAATGCTGGATAAAGATTTCAAAAGAGACGCTGAAGTGGCCATTTTTCTTCTCGACAGGTAAGTCAGTGTTACAATCTATATTACAATATTTTTTTATATCTAACAATGCACATTATTCAGAAAATATAACGAATAAAGACATAACTACTAATTACAATATTTCATGTTTTCCACAGTCAGTAATTCATACTGTAACATTCGTTTGTTTATGGTCATGTTGCAGTTTGTTTGAAATAACACACCTGTTCACCTGAAGGAAAACTCGACGAAGTGCTATTAGAAGACATCCCGTCAAAGCTTTTTGGTACATATCGCCTACCGTAGATGCAACGCGCATTTGAAAAAGCCAGGCGCTGGAGAGCAAAATTAGTTTGAATGCAAAATACAATTTCACCACTAGATGGGAGTAATTCCTACTTAGTGTCCCTTTAAGCTTAGTATTGATAGGTGGACATTAAATGTTTTCTTGAAACATCCTGTTATTATTATTTTTCCTTCCACCCTTGAAGAATAAGGAAATTATCCTTTAAATCTGTATATTGAGAATATGTCAAGTGTTAATTATAGGACTATTGGAGTTGTCCTTTAGTAACAGATAGTTGTGGTTGCTCCATCTGGACGTCATTAGAGTTGCACTTCCTTCCTGCATATTTTCTGTCCCTCTCTCCTTTTCTGTAAATCTTTTGCTGAATAAGACTACCTGCAGTCTGTTTGAATAGAGTCTGTAGGTGTGACCGATGTGTGAGTTTGAGACAGTGAGATGTTGATTGTTCATTGGCCATTTGCTATTTCTGATTGGCTTAATTGGCAATGAATAGACCCCCCCCCCTCTCTCTCATGCACACACTGTTTAGACCAGGGGTGGGGAACGTTGATCCTGGAGGGCCACTTTCCTGCGGCGTTTAGCTCCGACCCTGGGAAAAAAAATGCATACTTGTATCCTGAAGACCTTTAGCTTGTTCATGTGTGTTACGCTCCATGCGTATTATGTTTTCATTGATCTGTGCACGCCGGTGTATTGAGCACGTGTCGGTTGTTATGCTCATTATCTTCTCTGTCTCTAGTTTACTCTCTCTGCTCACAGGTTGCTGTGATTGGCCGAGTTGGACGTCAGTCATCATCAAGGCGCCGCTTCAGAGCCAATCGGAGGCTGCCCAGCTGGTTAAAACGGGTTATGTGTTCATTCATACTTTCTCTCCGGAGCACATTGTGAACTTCTCTGTGGTAAATCGAGCGCTTTACAGCGGAATGAGTTTATCTGGTGTAAACTGAGGTTTTGACTGTTTCTGCCTGCCAATTAAGTTGTGTGCTATGTGCTGTGTTTCTAAGTATTTGTTACGCCTTAACATGGGCGAGATTAGTTTGTGTCTAGCTTTTTATTCGCTTTGAGATATCTGTTAAAAACTGCCATTCTGGGAAGAGAACGCAGGTTAGTATATCGCGATATACACTGCACCCGTAGCCGATGATTTGTTAGACACACTAGGTAAGGAGTGAGCGCCATCCTTTGTATTTCTGTTTTATAGGTAATTTAGTTAGGGTGCCGGATGCACTGAAGATTTCGGTTTGTGTTCTACATTTTTGTTTTGGTTAGATTAGGTTTAGATTAAGGATATTTTTGTTATATTTTGTTCTTTCCTTTAGGCGCCACTTTTTGTTCTTTTCCCATTTATTGTTTGTTTGTTGTTTGTCTTTGTTTATATCACATTGTATTAAGCGCACATTATTGTTGTTTTGACTGGGTCCAGTGGCCTTTTGGCTTGTTGAGAATAAAGCCCAGTTTATTTTTCCCTTTAAAAAGAGTCTGTCATGTGTTCTTCCACCATATCCCCACCTTCAGCAGTACGTTAATATATAAATGTTGCGGTACATGCCCTAGACAATTTCAAGTACGTAACATTAAATGGGGGCTCGTCCGAGATCTTTAAATTCTATATATATATTTTCCCGAGATATTAATTACTGCTGGTGTGGATGGTGGAATATCCATGTTCAGTTTTTTATTTGAAGAGTTAGTGTTGTGTGAGGTAGTAACTAGTGTGTGGGGTTTAAAACCTTAGCTTCAGGAGTAAGTATGGCTGATTTTGATTTAGACACTTTTGTCAGTGCACCTACAGTTGAGCAGTTAAATAAAAGTAGAAAAGATGACTTGCTGCGTATTGCTGCTCATTATCAGATTGCTGTTTCAAGGCAGCGGCTAAAAAGAGAGATTAAGTATACTGTGTCTCAAAAGTTGGTGGAGCTAGGTGTTTTAGTGTTGCCTGCAGTAGTTGAAGGTGTTGGTGGTCGCCCTGGCGAAGCAGAGCGAGGTGGAATGGCTGAGGTAGAGGATTCTGGTGCCAAGGCCGCTCTGCCGCCCTTTGAGCCTTTTTCTCCGGGCTCTGCTGAGTCTGGAGGAGGTGATGTGCGGCTTAAAGTCCGCTTAGCACGAGTCCAAATGGAGTTGCGTGAACGGGCAGAAGATCGTCGGGCTGATATGGAGTTTCGACTTGAAGTTCGCCGACTCGAAATTGAGGCGGAGACTCAGGTTAAGCTGCGTGAGCTTGAATTGAGTGCAGCTAAAGTGACACCGGTTCCAGTTGTGCAACCCTTACAGCCAGCTGATGTTTCGACGGGGGCTGGCTCGATGGGGACCAATTTTGATGTCAGTACACATATTTCTCTTGTACCGCAGTTTCGTGAAACAGAAGTTGACTCCAATTTTAGCGTGTTTGAGCGGATTGCATCAACTCTTCACTGGCCTAAAGAGGTTTGGCCATTGCTGTTACAGTGCAAGTTGACTGGTAAGGCTCAAGATGCTTGCGCTACATTGTCCGTAGAGGATAGCGTGAATTATGAGGTAGTGAAAGCTGCAATTTTGCGTACATATGAGTTGGTGCCAGAAGCCTATAGGCAACGGTTTAGAAGCCATAAGAAACATTCCAGTCAGACATATGTTGAATTTGCGCGGGAGAAAGGCATTTTATTTGACAAGTGGTGTACTTCGAGTAAGGCAGATGATTTTAAAACCATGCGAGAGTTAATTCTTTTAGAAGAATTTAAAAATTGTATCCCTGAGCGGGTTGTCGTTTATTTAAATGAGCAGAAGGTAACTTCTTTGTCTCAAGCTTCTGTCCTGGCAGATGAATTTGCATTAACGCATAAAAATGTGTTTATTCCTGCACGTTCTGAGAAAGCGGTGTCTCTTCAAGTGAATTCGAGTAGTTAATCACGACCAAAACCAGTTAACTTGAAATCAAAGGAAGATCGGGAATGTTTTTATTGCCACAAACCGGGGCATTTAATTGCTGATTGTTTTGTGTTAAAACGAAAACAGTCGAGTTCTGTACCTAAGAGTGCTGGATTTGTGAAACTGGTGGATTCTGTTAAAGTCGAACGTAGTGATAAGCCTGATTCTAGCTATGCACCTTTTCTGATGGAAGGGTTAATTTCCATTACTGGGAATTCTGCGGAACAGATAAGAGTTAAAATGCTGCGTGATACTGGGGCAATGCAGTCTTTTATTAGTGCAGAAGTACTGCCATTTTCTGAAAATACTTTCTGTGGCAGTAATGTACTAGTACAGGGCATAGAGATGGGTCTCATTAAAGTTCCATTGCATCAGATTCACCTAGAATCAGAACTGTGTACAGGTTTTGTGAAAGTAGCCCTTCGTGAACGATTGCCTGTGAATGGGGTAGAATTTATCCTTGGCAATGATTTAGACGGTGGGAAAATCATGCCTTTGTTGGAAGTTTTTGATAATCCAGTTGCATCAGATCAACCTGATGAACTTTTGAGTTCTTATCCTGACACTTTTCCAGTTTGTGTGGTGACGCGAGCTCAGGCTTGTAAGATAAATGCAGTGGATGATTTGGGTACATCTTTTATGGCACCTGTTTTTATCAGTGACGTTTTAGCTGATGAGAGTAAAGCTGTAGAGAAATCCCTTGTTCCGAGTTCCTTAAATATAAATCTGTCTGTGACACGCGAGAGACTTATTTCTGTCCAAAAGGAGGATTAAAGTCTTCAAAAGTGTTTTGTTGCTGCTGTTTCTTCAAAGCCTGCTCAAGAGAGGAAAGTTACATATTATGTGGAGAACGACTTATTGATGCGTAAGTGGCGCTCTGATATTGCAGATGATTCTGAATGGGGTAGTGTGTATCAGATTGTGATTCCTTCCTGTTACCGACAGCAAGTTCTATCTTTAGCTCATGATCACGATTTGGCGGGACATCTAGGAATTAAGAAAACTTATCACCGAATTTTGAGACATTTCTTTTGGCCTAGATTAAAAACTGATGTCACACAATTTTGTCGCACCTGCCACACCTGTCAGATCACCGGCAAACCGAATCAAGTCATTCCGTGTGCTCCACTTGTTCCTATTCCAGTGATAGGGGAACCATTTGAGCATGTTATCGTCGATTGTGTCGGCCCTTTGCCTAAGTCGAAGACCGGTAACCAGTTTTTATTGACTGTAATGTGTACTGCGACTAGATTCCCGGAGGCAATTATTACAGCACCTGTTGTAACTAGAGCACTGGTGAAGTTTTTTTCTACGTTTGGTTTACCGAAAATTGTGCAGACAGATCAAGGCACTAATTTTCTTTCGAAAATCTTTTCTCAAGTGTTGTCCAGTTTAAATATTTCCCACAGGGTCGCAAGTGCCTATCATGCTGAAAGCCAGGGGGCACTTGAGCGTTTCCACCAAACGCTGAAGGCAATGCTCAGAAAGTACTGCATGGATACGGGTAAGGAATGGGATGAGGGTGTACCGTTACTTTTGTTTGCGATCAGAGAAGCAGTTCAGGAAAGCCTTGGATTCAGTCCTGCTGAATTGGTATTCGGACACACTGTCAGAGGACCCTTGAAAATGCTCAAGGAGAATCTTTTGTCTTTAGAGACTAATCCTAAAGTGAATGTGATAGATTATGTGATCAAGTTCCGTGAACGCTTGCATAAAGCTTGTTCAGTGGCAAGGGAGTCACTTGAAGTTGCTCAGAAAAAAATGAAGTGTCGCTACGATCGTAAATCTGTACAGCGTACCTTTAACAAGGGCGATCAGGTGTTGGTGTTGCTGCCTATGGTAGGGTCTGCTTTATCCGCACGATTTTCTGGACCGTATGAGGTGGTGAGAAAAATCAGTAATACAGATTATGTTATCGGAACTCCCGATAGGAAGAGGAAGACTCGTGTGTCATGTGAATATGTTAAAGACTTTTCACAACAGAGAAACTGTCCAGAATGTGTTACTTTCAGATGAAATTACTGTCCCTGTGTCATCTCCTGTTTTAGTAGCTTGCACGGCTGTAGAAATCACTGATCCTGAGGACGATGGAGTAATCTTACGTCACACTTACCAGCAATGTGCTCGACTTACGAATTCTGAGGTATTAACTAATTTTGCATTTCGAGTGTCTCATTTAACTGAACAACAAGGATGTGATATTATGCAATTGGTTAATGAATTTCCAACTTTGTTTAACGATGTACCTTCTCGTACTACAGTGTTAGAGCATGATATTGACGTGGATGGTGCTGCTCCGATCAAACAACATGCGTATCGCGTGAATACAGCAAAAAGAGCTCTGATGCGGAATGAGGTTGAGTATCTGTTAGAGCAGTGTTTCCCAACCGGGGGTACGTGAGCAGTCCCCAGGGGGTACGTGGGATGATTCTCAAAACATAATAATCATGTTATAATATGGAAACCATTCAGTTAAGTCACCCTGTCCTTCCCCCCAACTGATTCTCAGCTGCTTGTCCGTGGCCGCGCGCGCGATGCCTGGCGGTAGTGTAACCATAGCAACAGGCAGAGAGTCTAGCTTTGAGTAAACAGAAACACTAGCTAGTTATGGATCAATGGCTAAAAAAACGCGCCGCTCCAAACAGCAGCAGTGCTAGCGGCAGCTCATGTGAACCAATGGAAAAAAGAAAGAAAGCTGATAAGTCAAAGTACCGTAAATTTCATGAACAATATGTTGTTTTCGGTTTTACGTCCACATCTACTGAACCGCCTCAGCCGCTGTGTTTCCTCTGCGGGGATGTGCTCTCTAATAATAGCATGAAACCAGCCCATTTACAACGTCACCTAAATACCAAGCATCTTTCCTGTGTCGGTAAGACAGCAGAGTTTTTTCACCGAAAACTATCGGAATTTAAGGGAAGTCAAGAAAAACTAAAAAAAGCGACTGCAGTGTCAACCAAAGCATTGGAGGCTTCATATGCTGTGTCGCTACTTGTGGCTAAATCCAAAAAGCCATTTACTGTTGCTGAGGAGCTAATTTTGCCTGCTGCGGTAATTCTGGCAGGAACAATGATTGATAAGAAAGCAGCTGATGCACTGAAAACGGTACCATTGTCCAATAACACAGTGTGCCGGAGGATTGATGACATGGCCGTTGATATTGTCGATCAAGTAGTGGAAAAGTTAAAACTGTCTGGTTCATTCGCGCTGCAGTTGGACGAATCAACAAATGTTAGCGGAGAAGCCCAGCTTATTGCGTTTGTGCGATACAGAGACATTTCTGAAATTAACGAGCATATTCTATTCTGCAAGAAGCTAACGGGGAGCACTACTGGTAAAGATGTGTTTCACGTTATCGACACCTTTTTCTCAGAGCACAATCTGGATTGGAAGTCCTGTATTCATGTGTGCACGGATGGTGCTGCATCAATGACTGGGAGGGTGAAAGGATTAATAGCGCAGATTAAGAAAGTAAACCCCGACGTTCAGTGGAATCACTGCATCATCCACAGAGAGGCACTGGCCAGTAAGAGAATGAGTCCCGAGTTACATGAAGTTTTGAATGACGCAGTGAAAGTGATAAACTTTGTCGAATCGCGGCCTCTGAATCACAGACTGTTTGAAAGGCTCTGTCATGACAGTGGCGCTGAACACCAACAGCTACTTCTTCACACCGACGTACGTTGATTATCGAAAGGGAAAGCACTACAGAGGCTTTTGGAGCTGCGCAATGAAGTAAGCGCTTTTCTGGCAGAACACTCACATCCCCTTGTTGTTATGTTGGAGAACACAGACTGGGTAGCCCGCCTTGCATATCTCACTGATTTTTTTAGCAAACTGAACAACCTGAATATAACTTTGCAGGGTAAAGACACACACATCCTAAACATGTATGATAAAGTGTGTGGATTCATGAAGAAGATCAAACTGTGGGAGAGTAAATGTGAAGATGGGGACACAACTTGTTTCCAGCAGCTCAACAGCTACCTTTCTGCAGGTGATGTTGACAGAGCTCCTATAGTGCAACTAGTAAGCACACATTTATCCAGACTCAACAGTGAGTTCAACCACTACTTCCCTGATATTGAAAGCAAGTCTGCCAAACTTGACTGGGTCCGTAATCCTTTCATGACTGAAAGTACGGATAACAACATTCCAACCAGACTACAGGAAAATCTGCTGGATGTGTCCTCAGACCGTGGATTGAAGATGAGGTACTCAGAAACAAACCTGTCACAGTTCTGGTGTGATGTGGAGAAGGAATATCCTGATTTGGGGAAACATGCACTGAATGAACTCCTGCCATTTGGATCTACATATTTATGTGAAGTGACATTTTCATCCATGGCCGTAATCAAGTCCAAGCACAGGAACAGACTCAACTTGGAGAAAAGCCTGATAGCTGCTGTTGCCACACTGCCCCCAAGACTGAACAAGCTTATGAGTGAGAGACAGGGTCAAGTTTCTCATTAATTGATGAGTCCTTTTGTGTCATACACAGGTCTAAACATATTTAGAGTAGGCTGCTACTATGTATATAAAATGTGATCTTTGTTTTTGTATAATTGTTCTGGACATGTGAAGATGTGAAAATAAAAGTCATACAAATATTGAACGAAGACAAGTATGAGTTATTATAGGAAGTAAAAATATTATTATTTACAGGTAAATTAGATGTTACACTGTGCAAACCTAAAATTTACACCAAATCTAAAAATCACACCGATCACATGCGCTTGTGGGGGTACTTCAGGAAGGATAAAGTGTTTTGGGGGTACAGTCCCCTAAAAAGGTTGGGAACCACTGTGTTAGAGCATGGATTTGCTCAGTCCAGTTGTAGTCCCTGGAGTTCTCCGTGCTTATTAGTGCCAAAGAGCGATGGTACTGCGCGATTTTGCACTGACTATCGAAAAGTAAATGCCGTAACTGTACCGGATTGTTTTCCACTGCCGCGCATGGAAGATTGTGTTGATAACCTTGGTTCAGCTTGTTATGTCAGTAAATTAGATCTGTTAAAAGGTTACTGGCAAGTTCCTCTTACGTCTCGTGCTTCTGACATCTCCGCATTTGTAACACCTGATAGTTTCCTTCAGTACTCCATGATGGCTTTCGGCATGCGCAACGCACCAGCCACTTTTCAACGACTCATCAATATTGTGTTGGCTGGGGTGCCTAAGTGTAATGCATATCTAGATGACCTAGTGGTTTACTCTACTGACTGGTCAGAACATGTGTCTTCACTGCGAACTGTTTTTGAGCGTCTTGAGAAAGCATCGTTGACCTTAAATCTAGCTAAATGTGAATTTGGGCAGGCCACTATCACATATCTTGGGAAGGAAGTCGGTCAAGGTCAAGTGCGCCCAGTAGAAGCAAAAGTTACTGCTATAGTCGAGTTCCCTGTTCCCATCACCCGACGTGAACTCCGTCGATTTTTAGGGATGGCTGGCTATTATCGTGGTTTCTGCAAAAACTTTTCAACGATTGCGCACCCGCTGACTTCACTTCTTAGTCCATCCCGAAAGTTTTTATGGTCTGATGAATGTCAGTATGCTTTCAACTTGATCAAAGGTCTTCTTTGTAATGCACCCGTTTTAGCTGCACCAGACTGTGATTCTGCTTTTAAACTCGATGTAGACGCAAGTGCCGTTGGTGCTGGAGCTGTGTTAATTCAGGAAGGTAAAGATGGTATTGATCATCCTATCTGTTATTTTTCCAGGAAGTTCAACAGACATCAGTTGAATTATTCGACGATCGAGAAGGAGGCACTAGCACTCTTAATGGCCCTTCAATATTTTGATGTGTATGTCGGATCGAGTAGTATTCCAGTCATGGTGTTTACAGATCATAACCCTCTAGTTTTTCTGTCACGTATGTATAATCTGAATCAACGGTTGATGCGCTGGTCTCTGATTGTACAGGGTTATAACCTGGTAATCAAACATAAGAAAGGCGTCGAAAATGTTATAGCTGACGCACTATCTAGAGTTGCTTATTGCGGGATTTGATCACTGTTTGAACAACTATATGTTTGATCTATGCCATATAGTTGGTTCTTAAGGGGGGAGGTGTTACGCTCCATGCGTATTCTGTTTTCATTGATCTGTGCACGCCGGTGTATTGAGCACGTGTCGGTTGTTATGCTCATTATCTTCTCTGTCTCTAGTTTACTCTCTCTGCTCACAGGTTGCTGTGATTGGCCGAGTTGGACGTCAGTCATCATCAAGGCGCCGCTTCAGAGCCAATCGGAGGCTGCCCAGCTGGTTAAAACGGGTTATGTGTTCATTCATGCTTTCTCTCCGGAGCACATTGTGAACTTCTCTGTGGTAAATCGAGCGCTTTACAGCGGAATGAGTTGATCTGGTGTAAACTGAGGTTTTGACTGTTTCTGCCCGCCAATTAAGTTGTGTGCTATGTGTTTTGTGTTTCTAAGTATTTGTTACGCCTTAACATGGGCGAGATTAGTTTGTGTCTAGCTTTTTATTCGCTTTGAGATATCTGTTAAAAACTGCCATTCTGGGAAGAGAACGCAGGTTAGTATATCGCGATATACACTGCACCCGTAGCCGATGATTTGTTAGACACACTAGGTAAGGAGTGAGCGCCATCCTTTGTATTTCTGTTTTATAGGTAATTTAGTTAGGGTGCCGGATGCACTGAAGATTTCTGTTTGTGTTCTACATTTTTGTTTTGGTTAGATTAGGTTTAGATTAAGGATATTTTTGTTATATTTTGTTCTTTCCTTTAGGCGCCACTTTTTGTTCTTTTCCCATTTATTGTTTGTTTGTTGTTTGTCTTTGTTTATATCACATTGTATTAAGCGCACATTATTGTTGTTTTGACTGGGTCCAGTGGCCTTTTGGCTTGTTGAGAATAAAGCCCAGTTTATTTTTCCCTTTAAAAAGAGTCTGTCATGTGTTCTTCCACCATATCCCCACCTTCAGCAGTACGTTAATATATAAATGTTGCGGTACATGCCCTAGACAATTTCAAGTACGTAACAATGTGTGTTTGATTAGAGTTGGAGCTAAACTCTGCAGAGACACAGGCCCTCCAGGTTCATCATTCCCAACCCCTGGTTTAGACAGAACTAGGCCTCCTGGTATCAAATAGGCATCAAGTTATCTGACCATAGCACTGATGCACGGCCTGTTTCTAATACACAGCCTGGCTCTAAGTTCATCATCCATCATAATGCCAAAAGCAGAGGCCTCCAACACACTTAAAATCACGCACACACAAAAAAACGTGCCCTGCCGAGGCAGCCAGTAAAACTTCCACTGACCTTCATGTCTCTCAGAAGTGACTGCTGCAGAGGGAGAAGGCCATTTGTTGGAAGATCCTGGGAGGAGAGTGGGAGAGAAGCTAAGAAAGAGATAGTCCAAAAAGGAATGCATGCATGCAATGCAAAGATAGCATGAATAGAGCTATGAAGAAAAAGATAGAGGGGTCCTTCTGGGTAGGTTTGATTGCACTGTCTGACCATTGTTCCCATGCACACAACCATACATCCGCTGATCCATTAATAAAAACTCATATAGAACTTTATGAGTGAACAGTGATGCTAATATAACATTTTTCAGTTACATTTGCCACAAAAGAAGGTAAAAGTATGCCTCGACCTTAACCAGACTGAATCACATTTTAAAAAGTGCACCACATGCCCTCAGTGAATACAGCTGTGAAGGAGAGAGGGAGGAGAAAGAGAGTTTCTTGGTGAAAGTCACAGAGTTTTCCAGTAGTTGTCTTTTGTGCTCTATGGGTCTTGTGTGTTTCACATGCTTACAATGCTTTTCAGGCCTCCTGTGGTGCTTTTGTTATCAATTCTTCCCTGCTTCTCTTTCCATCTTTCTCTGTCTTTCTCTCCAGGGGTGCAATAATGTTACTCAGTATGAGGTCCTTTTCTTCATAGCTTAGCTAATAATTTTTCGACAAAAGTTAATTGCACCACTCTGAAGTGGTTGTTATTCTTTCACAAACATATTCAATTAACTATTCTCAAACATAGCCGACTAACAGCAGATTATGTGTGCTATTAACCTCAGTTGTGCATTTACATGTTAAAAAGTTTAGACTAGAAGCTAGAAGCTGTGTAGATGCTATAATCTGCTCTCGTGACACTTAAAAGGATTTATTGTACTGAATGCAGAGCATCTAGTGACTTTCGAACAGAGCCTATAGTGTAAATGAGATGAAATGGGTGATGAGGCAGAGATTGGAATAGCAAGAAGTTGTAAATGTGTCCCTCAGGATTTGTACATTCATGTGTGCGTGTGCGTGTGCGTGTGCGTGTGTTTGTGTATGTGTGTGTGCGTGTGCGTGTGTGTGGAGTGTCACTGTGGGGGGTTTAGCAGAGGATAGCTGTATGGGAATGAAAGTTTCAGTTCACTCAAGCAAACTCACAAGCACTTGAGCACTAGGCATCCTCAACCCTTACAATAATGCAAATACAGTAATTATATGCTGCTGGTTGCTAAAGACCCGAGGAATGTGTTTTAGGGTTAAAGTGGAAAACGGTTATTTTAAAATAAATATAATATATAACAGAAGTGCTGTTTTACTGGTTTAATCAATTCAATGAAATCTTAATGAGCATTAGAGACATCTTTCAAAAACATCAACCCAACGGCAAACCTTTGAAAAGTAGTGGATGTTTTGATGTGTTTATAATGTAACACATGCTATTTTATGCTCACACAGTAGAAATGCATTTAATACAGGAAAACATAGAGCTACCTAAATATTTTATGAAGTTGCTTCTTCACAAGGGGATCATCATAGGAGGTTCTTGACATCAGAAACCCTGATCATAGAAGATATTATGGAGAATTTCAAAATATGACAGAGTTGGACGGATTTATTCTGAATTATATTGTTATGTTACTTTGTGTACCCCTTGTACAGCTAAGTATGGTTATCACTTCTCTTTTCAGTGTTTAAATGAGGTGCAGTTTAGAAGTTCACAGAAAGAGTAGTATGTCTTTGCAAATGTTGATATTGTCTTTCTTCATATTATTTTCTCAAACACACAGTCCAGAGAGATGGTGCTTTTTAAAAGCAGCACTTTAACAAGCATAAACAAAACACCACACCCTTGTACCAGGGCGCTAATATTTCATCAAAAATAGCTAACACCAATTGGCCAGTGGCACTTTCAAAACATTGGTCTGTTTGTTTGAGCATCCCCACCAGTCCAATGCAGCAACGCTGACTCAATTAATAGTGTGGGTTTGGGGAGAGACCGTCTGTTTGGCTGCCTGATGGCCCATAGGGCAGTGTTTGTAAAGCCTGTCTGAAAACAGTCTTTATTTTTGCATTTTTATTTAATGCTATTAGGGCTACTACTAAGGTTATTGAATCTTTTTTTTCAATTTTTTTTCTATTTTTTTCTTTTTTTTTTGTATTAACAAACTGCCTGCTCATTTTTTGCTAAAATGTAAAAAAAAAAAAAAAAGCCCATAAACTCCAGACTCGTGTTTATAATGGTGTTTTCAGCTGCATGCAAGCCTTAACAGGACCGTGTGGGCTCTGACTAACTCAGTGTTTCTGCAACTGGAACCATGTGTGTGTCTGTGTGTGTGTGTGTGTGTGTGTGTGTGTGTTGTTGGTTGAGGGAAATTTACTTCAGCAGAAAACAGACAAAAACACTCAGATCTGCAGGGCTGAAAAGCATAAACACATACTTAGTGCTCATGAGCATTTTTATGAGAAACTCCCTGGGCCTCATTCACTATAAAACACCAATGTGTTAATGCTTCTGTAAGTAAATAAGAGAAAACATAGGCAGGAATTCATGGAAGAGAAATCAAAGACAGACGGTGCTAGAAGCAGCTAATTCTCATCATCAGATCATGTAAATCAGTGGAAAATGAATATAATTTATGGTTCTGTCTAAGCAATGCGTTTTAAACCGAAACGCACTAGTGTAAGTATAGCCTAGGGACATTAGTCCTGGGGGCATCATCAGTGAAGAGAGGTCTGTCTCCTGAAAAAGCAGACATGCTCATTTTGAAGAACTGCAGAGTGATTTAAAGATCTTCAGTATGCAGCAGTGAGCCTCATGTACTGACTTAAAATGTTCATTTTGCACTGAAAACTATTCAAAATACTTGCCCTAATTTATTGTGTTGGTGACATTTTGTTCCTTTGTGCTTTTTTGTTCCTTTGTGCAGTGGCTCGGGAGTCTGTTTTTGAGTGTGTAATAACCTCAACAAACTGAAAAAATGTATGTGTTTTATGAGGTAATATGTAATGTAATGTTGTTAAAATGGATTTCATAAAACTGGTATCAAAAAAAATTGTCATTCAGGAACCAGTATCGAAGTCAAGATATAGGTGTCATTGTCCATATAAAAAAAAAAAAAATGTGAATGACACCCTGCCCTATTTTTATGACTGTTTAAAGTTTGCATTGGCTTTCTGTTCGCATTTGTATTATAAATCCATCGGAGATCAACTCTTAAAATGGGGTCATATCCTATACTCGTCTTATGGCTTGGCAGTCTGGTGTTGTGGATCCTTTTGGACGGCGGACATCCTAATGCTGATGAGGGGAGCGATGAACCTGTGCTATATTTGCGGATTATCCCAAGAGCTGTGACTTCCCCAGAGCTGGTTGGTGGAGGTTGTATCCTGAGGACTCAGGTGTTTGAGATGCTCTTCATTCTGAGACTTGAACCGAGAGGTTTGCGATGCCTGCAATGGAAAAAGTCTCCCTGTGCGATGTCCATCTGCAGCTGGTTCAGTGAGGGGAAACTGGATGGTCTTTCTTTTGCTCTTAATATTAGGCAATATCCGTCCTTATCCAGGCCCAGAGCTTGCACGGCTTCAAACTTGTGATTTTCTATTAGAAAACCTAAATGTTTTGAACTCCTTGCAGTTAAATTACTTTTTTAAATGGTCCTGATATCATCATTGTCAGATGTTATCATTCACCTTCAGCTTCAAGTGGAGCTATTACTGCACTATGGACCTTCTTCACAACTGGACTAAATCAGAGTTGATATTACTTGGGACTTAAACAGGGATTGGTCATCTCATGATCCATTCAAAAGTATTTCCGACTCTTTGCTTGGAGCAATTGGTAAATTCACCCACTTGATTAAATCAAAAAGATCTTGTTAAATCCACACTACTTGACACCATTTTATCTAATGTTCCTTTGCGTTTTTTGTAATGATGTTAATGATCATTGTGCAATACTATGCATGAAAAACTGCAGGATTCCAAAGGGTTAACCTCATTTTATAATGAAATGACAGTTTAAATATTTTAACAAGAAAGCAAAGAAAACAAACCATCACATGGACTGGATTAATTATAGAACAATAAGAAATAATTCTACAAACTAAAAAAAAGAAAAGAAAACCCTAAATGTTACTACTCTAAATATGATAAATTTACATTTAAATGGTCTGTCTGAATTTTGGAAATGACCAAAAATATTTTTTTTTACCAGAAACTGTCTGGTAAAAATAAAAATAAAAAAACTACCTAAATGAGAGTATAATGGGTATGAGAGTATTAAAAATAATGAAAATATTGTGAATTCCTTTAACAGCCATTTTATTTCAGCGGGATTAACTTTAGATTCTAGCAATTTAATGGAATAAGCAGAGGCGAACAGAGTACACCGCTTCATTACTTGAGTAAAAGTACAGATACCCCTTGCTAAATTTTACTCAAGTACAAGTAAAAGTACTACAGTCAGATCTCTACTTAAGTAAAAGTAGCGAAGTACTTGTTTTTAAAAGTACTTGAGTATAAAGAGTACAAGATTACATTTTCTAAATACTGCATTACTTCTGCCACAGTGCTTACATTTATGAACAGAAACGTCCTACATGGAGTTGTTAATGTTAATACCTTGGAGAATGTAACAGGAATTGAAAGTAAAATCAAGTCATTTTCATCTTTTAACTATGTTGCTTTATTTAAAGGGGGGGTGAAATGCTCGTTTTCACTCAATATCCTGTTAATCTTGAGTACCTATAGAGTAGTACTGCATCCTTCATAACTCCAAAAAGTCTTTAGTTTTATTATATTCATAAGAGAAAGATAGTCTGTACCGATTTTTCCCGGAAAAACACGACCGGCTGGAGGCGTGACGTGTGGGCGGAGCTAAAGAATCACGAGCGCCAGTAGGATTTTGTGTTGAGAGCGTTTGGAAGCTGTGACACTGTGAGGACAAAACCAACCAAAACAAACCATGGCTAACAGTCAGATTCAGCGTATATTTATGATCCAGAATCAGATCCAGAGGCTGAAATTTAACAAGAGCAGCATCAGCAACAACGTCTCTATGTGGTATGTACTGAAACTGTATATATTTGCTTAGCGGTTTTGGAAATTGACTAAGTTCCACTTTATGTCGTTTTTTTTTTTTTTTTTAAGCTGTACATGTGGAAAGTGCAGTTTGATGACAACATCGCATGTTGTTTACTTTATGTGCTTACACGCCGATAGCTAAATTAACAACACAGAGATATTTGAAGCAGTTTTACTCACCGCCTGCAGTTCCAACACACGATCGTGACCCTTTTTCGTTGGGACTGCATCATCCTTAAGAAATAAACGATGTGCAAATCCGGCTTCAAACTGGGCCTTGTTTGTAAAACAAGCATCTTCGAAATGCAGGGAACAAATACAAACACTTGCACAACTCCGTTGATGCTCTTTAAAAATAAACTCCATCCACTGGTCCCTTAATGCTGTTTTTTTTTTTTTTTGGTAATCTGTGCAGGGTTGTCTTGCCCTGGCAACCAAAAACACACTTCTTTTGTGACATTTCGCGACGCTCTCGCTCTGATCAGTGAAGTCTGTTGTGCTCTCAGTGCTGTGCTATACGGGAGCACGCGCTCTTCTTCTTCTCTAGTAAAGAGCGCGCGCTCTTTCGGCAGACGTGCCCTTAGGACCCATATAAGGAAATTCCGCTCCATCTAACGTCACACAGAGCCAGACTCGAAAAAAACTTTCCGAAACTTGTGACAAACCGGAAGGAGTATTTTTGGAACAGAAATACTCTTTCAAACGTACAACTTAATTTTTCAAACTTTGCCCATGTTTAGCATGGGAATTCAACTCTTTAACAGTGTAAAAAACTCAGTATGCATGAAATAGCATTTCACCCCCCCCCCCCACTTTAACATTTCTCACTTGCCCACGAGGCAATAGCACAATGGCAATGCTCTGACAAACCTCTGCTAGAGTTTAATGGATTTTTTGGACCCACATTTGAACCTGACTGTATTTAACACACTGCATACTCAAGAACATCAAAGCAAATGCTCAGCTTACATTAATGTGTAATATCAGAAAAGAAAATTCAGTTAAAAATTGTGTACATGTTAGTTTCTATGTTTTTTCATCAATCAAATCAATAAACATAAATCAGCAAAGAAGGCAATAAAGCAATGCTTTGAAACACCTCCAAACCTGACCGTGTTATACACGCAGCATAGAAGAGAAAATAATAATAATACATTTTATTATAAATAATAAAGCTAATCAGCTGTTTTTAGGTCAGTGTACAAAGAAGGAAAAATTAAATTCAGCTCATTTGAGAGACAGTTGTAAGGGAAACAGGTCAATTTAGCTCAAAGGGAATCATTTAAGATTTTAAAGGGAATTTGAACAGAATCACTGTTTCATGGCTGATCATTGAGACGCCCTGCGATTCAGTGAATGAGCCGTTTAACATCAAATCTGCGCTGGATACTAATATCCAAACTATAGTGAAACACTATCAATTAGCACAGTAACAAGATCGGCAGTTTAAGACATTAACTTGTAAGCACAAAACACAAGATACTTCTCTTTTCAATATGAATAAGGCTTTATTAGATAAATCTAAGACATATAAACTAATCTAACACATAAACGCACGCACTCACACATTCACACAAGTTGCAGGAAGATCGAAAGTTAGGAAAAGATGAGTTTAAGAGAATGGAAATATGGAATCCCAAGTTTACAGCAATACGTTAAATTGCATAGACATGAACAACCATCAATCACGTAATTAGCGCTCGCATTGAGTTCCTCAATGTGACTAAAATTATATTAGATACACCAGCACAACAAATATCTGGGGATACGTTGCCTTCGTGTCCTGTGAAAGGGACTCCCGTTGAAAGGGGTATCCCGGTGTCGCTGATTGGCTGGAAGTTCAGTAGTGGCTGAAGTGACGTCTTGGGAAGCCCGTGGTTGTTGGGCGTTGGCTGAAAGTGCAGAGTCGTGTGCGCTGGTTGAAGTTGAACAGGCACCCGAGGTCAGGCGTCGGAGACTTGACGTTACAAAACTTAACTCAGAACACGAAACTATCAAACGGAAAAGAAAAGAAATAAAGTTTGACGAGACAAGGTTGTGTTCCTTCTCATCGTGGCTAAGTAGCAGCAGGCGTGCAGGCTGAAGCACGCAGAACCGCGCTCAAAGAACAATGACGATTAACCGCATGGCTAGATGCTACAAGCTAGCCGAAGCATAGCTAGAGACTAGAAGCAGACACTAAAAGCAGACTAAAAGCAAGGCATGACTGATAGCACAAGCAATGCTAGAACTAAAAGCAAAGATTTTACGATGTCCTAAGTATTTAAACTGGCCTGTTGGCCACACCTCAAATGTTGTCTTGACCAATCAGATATTGTCTTGGCTCGGGGGGTATCATAAATCATTTGTTTATCTTACCAAGCATGTGGTCCGAATGTTCCTGCTCTGGCAGGGTCTAATTTTGGACATGATTCCTATTACCAGGTTATGATATATATTTACAAATAAATGATTGTCAGGACAACATCAAGCAAGAAAATTCGATTATATCAATACTAGACATGACTATGTATCCTATAGTTATCAAAAGACATACACAATAAGTGATTATACATGATAGTCAAATGTGTGGGTTACACATAAATGAATATGGAGTTAAGCAATGGAACGATTCATTTATAAGTCTTTTTGAGTTCATTCTGGTTCATTCTGGGGGGGGGGGGGTCCAATGGGACTTGTGCAGTACTCTCATGGGTTTTCATGTGATGTCCAGCGTTGCATTTCAATTATGAACAACAAATTTGACAATCTCTTCGAATTGAAATTGTAAATAATTGCTCTAGTGGTGTTCATGTTGAAAGCTGTTGTGTGAACAAGTTGGTTGGTTATCTTGCTTGGTTCTTGTGGCACTAGAACTGATTTATGACTTCCTGAGGAATTCAGCTCGTGTTTCAAACATCGCTTTGATAGACTCTTTAATTTGTCTGGTTCGACTCATTTCTGTTACACAGTATTAAGCCTTTTCCTCTCACACTGACATACAGACAAAGGCAGGAGAAAATATTTCAGCTGAATAACACCATTCTCAAACACACAATGTGTGTGTGACAACTCTGTGTGTGTGTGTGTGTGTGTGTGTGTGTACTGTACTTCAAATCAATCAAATGTCATGAAGTCTTTGGCGGAAAGCTGAATGTGATTGCTGATAGGCTGTCCCAATCAGTGGCACCTGCACAATCCAATCACGTTTGACAGGGAAACAAATTGAGGGTTTCCGAGATTTTTCTTTTTTCCTTTTTTTCCATGCACACGAAGACACATTTTTTTAATCGGATAGGCGTTTCGTCCACATGGAATCAGCGTTTAATAAATGTAGATTAATAAATGTATTGTTGCATTCTTTTGTGTACTACACGCAAGGTTTATGAGCATAGTCCATGTCTTCTCCGTTTGAAGTGTATCTCTGTGGCAGAATTACAGCACCACATGCTGGTCTGGCATGTATACTACATTGTTTTGTGGTTTCATTTTTGAGACGAGGAAAATAAAAGATCAGATTTGGGGTAAGCTCCGTCTCCATGTGGACGGGGCCGAAGAAGTAACAGGTACTTACGGTTATGGATAGAAATATAGCGGAGTAAAGAGTACAATATCTGCCTCTCAAATGTACTCGAGTAAAGTCATGAGTACTCCCCAAAAATGATACTCGAGTAAAGTACAGATCCCTCAAAAATGTACTTAAGTACTGTACTCAAGTAAATGTACTCCGTTACTGTCCGGCTCTGGGAATAAGACATTGTGGAATCTGCTTCCTCCCATTCTACTTACCTTCTACTTTTCCCATTTTAGCTAGAATAGTCAATAAAGCTTTATCAAATTTGGATCGTAAAAAATCAGCAGAGTCTGATAAAATAGAAACACCTCTATTTTCATCCTCAAATATTTTAACTTCAAATGTTATTCCTTGTGCATGGAAACAGCACTTTGTTTTGCTCAGTTCATTCTAATCATGGCAAGTTTTCCCCTCATCCGGAACAAAAATCACAGATTTTAGTAGTTTTATCTGTTATTGCTACATTTATTAAAATGCATCCCTGTAGCTTAACCAGAAGAGCATGGTGCGACAACAGAGTCACAGGAAATGCATAAACATTGAGTGTTGCTTTGGATGAATAAATGTAAATGTATATCTAATTAATAAATGTTAATGTATTAATAAATGTGTTTATTTTTAATAAATGCAAATATATGTTTTATTTACGAACAAATGAATTTGCACAATGCTGTAGATTTACTGACATTTGGTCCACACTCCGCAGTCTTATTAACATTGTGGTTTGAGGCAGACTGAACACTTGTGCTAAGGGTTTGCCTACATGCTGATAGTTATTGTTCATTACTGAATGTCTTGTAATGGGAGTGGGGAAAAAAAAGAGAGACCCAGCTCCAGCTTTGTGGGTGAGTTTCTGAACTGCTTGATCTAAGAACAGCCCCAATGCTTTTCCCAAGGCAGTCAACTGTAACAGCATCATCCGTAACTGATGCTGTATTTCTGTGTTTATAAGTGTATAAATTAGAGTTAAACCTCATATTATCACTAATGTCAATGATCATTAAAATATCTATAATATATCAACTAAATGTAGCTTTTTACTATCTTGGCACTCTTTATTTTCAATGTATTCTCCTATCAGTATAATAATTTTAGCAACCTGTGTGATTAAAAATCACTTTTTATATCCAACTAACTATGTTAGAGCACCATTGCAAGTGCCCAAACACTGTATATTGTCTAGTCATATTTTAAGAGTAAATTAATTGTAATGGCCTTCAGTGTTTTTTTTTCCTCATTTTTTTTCTCATTCTTTTGAACTTGTTGTGGAGTATTGAGGGTTTATGCTTCTAGGATTATTTAATCAGCAAAACCTAATTGAGCTTAATGAACATGCTTTTTTTGTGCTGTGGCCCTGCTGACACATTCTAAGCACAATGAAATTAAGTCTGACATGTTAATTACAAATAAATTATGCATAGTATGCACTGTCCTTGGCGGGAGCTCAGGGTTAATGTCAGTGTGTTGCCAACTAACTATGGTAGAAAATGCATACAGCCAAGTGGCTGATATAATGGAGGAAGCTAGCTATGGGATCTTCTGGTGTTTGTGTGTCATGCATGCCATATAAAGGAACACAAAATGAAAATTCTGTTATTATTTACTCACCCTCATATCATTCCAATCCTGTTTAACTTTCTTTATATATTTAGTTTGTAGGTGGCTCTGTATATGTTCCTTCTCTGATTCAGATATTTTTAGGTGCTCTGAGTTGGAGATATATTGATTGTTTCATGTGGTGCTGCTGTTAACTCACTGGTCTACCAAGTTTCATCAGTCTTGAACACGTTAGTGCTTCTAATGTCATGTGGATAGTTTTTTGTGTGTTAGAGAAAGCCAACATCCCTCTTTCACATTTTTTTATTTTTCTATAGGTTTATTTTAACAAATTATCATGCACCTTCATATAAATTATTACGCACCTGCAGCCCTACATAAAATATTTTTCACTTAAATAACAAATTAAGATGACAAAACGAAAACACGCACTGAATACTTCGATGTGTTTTGAAGAACAGTATGTTTCCTCAGGCATAAAAATAAAAATTAGGTCTACCTCAGTGCACAACTTGTGTAGTTTTTATTTTAAAAATGCATGTGTCGGTGTGCTGTGGGGACATATTCTGTTGCGCAGCATGTTCCCCAGCAGAAAATACTGGTTTCTGCAATGTTGAGCTTTTTAGCCAATCACAGACATATATGTTGATTTCATGAACACAATGGCCAATCAGAGGTGTTTTTGTTCAGTGTTTCTGAGTTGTGCACACTCCTAATCCTGTCATTAGAATAAACAAACACACCATGTAAATAAGGGATTAACTGTGCAGTAGTATATAGAGCTTCATTGAATATATCTGAACTTTTTGAAATTGCAAAGAACTGAGGTGAGTGACAGCTTTTTAATGATTATAAGGGGGAGCGTTCTTCACATACTTTCTAGGCTATAATCCATTCAGAATTTGTAAACATTCACCCACGGATTCAATCTCTGATAACCATTTATCCAGTATTGCCTTTTTCCATCTCATCTTTGTTATATCGACATGTCCCCGTGAGTTAACAAATATGTATAGAATATTTTTCTCTAACAATGCAGCAAAAAATACTTGAAAAAAAAAATACATTTAAAACCTTTTAAACCTTTTAGCTGTATTAATGAGTCAAAATTCTTACTTGTGCTTAATGGTTAAACGGACAGTATGAGCATCACTACTTGCTAATAAGGACAAATTGTTTATTTAAGCATTATTATGTGTGTTCAGATGTGTTCGGTCATAACAGATTATGGAGCATTTAGTAATAGTTACAATATGATTCGTGAGTACATTGGTCTCTGTCTGTTCAACAGCAGCTGGTCTGGAAGACATTTCTTATTAATGTGTTAAACTGCAGATGTCAAGGTTTCAAGCCTTTTTCAAGGGGTTTTGCTTTTCATGAGTCAGTGTTTGCTACAGAACACTGCTCTTGCATCAATTCAAACTGTTCAAATGCCCTGACAATTGTGCATTACGATGTGTTAAAAAGTGATGCAGTTTTGGTAAATGTTAGGGATTTAAATATTTAAATTAATAGTGTTGTAAGGGAATTACAGTTAAAACCCAAGGACCAGATATGATGAATGAAGACCAGGATTCAGAGATGCGTTTAATTAAAGAAAAATTTACTGAAGAACATGGTTTGCAGTTTCATCAGCAGAAGTCAGCTTAACTCTCGATGGAGTTCGTAGGCTGCTCTGCGTACAATTCAAAAATAACAACAATAATACTCTGACAGAGGATACTAATTGCATCAATGCATAAAACAACAAAATTCTGATTGGTTCCAAAACCTAGATAAACATAGTTTCCGCATATGGACGTAAATGATGCAAACGTATCTTCTGACAACTATTTTGGTGATAAGTGATCCGAGGTCAGACGCAATATATTTCTCCAAACATGTATATCTGATACGCTGGACATCAGCAGTTGAATGTTTGTCCTGGGACTGTCTGAGCTTCTCCCTGTACAGACAGATACTAACACATATACGCAGAAAACTTATCAGAACTTGAAGGCCACCATGCCCTAGCTAGAATTTTATCAGTATGGTTCTTTACACACACACACACACACACACACACACACACACACACACTATGAAGGCATCATCTTCGAGAGTAGAAGTACAGCATAAAGCAGGATTCTTTAATATCTCATAAGCACACATAAGGTTACACATTTTACTCTTGCCATAACTTGATTAATAGTCAAACAAGAAATAATGTAAAAATATAATTAAAATCAATATAAAGTATATGGCAACTCTGCATTCACTCTTTCAGTGTAATGTTGTTTAAATTAAAATTAAAATGTAGTTTATTATACAAATTGCAAATGGCCGTCCCTTACTACATGTTGTTTTTTAAACAACCAGTCATGATGATACTGATTTTTACTGAGCTTTTACTGAAGTATTACGAAACTGTTCTTTGCTTAATTTCAAGTATCACGTGATATTCAGTAAATGAATCAGGTGATGATTCAGTAACCACTTGGAGGGATACAGTGAATTCATTCAGTGAAGGATTTGTTTTTTACATTTAAGATGATTTGTTGATGCTGGTGGTGATGGTGGTGAAGCACTAAGAGGCTTTTAGGTTGAGTCACATATGTCATAAACAGTAGGACCATGCTGTGTGATTGCAAATCTGGGCCATGTGTTGGGAGGTCTATTGGTTTCTCAGAGGAAATGAGCATGGCAGTCAAACCAAAACATAGAAAATCCACTTTGAAGTTGCTAGTTGAGGGAAGATCCTTGAGAATCATATGTGCCTCGTCTGAGGTACAGTGCTAATAAAACCTATAAAAACAAAAGCATTATAAATTTACATATACATGTTACACATACAGTGTTTGCCTTGTTACTGCTTATATAGTCAGTGTACAGTATAGAGATGTTTTTTTTTTTTTTTTTTTACCATTTTTATTGTAGAAAGTTGGCTTAAGATTTTAAGACATCTTTTTTGCTTAATTAAGAAAAAAAACTTTAGCATATAAAGTAGGAACAGCGGGGAATGGGTTGCTCAAAGCACTGTTGCTCTACACAGTATGTTTGAGTGCTGAATACAAATGAGAATGTTAGAAATAATTGTTATTTTGCTGCTTTGCTCAGGCTGGGGTAAGACAGGCGCATCAGCACTGCAAGTGCAGACATAATCTTTTAAAGAAAAACAAGAGATTTAGTCAACTAACATACAGTATGAAGTACACATATAGTACATGACATGTGTTTGTAGTGCTAATAGCAATGCTAGTAGTGCTAACTATTTGTGACTTATCACAACAAAAAATCACCAGAATAAATACATGTAGGTAGAGTCGTATTAAAACAAAATAGACACAGTCATTTGCTGCCTTGTTTGTAGCAGTGAAAAGAACAAGATATGTTTGGAAGATTGTTGTTGATGGGCCAACAATTTTCAAGTAGATTTAATCAAGACTTTTTGGCTTTCTTTGAAACAGATCAGTTCTGTCGAATCCCTTTGTTATCATTATTTTTTTTATTAAATCTGAACATGTGATTTCCTGGAAAATGTCATTAAAGCACCAGTTTGACATTCTGGAATGTGAGTGTGCTTGGTTATCTAAATGGCAACAAGTTCAAACTTTCTTTAACTTTTATTGTTATCCACAACCATTTAACTTTTAACATTTCACATTAATTACACACACTTATAATGTAAACATATGTATAAAGAAATCACACGGCATGTATGAACACAGTTTGACACAGTTACAGTGCCCTAAGGGAGATTAATAAGACATACAGGGTGAGGTTGTTTCATCCCAGACCCGCCGTCTTCCTTTTACAGCCCTAATAAATTTGAGGTAGAGAGAGAGAGAGAAATGTATGTTGGGTTAACTCTTGAGCCCTTTAAAAACAGGAAATGACAACACTCTTGCCTGTTCTTGTGGATTCCTTAAAAGGATTTTTATGTAACACTGAGCATTGCTGTTAGAGTGCATAAGAGAGCAGATAACAAAGCAGAGAGTTTACTTTTTGTCTGTTAATGCCATTTCAGTGGATGCTGGATTATTTATCATGCATACATACAAACACATAAACTTTCATAACCTTTTGTTTGAGAATGTCTGATATGTGTATAAAGAATAAGTGACTCTCCCTTATGTGAAATGAAAATGTGATATATCAAAAATGTCATGTAATAAGATTTTATTTAATTTTTCTACGAAAATCATGATTCATGATTTTAAAACGATTCTTTGTTATGTTTGTTTTGCTATTTTGCAAGTTGTCTGAGCAGTACTGCCAAACTAGTTTCCCTATTTACCACGGTAACAACCTATGTTCCCTACGGTAACAACATATGAAATAAAAAACAATGGTAGATAGATATTTAGGCTAAAGTGGGCAAAGATAAACATCTTTGTCATTATTTTATATTTGTTGTTAAAAAAATAAGAACAAAGATATATATTATCAATACACATAATATAAAAATAAAACAAACAGTTCTTTATTTTTCAGTTACCGTTATGTGTATTTAGCAGTAGCAGTCAAGAAATTGAATTAAATCTAAAAATAAAATGCTATATATACTCACTGTATAATTTATACAGTGATATATACATATTATACATATTACAGTTCTTCAGTTAAGTGCAATGAGTGATTTTTGTCTTTGTGAGAGAATTTTTTATTTTTTGGGGTGAACTATCCCTTTAATGACAAGCGGCAGCATGTTTAGTACTAGTCTGCTGTCACTGTATACATCTAATATACTGGCACGCATGCATTTTTCTCTTGACTGTGTTGCTTGTGTTGCTTGGAGACGCATTACAATTCTGATACTGCTCTTAGTATTTTGATATCATACACTGATCTGTCTGCATTAATTGCATCACTTCAAAATGTATTTTATTTTTAACTGATGGAAAAAGGCTTTGGTTAGTGTAGTGACCAAGAACCTGATTGTCACTCTAGTTGAGCTCCATGATCATATGTGGAGATAGGAGAAATCTACAGAAGGATGAACATCTCTGCAACACTATACCGATCTGGGCTTTATGGCGGTGTGGCAAGACTTAATCCTCTTTTCAGTGAATTCCTCTTTCACAACTGGTCAAGGAGGCAAGCAGGCAGATTCAAACAAGCAGGTGAGTTTAAGGCAACTGAGGAGAAGCTTCCAACTTAGGAGAATCAAAGCTGAATTGATCAATAGAAGCAGAGTTATCTGAGCTGAAAATTCTAGTTCTTCAATAGACAGCCGAGACTTCCAGGATCGACAGGCTGACAGGTAGCCAAGGGATCCTCTTGAGAAGCTTGTAACCTTGAGTGGTGAGTGTGTATTTGAATGGTGTGGTAAGTGGATGCAGGTGGCCTTGATAACCAGGTGATTGTGAACGGGTGTAGGAGGCTGGTTTGTCTGGTGAGGCATTTGATTCCTTGACACTACACAACTTGTAAAAACATTTTTTGGAGCATAACTATAATTTACAGTAAGATAAAATTAAAAATGTATTTCTGAACCAAATATTTGACAATCCTATATGCTATGCTGTGCTGTGCTGTACTATGTAATGCTGTGTTATGTTGTGTTATGCAATGCTATGTTATACTTTGCGTATCATTTTGGTTGTGATTGCAACTAACCAGTATATGTTCATTCTGAGACAAACACGCCTTTATGGCTCTGCACTCATTTAGTTAATTGCATTTGCTTGTCAGCTGAAGCTTTTATGTGAAGAGGGGATTACTGGAATGACTTTACTGATATACACGCCATGTCGTGACATTTCTAAATATCTAAATGCTTGTCCCTTCAAATTAAATGCTTGTGGCAAATTAACCAGTGCCCTAAAGAGCAACTTTATCATACATTTTATCATGTATGATGCTGATCTTTAATCCTTCTTTGACAATGTGTATTTGACTTATGTTTCTGTTATTCTACACTGTCAGTAATTTCCTAAAATTGTATTATTCTGTTTTTGTATGTGTTTGTAAGCTGACTTGTATGTGACATAATTCATGTGTTTTAGATCCTTTTATGATCTAATGTCACCTTCCACTCATTAGCACTTTAAATTAGCAGGATGTTTAGCAGGTCAAAGGAAATAGAGCCTTTTGAAAAAAATGACTGGTGTGACTGAGCAATGCAAGATAATGACCTGCTCTGTGAGAGAGCAGGAGATGGATGAGGTTAAATGGTGAGGACGACATTAATTAAAAGCCATTAAGCAAAGGACGAATAACCTACTCTTAATTATGCGCTGCACACACAAACGCACTAGTTTAAAAATGAATGTGTCTATGAATGCGACTGCTTCATATGAACTGTGCTAAGATATTAGATTGGAGTATTCAGTGTTTTAGAGGTACACAGCTTTGTTTTAAGATTAAAGCAAGCAGCCACACAGTGGTTTTTGAAACGGGGCAAAGAATTTTGGTGTCCGTGTCAAGAAAAAAAAGTAACTTGTAGAGTTGTCATTGCTTGTGGGGGTAATGTTCATATCACATGTTTTACATTTGGCAGTACATTCAAGCTATACATGAATGTACTGCCACAGAACAGATGTGAAGTTAAACTTGTCTTCATTCTGTTCATCATAGCATTATACTAAAAATGATGTTCTGAAGCTGTTTGTGGTTGGAGCATGTGTTTGGGGTCTGTGTTTAGCTGGGTTAAGTATACCTCTCTGTGTATATGGTTAGTAAACGAAACCTTGTATCACCCTAGGCAAACCGGCCCATCTGTATTCTGTCATTATTGTCAGCCACAGACCATACAATGTACCCAAACTATCACCCAGACATACACTATGCAATACTCTATGCACTCAAGTACTGTACATACACATAACTCAATTATGTGACACTATCCGTCATACTAAAACAAAGTAGAAAATAAATGTTTCCATGAAATTAATTTTCTCCTGGTACAGTATGTATGCCGTGTCCAATTGTTTATGCATGTGCATGGACTGTAAGTCTTTATGAAAACTCTATGAGACAGATGTGGATATGTTTTTCCATCACTGTAAGCAGCTGTTTACTGCTGATACCAATAACAACCATGCTGTAAGTCCGTTCACCTTTAATGTACATCAATACTGTCTGTGAAAATTTGGTTACATGAATATATATAAACCATATCATTTAGACTTTTTGTGATGTTCCCTAGGTTTGATAAAGGTGAATGCTATGATCATTGATTACTTTTTCGTTCTTTCACATGTAGAGGTTTTTTATGTCAATCAAACTCCTCTAGACTTCTGTAGCTATATGTCTGCACTGTACATTGGAGTGTGTTTTAATGGTTTTGACCTTTAAAGTGCCCTGTGAATGCTTCTGAACCCCATGACCCAGGCACCCCTCAACCAAATGCCAAACACCTTATTGGTACCTCGTATTATTATTATTGTATTAATGTATACTTATAATAGTATTAACATACTATTGTACGTTTTCTTTTGTTCCAGAGCAGTGACTCAAGATGCATATGGTCTATTAACTTTTGTTTTTCGCCTTTTTTTTTTCATTTGTTCTCTCCCTCTGGCTGTCCTCAGATTAATTAAGAGTAATATATCAGTCATTATGATCTTTTTAGGCATTTTAATTAAAATCTTTGGGTGAATTTCTCCTTCTTTCTCTCTCTTTCCTCTCTTTGTCACACACAAACCGGTTCCAATTCCTTGTAGCAGAAATGAGTCGAACCAGACAAATCAAAGAGTCTATCAGAGCTGTGTGCATTGAAACGAGAGCCGAACTCCTCAGGAAGTCATAAATCAGTTCTAGTGCCACAAGAACCAAGCAAGATAACCAACCAACCAACTTGTTCACACAACAGCTTTCAACATTAACACCAATAGAACAATTATTAACAATTTTAATTCGAAGAAGAGATTGTCAAATGTATTGTTTGTGATTGAAATGCAACGCTGGACATCACATGTAAACCCAGGAGATCATGTTAAATACTTGCATTGACTTCCCCCATCCAGCAGAACCAGACTGAAATTCCTAAGGGGGAAGGGCTTTAAACCTTTGTCTTCACAGAAAAGTCCCTTTGCCAGAGAATGGCAAAGAAACTGCTTGTTGAACATTATATATGGACCAGAATGAACTCAAAAAGACTTATAAATGAATCGTTCCATTGCTTAACTCCATATTCATTTATGTGTAACCCACACATTTGACTATCATGTATAATCACTTATTGTGTATGTCTTTTGATAACTATAGGATTCATAGTCATGTCTAGTATTGATGTAATCGAATTCTCTTGCTTGATATTGTCCTGACAATCATTTATTTGTAAAATATATCATAATTGTGTTATAGGAATCATGTCCAAAATTAGACCCTGTGAGGCAAGAACCACATGCTTGGTAAGATAAACAAATGATTTACGATACCCCAGACCCAAGACCATATCTGATTGGTCAAGGCAACATTTGAGGGGTGGCCAACAAGGAAGTTTAAATACTTTGGACATGATTAAAGTCTGCTTTTAGTCTGCTTTTAGTTCCAGCCTTGCTCGTGCTATCAGTCATGCTATTAGTCATGCCTGCTCTTAGCTTTTAGCTTGTAGCTTTGCTACCTAGCTTTAGCCTGTAGCATATAGCCATGCGGTTAGTCATCATTGTTCTTTGAGCGCGGTTCTGCGTGCTTCAGCCTGCACGCCTGCTGCTACTATGCCACGATGAGAAGGAACACAACCTAGTCTCGTCAAACTTTATTTCTTTTCTTTTCCGTTTGAGAGTTTCGTGTTCTGAGTTAAGTTTTGTAACGTCGACCTCGTCTGCGAGTTTGAACTCCAACCAGCCACACAACTCCAGCTTCAGCCAACGCCCAAGCACGGGCTTCCCAAGACGTCACTTCAGCCAACTGAACTTCCAGCCAATCAGCGACACCGGGATACCCCTTTCAACTGGAGTCCCTTTCACAGCAAACGAAGGCAACGTATTCCCAGATATTTGTTGTGCTGGTGTATCTAATATAATTTTAACCCCATTGAGGAACTCAATGCGAGCGCTAATTACGTGATTGATGGTTGTTCATGTCTATGCAATTTAACGTATTGCTGTAAACTTGGAATTCCATATTTCCATTCTCTTAAACTCATCTTTCCCTAACTTTCGACCTTCCTGCAACTTGTGTGAATGTGTGTGTGCGTGCCTTTATGTGTTAGATTAGTTTATATGTCTTAGATTTATCTAATAAAGCCTTATTCATATTGAAAAGAGAAGTATCTTGTGTTTTGTGCTTACAAGTTAATGTCTTAAACTGCCGATCTTGTTACTGTGCTAATTGATAGTGTTTTCACTATAGTTTGGATATTAGTATCCAGCGCAGATTTGATGTTAAACGGCTCGTTCACTGAACCGCAGGCGCGTCTCCGTGAACAGCCGTGAAACAGTGATTCTGTTCAAATTCCCTTTTAAAATCTTAAATGATTCCCTTTGAGCTAAATTGACCTGTTTCCCTTACATCCTCTTCTCCTATTAGTATATACATTTTACATTTAACTTAAATACACGTTATTGCTTCCAATTGGTTTTTATGATTCATTATTTCAGAATGTTGTCCTGTCTTCCTCTTTTTAGGAAAGTTTTTGTTGTGCAAAGTTTTTGTCGCAGTATCTGTATGTATAGCCTGATATGTATTCACGAGTTCACATCTACGTATATTAATTCAGTAAGGTTATGCGTATTTGGCGTGCTGTCCGGGTGGAGGGCTCCGAGCTCGGGATGTGGCCCGAACCCAGAGTACTCCCCCCGGTTGTGGTAAGAGTAGATGGATCTATAGTGAGGAGAATGGGGTGGAGGAGGGATGCTGAAAACTGTAAATGAACAGAGGTAGGTTCTGCTGTTATTTATGCCTTGTCATGAGTTGATTACTGGTTGGTCTCCACTTGTGTTAATCAGGTTAATGAACTTCGACTGCTTCTCCTGAACTTTGTTATAAAACTACATTTAATTCATTGGACATCTTAAGAGCTGAAAAGAAAGGTACCTTCCTCTGATAGAAAGAGAGGGAAATGTGGGACTGGATCTAGGTTACGTCCACATGAATCCAGAGCTTTCCCTATTTGATCATTTTTTTTCCTTGTCTCAAGAAATATTTGCGTCCACACGAAACCACAAAACGATGTAGTATATGCCAGACCAGTATGTGGCGCTGTAATTCTGCCACAGAGATACACTAAAAACGGAGAAGAAGACATGGACTATGTGCATAAACCTTGTGCGTGGTACACATACGAACATGGAACAATACATTTATTAATCTGTTTTAATGTTAGTAAATAAAAAGACAATCGTTCAGTGTATGTTCATGTTTTTGTTGCTGTAACGTGACATAGAGGTTGACTAGGGGCTGATGACATCATCGTTTCAGAAAATATATGGACTCGCTGTCCAAACGAAAAAGCAAAGGCGGCGTTTTCAAATTGCTCCACTCTGGGACCCGGTTTAAAAAAATATTGGTTTCACTCTCTCAAAACGGCGTATTCGTGTGGACGAAATGCCTATACGATACAAAATGTATGCGTATACAGTGAAACACGTCTCCGTGTGGACGGGGCCTTAGTCTGGCAACAAAAAGAAAGCACAAGTACGAGAGAAAGAGATCCTGTCCCTGCTGCGGTGGCTTTTCAAAGCATGTCATGGACAGACACTGATTTCCACTCAGCAACAATAAAAGTCAGTGACAGCCGTATCTTTGAATCCTCGGTCCGTGTACGTTTTGATAGTTTGTTTTCCAATTTGAAATGAAATAAGCAGAAACGAGAAAACGGCCCCTTTATTCGTTTTTCGTTTTTTTGAAAAAAACGAAAAACGAGATTTCGGCTTGATTTTTCGTTTTTTAGTTCAGAGACATAAAACGAATAAATGACTTCAAAATTCGTTTTCCACATGTGGGCGGTGCTAAGACGCCCCCTTCCGCCGATTGGTCAAGCAAATCTGAGCATGTGACGTCATCAGTTGTCGCTCAGGTCTGTTCAACAAAATAATAGTCCTCTAACGTTACTATGGCTACCGATTCTTAAACTGTGCAGGGCAGGTCCTGTTGGGCTTTCTTCCGTGCAACTTTACGCGTTTTACAGAAATCTTTACATCAGAAATATTAAATATTAGTCTGCCACCAGCCCGTTTTAATTAGCGGTGCGGGGTTAAATCTGTGTGTTGAAGCTGCCCTAGACAGCGCCGAGCGGGAGAGGATCAATGACCAGTGTTCGGTCAGCAGTCAGAACTTGGGTACCGATGATGATGAAATACATTTTTACTGAAAATGACCTGCGAGTATGATTGACAGGACGATAGCGGAGACAATTAGAAGCGCAATATAACGTCTGTAAAAAAAAAAAAAAAAAAAAAAAATATATATATATATATATATATATATATATATATATATATATATATTCATATAAGTGACTTTGTCTTTGTTTTTAATAAAATAATTGTGAACCACAAACCGAGCCTTCGTTTTAAAGGGCGATTTGCAAATATATTTTATTTATTTGTTATAATATGGGTATTTTATGTCACCCGTCTTATTAGTTTGATTATAGTAGGCTATACGCGATTTTCTTTTTATTATTGTACTATTTTACTGTTGTTTTTTAATTAACAATATATCATAACAACTTAAAAAGATCAAAATCTGCAGAAGATATTAACAAATAACATTGGTGTTGTCATAAGGCTAAATAGGCAAAACACATCTGCTTTACAGTGTGATGGAAATAAACTTTTCTTAAAGCGTGTTGTATGTCACCACAGCTTTATTGCCACCCTTCTATATGTGTTGTATACTGTAATAGACAATTATCCTGCAAAATGATGAGTTTTGGTAAAATAAAAATAAAAAAATCATTGCGATCATATGTCAAATTGTGTTTTGAAATTTAAATAAACAACGTAAGAGGCTTCAGGCTGTCTGATGAATTCTGTATGAACAAACATCCAGCTTTGCAGTATAGGTTGCACAGAAACAGCATCTATAAAAAATATTATAATATTATTATTATAATAATATAAATATATATATATATATATATATGTGTGTGTGTGTGTGTGTGTAAAAGCAGGAAGTCCAGTCCTGGCTGTATAATCAAACAATAAAACGAGAAACAATGAATGCCATCAAGAACATTTTTTATTCCACAGGAATTTGATCCAGTTCACTTGTTAAAGGATACTCCACTTTAAAATAAATTCTGTCATCATATACTTGCTCTTATGTTTTTTTCAATCCTTTATGAATTTCTTTCTACTCTCTGTCAGGAACACAACTGGACACAGATGCAGGTATGGTGTGAGAATTTATTCAAAAAAAAGTCCAAAAGAAAAACTCCCTCCAACTAACAAAAACAGGCCGGGAAATAATAGAAAAATGTCCAGCAGGAAAATAAGAGGCTTGAATGTCCTTTCGTAAACACCCGGCAGGGGGCGCCCGATGGCGCGGCCGCGTAGGAAGTGGAGGAGGGAGGAGAACACGAGAGAGCCCGTCACGGAGCAAACCAAAAACACTTCTGAGGAATAAACAAAAGAGAACTGGAGCGCTGCTGGAATCCCTTGTATCCTCTGGTGCTCTTGGAAGGGTTAAATATAGAAAAAGATTTTGGAAAAAAATCCAAGTCCAGGCACTCAATAGGATGCAAAAGTTAAAAAGCGGACTTCTGAGGAATGTAGGGGTCCGGTCTAGTAAATGAGGGAGGGGAAAAAATAGAAAAAGCAAAACAAAACCAGTAGCAGCAGACAATGGCACGACAGAGCAGGACTAGACAGAATGACTACACATGGGCTGTAGTCGAACGACGATCTGGCACCGATTGGCGCGACAGACGGGAATAAATAGAGGAAGAGATGGACAAACATTGAATGCAGGTGAGTGGATTCAAACAATTAGAAGCGGAAACTGTAGTAATGAGGGGGAGGGAGGAACGCCACAGATAGGTGCAAGACGAACGATCAAAACCAAAACAAAACACCATGTGCACATGAAATGACGACATAAACAAAAACACACACCGAAAAACAGGGTGATCAGACAGCTGACATGACAGTACCCCCCCTCTGACGGACGCCACCAGGCGCCGCAGGAAGGGGCTCACCTCGTCGCCGGTAGAAGTCCTCGACCAGTGTCCGATCCAGCTCCTCTCCTCTGGGCCATAGCCCTCCCAGTCCACAAGGTATTGAAAGCCCCGCCCCCTACGTCGGACATCTAGCAACTTCCTCACCGTATAGACCGGGGAGCCATCCACTAGACGGGGGGGAGGGGGGGTTGGGGCAGATGGAACAAGATGGGAATGGAACACAGGTTTAACCCTGGAAAAATGGAAAACAGGGTGTACCCGACCAAGCGTGGTAGGGAGCTTGAGCTGCACCGCCGCCGGACTCAGGACCTTGGTGATCCGGTATGGGCCAATGAACCTGGGTGCCAACTTGCGTGAGGCTACCCTGAGAGGCAGGTCCTTGGTGGAAAGCCATACCCTTTGACCACACACATAGCGGGGGGCAGGAGTCCGGTGACGATCGGCCGCTGCTTTGGTCCGCCTACTAGCCTGGGCCAAGGCCGCCTTAGCTTTCTTCTAGGTGCGTCGACACCGTCGGACAAAAGCCAAAGCAGACGGGACCGCAGCTTCGGGTTCCTGTGTGGGAAACAAGGGAGGTTGATAACCAACAGAACACTGGAATGGGGACATACCTGTGGCAGAAGCCGGAAGGGAGTTATGGGCGTATTCTACCCAGGACAGCTGTTGACACCAGGAGTTGGGATTGTGGGATGCCAGGCAGCGAAGAGTGCGTTCCAAATCCTGGTTTGCCCGCTCGGACTGCCCGTTGGTCTGGGGATGGAAACCTGATGACAGACTCGTAGAGGCCCCGATCTGCCGACAGAACTCCCTCCAAAACCGAGAGACAAACTGGGGACCCCTATCGGAGACCATATCGACCGGAAGACCATGAATCCGGAATATGTGATCAACCATCACCTGAGCAGTCTCTTTGGCAGAGGGGAGCTTGGGAAGGGGAATGAAATGGGCCGTCTTAGAGAAACGGTCCACCACCGTAAGAATGACGGTGTTACCCATGGATTCTGGGAGGCCAGTGACAAAATCAAGGGCCAAATGTGACCAGGGGCGGGAAGGGATGGGCAACGGGTGGAGCAGACCAACGGGGGGCGCATTGGAAGTCTTGTTCTGAGCGCACACAGAGCAGGCAGCCACGAACTGCCTGACATCCTTGGCCATGGATGGCCACCAAAATCGCTGACGGATGGCAGCCAGCGACCTCCGGACTCCTGGATGACAGACTAGCCTGGACGAGTGACCCCACTGGATCACTTCAGAGCGCAACTTGGTGGGAACAAACAGATTACCCGCTGGACCCCCCTTCGGCACAGGACCCTTAAGTAGAGCCTCCTCTACTCGTCTCTCGATGTCCCAAGAGAGGGATGCCACCACCACCCCTTTGGGCAAGATGGTGTCTGCAGACTCCCTCCCCTCAGGAGCCTCGAAAAGACGAGAGAGTGCATCGGGCTTGATATTCTTGGACCCGGGCCTGTATGACAGGGTGAAATTGAACCGACCAAAGAAGAGGGCCCAGCAAGCCTGTCGGGAGCTTAGCCTCCTGGCCGAACGGATGTACTCGAGGTTCTTATGATCCGTCCAGACCATGAAGGGCTGAGCTGCGCCCTCCAACCAGTGACGCCACTCCCCCAAAGCCAGCCTGACTGCCAACAACTCCCGATTACCTATGTCGTAATTCCGTTCTGGGGGACTCAGGCGGTGGGAGAAGAAGGCACAGGGATGCACCTTACCATCTTCGTGTGACCGCTGAGATAGGACCGCGCCCACACCGACATCTGAGGCATCCACCTCAACAATGAATTGACGTTCAGGGTCTGGAATAGACAAGACAGGAGCAGAGATAAAACGGGACTTTAATTTATCAAAGGCCTCCTGTGCCCCAGTATTCCACTTGAACAGTACCTTGGGAGAGGTGAGTGCCGTTAAAGGTGCAGCAATCTGACCAAAGTTCCGGATGAACCGCCGATAGAAGTTGGCAAACCCCAGGAACCGCTGCAGAGCTTTACGAGAGTCAGGAGCTGGCCACTCGGCAACGGCCCTTACCTTACAGGGGTCGGCTTTGATCTCCCCTGCCGAAACAACGAACCCCAGGAACGGAACCGATTGGGCATGGAAAACGCACTTCTCCGCCTTAACATAGAGCTGGTTCTCCAGCAGCCGTTGTAACACCTGGCGAACATGCTGAGTGTGTACCTGCAGAGATGGGGAAAATATCAAGATATCATCAAGATACACGAAGACGAATTGATTCACCATGTCTCTCAACACGTCGTTAACCAGGGCCTGGAAGACAGCTGGGGCGTTGGTCAGACCAAATGGTAAGACCCGGTACTCAAAGTGTCCCGTGGGCGTGTTGAAAGCTGTCTTCCACTCATCCCCCTCACGTATACGAACCAGGTGGTAGGCATTTCGAAGGTCCAGCTTGGTGAAGACCTTGGCTCCCTGCAATAGCTCAAAGGCAGACGACATAAGAGGCAAGGGGTACCTGTTCTTAATAGTGATGTCATTCAGGCCTCGGTAATCTATACAAGGACGCAAGGAGCCATCCTTCTTCTTGACAAAGAAGAAGCCAGCACCTGCAGGAGATGAAGAGGGTCGGATGAGACCGGCTTTGAGGGATTCATTAATGTATTTGTCCATGGCCTCTCTTTCAGGGCCTGTAAGGGAAAACAAGTGACCCTTGGGCGGAGAAGTGCCTGGGAGGAGCTCAATGGCACAGTCATAAGGACGATGTGGAGGTAACAAGGTGGCCTGGGACTTACAAAACACCTGGCACAGGTCGTGGTACTCCACTGGGACCCCCTTCAAATCAGCAGCCTCCACCTGTAAGACAAGACACACAGACACAGGAAAAGAGGCAGCACCCAAAAAAGACGCATGACAAAACTTACTCCAAGACAAGACAGAGTTGCTCGACCAATCCACGTGAGGGCCATGTTGCACCAACCACGGGTGCCCCAGGACAATGGGAGCACTCGGGGATTCAAGAAGGTACAGCGTGGTTACCTCACGGTGATTGCCCGAGACTATTAGACTGACAGGAGGGGTAGCATAGGAGACAGTGGTGATCAAAGTGCCATTCAATGAACGGGCAGGAATAGGTTCAGGAAGAGGAATGACAGGAATCCCCCAACGGGTGGCTAGGGAGAGGTCCATAAAGTTGCCCTCAGCTCCCGAGTCAACCAGTGCTGCACAGGAGTTAGAAATATCACCAAAATGAATTGAGACAGGAAGGAGAGTGCGAGAGGAGGGGGAATGCAATAAAGGGGTAGCGCTCACCAGGATCCCCCTCTTTACTGGTGAGCCTTGACTTTTAACGGACAGCCTGCTGCGAAGTGACCGGACTTGCCACAATACAGACATAGCCCTTGGGTGAGTCTTTGCTGCTTCTGTTGCGGAGTGAGCCGAAGGCGCCCCACCTGCATAGGCTCCGGCTCAGTGGTTTCGGTGGGGGAAACAGGTGACGACTCCTCGGTCCTCCAGGGTGGACGAACTGCCAGGCGCTGACGGCGGCGGCGAAGGCGACCCTCGATCCGCAACGCCATATTAACGAGATCGTCAAAGTCCCGTGGCAAGTCCTGAGTGGCCAGCTCATCCTGGATGTCATCATCAAGCCCTGCACGGAACATAGCTCGACAGGCCCCCTTATTCCAATCGCAGGTCGCTGCCAGAGTCTTAAAATGAATAGCGTAGTCCGTTACTGAGCGACCCGCCTGACGGAGCCGTGCTAGCTGGTCAGCCGCTTCCTGACCTCTGGCAGAGCGGTCAAATAGCCTCTCCATCTCCTGGCGGAAATCCTTAAAAGAGGCGCAACAAGGGGCTTGAGTCTCCCAGACGGAAGTACCCCAGTCTCTAGCTTTACCAGTTAGAAGAGTCAATACATAAGCCACTTTGGACATCTCAAGAGCGTATGTGCGTGGCTGCAAGGCAAACACCACCGAACACTGGGACAAGAAGGCCCGGCAGGAATTGGGGTCTCCATCGTAGGGTGGTGGGTTATTGCATCGGGGCTCAAGCTCATGGCGAGGAAGATGGTGAGCTGCACCACCCTTTGCAGCCTCTCGTTGCAGTTCTTGGATGCGGGTGGTCAGCTCAGCCACTTGGTTGGTTAAGAACTCCACCTCCCTTGTGGTGTTCGTCAATCTGGCTTCGTGCTGGCCTAAAAGAACACCCTGCTGGGTGACTGCGGTTCTGACAGGATCTGCGCCTGCTGTGTCCATCTTGGCCAGATCGTTCTGTCAGGAACACAACTGGACACAGATGCAGGTATGGTGTGAGAATTTATTAAAAAAAAAGTCCAAAAGAAAAACTCCCTCCAACTAACAAAAACAGGCCGGGAAATAATAGAAAAATGTCCAGCAGGAAAATAAGAGGCTTGAATGTCCTTTCGTAAACACCCGGCAGGGGGCGCCCGATGGCGCGGCCGCGTAGGAAGTGGAGGAGGGAGGAGAACACGAGAGAGCCCGTCACGGAGCAAACCAAAAACACTTCTGAGGAATGTAGGGGTCCGGTCTAGTAAATGAAGGAGGGGAAAAAATAGAAAAAGCAAAACAAAACCAGTAGCAGCAGACAATGGCACGACAGAGCAGGACTAGACAGAATGACTACACATGGGCTGTAGTCGAACGACGATCTGGCACCGATTGGCGCGACAGACGGGAATAAATAGAGGAAGAGATGGACAAACATTGAATGCAGGTGAGTGGAGTCAAACAATTAGAAGCGGAAACTGTAGTAATGAGGGGGAGGGAGGAACGCCACAGATAGGTGCAAGACGAACGATCAAAACCAAAACAAAACACCATGTGCGCATGAAATGACGACATAAACAAAAACACACACCGAAAAACAGGGTGATCAGACAGCTGACATGACACTCTCAGTCCAGCCTCTCTCATTGTTAAACCATGGTTTATCACATGATCGACTACTGTAGCCCTAATCTCATTCGAGACCACTCTTCTTGTTCCTTGTCCTCCATTTCTGACTCGTCCTCTTCCTTCCCTTGCTCCCCTTCCAACTCCTCTTAGTCGAACTCATCCTCTGGCTCTCCCTCCAACTCCTCTTACTCTGTCTGCATTGTTTGCATCTATTGTCCAAAACCTATTACTTGACCTTTGGCCTATTTATAGGCCACTAGTAAAGTCATGATTGGTTGTTGTTAAGTAAAGCAACAAGTGTCTGCACATGTGAGGAGTTAGTGTGAGGCACGGATGAATTAGTGTGGCATTTTGATTGGTTGTGTTTATAAAAGGAAATAAAGAAACTTCCTGTCAGATTTTTGTGTGTTGTATAGAAAATTGTGTGTCGTGTTTTGCAAAAAGTGTTTAACGAAATTGAAAACTGAGTAAAAGGCCAAACATTTGTGTATGGTTTTGCAGATTTAGTGTGTGGTTCTGGTGTCTGAGTGTCTTTAGAAATTGGTTTTTAGAAATTGTGTGACAAGTAATAATTTTGTGTAAGCAGTTGAAAAAAAAACTGTAAGCATTTTAGAATATTCCCTTGCTTTGATAATAAATTCTTTGCTGAAATGTATTAGCTTGTGGCTGATCTGATTGATCATAAATGGGCAAGCAACCACAATTTTATCTTTTTTACAAAGTGTTGTTTTCATTTAATGTTTGCATTAGAGTTATTTAAATTAGTATTAAGCTTATTTAGATTAATTTAGTTTCTTACATCTGAAACTTATACTTGCATGATATTTTAATATACATCACAAAAATTTAAACTTGTCATTACCAAAGACAATTTTTTAAAACCTGTTCTTTATTGCAATACTATTAAAAAACTTGAACCTTAAGTAATTACTGTGATATGAAATTTTGATACTTGTACATGCCTATTACATAATTCACATTTAAACTTTGTTTTACCTGGAATCCGGTGAGCATACCAGGACTGCACCACACGGTCAAGACGAACTGTAGTAACCTGACAAGATAGCGCAGACACGCAATAACGTTTCAGGTCATCTTCCATGTCCAGTTCCTCCTGGTTCACTAATTGCATCAGTGCCCCTTTCACTGGATAATTCACTCTGTTATTTAATTCAGGACATATTCTTTAAATTGTGTGATTCTGTTTATTTAAAAGGAAAAAAAGGAAAGCAATTAGACTAGCACAACAGCTACATACAGTTAAGGAAGTTAGTTTATTACATACAATCTTGGACCTCTAGAGCAGTGGATCTTAAATCTGGTTGCTTTAAGGAGGTATTTCTACCTGATTCTACATAGAAATTCTAATGTCGTCGTTGTGACCTACTTCAATCAGTTCGTTGAAACATAAAACAGGGAAAAGCTGTTATAACCTAATTGAGTTACATTGACTTAACATACAATTTCCATTAATGCTTGCTCAGGATGGAATGTGTCTGTCTCCCTTTTGCTATTTTTAGTTCAAGAACGTTTCCTCTAAAAATTGTAATGTTGAAAATCTTTGGATGTAAATTATTCTACAGCGCATTCAGGAAAATCTAACACTTTTGGCAAATATTATTTCATGATAGGCCCTGTTAATTATCGCAGTAAATCTTACAGAGTACAGGCATATGTAATTGAATCAATCGACTGCCAATGTAAATGCCACAGGCCATGACTGTGTCAGAGTCAAGAATGCCTCCGATTTTGTAAATTACCTTCTATCATCTGTTAAAAGTCCCTTTCCTTATCAAATTACTGAAATTATGTTGATAAGATACATGTTCTTTTGTCTAATTAATATTATTATTATTATTAGAAAAGGGGGTTCCTAATGTTTTGGCTCATGGAGGATGCCAAAAGAGAGTGTCTGTGGATCTTTTGCCAAATGCAGTGGAGGCTGCAGACTGGTATGACCGTGAAGCAAGATCTTCATTGACACCAGTTTCAACTTTTGGGCAGAATCCATTTCAGTCAACAGAGGACCAGGTTGCTGTGGAGAGGCAGTTCTCTATGCAGTGTCCTGATATTGCATCTCTTTTTGAACGATGAGGGGGTGGTGTTGGCGCAGTAGATAAGACACATGCCTTTGGTGTGAGAGACCCGGGTTTGAATCCACTGTGAGACACCAATGTGTCCCTGAGCAAGACACTTTACCCCTAGTTGCTCCAGAGGCGTGCAACCTCTGATATATATAGCAATTGTAAGTCGCTTTGAATAAAAGCGTCAGCTAAATGTAAATGTAAATGAACGTGTTGTCAATTTCCAACAAGAAGAGTTCCAAAATGCTTTGAAAATACTAATTGATCTTTTTTGAATTCATGCTTAAGAAAGAAATTCATAAAGGATTGAAAAAAACATAAGAGCAAGTATATGATGACAGAATTTATTTTAAAGTGGAGTATCCTTTAACAAGTGAACTGGATCAAGTTCCTGTGGAATAAAAAATGTTCTTGATGGCATTCATTGTTTCTCGTTTTATTGTTTGATTATACAGCCAGGACTGGACTTCCTGCTTTTACACACACACACACACACACACACACACACACACACACACACACACACACACACACACACACACACACACACACACACACACACACACATAAATATTTATTTTAATTTTTTCATGGTATAATTATGTAATCTGCTTATTGTGAGCCTAAATTAGTAAATTGGTATTTAATCATTATCAGGGTGACTTGCTACCAACTGCTGGTGTTTTTTATATATATATTAAAAGTAGTGTTTCATGTTGTCACTTCACATTTAATAGCCTCTTAGAATGAAATTGCAATGTAAATTCACAGTGCCTCCTTTGAGCTGCAATAGACAGTGTGTAAAGTACATCTAAAGCCAGGTCAGATGCTGTTTCTGTGCCACCTATACTGCAAAGCTGGGTGTTTGTTCATACAGAGTTCATCAGACAGCCTGAAGCCTCTTACCTTGTTGATTTAAATTGCAAAACACAATTCGACATTTGCTCGCAATTATTTTTTTTTTTTTTTTACCAAACCTCATCATTTTGCAGGACAATTGTCTATTACATTATACAACACATAAAGAAGGGTGCCAATAAAGCTGTGGTGATATACAACAAGCTTTAAGAAAAGTTTATTTCCATCACACTGTAAAGTGATCTAGAGGAAAAGCAGATGTGTTTTGTCTATTGGCATACATAGCCTATTACGTGTTTTTTTATTTATGCTATTATAATCACACCGGGTCACCAACTAATGAAAGATTGAATAAATTAACACATCCTTCTTGACTCTTCAACTGAATGTGATGGTATTTAAGAAGCCTTTAACATTATGTGCTCAACATTAAATCTGTAACATGTAGCCAACATTAAAAATAGGGTTGTGCCGGTGAGGAAAATTTCCCATTGATTAGTTAACTTATGACAACACCAAAGTTATTTGTTAATCTCTTCTGTAGATTTTGATCTTTTTCAGTTGTTATGATATATTGTTAATTAAAAAACAACAGTACAATAGTACAATAATAATAAATAAAAAATCGCGTATAGCCTACTATAATCAAACTAACGGGTGACATAAAATACCCTATATTATAATAAATAAATAAAATATATTTGGAAATCGCCCTTTAAAACGAAGGCTCGGTTTGTGGTTCACAATTATTTTATTAAAAACAAAGACAAAGTCGCTTATATTAATATATATATATCGTCCTGTCAATCATACTCGCGGGTCATTTTCAGTAAAAATGTATTTCATCATCATCGGTACCAAGTTCTGACTGCTGACCGAACACTGGTCATTGATCCTCTCCCGCTCGGCGCTGTCTAGCGCAGCATCAACACACAGATTTAACCCCGCACCGCTAATTAAAACGGGCTGGTGGCAGACTAATATTAATATTTCTGATGTAAAGATTTCTGTAAAACGCGTAGAAGCACAGAAGAAAGCCCAACAGGACCTGCCCTGCACAGTTTAAGAATCGGTAGCCATAGTAACGTTAGAGGACTATTATTTTGTTGAACAGACCTGAGCGACAACTGATGACGTCACATGCTCAGATTTGCTTGACCAATCGGCGGAAGGGGGCGTCTTAGCACCGCCCACATGTGGAAAACGAATTTTAAAGTCATTTATTCGTTTTATGTCTCTGAACTAAAAAACGAAAATTCAAGCCGAAATCTCGTTTTTCGATTTTATCAAAAAAACGAAAAACGAATAAAGGGGCCGTTTTCTCGTTTCTGCTTATTTCATTTCAAATTGGAAAACAAACTATCAAAACGTACACGGACCATCCTCATTGACCTGTTATGTATAATGGGCTTCACAGAAAGACTGGGCACTAAGAATCTTTCCTCACATCGAGGGTTTAAAGGAAGAACAGTAGACCGTGATAACATAGAAACAAAGTGCATTCTACAAGTTGTGAATTTTTTCACCCTTCATTCTCACTTGGGTTGTTTGGAAGTGCAGAGAACAGCTTAGATACTCACCTGAATGAAGAGAGATGTGTGCTGGGATTATCAGTGTAATTAGGGTTGGGCCAATAGACGATGCCATCTTCCTTCGCTGATGACTAATAGACATCACAATGTTGCGCCTGCATCGTTATACTACCATACTGTAGTATTTTGTTGCACCGCACCACTTGCATCCGGTGTAGACACAGTGATTAGAATCGTTAGTTGTTTTCAGTTATCACTGGTCTTGTGGTCCAGGGTCACAAATGGTACAATCTTTCTTTCAGAGTTAAATATTTTATTATCCTAAATGTATACCTTTTGAGGGACTAACTAAGATTTGTTTCTACAAAACAGAAGCACAAAGCAAGTAAGTGAGGATGAGTGTGAGCTCTGGTTCAGGCAAGAGGAGCTGCTGCATGCTAATCAGAGGTGTTTATAAACAGAACAAACCATGCAAGCTATAATGAGTAGACAGAGAATTGAGAATCATTCTGGGTAGTTTTTGTCAAGCCTGTGTATTCTCTAGGAAAATTTTTATGTATTTAAGCGTTCATTATCTCTTAAGCATTAAAATAAACATTAGCCATCTCTGTGTGGAATGTGAATGAAGATCAACCCAAGCTGTTGAGGCCTAAACTGATTCTGTCCTCACTCAACCTCAGCTTCTAAAAACAGAGAGATTATGACTAAACCTGTTCAGACAACTGAATTGGACTTTTAGTTTAGATTAAGCTGGTGCTCGGAGAGCACTAACCCACATTCCAGGGTGAATCATTGATCTCTTTTTTGTTTTTTGTTTTTCCCCTCCTCTTTGTTTAGTCTGCTGAATCACATTATGAGGTGCTTTTGTGATTCCCATTTTGGCCGTTCAGTTGCCCTTATTTCTAGTGTACACACTCCCATCATCTCTCACATCTTTATAATGAGAGGACTAGAGAGCAAAGTAAATAGAAGGTTTAATTAAACTCTGACCACATGAGTCTTGATTTGCATAAGCATTTGGCCCTGTGTGTGTTTGTGGGTGAATGAGAAAGAGATTAGGCACATAAAGAATGACATACAGACCATAGAAGAAGAAAAGCAGACTGGGATTGACTGAGATTCTTGGCTCACAGCTGAAACCGTTTCTTTACTTTTCACCCTCGGCTCTCACAGAAACCATTTTATCATCATAACACCATACTCAGTTTAACAATAAACCAGTTGTTAGGAGTACACTGGACTGTCTGCTTGAGTACAACCACTGTTAAAGCAGGTTAATCTGGAACAAAGAATAAAGAGAAGGAGAATAAAGAAAAAAGTTATGCTTTTTGTGTCTGTATAAACCATTTGAAAATACATAAGTGCATGTAATGTTTCAATTGTGAGTGCCAGTAGTAAGACAAATGAGGTTTGTCTGGATTGGATTTGACATTATTGAGCAATGATTCTCATGACCTTCGTAAACCTAGAAAATAAGTTTTGAAGAGGGATTTCTGTCTGCATTTTCAAAAGAAACCAGCATCCTTTTTTCTGAAATGAAGCTTTGTGTATTGTAATATCAAAATGCTCTCATGCTTGTAGGATTGACTGTTGTTTTTGCGTTGTTCCAGGAGCTGCTTATTCAGTTCTTCGGGGATGGTCACAGGATGGTGATGTCTCTGTGGAGCTGTTGAGGAGGAGACGCTGGCTTCTCCAGGAGCCCCTCCCAATGGAAAGTAACAAAGCCAGTCAAGACAGTTTGAAGCCTGAGTCTCAGGATTCACCTGGTATACTGACTGATGACGACACAGACAGCAGCTCCCAAATAATGGTAGCCTTTAATCTTTAACAAAATATGATTTTTTTGGGGCCATTCATGCCTTTTTCCATTCCACTGCGCTACTTTTCATTGTTTTCCTGTGTACTGTGTAAACACATGCTTGACAGACATCTTTGACCATTATGCTTGCATCTTTTAATCTTATAGATAACTATATTAGCATCCACATCAGAGGCTTAGGTTTATTATTCTAAGTGCACACTCATCTACCGCTTCAATCTCTCAAGCTCATTATAACAGGATTAATTCTGATTGGGTGTCAATGTTTTTATCATTCATCGGCTGGAAAAAAAATGTTCTGAAAGTGATTCCAACGATATTGTTTCTCTGTGCCTTTATCGTTGTAGCTGAGGTGGGGATTCTTTAATATTGAGAACATTTTTTTTAGAACTACATCTCTTTATTTATCGTCCTTAGTGTGAACAGGCCTCAATACAATTAGTATTCAAACTTATTCCTGTATAAAACATTCATGCACATACAGTAGGTGCATCATTTACTTCACACACAACAAAGTGCTTCTGTCATTTTTTATTTTGTGAGTTTCAAAGGATTGAATTTCTGTTGCTTTTTTATGACATGGCCCCAGGCTTTAATTTTGGCTTTTAGGCTTTAGTTTCAGCCTGTGCCGCTCTGCTTTTGCGCTTTAATAGATTAAACTTTCAAAGATCACATACCTTATATTCCCCTCTCTTTAACTCTGACACATCTCTTTCTTTATGAGAATTGTATTATTTATATAATTCCATGTGGAATTCTTCAGCGCCAGAGTGTTTGATAAGACAGTGCAGACATTTTTGAACAGTTTTCTTCCTCCTAAGGTTTTACAGACAGTAAACAATCACAGTTTAAGCCAGGATGATTTCATCAATGCTCTAAGTGTCATGTCCATTAGCTCTTCTTTTGGATTGTTTTGTTTGTCATGCATCATATCTTCTACTCACAGAGCATGTGTCCATATGGAAACTCAAGTTATAATGTTTTTTTTTGTTTGTTTTTTTACATTATTATTATGACATGAAAATGACAACATTCTTAGTCACTTAGTCACCATTTTTCATCTTTTCCACTTGTTCTTATCAAGTGGATAGGGAGAACTGGGCTAAAATAACACCTATACAGGTGCTGCCAATCAAATCTCAGTTGGTTAAATTATTTGTTTGTGATGTGAAAATCAGAATGGGCTCGTGGCCCTTGATTGTTAAAAGCCTATCATAAACAAATATGGATTGTGTTGAGCTGTTTCTTCTGAGTAAATTAAAGTGATAGCTCACCGAAAAGTGAACATTTCATTCTGTTCCAGACCTGTATGATTTTCTTGACATTAAGTATTGTATCCTTTAACCGGACTGGCTGTTTGATATTTCCCTGCAGGAGGACACTGATCATAACTACTACACCTCAAAGACTTATGTCCCCAGTGACCCTATGAGCAAAAATTTATGGGTAAATATCGATCTAATGCACAAGGAGAATGTGAAGATTCATGGCATCCTCTCCAATACACACCGTCAAGCAGCGGTAAGACAGTATTCATTCATTCATTCATTCATCACTCACACACAAATAGAAAGCAGTAGATTTCTGAAATCTTCTGAAATGCAAATTATATGAAATTACAAAATTTAAGAACAATTACTGTTCACGTTCATTTTCAAATAAAAATAAATACTTAAACATCTCTTTGTGTGGATTATGAAAGTAACAGACCAAGTGTTGATCCTCAAATGCCCCATTTCTCTGAAATGGGATCAGGTTTTGGTGTGTCGCCATCCCATTACTGGAACAGACTGAGATATCCTCACATCCCACTTTCCAAACAAAAGAAACCACAGCGGACAAACACACCATATATTTAAGACAGAAGTCAAATTTATTCTGCTTACTGTTTAGATCTTTTTATAATTGCAAGCTAAACTCTGTCTTGTTTTCATCCTCAGCGGGTCAATCTCTCCTTTGATTTTCCATTTTATGGGTATTTGTTGCGAGAGATCACTGTTGCAACTGGTGGTAAGTAACCTGGCCTCTAGCATGTGATGTGTGCAGCACAACCAAAGATGAGGCTATAAGAGATCATCTTCCTGCCTCCATGCGATATGAGTATTATATAGCTAAACCAGGACATATGATCTGTATGAGCTTAAAGAGGAATATATAATTGATTGGTTCTTGCTTGTAGGCATAAGAGCTTGACTGTGAGTCACTTTGTTCTAGTGGATCAGGCTGTGTTTATCAGCTGTGAGAGGTTCCTGATATCTGGGCATGGGGATTTTTATTATGATGGTAGTTCATGTGACTCACTGCCTGCTGGAATATGTGTCTCAGATGAATGAGTGAATGAAAGATAGAAAGAGAAAACCACCATATGATTTCTCCCTATAATCACATCAGTCATCTCTCTGTGGTTGGAAACAGTGAAACACAAGTGATGTAAATATCCCAATCCCAGTGATGTTTTGTCAGGAGCAAAAAATTGTGCACCATATCAGTGATATAAGAGGTACTTTTCCTGCTTTAAAAATAGGTAATGAACAGCACAGGAAAATGCTTGCTAAATCATGAAAATCTGAGTATCTATTTACATTAAGTGGAATCAGCCCATGAACGCTTTTTGCATCAACTCTGTTGTCTGGTTAAATAAGACAAAATTGCTAAAGAAAAAACTGCTTTGGTAACTAGGATAGGAGTCCAGAGATCAAGGACAGTGGATTTAGCTTTTGATGTGACCAACTTGTTTGAATAAGCTTTTTTCAGATCATATTTGTCTCTCTGTTCCCATTTCAACTGGAAGAGGTTTATTTTAAGTACAAATGGCAAAAAATACAAATAAAATAATAATAAATTGAGAGGTGGAAATAAAGTTCCTTTGAGGACACCTATGCGGATCAGCAAGTTCAATATGGTTAAGGGTAGGTGTATGGTTGGGCTTTAGAATTAGGCACAAGTAAGGAAAAATAAGTGTGCACATTGCTATAATAAATCGATTTTGAAGATTTGTTTTTCTTTTTAATTTTCTTGGATTGTCAAATGATATGAGTCCTGGTTTTGTCTTAATTATTTTCTTTTTATTAAACTGAATATGAGTTTTTAAGTGCTCTGTGTTTACAGGGTAAGTTGGTCAGTAAAGTCCAGGTTAGCTGAATTCCTGTGGTAAGATTCGCACACAAATGTTGAAGACACATTTTAGATTATGTATGTGTGGAAGGTCCTTTCTATTTTCTGTGAGTGGGAAGGAAGGAGGCATTTATATGGCTAATTAGAGTATTAATCACTTTGGAGACAGACCAGGGCTGTTTGCCAGGATGCATAGATGAGAAAGGAGGAGACCACAGAGATTAAGTGTAGAAAGACAAGCACATGTTCATGCATTGGTGCCAAAAAAAAAAAGTTTTTATGAACAAAATGAGTAGTTTTATCTTATTTTCATCTTGAAGATTAAATTTTAAATGCCTTTTTAATATTATTCTATATTGTGAATTTGTATTGTAAAGGTTTATAGATTGTGTGTGGTTGTGTTGTGTTTTCAGGGTTCATCTACACAGGTGATGTGGTTCACCGAATGTTGACAGCCACACAATATATCGCTCCACTTATGGCAAACTTTGACCCCAGCCTCTCCAGAAATTCAACTGTCATCTATTTTGACAATGGTAAGAGACAGATGCACTGGACTGTGTGTGTGTGTGAGTGCGTGCGTGTGTGTGTGTGTGTGAGCGAGAGAGACTGAGGGTGTCTTGTCTGACAGAAATATACAATGGAAAAATATATTGGTACAGAAATTGGTCAGACCGAGTTATGTTCACATGCACACACCCATCAAAAACACTCTACCTTGACTTGAAGAGAGAAATGTGTCACTTGTTGTTTTCAAGATGCTCTTATTTACAGAGGCATACAGGATCAGAAACTGAAACTGTTATTAGTAGAGAATATAAGTATTAAACTACCTACTCATCTTTTTAAAGATGTTTTTTCTACCGTGAGTTCTAGCCTAACAGCTATAATTAATAGTTCTTTGATGAGTGTAGTAGTACCTAACAGTTTCAAATATGCAATTCTTCATCCCTTGTTAAAAAAAACTAACTTGGATCATACAGTCTTTAACAACTATAGGCCAATTTCTAAATTGCCACTTATTTCCAAGATATTAGAGAAAGTGGTTTATTCACAGTTATATTCATTTCTGAATACTCATGATATTTTAGATACATTCCAGTTGGGTTTCAGGACCTGTCACAGCACAGAATCTGCACTGCTCAAGGTTACTGATGATATATTATTATCGTTGGACTCTGGATCACATGTTGTTCTGGTTTTGTTGGATCTGAGTGCTGCCTTTGATACGATAGACCATGAAATTCTTCTTAATCGTCTGGAGTGTTGGATTGGTGTTCAGGGTATAACTCTACAGTGGTTTGCATCGTATTTAAAAGACAGGACAGTTGCTGTGAATCTGTGAGACTTCTCTTCCACATTGGCCCCTTTAGTTTGTGGTGTCCCTCAGGGGTCGAGTTTGGGACCGTTGCTGTTTTCTCTTTACATGCTTCCTCTAGGCACCATTTTTGGAAGTATGGTATTTCATATCACTGTTATGCAGACGATTTCCAGTTTTACTTTCAGGTGAGCTTAGATAAAACCTGTTCATTGGATAAAGCACAGGAATGTTACAGTGACATTAAAGAGTTTGGGGGTTATAATGGACTCATCACTTAACTTTACAAAACAGATTAGTGCCGTTGTTAAAGGTAGCTTTTTTAACCTGAGATCAATTGCTAAATAAAGCATTTTTTATCTAGTAAGGATTTAGAAATCTTTACATTGGCTTCCGGTCAAATTCAGGATTGTTTTTTAAATTCTCCTGTTTGTCTACAAGGCCCAGTCAGGCCTTGCCCCCCAGTACATCAGTGATCTTATTGTCCTTACTCTCCTTCTAGAGTCCTTAGGTCCACCGATCAATGGCTTTTAAAGGTTCCTCGTTGTAATTTAAAATCAAAAGGAGATCATGCTTTTTCTGTGGTAGTTCCCAAACTCTGGAATAGTCTCCCTTTCCATGTGAGGTCAGCTCCATCGTTTATAATTTTTAAGTCTTATTTAAAAACGTATTTGATTTCTTTAGCTTTTGAATAAGGTATGTTTGTTTTGTTGTATGATTTTAATCTTGTTATTTTTGTAAAGCACTTTGGGGCAGCGTCTGTTGTTTAGGAAATATGCTATATAAATAAAATTGCTTGCTTGCTTGCTAAACATAATGTATAAAAGATGTATAAAATGTATAAAATATTACATTTAAAATATTATTTAAATGTGTATATGTTTCATAGGAACTGCTTTGGTTGTCCAGTGGGATCATGTCCATCTCCAGGATTCTTTTAATCAAGGAAGTTTCACCTTCCAGGCTACATTACACAGTGATGGGCGAATTGTCTTTGCTTACAAAGAGGTCTGATAGATTTTTTTTAATTCCTCCATGTCTTTCATCCTTTTTTCTATTTCTCTCCCTGTCTGTGACACGGCTCTTCTGTGATTACTTCTTTTCCATCAGAGTTTGTATGATTGTGTCAGTGTCACTCTCTTTTCAATTTTCCACTTACAGACACAGTGAGGTACTGTACCATGCAATGGCAAAATGATGTAACCAGTACTGTTAAGATATTCCATTAGTTTCACAAATCATGTGCAATCAAATGTGACATACTTGAAATGCATGAATCCATTTTAATCATCAAATAAATCAATTGTTTTTAACATTCTAAAATAAAATATGTAGAATTGGAGATAGAAATTGTCAGGGTTTGTGGAAGGGATGAGGCAAGGACTCAAAACACAAAAACACAACTGGCAACTTGAGGCAGGACAGGGCAGAAAACACAATGGCAAATATTAAACAACAAACTGGCACAGGACTGCCAACACAAGGAGAATAAATAGGAAGCAAACAAGGAGGCTAATGAGGGAAAATAGGTGGCCAATAATCAGCTAACAAGGTTGGTGGGGTTAGACAGTAGACATGAGAGTACATGGCAAACAGAAACAAACAAAATAAGATCCATGTGCTCATATAAATCAAAAGCACAAGCACATGGCCAGCAAAACATTCAGAAGCCATGTGCTTGAACAAAACAAGACATGAACACGCAGCTAATGAGAAGACTCATAAAACCGACTGAGGGAAACCTGAGCAGAGTGCTACAGAAGACAAAACATAATATGAAAGCACATGGCTGATATAAGTATGAACTGCATGCTACACAGAACACCACAACACATGCGGTAAGAAAAGCGTATGGCCCCAGTGATCTCAAAATTACACTCTTAACACAACAAGACAGAACATGGAGCACGAGTGTCCGAACCCCAACACAAAACCAAAACTGAACAAGACATGAGTGCCAGGATCTGAACACCACGCTCCAATATGAAACAAGGAAAAAGGGCACGCAGAAAACAAGACATGACAGGAGTATCAGGGGTCTGTCACAAAAGATAAAACCAGGAATAAACTGAGACTGATGAGACAGAATCCTGACAGAAATATTGTAACCCTCTAGTCAGAAGACATTCTTGTAAATGCTGTTGAGATTTATTTGATTATTGCAAATCATATTCAGCCCACAAACTTCCTAACTGAATTATGCTTCTCCTTCTCCCCATGTCTGCCCTGCTCACTCCCTATCTTCCTTCTTTATTTCTTTTTTGCTTTCCTTCTTTTGATCTAGCTGTCTAACCTCACCTCCTCAGGTCAATGATGGATGAATTAACTAGGATGTGCTTTTATTTCAGGTCCCAGTGCAGATTGCAAAAATCAGCTCTGTCAATCATCCAGTGAAGGTTGGACTGTCTGATGCCTTTGTGGTGGTTCATAAGATTCAGCAGATCCCCAGTGAGTGAACATAGCAAATAACACCAATGACAAGTTGCATTGTGTAATCCAAGTGTATTTTTTTTTTTTTTTTTTGGAGATTTGAGTTGATGACTAAATTTGACAGGTGCTATTCAGCCCATCAGAAAACTGGGAATATGTTTGTTCTGACAGTCGATTACCTCTGGGTTGATCTCACAGCTCCATCCTTCTCCCCTCTCAAGCAGTCTGTTTGTCTGGTGTGCCAACAGTGAGCCCGGCAGAACCAAACCCGACAAATTTAGCAGATAGATATGCCTGAAGTTGGACAATGAGTGAGTGTGGGAGAGAACAGGAGAAGAGGATGTGTTTGCTGTCAGGACATCATGAATAGATTTTCCATAACGGCTTATTCTTTCTGAGCATATGTGTGTCTGTGTTTGTTTGTTTGTGTCTGTCTGCTGAGAAAGGGCAGAATTTGCATAATTGTGTCTGTCTGTTACAATATGAGAAAGAGGTGAAGGAGAGAGTTGAGAATGAGGTGGAGTGATTGAGAGTGTTAATAGCCTGTGTGGGTCTCGCCTCTCTTTCACTAATTAGTGTCTGGAGACTCATCAGGTGACACTGTTTAAGATGCATAAGCACAGACATGCATATCTCCAGGCATTATCAGCATGCTACTAAGGATTTTTGTGACACCCCATGAGCAAGAAATGTAATTACCCACAGGAAGAGAAAAACTGTCTACACTGAACAAGCTGAACAATAATTTCCTGTCTTAAAGTTTAGCTGCTCATTAATGTATTAATAATCCAGCGATGTAGGTTTCAGCCAGGTCAGACAGATACATCCTCAGCTGCACACACACATTCACTTTATCAGAGAGATTCTCCCCTACCGAACACATTCATCTAGAGAGGTGACACACAAAAAGCCATATACACAAACACAAACACATTGGTATCACTCTATTAGAAAGGACACTGTTTTATACAGAGGTGACCCCAACTCTTTACACAAACCTGTAGACACCAGTAAACGTAAATCAAAATGTGATTTGCATAATTTATGAGCCTTTTAAATAGCAAGGAACAAAAAATTAATACTAAAAAACGTCTAAAGCCCTATTCGGATGGGACTAGTTTTACATGGGGTCGTTAGAGAAATCTGCGTTTCACAGACGTACTTGGTGATTTTAATCCCGTCCGAATCTGCCACGTCTGTGTTTTTCTCACACAACCTCTGTGATAATTCCAGAGCAAATTACCTACCGTTTTTCAGCAAACTCAGTGATCCTCTGAGAAAACTAATCCCGTCCAAATGCGAATGTCTGTGATTGTGAACGCGTTTCCATGTGTGTTTTGGCCAACGTGAATTACCGTAGATGCTCTTACCGCGCGGATGTTTGATATATTTGCTTAGCGGCAAATAAATAATAATGAAAAAAATAATACAAATAATAAAATTAAGAGCAAGATCGCGTAAACTGTTAATACCAGCTATTGTAATATCTTGCATCAGGTAAGACTACTCACGTTCATTTATGTACTCAGTTACATAATGTTTTAATTACACTTTAATAAAAAAAAAATTTAAAAAAGGAAAACAAGTTAAACTAAAGGAACCACACATTAACATGGTTTTGCTATACTAGCCATTTAGTATTTATTGTGTAATAAAACTAAGGCAATCATTCTGAATGAATGCAATGCACGCATACAGAGCGCGTGATCTCTGTGACGCCCAGATGCACAAATCAGACCCTCCCACCTCTGTAATAAACACGGAGATACTAGTCCCGTCCGAATTGGTACATGAAAATCACAGACGTCAGGTGGTAAGAATCTAAACTCAAACGTAGTTTAGAAAACTAGTCCCATCCGAATAGTGCTTAAGGTTACGTATGTAACCCTGGTTCCTCGAAGGAACGAGACGCTGCGTCGAAAACGTTTGGGGAACGTGTCCAGCATGACGTCTCTGAATAGCGTTTATAATCAGTCCAAAGGAAGGGCGAGACGTCATAGGCGAGTGACGTCAGAGACCAGGAAGCATAAAAGCATGAGCGACGAAGCCGGTAATCAGCCTCAAAGGATGAAGAAAGCGCCAGCCAGATATGCCGGAAGTGTAGCACTGCGACGCAGCGTCTCGTTCCTTCGAGGAACCAGGGTTACATATGTAACCTTAGACGTTCCTCTTCAGGAACTCGAGCTGCGTCGGGAACGTTTGGGGAACGAGAATGCCCACGCCGCCAGACTTTCAAATCTCTGCCTAGTGTGGAAGAGCACAGCTAAAGCAAGAGAAGGAGAAGGAGCCTGGCAGAAATCGGGGACAACCCGTCCAATGGCCAAACTTCAGAAGGAGTGAGTCTTGACCCCAAGGAGAGGGGAGATCAGAGGACTCGAGGCTTAGGATAGCATCCTGATCACCGCTTAGCATAAGCTTCTTCTGGCCGGAGGCCTCAGCCTCAGCGCACCATGGAGGAAACATGTAACCAGCATGTAACCACCTTCAGGGTGGAGTGTGTCAACCCTGCGTAGATCCTGCAGGAACTCCAGCACTGTACCATCCGGGCAGTTAACTGGGTCCAGCTGGCGGTCTCCGCACCAAGAAGTGAAAAGCTTCCACTTCAAGGCATAAAGTTTCCTCATTGAGTGAGCTCTGGATTGGAGAACAGTCTCACAACCTCGGTTGAGAGACCAGAAGCTAAGAGTTGTGCCTCCTCAGATACCATACCTACAGCCTCTAAACTCCCTGCGGGGGCGCACCCTCCGCCTGCGAGAGGAGATCTCTCCTGACGGGAACCTACCATGGAGTGCCGTCAAAAAGAGAAATCAGGCCCAGGACCCATTCCCGTCCCGACCAGAACGGGGCTACTAACAGCAGCCGGACTCCGTCCCTACGCACTCTCTCCAGAACTCCCGAGAGCAGAGCAATCAGGGGAAAAATGTACAGATGAAGCCTCTGCCACGTCTGTACCATGGCGTCCAGCCCCAGTGGAGCTGGATCAGTCAGAGGAAGCCAGAGGGGACAGTGCGATGTCTCTGGAGTCGCAAACAGATCCACAGAGTCTGGCCAACCTCTCCAACTCTGATTCATCACCTCGGTGTGAAGTCGCAATTCCCCGGGCCTTTGCCCCTGCCTCAACAGGATGTCTGCTCCCATATTAAGATGCCCAGGAATGTGAACTGCTCTGAGCGAGAGGAATTCTTCTTGGGCCCACACAAGGATCTTGTACGCTAGTTGTATAAACGGCGTGAGTGCAGACCTCCTTGGTGGTTGATGTAAGAGACCACTGCTGTGTTGTCGGTGCGCACCAACACATGGTGACCTCTTAGGTCTGGGAGAAAATAACGAAGTGCACAAAGCACGGCCAGCATCTCCATGCAGTTGATTTGCCATGTCAGATGGCGACCACTCCACAGACCACGGGCAGGGTGGCCACTCATGTCCGCACCCCAGCCGGTGAGGGATGCATCCGTCGCTAGCATCCTGCGGCGACAAGGAGCTCCCAGCACCGGGCCCTGAGACAAGAACCAAGGCTTCCTCCACATATCCAAGGCACGTAGCTAGCACCGCGTAACCTTTAGCATGTGAAGTGGGTTTCCCTTGATCTTGAGCCACCACTGTAGGGGTCTCAGGTACAGCAGGCCAATAGTATTCACGCTGGACAAAGCTGCCATCAGACCCAGCAATCTCCGTGACTGCTTGACAGTGAGTGACCGGCCTTCTCTCACTCTCACGATTGCAGTGAGGATCGACTCAATCCGAGCAGGTGACATACGTGCCTGCATCGTGGTCAAATCCCACACCATGCACAGATAAGTGGTTCTCTGAACTGGAAAAAACACCACTTTCCTTGGCGTTAAGTCTTAACCCTAGCTCTTTCTTGTGAGTGAGAATGACACCTCCATGCCGAACCGTCATCTGCTCAGATTGAGCTGATATCAACCAATCGTCAATGTGGTTGGGTCGTGAAAGTGTGGGGTTGGAGTGAGAGTGCAAGGCCAGTGGAAGATCAGTATTGGTAGGCTTTTGCCCCCAAAAGCAAACCTCAGGAACTTCCGATGAAGAAGGATGGAGATAAGTGCATCTTTTGGTAGATCGTGACACACCAGTCCTCGGACTTGGCCTGTGCAGGCTTGCTAAACTTCAGTCCCCTGACTGAGAGGTTAAAAAGCACAGATCTAGAAAAGGACACAACACCTCATCCTTCCTCGGAACAGTGAAGTACCGGGTGTAGGACCCGGACTCTGCAACCCCAGGAGGGACCACCTCGATGGTCTTCGTCCTCAGAGAGAGTCTACTTCTGTTCCATTACCAGAGCCTGCTTGGGGCCCACCAGAATTGGATTCTGTGGCCTCTCACTACAGTGTGCAGGACCCACTGAGACACATTTGGCAGTAGTTTTCACGCTGCAAAATAGTCTACTAAGGGAATCAGCCTCTCAAGACTGATCTCTGGTGGCATCAGAGCAATTAGCTCGGTGCCCTGAAGCGGCGCACTGGCAGGAGACGGCCGATATAGCTGCTCTGGAAACCTCCCAGGAGGTCGCGAGCCTCTTAGCACCGCTACGTTTCTGGTCGGTAACTGAGAGAAGTGCTCGCTGGAGACTGCTGCACCCTTGAACACCGGCAGGGTTGGCAGATCGATCTCCTGAGGGCACTGAGGAGAGACGGGCCCTGAGTAATGCGGTGTACACTGCTCTTCCCCAGAGGGGCCTGCCCTCCGAGGTCCTGAGCCGCAGCATCAGGACTCTCATAGCTGAAGTCTCCTAAAAACGACGGTCCTCAGACCCACATTGTCTGCTAGGAAGATTAGACCAGACCCTGCTCAGGGCAGGACCACGTGAAGTTCACTTGGCAGGAGCTCCCACACCGCCATGTGACCTCCTAAGGGAACCAGTCTCGCGAGACTGGTGCGCCTAGAGCCACTAGCTCGGTGCCCTGAAGCGTTGGACCGGCAGGGTCGACCATACTAGCTGCTCTAGAGACCTCCGTAGAGGTAGCGAGCCTTTCAGCACCGCTACGTTTCCGGGCTGTAACTGAGAGAAGCGCTGAGAAGATCGCTGCACCTTGGAACACCGGCAGGGTTGGCAGAATGATCTCCTCAGGGCACTGAGGAGAGACAGGCACCGTGTAATGCGGTGTACACCACTCTTCCCCAGAGGAAGCTGGCCCTCAAAATGTCCTAGGCCTGGGCATCTGGGCGTTATGATGAAGGCTATCCTGCAAAAACAATGGTCCATAGAACTGCTTTCCACTAAAAGACTCCGCCTGGGAGCGCCACTTTGACTCTAGCGTCTGTGGAGTACAAAAGTGACACTCCCAGCACGAAGGGCTGGAACACGGTTGGGACTGCTCCCCACAGCAGCCCCTGACTGCCTCGACCTCCTCAGAGGAAGAGCAGTACACACGTGTTCTCACACAAGAAATTACATCCCTAGAGCCCCTGTACATCTAACTTCACATAGCCTTAGAATTAAATGTAGTCAGCAACCAGACTAGTCAACACGGTCTGTAGAAAAGACTCACATAAAAATGAAACAATGTAATACACGCATTGCCTCTGCAGCGTGCATGTCTTTATATATATATATATATACAGTTTTGTTCAAAATAATAGCAGTACAATGTGACTAACCAGAATAATCAAGGTTTTTAGTATATTTTTTATTGCTACGTGGCAAACAAGTTACCAGTAGGTTCAGTAGATTGTCAGAAAACAAACAAGACCCAGCATTCATGATATGCACGCTCTTAAGGCTGTGCAATTGGGCAATTAGTTGAAAGGGGTGTGTTCAAAAAAATAGCAGTGTCTACCTTTGACTGTACAAACTCAAAACTATTTTGTACAAACATTTTTTTTTTTCTGGGATTTAGCAATCCTGTGAATCACTAAACTAATATTTAGTTGTACGACCACAGTTTTTTAAAACTGCTTGACATCTGTGTGGCATGGAGTCAACCAACTTGTGGCACCTCTCAGCTGTTATTCCACTCCATGATTCTTTAACAACATTCCACAATTAATTCACATTTCTTGGTTTTGCTTCAGAAACAGCATTTTTGATATCACCCCACAAGTTCTCAATTGGATTAAGGTCTGGAGATTGGGCTGGCCACTCCATAACATTAATTTTGTTGGTTTGGAACCAAGACTTTGCCCGTTTACTAGTGTGTTTTGGGTCATTGTCTTGTTGAAACAACCATTTCAAGGGCATGTCCTCTTCAGCATAGGGCAACATGACCTCTTCAAGTATTTTAACATATGCAAACTGATCCATGATCCCTGGTATGCGATAAATAGGCCCAACACCATAGTAGGAGAAACATGCCCATATCATGATGCTTGCACCTCCATGCTTCACTGTCTTCACTGTGTACTGTGGCTTGAATTCAGAGTTTGGGGGTCGTCTCACAAACTGCCTGTGGCCCTTGGACCCAAAAAGAACAATTTTACTCATCAGTCCACAAAATGTTCCTCCATTTCTCTTTAGGCCAGTTGATGTGTTCTTTGGCAAATTGTAACCTCTTCTGCACATGCCTTTTTTTTAACAGAGGGACCTTGCGGGGGATTCTTGAAAATAGATTAGCTTCACACAGACGTCTTCTAACTGTCACAGTACTTACAGGTAACTCCAGACTGTCTTTGATCATCCTGGAGGTGATCATTGGCTGAGCCTTTGCCATTCTGGTTATTCTTCTATCCATTTTGATGGTTGTCTTCCGTTTCTTCCACGTCTCTCTGGTTTTGCTCTCCATTTTAAGGCATTGGAGATCATTTTAGCTGAACAGCCTATCATTTTTTGCACCTCTTTATAGGTTTTCCCCTCTCTAATCAACTTTTTAATCAAAGTACACTGTTCTTCTGAACAATGTCTTGAACGACCCATTTTCCTCAGCTTTCAAATGCATGTTCAACAAGTGTTGGCTTCATCCTTAAATAGGGGCCACCTGATTCACACCTGTTTCTTCACAAAATTGATGACCTCAGTGATTGAATGCCACACTGCTATTTTTTTGAACACATCCCTTTCAACTAATTCAACTAATTGCCCAATTGCACAGCCTTAAGAGCGTGCATATCATGAATGCTGGGTCTCATTTGTTTTCTGAGAATCTACTGAACCTACTGGTAACTTGTTTGCCACGTAGCAATAAAAAAATATATACGAAAAACCTTGATTATTCTGGTTAGTCACATTGTACTGCTATTATTTTGAACAATACTGTATATATATATATATATATATATATTATCTTATGCTACTCAGTCACACAAACAACATCAATCTCCTCAGAGAAAGATGGATGCTGCAGCGAGCTGTCTCAGAGGGTGAAGAAATCGCAGCGCTGGTTTCCAAGCCTCGAGAATGAACTCTAGATCTAGTGAACACGGGTGGAGATAGGACAAGCCGTCTCCAACCCGTTCCGCCAGATCATGAGCTCATTGACGCCTTTCCACATCAATCTCCTCAGAGAAAGACAGGCAGCGCGTCGCGCCCTCTCATCTGAGAGAAAGTACCACAAACGCGGGCTTCCGACCCCCGAGAGCGGCATCGGATCTGGTGGCTAAGAAAGAAGATAGGGACTTGCCCGTCTTACATTCCCTACATTCAGAGAGCCTTCTGAGAGTGAAGCAAAGGCTCGCATCGCAGCCGTCAAGTCCCTCGAGAGCTGACACTGCGCGCTTCACTCTCAAGCAGACAACACACGAGCTGCATGTGTCCCTACCTTTTTTTTGGGGGGGGGGGGGGGGGGATGGGGGGCAGGAAAAACACACAGCCTGAACGCTGCCTGCTCTCTTGATTGAAGCTTTGACAATGGAGTTTATCAGTGGACAAACGACACTAAATAAGACTCACAAACAGATAGCGACTGACACACACACAGAGCGCTTGCTGAAGACACAAGACTGATTACTGCTCATGCTTTTATGCTTCCTGGTCTCTGACATCACCCGCCTATGACGTCTTGCCCTTCCTTTGGACTGATTATACACGTTATTCAGAGACGTTACGCTGGACGCGTTCCCCAAACATTCTCGAAGCAGCTCGAGTTCCAGAAGAGGAACTAATAAATTTGCAGATATTTTCAAAACTGTTTCTCTATTGCTTAAGTTTAGGTAGTTTTGGTAGTAATTTTAATCAAACCTGCACACACATACACACACATATAGAAATATTGCTACACTACCCACCCTCTCTTCATTCTAATTCAATTTTCCATTTCACTGCTTTTTGGGTGATTCAGCTACCAGTCATGTAGATGATGATCATTCATTTGATCCAGTGTGTGCCGATGATGGTGAGCTTAACTTTAACTCGAAGACTATTATATACTGAATTACTTCCAGATGAAGCACATCAACATAAAGTAGGTTTATCAACCAATACATTTAAATTATGAAAAGTCCATTCTGTCTTCTAGGGTGTCATAGGGATTCATGGCATTAGAGACCTGAGTATGAGCACTGAATAAACAATGTATAGTTCACCAACAGATGCTGATGAATGGCAACAGACACATCGTCAGGTTTTGTCTGATCAGTGTCACCCTATTTGCATCTGATGACATTGATCGGTACTTGAACGCCAATTTAATTTAATTTAAATTTGTAATTTAGTTTTTATCTTGTAAAAATTCCAGTTACAGTTAAAAGGTTAATTTAGCCAAAAATGAAAATTAGGCTGAGTTTTACTCACCCTGAGGCATCGTAGGTGTATATGACTTTCTTCTTTCAGAATTCTATAAAAAATTGTCTTTGATCTTTCAAGCTCTATCATTGCATTTAGTCCGGGAGCATGACGTATGGAGGTCAGCGTTGTGCATGCGCCGGTGAGTCTCGTGAAAACCATTGTATGTTTACAGGATCAAAAGAAGCAAAGTTTCCTTACTTACTTTTTACTCACTCTTGGCTTATATGGAAATCCTCTGACATTCTTCTTTACAAATCCTTTTGTATTTCCAATTAGTGACCATTGTTTAGTTTTGAACTCTCCACTGCTTCTCCGTGCGCGTCAATTCTGAGCGGAGCATGCGCAACGCTGACCTCATATGTCATCCCCCGGAACTGTTTTCTTGTACAACAGTGAGCCCAAGCTGAATTAAAGTTATTATTATGTTTTGAATATGGATATTTTTCTTACAAAAACACATCAGTTTGCCACAGAAGGCCTTTGTTCACCCCCCGGAGCAGTGTGAGACACTTTTTATTATGGAAGGGTGCTTTTTTTTAAACTTCTTTTGGAATGATGCACTGCAACACCCGCTGAGTGCAATGATAGAGCTTGAAATATCAAAGACAATTTTTTATATAACTCAGACTGGATTTGACTGAAAGAAGAAAGTCATATACACCTAGGATGCCTCAGGGGTGAGTAAAACGCAGCCTAATTTTCATTTTTGGGTGAACTTATCATTTAATGTTGACACATTATTCCAAAATAATAGACAACAACAGAGTAACAGATTTTGGATTTCATGTATGTTTTATTGCGAACTGATGTTCTTTTGAATAGTCAAACGTAGATTTGGATCATCAGTCATCAAACACTGCAGGTGTAATGATGTAAACATTGATTCAAGATGCATAAAGTGCTGTTTTTGTACAATGAAAAAAGATGGAAGCAGATTATTAAAGAAGCCTTGCACATTCAAGTTAAAAATGCCCACACATTAAAAGTAAGGAGAATTTAACAAGTTAAGTACTTTAAATGTGTTCAAAATGGCAACTAAGAGCTAATGTACATGAGAAAACAGAACTTTACAGAAAAATGCTGCTCCTCCCTCTCTATTTGCTTGTGCTATAGAAGTTTCGGTAGCACTTTATTTTACAGTCCTGTTCCCCATGTAGTAATTACAATAACTATGTAATAACTAGGTACAGTACTAACCCTGAACCTACTCCTAAACCTAACCCTAAACCATGTAGTTACCTTGTATTACCAGAACTTTCTTAGATAAATATACTGTAAATACACTGTAAGTACACTATAAGTACATGTAAGGACACGTACTGTAAAATAAAGTGCAACTGAAGTTTCGACAACTTGAATGATTTACATGGTAATTGTAATATGTGTTTGTTTGGCTCTAGATGTGCGGAGAAAGACTATCTATGAGTATCACCGAGTGGAGCTGTTAAAGACCAAAATTACTAGCAGTACAGCTGTTGAAATAATACCACTACCCAGTAAGCCAATGGACACACACAATATATATATACACACACATAAACAGTCTTGCTAATAGAACTGGGAAAAAAAAGAAGTGATTATAGCTAGTAGAGGCTTATATTGTTATACCTCTTATCTGCAATGTCAGATTTTGTGTTAGAGTTTTTATCACAACTTTTATGTAAATCCAGCTCATTGTTATATTAGCCTTTTGCTCTATTCGTGATGAATTCTGTGCTGATGCATTTTCTATGTCTTTTTTTCTTTTCTGCAGCATGTCTTCAATTCACAAGCTGCACTTCTTGCATAGCGTCTCAAATTAACTTCAACTGCAGCTGGTGTCACCGGCTCAATAGGTGAGAAAACAAACCGCTATTCATTCTGTCTCTCGTTCCCCTATTCTAATCTCATTTTACTGGAATAGAAGATGCCGTTCTCAGACCACTTGCCTTGAGGTGGTGCAATGTGCAATGTCTGTCAGCAGTTGAACTCTCAACACAGACCTTCACAAGATGTGTGGAGATAATTCACCATTTCTAATTCCGCAGTCACAATGTTACAAGATTGCCTTTGTATGTAAAGATGGCCTAAAAATTGAAACGAACTGTAAACCATGTGTAAACCATTAACAAAATGTAATTTGAATTTTTGGAAGCGATAAGGCTTCAAATGTAGCAGAGATTCTTCCATACCAGGACTGCTTTTCCTGAGAGTGTGAGAAAAAGAGGGGAAATAAAGTCACATTCCTGATGATTCATGCCTGGCCCCTCACCTCTCGAACCCAGACAGCTTTTCTCTATAGATCACTTACCAAAGAACAGACGAGACCAAGACAACCAACCTCGTTTTGCTTTATTTTCCTGGCAATCCTTCCATCAGTCTACTCTTTCAATCCCTCGCTCTCATTCTCAAGCACATGTATACACACCCCCACACATGCATGCACATACTCTTAGGGATTCAGGAATATAATATCCCAGGTGGTGTTTATTATAAGATTTAGTTCTTGACAGGCAGAGAGAGAAAAGACCAGTTCGCTTGTGTTAGAGGAGTTGGTTTTTCCCTATCAAGTACATCCTGCACACATTTTTTGAGCTGTAGCATTTTTCAGTGCAGTTTGTTATTTTATACATCATTACATACCCACAATAATGATGCACAAGCACATCTTTCATTGTCAGCGGGGCCTTGGTTTTTCCATCTACTTTTGGAAACCTACTTCTAAATTAGCTGGATTGTGTAATTAAATCGGAAGTCGGAGTCTTGAATCGTCTCCTGGTAGACGAGGGAGTCATATTCAGACTTCATCAATATGCATAACCATTTTTGTTTGGCTGGAGGTTATGGAAACAATGTGGAGTTAGAAATTGCTGCAGTAATTAAAGTCAGTTTTTTTAGCTTGATTACGGCTGTGTTTGTTTGTGAGGGAGAATAAAAGAGCAGACTAATGATATAGTAAATGCAGGTAAATGCCAGGTAAATGCCTTCCAATGCAATTTATCAACAATATAACCCTTGTCTTTGGAGAGAGCAGACAAAGTCTAATCTGATGCAGCTGACACACACAAAAACAAACTCTAACTGAACAGAAGACCATAATACTGTAGTAAAGTGTTGCACTTAATATCTTTCATATTTCATTACTCTGAAAGAATGAAATTACTTTAACATATGAGTGTATTAGTAACGATTATGTACATCAAAAAGAAGATGTACACTAGATTTGCATACTTGGAAAAGCATTCTTTCACTCTCAAGGTCAGATTATTACGGGATCAGAATTTGAGGTGATTGCATTTGCAGTCATTAACAGTACCTTCTGTTGTACTGAATCATTCATATATATATATATATACAGTACAGACCAAAAGTTTGGACACACCTTCTCATTCAAAGAGTTTTCTTTATTTTCATGACTATGAAAATTGTAGATTCACACTGAAGGCATCAAAACTATGAATTAACACGTGGAATTATATACATAACAAAAAAGTGTGAAACATCTGAAAATGTCATATTCTAGGTTCTTCAAAGTAGCCACCTTTTGCTTTGATTACTGCTTTGCACACTCTTGGCATTCTCTTGATGAGCTTGAAGAGGTAGTCACCTGAAATGGTCTTCCAACAGTCTTGAAGGAGTTCCCCGAGAGATGCGTAGCACTTGTTGGCCCTTTTGCCTTCTGTCTGCGGTCCAGCTCACCCCTAAACCATCTCGATTGGGTTCAGGTCTGGTGACTGTGGAGGCCAGGTCATCTGGCGGAGCACCCCATCACTCTCCTTCTTGGTCAAATAGCCCTTGATGCCTTCAGTGTTACTCTACAATTTTCATAGTCATGAAAATAAAGAAAACTCTTTGAATGAGAAGGTGTGTCCAAACCTTTGGTCTGTACTAATATATATATATATATATATATATATATACATATACTGGGCTTTTTGATAGGGTTCGGTTTCGGCCGAACCTTAGGTTTTTTTTTCACTGAATCGAACCCTAGGCTAGCGCTACGCTGGTCGACGTCACGCGGCCGTTGATTGCGTGAAGGTGTTTATATGAGGAGGAACATGGCCCGACAGTTCGCTCTAAACTAAAATGTTCAGGAATCTTGAGCGGCTGGGACAATTTATAACGTAGCAATACAGAGCTAGCCAGTCACATCGGGTGCTGACGTGGAGATAAGCATTTTTTTTCAGTGAGTCTTTGATTCCTCTAAAAGAGAATCCTCTTCAGTGGTGGAAAACAAACCAGCAGCGATTTCCACTGCTGGGAAAAATGGCAAAAATCTACCTCTATGCCCAGTGAAAGACTTTTCAGTACCACTGGGGACATTAGTTCCCACACTAGCGGCTGTCACCTGTTAATGCAGAGCGTCTTGTTTTTTTTGTTTTTTTTTTTTTATTAAACTCTCATTTCATGTGAAAGATTAGAGTTTTTACGTTAATTTAATTATGATGCAGAAGATGTGTGTGATCTTCCGTAATATTTTTCGTAATATTTGGTTACTGTTCTAATTGTAGCCTATCCTATTGTTATAAACGAAAAATAAACAGCCTACTATCCATGTTTATTGAGTTAATGTTCAATTACATTCATTTCAGTTAAAGGTGCCATCTGTCATGTCTGGCAAAAAAATCAAGTCATACTCCACATTCCATACCAGATGGGGGCAGTATGCCTCAATAAAGTGAATTGGTCTACTCTAGAGTAACAAACGAGAAACGGCATAGTCTCTATGCTCCGCCCCTACCTTCACAACAACCCTACAGTCATAGCCAAAGCCTAAGAGGACGTTTTGATTTTGAAACATGACATCTTCAAGCTACTCCCCTTCACCTTTACCAGTGAATATGTTCCTATTCGTTTTGTTCATATTACATTTTGAGTTGTATATACACATTATTTGAATTAAATTAATTTGACAGACAACATTCTGTCAACATCATTGGTCAACATCAGACAGCTGATGTTGACCAATCTAGCGCCAACCAATGTAACCAGAGCTGCCAACTCTCAAGCATTCACCGTGAGACACACACAATTGACTCTTTTCACACGCTTTCACGCCACACATCAATTTTCTCACGCACAGAAAAACCACGAAGCAAAGAGGACACGGAGACCAACAGACTAGACAGAGCAGGTTAGTTATGATATAAAAAAATGGGTAAGTTATAGCTAGCTAATTATCAAACGCAGCTATGGTTTGCCATCGCTAACATTAGCACGTTTATCGAACAGCCTTCAATAAATTTCTATGTTATAACTTGGCAAAAAAAAATACACAAACATATAAAACAAACTTCTAGCGAAATACTAACAGCATCTAACTTACCAATCCAAAAGAAATGTTGCAAGTTCGGAGTCGAGTCTCATTTCTTTCAGGTCCACCAGTTGTCTCCAGCGATGGAAAGCAGTGCCGATGTTTACTCTGGTTCGGCTCCTTTTCTTATCGGATTTGATTTGTGATTCTGAGCCCGGTTGTTTCCCTGTAGCGGGTGGTGGTCTCTTGCCAAGGGCTTCAGTCATCCTTCCGCTCTCTTCTCTGAACTGAAAGTAGTGGGCTGTACTTTCCACATGATTGAAATCAGTTTCAGGTACGCCCTGCGAGTTATTCGTGTATTGCAGATTGGCTGGTGGTTATGTTGCTCGCATACTGCCTCCCATGGCCGAAACTGGTATTACGACACCTGTCGGGCCAGGGCTAGTAATGCTAATGCTAATTAAGGTTGATATCTCTGCAGCACTATAACTTGAATTTTTTCAATGACATCATCGCCCTTATTTCTTCTCATTCTTTTGATGCGTGTAGGTCATTTTTTTGGATATTTTACCTCAATTTTTGCAAATGGCACCTTTAAGTCACCAAACATATTCTGACTTTTAAAAAGAAAAGAAAAACACTTTTCTTTGCATTGCTGCACTTTTATTGAAAGGTTTTGGTTGTTTACTTGGGTAAGCGTAAGCTTGGTAATTGTCAAAACAGTTTCTCTCACTAGTCATCCTGGCATAATGTAGCCTATTCTTTTTTTTTTTTTTTTTCAGTTTAAATAAAATAAAATGAAAAAATGCATTGCTGTGGACGTTGTTTACTTCATTAATGTGTTTTACTGTGTTAATGGAATATGCGAGTAGGATTCGGTATTCAGTTTCGGATTCGGACGAATCATGAACAGTGGATTCGGTATTCGGCCGAACCCCAAAAATCTGGATTCGGTGCATCCTTAATATATATATATATATATGTTAATGACTGCAAATGCAATCAGCTCAAATTTATTCTGATCCAGTAATAATCATATATATATATATATATATATATATATATATATATATATATATATATATATATATATATATATATATATATATATATATATATGATTATTACTGGATCAGAATAAATTTGAGCTGATTGCATTTGCAGTCATTAACATATATATATATATATATATTAAGGATGCACCGAATCCAGATTTTTGGGGTTCGGCCGAATACCGAATCCACTGTTCATGATTCGTATATATATATATATATATATATATATATATTTTTTTTTTTTTTTTTTATGATAATTATTTTAATGTTATTGCATTTTATCTAAATTAATAAAATAAAAGCTTAAAAAGAATATTTGACCATTGGGCAAATGCAGCAGTAATCAAAATGTAAAATAAGGGGAAATGTAGGGTGATAGAAAATGCAATTTGTACAGTTTAAAACCATTACGCTTATGGAGAGTCCCTCCAAAACCACAAATGCAATTATGTGTGTGTGTGTGTGCATGTGTGTGTGCGTGTGTGTGTGTGTGTGTGTGTGTGTGTGTGCACGTTCCAGTCAGTAGCTGCTCAGAGCACAGCTCTGCCTCCCTTCTGTTGGTCATGAAATCTCTAATCACAATCTTTCAGTTAGACAGTGACGCACATTATAGTGCCCTTATGCCACCACTGGTCAATTTGCATCCTTCCCAAGAGCACATCATGTGTTTAGAGCAGTGTCTTTGTTTGCTGATGCCGACTCTCTCACACAATATTGCAAGAGCTGAGTATAAAAAAAGGAACAAAAGAAAGAAAACACATTGAAAAATACTGTTCTAAGACACTCAGATCCCATAGACTGTCAGTTTATATTACCTTATTGCATGTTTATTTAATTGCTTTGTCCATTTACATCAACTCTTGAATAAAATCTGTTTTTTAAGCACAAAAAGGAATAGGATCCTTTTGATTTTAGTTTTTATGTGACGGGTTTCACACAAACACACACACATAAAAACAAATGGTTTGTTTATTACATGTGAAGCAAATGTGTGTCTCCTTTTCTGACCCCAAAATATCAGCAAGAAACACAGGGAGAGATTATGTGATGTGCGTGTGGTGAATTGTACTAAACTAAAAACAGATAATATATCACGAACAGATGAATGAAGAATGGGGAGTTGCTGAAGGATATGGAGTAAGGGGGACTGTATCTCAGCAGACATCAGGAATATCAAGCAGTCGAGGCCCATTGTGTTCCGTTCTGTGCACAAGAAAAAGTGAAGACATGGGAGGAGGAAACAAAATACTATGTACTGACTCTATTAGCCAGCATCTATTAGTGATATACTGCTGTAGACAGTCCTTCAGCTTATTGAATTTCTTGTTCTGGACCACAGTGAACAGAGTATTCTTAAATAAAGTTTCTTGGAGGACTCACAAATGAAAATTAATTTCATGATTTATTAGTTTTTTGTTGTTTTAAACTAATGACTGTTATCATTTAAATTAACAGATGCTCCAGTGGCTTTGATCGCCATCGGCAGGACTGGGTAGATAACAGTTGCCCAGATGAGGTATGTTTGTGGATGTGTGTGGATGTTTGTATGATGGATGAAAAGAAAAAGATATGCTATGCTCTCTCTCTCTCTCTCTCTCTCTCTCTCTCTCTCTCACTCTCTCTCTCGCTTTTTCTTGTACAGTGAAGACCACTAGTAATTAACATGTACAGTATGATAAGATATTTAGGGTTTTGACTATAAGAATTTATTTATTTATTGCTTTTTTTGTTTGCACATGATGGTGTTTTTGATGTTTTTAAATTTTTGGTCTACTGTAGTACAGTCTGACGTCTTTGGCTGTTATTGCCTTTATTATGGAAATTCGATTTAAAAAGTGTGTGTGTGTTTAGCACATTATTTTATTTGTATTACTTTACTGCACTAAATTAACATCACATTAACATGACAGCCCTAGTTTTTAAATAATAAAATATTGCCACATTTAATGTTAGAGTATCAAAATGTATGCCTGAATCCCAACCAACATATCAACCATATCTCAGATTTCACCTGTGTTCATCTGCCTTTCATTCGCAGACTAAGGACAACACCTGTGACATCATCAGCACTACTGATCTCAGTATGTTGACCACTGTATCAGTTGCTAAGAAGACCACAAGGAACAAAGGAACTACTGAGGGTCAATCTACCCAAACTCCATCACATGTGCCTACCAGCATCCCAACAGAAGGTACTGTCATGCCTGAAATAACACACATACCACTTAGAGGCTATTATGTGAGTCTAGGAGAGCATAAGTCTAAGTGGACGTCCATGACATGTGGAGTCCCACAAGGCTCAATTCTTGCACCGCTCTTGTTTAGCATGTATATGCTTCCTCTAAGTCAAATAATGAGAAAGAACCAAATTGCCCATCACAGCTATGCTGATGATACCCAGAAAAACTGAAGTCATTTGGAAACAAAGATGAAGTGTTCATGGTGAATGCATACCTTGACTCTAGGGGTCAAACAACTAAAAATCAAGTCAGGAATCTTGGTGTGATTCTAGAGACAGACCTTAGTTTCAGTAGTCATGTCAAAGCAGTAACTAAATCAGCATACTATCATCTAAAAACATTGCAAGAATTAGATGTTTTGTTTCCAGTCAAGACTTGAAAACTTGTTCATGCCTTTATCACCAGCAGGGTGGACTATTGTAATGTCTCCTCGCCGGCCTTCCCAAAAAGACCATTAGACAGCTGCAGCTCATCCAGAACGCTGCTGCCAGGATACTGACTAGAACCAGAAAATCTGAGCATATCACACCAGTCCTCAGGTGCTTACACTGGCTTCCAGTTACATTTAGTATTGAATTTAAAGTACTTTTACTCATATATAAGTCACTAAATGACCTAGGACCGAAATATATTGCAGATATGCTCACTGAATATAAACCTAACAGACCACTCAGATCACTAGGATCAAGTCAGTTAGAAATACCAAGGGTTCACACAAAACAAGGGGAGTCCGCCTTTATTTACTATGCCGCCTGCAGCTGGAATCAGCTTCCAGAAGAGATCAGATGTGCTAAAGCATTATTCACATTTAAATCTAGACTTAAAACTCATCTGATTAGCTGTGCATTTATTGAATGAGCACTGTGCAATGTCCGAACTGATTGCACTATATTTTCACAGTTTTTTTTTTATGTAAAATCATTTTCTAACTGTTTATAAATTTATTTTAAGTAAATGTTTTAATCATTTTAAAAGTTTTAAAATTGCTTGTTTTATTTTTGTTATTATTTTTCTTCGATTATTTTACTTTCTTTTATGTAAAGCACTTTGAATTACCATTGTGTACGAAATGTGCTATATAAATAAACTTCCCTTGCCTTGCCTTGCCTTTTAATCCTCTGATTACAGCAAACCAATGGGTCACTGATCTAAACCATTAGTTACAAGTGAATGCTCACTGTAAGAATGCATCAGGATAATGTTAAGAGGCCACCAATGGATTCTGCGTAAATCAATAGACACGGAAAAAGAAAGGATTTGTGCTTTATGAGTCTGGAGAAAATCAATTACTGGAGAAGAAAAGACATTTATAATGTAGCTGAAGGGGTTTGCTAATAAATAGGTTCCAATAGATAATCATCATTCTCCTTCGTGGCACATAAGATTCTTTCTTAAATAAACACTGACACTTACAATAAACACATTGAAAATACACCCTCATCCATATACCACTTAACTATTGTTTAACTGAAAACTCGTGTTGTTTTTCTGTGTGGTTTGTGCAAACACATTATCAGACAGTAAACAAAACAGCATAAATCATAAATCTTGCCCGTGAATTATGAATACACTTATAAATAGTTCAAATCTAGAGGAGCAATAGTTGTACCCAAGAACAAGAATATAACATTCTGATTTCATTTCCTTATTTGTTAGCCAAAATAAAAAAAGTTTTTTTTTTTTCTAATTATTTCTTGCTTATTATTGCAGCAGTTTTATCAACCGTGTCCTAACAAGGTGCAAATTCCTGTAATTTTTTTTCTTGATGAAAGCAAAAATGCTGCATGTCTCTACACAGTCACAGCCAGGGAGAAAATATTTGATGTGCAATGCACATTTATTAAGGGGGAGGACTTTGGACCGGTGAGGTTTGCTGACAGTTCCATAATGAATAATCAAAACATTTATGTACGTTTAAAGTAAAATTACCCTAAAGGCACAGTTCAACCAAATACAATCATTTGGCATCATTTACTCTTCCTCATGTTGTTCCAAACCTGTATGATTTTCGTCTAAATACAAAAGATATTTTGATGATATTTTTGGATATTTTCAAGTCAAGTCAAGTTGAGCTTTATTGTCATTCCGCTACATGTGTGGACATACAGTGGAACAAAATGTTGTGCCTCACAGGACCACAGTGCTACATAAATACATACATACAACAATGACGTAAAACAGTATAAACCTATACACAACTTACCTACTGACATATTTTGACTATTTATATTACTATATATAAAAGTTTAACTGTACATAAGCTAAAAAAAACTACACGAATGCTTCACATAAAACTATACTTATACAAAACTAACCTAAGAATATTGTTAACCAAACAGTTTTGGTGACCATAGATTTCCATTGTATGGACAAAAATCTTTTTTTCTGTTCCACAGAAAAAAGTAGGTCTTACAGATTTGAGTAAATGATGACAGAATTGTTATTCTGTTAAAGAACCTTAAATGTAGATTTGTTGGCGTAATTTTGTGTCATAGTTGATTCAGTGAGGTTAAATAATATGCTTTAATTAACAAAAATTAAAATTAAAACTACCACTGGCTCTGCACCCATTTACCTAAATTTGTTACTTCAGACTTATGTGCCCTCTAGAAGCTTGCGTCCTGCAAGTGAACGTTGCTTGATTGTTCCATCCCAAAGAAGCACAAAGTCACTTTTACGGACTTTTAAATTAAATATTCCCTCCAGGTGGAATGACCTCCCCAACTCAATCCGAGCAGCTGAGTCCTTAGCCATCTTCAAGAATCGGCTTAAAACCCATCTCTTCCATCTTTATTTGACCCTCTAACTTTAACACTCACTATTCTAATTCTGTTCTTTAAAAATCTAACAACCTTTCTAATTATATATGTGTGTATGTATAAAGACCTCTAACTAGCTTGCTCTATTCTTTTTTAAAAAAATTTATTCTATCTGTTTTCTTTTTATTTATTATATTATTTAAAATCCCATGCTAGGTGTACTGTGTTAACCTAACTGAGACTTGTTATAGCACTTATATATCATTGCTCTTTTGTTGTTTTTGATTGCTTCCACTGTCTTCATCTGTAAGTCGATTTGGACAAAATCATCTGCTAAATGAATAAATGTAATGTAAATGTAATAAATGTAAAATCTATGAATTTAAATGTAAACAGCATGAAGCACATTTTATGTTAATATTTTATATTAATTGATTGAATTGGATTATTACAGTCATCCCGAAACAAACTTTCACATACTTCTCTCCATCTCTAACCCTGATGTAACATATGCCAGCAAATCAGGTGTGTGAATGAAAGCATGTAACATGCTGGGAATGAGAAACTTGATATCTTATGACACATCAGATCCCTTAGCATCATCAGCTGTTATTGTGCTGCTTCTTTCACTTCAGTCTCCGCTCTCAGAAGAATTGCCTGCAGCAGATGTTGACCTGTCTGTCTCACACAGGAGCTCTTCTGCTCACTAGAAAGCATATTCAAGAATCTTGTAGTGGATTGCTCATTAACGATTCATTACAAATCTGGAACTTGCTCTCCAATCACAGACATATTTTCCAATCACTTTGAAGTTCTCATCACACACTTGTGCGACCTGTGTACAGCTGTTGATGAGATGTGGGTGTTTTCAGAGTCTGATATTACAGTTCACTGTAAATGAGAAATTGAGAAACGTGTAAAAATTAGCTTTAATATTTTCTCCCTTTTTTCTCTCCCTCCTTCTCTCTTTTCTCATCTGTTTTTATAGACGACACCAAGATTGCGCTACATCTCAAAGACAACGGAGGTAAGGTCTTAGCATTGCTGCAGTGCATGTGGTTTCAAAGTGTGTCTGTGATCTATACAGCAACATGCTGCTTCACTCTGATCTCACTTTTCTGATAAATAATGAATTGTTCCTGCTTATAACCAAATAAACATGTAGCCAGAAGACAGCACTATGAATGTTATCATTCCTGACTAAAAATGATAAGAGAGCTATCCACTATTTAAGGTGAATATATATATATATATATATATATATATATATATATATATATATATATATATATATATACACACACACACACACACGCACACATACATGTACATACAGAATTATATTAATTAAAAGTACAATTTATTGATATACGCCACCCTCATTATAGAAACAAACTGTAAAATCCCCATCTACCTGTATTTGTTTCTGGTGGCAAATCTGGCTGAAACTGGAAACTTTGCTCCTTCTCATATCAAATGAGCCATCTGAAATAAAATTGAAAAAATTAAATAACATGCATTTTATTGCCAAGGAAAAAAAATGTGTTTTGATTTTCTGAAATGTTTTCATGAGGTACCTTGGGGTCCGTGCCAATTTAATTAGTGCAGCCAACTTTTCATTTAACTAGCGCTGCCACATTAACTAGTGCATTTGATTAATGATTGATTTCAACAAAATGTCACCATTAGTTTTATTGGAACTAGACGAAAATGTCACAATATTATTCAATTTCACTGAACTCTAGAAAGGAATTTGACGGCATCAGATAAAGAGTGATGTCTGGTAAATGTGTCAAAACGTTAGTGGAACGCAGAAGTGTTGTTTCACAGCACACAGCCTGCTCACGGTTTTCTGTGTTTTGTTTCAGTATGGCAGTCATCAAGCCAGGCTGCTTTTGGCTGCCAAGCTTCAGTCTCCTTCTTATTGAAAATAAATGACTTCCCATGCTTAAGTGGTCATGGGCAATTTTTGGCAGAAACCCTGCCTCAGGATTAGTTCTGCCCTGTAATATCTGTCAATCATTTGGGCACCTTTTGGCTTAAAGAACTGTATAATTTACATTTTATTTGGCTTTTCTGATAGAGAAAATTGATTTTTACTTTTAAAGTCATTAAATTATCCGAAATTGCTGGACAACATTGAGTTAACATTTTGTTAAAAAATTACAGGTATGATTCTGCATTATAGCAGTAACATTTTATTCTGGACATATTAACATTAAAACATGATTACCTGCTCTTAAGAAATATTTTATACTTATGTATTTTAAATAATATTGTCTGTGTGTATTAATTCAGACTTTGTCATGGGCATAAAACAGTAAAAATTTCTGTTATTTTTTTTTCAGGTTCAATGAACTCGGCCCATTACTGCAATATGCAGATAACAAATAGATTTCTGGTTGTTTTACTGTGTACACATATCTGCAGAGAAACTGTTGGAGAATGAAGTGCTAATATAATCATCCAATAAGGAGCCATATGTGAGCCATCTGGGTGCTGTAATAAAAAAAAAACAATATAGTGTAAAGTTATTGGCAGAATAGAAATTCAATGACACCCTGTCAAGATATGTGCAGAGACAGATGTTTTCATTGATCATTGAGCCACAGAGATATCAAATCAAATATTAAGTGAGTTGGAACACAAGACTATATGTTGAAAAATAATTTTTCCCCCTCCATATAATGAAAGTCAGTGGATGTTGTTGGGAGAAAATGGACAATAAACAGCTGAAACATTCTTCAAAATATCTTGTTTTGTAGGTTTCATGTAACCTAATGTATGCTGGTTAATTGACTCTGTTGCATGTTTTTTTTTTTTACCTAAAAGCAGTTTATTTAGATGTTTCTACATGAAAGTATTGCATTTTTAGTTTATATTATTAACATTTAGATAAAGCAGATCCAGCTGACATCTGTAGATCCATAACTGACATTGTAAGAAAAAGAAGGAGGTTTTTCTACTCTGGTATATTCTCTGTACACTGAATCTGCTCAGCAGTCTTAGGTTTATGGAAGGGCCTGGATGTGGTGCAAAAACACAAGAACTGCAGACCACAGTAAAACGTTCTCACTGGGGCCAGCTGGAAATATCCATAAAATGTATGGCTTTGTCTCTCTTCTATCATTAATCTTTTTATCTGCCTGTTGGACAGATGCACAAGCCACAGAAATCTTGATACCCAAAGACAGAAATAGCTAAATTACTGTGAAAACAGTGCTCTCTTCTGTTTCAAATAAGAACTACAAGATTCACACCTGTTTTTTAGGCAAATATTGTTTAGGGTAAAATAAGGAGTCTCCACTCTTGTTTATGTGTGTAGAAAGACACACTGATTTATTCTGACAGTAGAAGTGAACTGAAGTGCATCGGTGTTCAGAACTAAAAATACAGTAAAATGTGTGTTTCAGCTGCGGCAGCGAAAAGTACAGCAGAGAACAGCACTCACCCCCTGCACATGGGGCTGATCCTTGGGATGCTCCTGCTTCTGCTGGTGATGGTGGCCATCGTCCTGCTGACCGTCTACATCTACCACCACCCGAGCTCTGCCGCGGGACTCTTCTTCATTGAGGTGAGTGTATGGAGGATTACAATAAGTCACAGAAACAGTTTAACAAATAAAGAAATCCAAAACTGATTGACTTTTTCATCTGTGGGACACAAAAGGTGAATTTCTAAAGTCTGTGCTGGTCTGTCATTTCTATGCACTTGCAATGAATGTGTACTGAAGCTGTAAAGCGCCAGAAAAAAGGTTGTAAAAAAAAAAAGTATCCATTCTGATTCATGAACAAATAATTCAGAGTATTTCTGTGAATCGAATCACCTGATACATTGCATCCTTTCTGATGCTTGAAAGTTTCAGTCTCCATTCATTTTAGTTAAAATTATTATTTTTTTCTGCAAAAGCAAGAAAGTCTGAAAAGGTAAATGACCACAGGATTTTCATTTTATACAAACTATTTCTTATTAAGGGGAATAAATGGATGCAGAGATTTAATTGCAAATTAAAGCAACTGTTTGAAGTTTTTTTTTTGTATTACTGCAACTTTCATTTTATCAATGTCAGTGGATAACAGTAAAAAAATGACATTCAGTATTTCTAAAGTCATGAATTTTGGATGGTTTGAGCAAAAATGTATATGTAAAAACATTTATAACAACCTAGTAGAACACCTAGTAATATGTTTTGTCTTTGATAGGGGACTGCATTTATAACAAAAATCATCTATTTATATCAAATTCATACGTTTACAGAGACGTCCCAGCCGATGGCCAGCGATGAAATTTCTCAGAGGTTCTGGTCATCCAGCATATGTGGATGTGGAGCCTGTGGGTCAAGAGAAAGAAGGCTTTATTGAATCAGTGCAGTGCTGAGATTTGACCTCTGACTTCTTAAGTCACACACAGCCCAGCAACCTTCCTGATGTCTGTCTACAAATTTACACTATCTCCTACCATAAAGTTTCACCAACCCTCCAAAACACTGATGAAACTGGAAACAGTGAGGGTGTGGTGACTGAACAGAAGAGGCATCCAGAAACAAATGCTTGGGGTCTAGCTTTTAACACTCAAAGCAAAACAATCCACATTCAGAGGAGACGTCTGGTAATCAGCTGGAAGGACAGCGGCCCAGCAGCTTCTGACTTGGGGAGCAGCTTTTGTTTGTTGATTGTACAGGATGGGGTTTTGACCTTTCACCCTCAAAATCATCATTGAACTGAATGCAGGTAAACTTGAGTCTCTGATTTGATGTGCCTCTGAGAATTTTTCTTTTTTCTTTTTGTCTTTACAGTGTCTGAAATGCACATTCATACAGTATATGTTTTGGAAATCATATACAGACCTTTATATTAAATTTCAGAAGGGTTTTGTAGTGTTTTTATCTTTTTTCCTTTTCCTTTGTGACTTCATCTCTTTGATTTGAACGGATATTTTGGAGTAGGTGGATGACTTTAGTTGCAGACACTGTGTCTCCTCTTCTTGTTTGGATACAATTGGAAAATGTTCTGTGAACAAATGTGTCAACAGTATAGATTAATATGTTTTTCATCCAACCATATTTCAACTATTTAGGACATTTTTGCACATGTCCACTTAAGGCACATATAATGCTTCCTTTCAAGTAATTTTTTTTCTCCTCTTATGTTAATAATGCATATTTACAAGACAGGTGCTTGTGAGATTGCTTGTGTGTGTCTTTGTTTAGATTTTTTGTTGTTTTGTTGTAATATTGTGGTACACAATGATCCCATAAACATGCTTTTGTTGAAATCAAGCATTGGTACTGATTTCAACTTGAAAGACAAGACAGGTGTCGTCTACTGACAGCTGTCAGTCCTTCACCAGACAGGGACATTTGTATGTTTTATAATATTCGATGTAGTGAAATAAGAGCTCTTCTACTACTGTCATGGTCATTTCAGCTTGATAGATTACAAGCAGTATTTAACACAGCCTAATACAACCTTATATGATAAACATCCAATTTGCTCTAAATAATGTTTTCCATCGTGTTCAATAATAATGGATTTTGAGTCTGAAGGTTTACAATCGTAAAACCAGTCCGAATTTCCTTAATAGTGTACAATCAGTTAAAATGGACTCTGTGGTAGATATTTTTGTCTTCTGTTTGATTATTTCAGTAAACCTATGCACTGGGGCAGTTTCTGAGATTTTCTTTTCTTTTCTTTCTTATTTTATGTTAGGTGTTTAAGCATGCACGCAAGGGAGATACATTTGTTTCCAATTTTATCCTCATAAAAGGGTGTCTCACCAAAAATCAAGGTCTAAATTCTATTTTTATTAACTTTCACAGAGAGACCTGATTATTTTCTGCAGATGTAACCTGAATTTGTATGTATGTGTTACATTGAATCTTTCTGAATGTGTATGAGTGCACACTAATGTAAGGTCGAAGAGGATGTTTATTTTGTGAAACAATCTGAAACAGTGTTTGGTGAAAGAGATCTGTTTTCTGTTCAGCAGTGATGCCTGCTCTCAAAATCCGTGGAAACAAACCTATCTGTAACCTGAATTTTTGATAATCATTATCTTCATGTTGTGCCACACATTGAGAGACAGTGAAATACACAATGCTGTAATCTGTGTACTCTTGTGTTACTACTGTCAATTTGATTACATTATACAATTTGATTAAATAATAAAGTTGTTTAAACAGACAGTTTTCCTTCCATGCATCTGCTGTTCCAAATGAATGTCTTTATTCCTGTTCTCTCAAGGCTATGTGGGTATGTATGTGGGTATGTATGAATATTTATAGCAGTTAGGTCAGAGTAAATGTTATGGCAAAATGAATGTATGTAGCAGCTCAAGTCGCACAATATCACTATCCTTAAGGGATAGTAAAATCAGAAATGAAAACTCATAATTTACTACAACCCTCAAGTTGTTCCCAACTATTATGAGTTTCCGCAAGTGAAAGTGTCCAGTAACAGGTGAGGTACATAACGAGTAAAAAGTCAGATGAGACAATCTGGTCCATACAAAATAAAACAGCTTTTGGGTCATTATACGAAAACGTGCCATTTCCCACTTTTAATGTTTGATTTTCAAATTTCTGTTTTGAAAATCTTTAAGCCCCTTTTTGGATTAAGTAGATCCTTACCTCTCAGGAAAATGTGGCGTGCCATCTCAGGCTATCTTATTTTTTTCATTTTTTTCATTTAACTAATTTAAATGTGTGTTTTTGGTCAACCCTGTTACCAACATATTAATTACTTTTTGAAAAGGTTTTAAATACATGTATAGAACAAATCTGATATACTGTGGAAGATATACTCCCCCTTGTTACATTAAGAGTGTTTGTGAATTGAGAATATTGAAAGTTTTATTTTTTTAAGGGGATGAATACGTTCATTTCCAAATTACACTCTCCCAGCATCTTCTGTTTTAAGAAAAATGTATGGAAACAAAAATTAAACACCTCAATTCAATTTTGAGTGGATTATTAGCCTCTCTTACTAAACATTTACAATTAATTGATTACATTTTTATTTACATTTTTTAAGTTATATTAGAATATTATACAAGTAACAGGGTTGACACATCAGTTACAGGGTTGACAACAGCTACCGTATTGATTATACTGCTTGTTTGAGTTACAATTATGGTTGTAATGGAGTCTTAATTGGACATTCATAAACCTTTAATTCAACATGACTAATCAGCATATTATGTAGACGGCTCTATTGAGATATTTTAGCATAAAAATGATGAAAAACCGAAACTTATCTGTTTGCATGAACTTTAACTTTAAAATGTTTTAACTGTTGCCCCGCCTTCTACTTCTCAAACCTCATACTTTCTATGATATTGTGCTGAGAAAACACAGATTTACCCATTCTGTGTTGGTAGTGGCGTGTACCACAGTTTGCTTTGCCAATTGAGAAACTTGATTGGTAAACGGTTTGCCAGAATATACCCTGACCCAGATCTATCCCGTTAGTGAAGCATTGGTTTCCACACTGGTTTCATTAAATAAATAAATAAAGGAAATTATTATTTTAAAAGATTCACGAATAAGAATCATCTGTTCACGAATTGGATCGTGAACTTGCATTACCGAGCCAAAGATGATACTGAACATTTCGAATGAATAAAGAAGTTCATCTGTAAACCACATAAAGCTATTGTTTGACTTCATAAACCTTTATTTTATGCATGCTTCGTATGGATCTGTTGACTGAATGCATAGTGTGATTTCTAGGAGAATGTTTGTGTCGTTATGTGCTTGTAACGGGAAAAAATCAGTCGCGGTATTGTTTGAAATCCCCAAACTTAAATATTAAATTAATAAATTACATCAAAATAAAAGTAATCACTGGTAATCTAAAATAGTTTTCAGATGTTACTGTAATCTGATTACCCCTTATTTAAAATGTAATTTTAACGAAATACAGTTACTCATATTTTGTATTTTACATACGTAACGCTGTTACATGTATTTCGTTACACCCCAGCCCTGATTATTTATGATTGTGTAGCATACTGTAAATGTAAGTAGTTCACATGCCATCAAATAATCATACAAGTCACACAAGCTTGATTTATTTTTTGACAAGAAAACTTTTTCAAACTATTTGGATGGAGTGCATGTATGGAGAGTATCCCAAATGCAAACTGAAAAGCTTGTTAATTTATTGACTTCTCATAATAAAAAAAATAATGACTTTTGATTTATAAAGCACATTTATAAAACCCAATGCACTTGTGTGTATCAGTATAGATCAGTAACCTCAACATATTTTAGCCTATCTATCAGTAGAATAAATAAAAAAACATGATTTTTAGGGATAAAAACTGTAAAAACATGTATATTATGTATACTATTTGTAAGAAAAGTATGTCTGTTAAAATTCTCAGTCATCCAGGTCATAGTTATCCAAGAAGGGTTGGCTCAGGGGTGACAACCCCACAGAGGTTAAATGCCTGGCACTCCCCATCAGTCATTTAGAAATGAAGAAACCCCTTGGATGAGAGGCAATAGCTTCAAATATGGACGTACCTAGTCCAGTTGCCCTTGATTTAACCCTTCTTGTGTATACAACATGGGTAAGACACACAAAAGCGTACTTGGGTCAACCCTCTTACCCTGGAATGGTTACAGGGTTGACGGTAACAGGGTTGACGAAAAAGGTTATTGCCGGCCATTACTAGCCATGAGGTATAGGTAATGACACTACATTACGTGCCTTAATGAGAGGCTTAAATATTATCATATATGTAAATTTTTAAATATGTACAAAAAACTTTTTAACATATGCTTTTCTGGTAACAGGGCTGACACAATGAGCGTGTCCCTGTCTTTCAGACATTACATAACCTCAAAGAAAATTCATTAAAAAGAAGAGAACACTTACTTGTCTTCTACCATCAACTTCATGAAAGTCAGATAATGTCACTTCCTGGAACTGATGCAACTTTTGGAACAGTCCATTATCTTTAAAGAGGTGTTTTTATAAAAAGTAACAGGGTTGACGAGAACCTAGGGACCCGACTAAATTGTGTGTTTTTTTATTTTATTTGACACGTTAAGAATAAAATCCATTTATGACTAATGAACTGACACTTAAGGCTTTATACAAGTATATGTTTTTTTATGATAGTTTGACTTTTTTGGCCTCGATAGCAAGTAGAAGTAGAAAAATCTTACTGAGGGACAGGCCATTTTCAACATTTCTTCAAGATGCTTTGTACAAAAATGTGATTAAAATCCTTTAAAAACCAAAGAAACAGAAAATAATTTATTCTTATATTATGAGACATTATGGAAACTAAAATATAAAATATTCCATTTCTTTTATGTTTTATTAAGATTTACAGAGCTTTTTTTTCCTGAGGGACACAAAATGGCACGTTTTCGTATAATGACCCTTTTACTGCAATTTCTGTCGTAGCCGTTTTATTAAAGCTGCAGTCTGTAACTTTTGACGCTCTAGCGGTTAACCCTTGTGGATTGTTCAAATTCACTACCCTTTAGGTTTTTTTATCGTTTTTATTATTATTTTTATTTAAAGCTGCGGTAGGGAACTTTTGACGCTCTAGTGGTTAATAAACAGAACTGCTTGCGTCTTGCGGAAGAACATTGTAGCCGGAACTACTTCTCTCTGTTTATGTCTATGAAGAATCACAAAGGTACTGGGTTACTCCGCCGCGATACCCTTGAAGCAATCTAAAAAAGTCTGAATATAAACACTTATTATAGGCGCACTCTAGTGATTCAGGAAAAGCTAAAAACACGGTTTGGAAAATGGATTCATGGTGTACTCACTTATTTTTATTGACTTTCTGCAAATGGCAATAGGAGCACTGGGAGGAGCCAGAGGAGCTTGATTTTTTTTCACAGATTATCTGTCTCATATTCTACTGTCAGGACATAATGACAGGTTTAACAAATATGTAAAAAATATTTTTTTTTACAAAAGTTACCTACTGCAGCTTTAAATAAAGTTCTGTTGGTCCACACTCCAGTAGGTAGGTGGCGGTAATTCACCTTAACGTTGGATGCCACCCGCCAAAACAAGAAGAAGAAGAGCAGTCTCAGCACTGATAGCACCAACTCAGTGTAGCTCACAAACAATTAATCTCAGTTTAGCTATCGTATACTCCACACAGTTCTGAGAAAATCTCGTCCAAAGCTGTCTCGAGTTCCGGCTGAATGGCTGAAGCGTCCGTTATAGGTAACATTAACGTTTAGCGGTTATGGCTTCTCGCTTCGTGAGAGCTAACGTTAACTTCTGTAGTGAAGTGAAGTGTGCTTGGCCTCATATCAGCAATATTAGATTTATTATATTTCAGCAATAATATTCAATTATTTGAGAACATCATCAATTTACTTTACTTCACGTCATGTACAAAGGGCGGAGTGGAAGTTAGTTTGTCAATGTATAACCAGTTAAAAGCACAAACAGTGTCATTAAATCCGTGAATCGTCAGTAAGTATTCGCAGAATGTGCAGAGCAATGTATGCAAAGAATCCGTCATGGCTGTATAGATAATGCGATAGTATTATAAATTAACCCGACTATCGATTTTTTTCACTTTTAGATGCACCGAAGTTGAATCCCGAGTCTGCGGAGTTTGTACCCCAAGCTAAACCCAACCAGCCCCCCTTTAGGAGAAATTACAGGCAGCAGCACCACGGTCAGGACTGGAGGGCTCAACATGTTAGGCCTCATCACCACTTTAGACAGTCCAGTGCGAGTCAAGATGAGTTTGAAAACCCTGCCAATAATACATTAGCTCCTGCTCAGCTTCCCATTAGAGAAGACTTGAGAGGTAGGGGTCGAGGAGGGAGACAAAGAGGAGGACGTGGTGATGGTCGGCGCAGTAATGACCATTGCCCTCCGTACGAGAGATGCAAGAAACCTGGAAGTGATCATGACTGCTCAGGAAGAGGCCGTGGAGCTTGTGGCCGTGAGCGACCTAACTCACCCACTTCTTATAGATCCACAGATGAGGAGAAGAAAGAAAGAACAACTGTGGAAGCCCATGTGAGAAAGTCTTATAATGACAGCCGACGCAAGCAGCCCAATAGAGCACAAGCTGAGAGATGGATAAAGGGGCCTCTTCCCAGGGACCAAGAGGAGAACCGGGAAAACCAGACTGATGCAGGAGACACAAGGCCTGCAGCAGTTCACGAACATCCAGAGCCTGAGCAGAGGAATCATAAGGGATGGAGAGGTGGAGAGCGGTGCATGCACCCCAATTCCCGGAGGAAAGGACAGGCACCTAACCATGGGATTGAGGGTAACTGGAGAGAAAGAGAACCTGCTCAGAACATCAGGGAGGAGAGGAGAGGTGCAGAAGATGAGGGTGGAAGACAGGAGGAGTCTAACAGGAACAGAGGAGCTATGAGAGGGGAGGAGAGAAGAGGTGCAGAAGGTGAGGGGGGAAGACAGGAGGAGTCTAACAGGAACAGAGGAGGTGCGAAAGGGGAGGAGAGGAGAGGTGCAGAAGGTGAGGGTGGAAGACATGAGGAGTCCAACAGGAACAGAGGAGCTATGAGAGGGGAGGAGAGAAGAGGTGCAGAAGATGAGGGAGGAAGACAGGAGGAGTTCAACAGGAACAGACGAGGTGCGAAAGGGGGGGAGAGAAGAGGTGCAGAAGATGAGGGAGGAAGACAGGAGGAGTTCAACAGGAACAGACGAGGTGCGAAAGGGGAGGAGAGGAGAGGTGCAGAAGATGAGGGTGGAAGACAGGAGGAGTTCAACAGGAACAGACGAGGTGCGAAAGGGGAGGAGAGGAGAGGTGCAGAAGGTGAGGGCAGAAGACAAGAGGAATCCAACAGAAACAGAGGAGGTGCGAGAGGGGAGGAGAGAAGAGGTGCAGAAGATGAGGGAGGAAGACATGAGGAGTCCAACAGGAACAGAGGAGGTGCGAGAGGGGAGGTCAGAAGACATGAGGAGTCCAACATGAACAGAGGAGCTGTGAGAGGGAAAAGGCCACTTCTGCAGAATGCAGGACTGGGGAGAGGTGGGGGTCCTGAGCGACGGACCGGACCGGTGAAGCGCATTGAGCCTCCCAAAAGCAAAGAAACCCAGACAGGTGATGAGCTTTAAATTAGGGGCTTGTATCATGGAGCTGGTTTAGATTAGTTTGTGCCAATCCTGGGTTTTAGGTACCATGAAATTGGTTTATCACCAAATGTTTGTCACTTTATAACCTCAGTTCCTCAGCTGACATGCTCTGTCGCAGGTTTTGTTTTGAGTAGGCAATTTAAAACTAAAATTGTATCAATCAGTTCTGAGCAATGTGATCTCTGACGCAATGAAGTCACTCCGCCACTTTCAATTTAAGACTTAATAGGAAACTTTGTTTAAATGTAAATAAATCTATACAGTGTACTGTAACTTTAAGACTCAATATATGAAACTTTAAAAATGTTTTAAAAAATGATGTTGTGGACTGACCTAAAGATATAATCAACTTTACTAAAGAACTGTCCTTCTAGTCCCCTTTTTCCTTAATATTCAGCAGAAAAGGGAAGTGAATCTCACTAGCTAGAAGAGTGTTGGACAGCATGTGACTGACTATTCACGACTGATGTTACACTTCACTCTTTCAAATCCTCAATAGCTATTAATTAACTTACGATTAAAGCCTGAGCTGACAGAGGAGGTTGATGAATAGCATCGTGGTACTAACTATAACTGATTTGTCAGCTTCAAACCAGTCCTGTAATCCGGAGTTTGTTCAGCTAGCTCCATTATACAGGCCCCTGGACTTTTTTCAAATATAAGTGTCTTGTTTTATTATTATTCTTTACAAATGATTGTCACCTATAACATTACCCTGGTTGTAAATAATTTGTATGAAAATTAATAATTGACAAATTTCTGAGTCTGATAGTATTTGTGTCTCTCTATTATACAGGTGCTGGTCATATAATTAGAATATCAAAAACAAAAAACAAAAAGTTGATTTATTTGACTAATTCCATTCAAAAAGTGAAACTTATAATTTCATTCATTACATACAGACTGATATATTTCAAATGTTTTTTTTTTATTTTGATGATTATAACTGACAACTAAGGAAAATCCCAAATTCAGTGTCTCAGAAAATTAGAATATTGTGAAAAGGTTCAATATTGAAGATACCTGGTGCCACATTATAATCAGCTAATTAACTCAAAACACCTGCAAAGTCCTTTAAATGTTCTCTCAGTCTAGTTCTGTAGGCTACACAATCATGGGGAAGACTGCTGACTTGACAGTTGTCCAAAAGACGACCGTTGACACCTTGCACAAGGAGGGCAAGAGACAAAAGGTAATTGCAAAAGAAGCTGGCTCTGTGTCCAAGCACATTAATAGAGAGGCGAAGGGAAGGAAAAGATGTGGTCGAAAAAAGGTGTACAAGCAATAGGGATAACCGCACCCTGGAGACGATTGTGAAACAAAACCCATTAAAAAATGTGGGGGAGATTCACAAAGAGTGGACTGCAGCTGGAGTCAGTGCCTCAAGAACCACTACGCACAGACGTATGTAAGACATGGGTTTCAGCTGTCGCATTCCTTGTGTCAAGCCACTCTTGAACAACAGACAGCTTCAGAAGAGTTTCGCCTGGGCTAAAGACAATAAGGACTGGACTGCTGCTGAGTGGTCCAAAGTTATGTTCTCTGATGAAAGTAAATTTTGCATTTCCTTTGGAAATCAGGCTCCCAGAGTCTGGAGGAAGACAGAAGAGGCACATAATCCACGTTGCTTGAGGTTCAGTGTAAAGTTTCCACAGTCAGTGATGGTTTGGGGTGCCATGTCATCTGCTGGTGTTGGTCCACTGTGTTTTCTGAGGTCCAAGATCAACGCAGCCGTATACAAGGAACTTTTAGAGCACTTCATGCTTCCTGCTGCTGACCAACTTTATGGAGATGCAGATTTCATTATCCAACAGGACTTGGCACCTGCGCACAGTCCCAAAGCTACCAATACCTTGTTTAAGGACCATGGGATCCTTGTTCTTAATTGGCCTGCAAACTCGCCTGACCTTAACCCCATAGAAAATCGATGTGGTATTGTGAAGAGGAAGATGCGATATGACAGACCCAAGAATGTAGAAGAGCTGATGGCCACTGTCAGAGCAACCTGGGCTCTCATAACACCTGAGCAGTGCCACAGACTGATCGACTCCATGCCACGCCGCATTGCTGCAGAAATTCAGGCAAAAGGAGACCCAACTAAGTATTGAGTGCTGTTCATGCTCATACTTTTTATTTTTATACTTTTCATTTGAACAAGATTTCAAAAAATCCTTTCTTTGTATTGGTCTTAAGTTATATTCTTATTTTCTGAGATGCTGAATTTGGGATTTTCCTTAGTTGTCAGTTATAATCATCAAAATTAAAAGAAATAAACATTTGAAATAAATCAGTCTATGTGTAATGAATGAATACAATATACAAGTTTCACTTTTTGAATGTAATTCGTGAAATCAACTTTTTGATGATATTCTAATTGTATGACCAGAACCTGTATTTCCAATGCTGTTTGTGTGTGTATATAGGTTGTCTGATTGAGCAGCTGACGGAGGAGAAGTATGAGTGTATGGTCTGTTGTGAAGTGATTCGGCTCATTGCTCCAGTTTGGAGCTGTCAGAGCTGTTACCACGTATTTCACCTTAACTGCATCAAGAAATGGGCTCGCTCACCTGCATCTCAAGCTGATGGTATGTAAACTGCCTCTCACCAATGATGGGGACATTACGAAAGACCGTGTATAACCCAAAATATGGGAGAACCTGCAACACACAATTTGGTGGCTGCAGTAATGCTGTAATAATGCAATTTCTGATATTTGTTTTTTTTTTTTTGGAACAAGGTCTGTTTATTCAAGATTTTACAATATACCACAAAAAACAAAGGAGAACTGAAACAGTACAGTGTACAACAAACCCCCAACACAACCCATCCCTCTACCCATCAGACAGAAATTATTGGGTATATACAGTAAAAAAAAAAAAAACACTAGTAAAGATTATTAGAAAAGGATACATACATAGACATGAAATAGATAAAAATACATATATAGATGAAAATAATTTTGGGACAGTATTCTCTACTTGATTTTTTCAACAAATGTCAAAGAAGTGTTGCCAGATTGCATAAAATCTCTGGACAGACCCTTGAAGAGAGTATCTTATTTTCTCTAGTTTAAGATATTGCATAATCTCCTTAATCCAATGAGAAAAAGTGGGAAGAAGAGAGTCTTTCCATTTAAACAATATTAATCTTCTGGCAAGAAGTGTGCAAAAGGCCAACATTTTACAATTATAACTGCTCCGGTGCATGTTCTGTGGTGTCAATTTCTGACTTTTAAATGAAGTTGGTAAACAATCTCATCGCTGCAGCTGCCGATAAAAACTACAGTTCCCATTTAGAAACCTGAGACTTCAGATTTCAGAACTTGAGATTTCAGTAATTCCTCATTAAAAGTAGATAAGAGTTGGTCTTGCATTCCCGGAATAACAGCCTGGAGGCATCACAAATTACAGAGACTGCAGAGTGAAATAACTTTCTGGAAAAAAACTTAAGAATGCAAACAAAAAAAAATGCTAAATACAGTGGGCTAGTCCCTAGTTTTATAACAAATTTAAATGGTTCAATATTTACAGATGCCCCTGAAGGATGGCGTTGTCCTGCATGCCAGAATGTGGCACTTAAAGCCCCAAATGCGTATACCTGCTTCTGTGGTAAGATTATTTTGGTTTCTGCATCTTGCGTGATATTTTTGTCTCTGTTCTAAATCTCTTACAGTTTGTAAAATGATAAAGTGACTTTGTTTATAATGAATGAGGCTGTAAAACTGAAGAATTTAGTCCTCTAGACTTCTGTTTTTCATCTTTCATTTTAATGGACAGGGAAGGTGACCAATCCTGAGTTTCAGCGCACTGAGATCCCTCATAGCTGTGGGGATATGTGTGGGAAAAAGAGGAGTGGAGGGGAATGCAATCACCCCTGTAATATGTAAGAGCCCAGCAGCACAACCTGATTCCTTCATAATCAATACATTTACATGGTTTTGGCTTAGATTGGGTGACCATGGCTGAAAAATATTTACTGTTTTTGTCAGAAAAACATTTTCGAACCTAAAACTAATTATATGTTTTTCTTAATAGTGATTACTCACTAGTCATTCAGGCAACTCACTTGTTTGCACAGCTGTAATTTTGTGCATGTTTAGATGATATGTGCTGTCATTGGTCAATCCAGAGTTGACATTCTTGCGTGATAAGAATTTCTTTCTCTGTGCAGCTTGTGCCATCCTGGGCCCTGCCCGCAGTGTCCAGCTTTTATCACAAAGTCCTGCATTTGTGGTAGAATGAGGTACTATTCACTTTTTGTAATTATCTCTGTATCTAATACTTCACCCAGATATGTGCAGGGAAAACAACACCTATTTCTTGTGTGTGCAGTAAGCAGGTTCGTTGCAGTCAGGCTGGACCTCTGCTTTGTGAGGAAGTCTGTGGGGCTCTTCTGAACTGCTCAAAGCACTTCTGTGCCCAGGTGTGCCACTCAGGGCCATGCCAACCCTGCCCACTTCGTGTTCAGCAAGGTAAGTATTCCTTGTGTCATTGAATTGGTTTCAGTGTTTATTCAGTCATCTAATTTCATGCATTATAATCCCCTTTCAGCTTGCTTTTGTGGTGTGGTGTTCAGGGAGGTGGCATGTGGGACTGATTGTGGCCATTTTGATGGATCAGGATATTTCTCCTGTTGCAAAACCTGTGGAAAGTATGTATTAATATAACATATCTTCACTTGTCAATATCTGACATTAATATTTTAAAAAGTTTTTTGTATGCAGAGTCTTAACAAAGACATTTAAATAGTCCTAAAAGTTACCTAGTCTTAAATAAATAGATTTGTGACCTTTTTAATAATGTGTTCGTTTTTGGCCTGTTTGACGGTTTCATTTTGACATTTGTATTCAGTTATTTTGCAGTGCTTTTTCAGTTAATGTGTCTGAGCTGACATCTTTCAATCTGTTATTCTAGGATGCTGGACTGCCAGTCCCATCGCTGTCAGCAGTTATGCCACCCTGGGCAGTGTCCGTCATGTCCACTCAGCCCCAAGCTGGTGCGCAGCTGTTCGTGTGGACAGACTCCATTATCTAAACTTCTAGAGCTCGGCTACCCAGAGAGAAAGAACTGTACTGACCCGATCCCCTCCTGTGGCAAGACCTGCAACAAACCACTGCCATGTGGAGATGATGGTATGGGTTTGATTTTTGTTCATAAATTTGAGCGGAATTTAAGTTTGTTTAATTGAAATTATTAACTTCACAGCTTAATATCATGAACGTGGCACATCATGAAAATCTGGCTTCTCCAGGGTTTAAGTGCTATAATCAGGTCCCCGTAGCATCTACCAAGCAAACGTGAAATACGTTAACCCAGTAATATGGTTTTGGTTGGCCTTTTTCTGCAGGCGTCTGAGAAAACGAGCACGTCATATTTCGCTCCCTTGGTGAGGTGGCAAAGGGATCTCATTATAATATTACCGCCTTAATAAAAATGTTGCTCCTTTCAAATTCAAGGAAAGAGCGTGACTATAGTTGGGAGTAAATACTTGACAGTCTCTAATCATTTCCATTCTCTCACATTAGCACAAAGTGTGATGTTTTCAACATAAAACTGTTCAAAATTCTTATATTCCTTGCACTAGATTCTGTCCACTTGTGTGAAAAGCTCTGCCACGAGGACAGCTGTGGGCCGTGCTCTTTGACCTCCTCTATTAAATGCAGATGTGGCAGCAACAGCAAGGTTAGATGGTTATCATACAGCTGCACAAAGGTCAGGAAGTTCTGAAAACTGCAGATGTAATTCATACTCTGTCTTGTCTTCATAGGAAGTTCCTTGTGCAGCCATTCAGACTGAACGTAAGTCTTTTGATGATTGTGGGACAACATGGCAGTTATATGTGCAGCACATTAATTATACGTACTATACCAAAGTAGCAGTTGCAATGCTAATGTTTAATCCTTAACAGAAGACATGATGTTTACGTGTGAGAAACGCTGCATCAGGAAGCGCTCCTGCGGCAGACACAAGTGTGGGGAGATGTGTTGTGTGGTGAGTCTTTTATATTTTCATGAAAGGTTTATCTAGGTGCAGTAGCCACAAGAATGGCTTCAGTAAACATTCTCTCTCTTTATCAGGATCTGGAGCATAAGTGCTCAATGATTTGTGGTTACAAGCTCAATTGCGGTCTACATCGATGTCAGGACCTTTGCCACCGTGGGAACTGCCAGCCTTGTTGGCAAACCAGTAAGCCTGGGCTTCAAGAGCATCTTCGCGCATGTCCATCTCTTTTATTTTTTCTTCTTACACAGCACTGTGTGTTTTCTCTAAGGTTTTGATGAGTTGGCGTGCTACTGCGGGGAGACTGTGCTCTTCCCGCCCATCCCTTGTGGAACCAGACCCCCTGAATGTAAAAACTTATGTACCCGAAGTCATGATTGTGATCATCCAGGTACTTCTGTCTGCTCAGTCAACCACAAGCATACACAATCATGGATATTTGGCAAGATGTATACACACACTGTATGATTCATTATGAAGGTGGCCAGTCTTTAAATGATAATGAGCTACTGCTCACCCCACCCCCCTCTTCCGTTTTTTTTTTTTTTTTTTTTTTTTTTTTGTATTTGGTGGGGCGTTACTATCAAAAACTTAATTAATCCACTGGGGCTTCAGTCGCACTGATGTCGGGAGAAAATGAAAACTCTTATGTCCACTTTTACATCCAGCTGCAAAACACCTGCATTGCTTAAAAGAAAGACGTTGTCGCTATAGCTGCTTAAACGCAGAGAAAGTGGCATACAACTGGCTGAGGGTGGAGATATGGCAATACGTGACTGTGCGTCAGCGGTTATGGGCATGGCCTGAGCAGTATGACGTCTTACTGCTCAAAATCAAAACAGCTTGATAATGAAGACTGTTTGGTTTTTTGGGGGATTAAAAAAAAAATAGTAAATGGATTTTAATCATTGTAGTATGGTTGTGTCCACATACTATTAGACATTTATATGCAGACACCATGTAAAAGTGAATCTTGCTTCCAATGTCACCTTTAAAGATTTTCTTAAAAAAAAAAAAAAAAGTTCTCATGCTTTACAAGTCTGCATTTATTTGTTCAGTACAGTAAAAACAGTAATATTGTGAAATGTTATAACCATATCAAATCAATGTTTTCTATTTAAACATTTAAAATGGTAATTTATTCCTGTGCTGTGACGGTAAACCTCACTTACTCCAGTCTTCAGTGTCACGTGACCCTTCAGAAATCATTGTAACATGCTGTTGTAATGCTCAAGACACATTTCCTATTACTATCAATGTTGGAAACATTTGTGCTGCTTAAAATTTTGATGAAAACTGCTTATTTTATTTGACTGGATGAAGGGAAAGTTCAAAAGAATAGTATTTATTTGGAAATGGTTATCTTTTGTAACAATATAAAATTCTTTAGTTGTCACTTAATGCACCCTTGCTGAATTGTTTTATGATTTTTCTATAGTGTTCCATTCATGCCACACTGAGGAGAGATGTCCACCCTGTACCTACCTCACCAAGAAGTGGTGCATGGGTAATCATGAGGTAAAAATACATTTTATAAACATTTTAAATGTTAAGCATAGACAATCCTATTTTGCACTCTATTAAAGAAAAGTTCAAAATCTCATCTTGCACACCACTTTGACAATTCTCCCCTAGCAAAGGAGTAATATCCCATGCCACCTGCAGGACATCTCGTGTGGTTTAGCGTGTGATAAGCTCTTACCCTGCGGTTCGCATCGCTGTAAGAAAATATGTCACCGTGGTGAATGCCAGGCAGAGGGAGAGTGTAAGCAGCCATGCACTCACCCTAGAACAAGCTGTGGACACCCCTGTGCTGCTCCCTGCCACCCAGGCACCCCCTGTCCACCCACTGTCTGCAGTGCCAAGGTACTGCCCTTCCCTCATCCAACATCTACACAGTTGGTTTATACATGCAGTTATGGCTCAAAGCAGTCCTTTGTTTCCTCAGCTGCAGCGTGCTTGTGGTCTTCTGGCACATGCTTATAGACACATACATTATGGGTTATGTAAAATATTGGCATGAAACAGTAAATTATGGTTTTCATAAATGTTATCTGAATATCTAAGCACAAAAACTCCTCAGCTATATCCTTTATTTCTGTAGACACTTAGTGTTCAAAACGGTGAGCCTTACATTATAGCCGTACTTATTTCCCACTTTTGATCTCTAGGTGGCACTGAAGTGTGACTGTGGCCGAAGGAAAGAGACTATTCCTTGCACTGATGCAGCTAGTTCCTATCAAAGGTAAAACATTCCCTGCTATCAAAGCATTCATAGTGCACAGATAGCAAGCCAATACATTTAAAATGAATGATATACACAAAAAGTGCTATCAATTTCATATGTTGTAGCTGATCAGAGGTCAAATATAATTTTCATCTCTATATTCTGCAGATATGCAGCTATTTCCGTTGCCAGTAAGCTGTCAGATATGCAGCTGGGAGAGTCCGTAGACATTGGACAGCTGACGAAGAAAGAGCAGAGAAAGGCCAGGTATACTCCCAGACTAAAGCTTGCAAGGCTGTTTGGTTTTATTAGTTCTCCAGAAGAATCATCTGTGGGTCAGTTTATCTCATGTAAATGACAACAGCATTAGTTTTAGCTGTTTCTGACAAGTTCAAAGCTGCATTGAAAGAGAGCAGGGTACAGAATTAACACTCACTAACCTCAAAATGCAAGTAAAAATTGACATGGCACTTTTACCTAAACGAATGTAAACATTATTAGTAATGTGCTTCAGTTGTGGAGTAACCTTTTTATTTGGTTGTTCTCTCACAGGTTGGAGTGTGATCAAGAATGTGCTACACTGGAGAGGAACAGGTGAACATAAGGAGTTTATTCACACAATCTTTCCCTGAATATATTACTAGATATGTCTATGTGTGGGTGTGCAGGTGTTGATGGGTTCTGTTTCTGCCTCCAGGCGGCTGGCCGAGGCCCTGCAGATTGATCAGGCGGTGGATACCTTCAAGTCAGCGTCTTCCAAATATAGTGACTCTCTCAAAGAAGATGCAAGGTGGTTCAAATTCTAAAATACTTCAAGAATGTATCAACAGTACATAAAGCTAGGGCATGGTTGTATGAGATATTTCTAAGCTCAAATTCTGTAAAAGAGCTCACAATGAATGCTCCATTTTACTTCTGTTGCATTCTTGAAAATAGTCTTATAGTTTTATTCACTACATTTAATAGCTTCGGTACCTTGCCAATTGTATGAACTGAACAGGAATGAATTTTCAAAAGCAACCATGCTCCACATATAAAAATGAATGGGGATGCAGCCTACTTATAACAGCAACAAATGCTTATCTTTTATTTTTTAATGACTGAACATCAATAGTAATGAGTTTGGGTTCTTGCACATTTGCTTTGACAGTTAAAAGAAAAACTGATGTGTATAATAAGTTAAATATATAGTCTACTATAGAGCCACTATAGGCCTGAATGCATAAACTAATTAAACGTTTTTGTTTTTTAATTCAGGAAAGATTTCAAGTTTGTCAGTGAAATTGAGGAGGAGATTAAGAATTTAGTTGAACTGGCTAACAAGGTAAAATGTAGACCAATGATCAGACTATAAATAGTTAACTGTCCACTATCCAAGCACTTCTGGTTTCATTTTTCAGAGCTCTGTAATTGTGTTTTTTCGCAGGGTAAACAGACTAAGAGGAGTCACTGTTTTCCACCTATGAAGCGTGAACACAGGAGAATAATCCATGAGCTTGCGGAGGCTTATGGTGTGGAAAGCGTCAGCTATGATAGTGAACCCAAGCGCAATGTAGTGATCACTGCCATCAGGTCAACAGAAACTGTCAAATATTAGACTGGGCCTCCAACTATGACTAGGGAATACTTGTGTTTGTTTTTATGCTTAAAAAAGTAAACTTAAAAGGTGTCTCTTAGTTAAGCAGGTGTCTTTGTGTCATTAGCACTGGCTAGGTACGATTGATTGTTTCACATGTTGTGTTTTCAGGGGGAAAGCAGTGTGTCCTAACACTAGTCTGGCTGCTTTGGTTGAAAGGGAAACTGTCTCCAGAGCCCCCCCTCCTATTGCCCACATCAAACAACAAACCAGCAAGTATGTTCACACATCTCTCTACACTTATAATGCTAATACAGTTTAAAATAACTGTTTTCTATTTTACAACATTTTAAAATGTTATTTATTCATGTGATGGCAAAGGTGAATTAACAGCCTTTTCATATTTCTTCAGTGTCACATGATCTTTTAATAAATCATTTTAATTAGGATTTTTTTTTTATAAATAGCTCTAAATTTATTTGAAATAGAAATGTATTACAGATCTGCATCCTTCCTTGCTTAACTTTAGTATTTCAAAAAAATTGAATTATGTTAATTATGTGCAGTGATTAAACCACACTCTCTTGTCAAAGTAAATAATACTTCTGTGGCCTGTACATGTTTGTTCTTTAATATTTTGTGTGCTCATGTAATATGAAGTGTTTTCATTGTAAAGTATGTCATAACTAATACAAGTTTTTATTCACATTTGTTTCAGGGCCGACAACAGTGATGCTTGGAAGAAACAATCTAGAGAGGATCTCTCCATTGATTATTTTGATGTGCAGGATTGACATGAAATTTTGAACATTCAATGTATTAATCACACAAAATAAAGCTGTCCAAAAACTTCTTTTCATTATAGCGTCACAGTTCTGAACACAATCACGGTGAGAATCTAAAGCTATAATTTTTGACTATAGTATCTCACAAACTTTCTGCAGTTCATGTGAAGTGTAATATTAAACAATGAAGGGACATCAGTAGTTCTCCACATTGTGTGATCATGTAGCCTAGTTTTGCTTTCTTCTGAGCCCAACAGGAATTATATTGTGGCACTCCATAATAATTAGTTTCTTCTGTGAGAGTAGTGACCCTGACATCAACATTCACTTATATCAGGAAACATCTGAAGGTACATAAAAAATTTCTTCTTAGGGTTTAATGACAGTGAAGTGCTGGAAGACTACCATTGTTCAGTGAATGCCTGATGGCACAAAACTAGAAACCGATGGGTCTCTTGCTTACGAAAATTAACCATAAATAATAATAATAAAAAAGCATAGCTACTACACCTTTGCTATAATGAAACTATGGTTAATTTTCGTAGCTAGACGCTTGGATAGAGCCTTACTGGACATGGGAAAAACAATGCATCCTTAAAAATTAGTTCAATAAGGTTACGAAAAATGATTGTTCACTGTATGATTGATCTTGAGATAGTCTACATAACGATAATCACAGAACTTTAGTTTTGGAGGGAACTATCCCTTTCTAATCACTTTTAATAGCTGTTGTCGACGGCGGTCATTGTGAGGGAGAACCAGCAGCTCTTGGCTGTTTGTGTGTGACCACTAGTCTTCGGAAACTTATTTGATCTACTGCCATCTCTTCTTTACTCTCATCTTCTTGTGCAGATATTTGGCGGACTTTTCCCGCTCATATTGCGTAGTATTTAAGGCCTGTTCGACAAAGTCCCCACTGTATTCCGACGGCTCGTGTTAGTGGCTGTCAAGGCGCGCAGGGAGCAGCGCGTAATTTGCTGACGCTCCCTCCGAATTCCCGAGTTCTATTCGAAGCAGCGGGGAACGCGCGTGCGCCTCGGCGCTCACACCGTCTCTGGCTGCATCCCCTCCTCACTCCACTGCCTCTCAGTCTCCACTCACTGACTGTCCAGTCACTCCAGTACCGAGCAACAGGGTGTGTGTGTGTGTGCTTCAAGCTATAAAGAACTCCATCTCCCTCGCGCCGGACACACATCCGCTTCTTCATCTGCTATTTGCTGCCCTTTCGCTAACAACCAGCCTCAGTAACCATCAGCCATGGAGAGGAAGGTAGGACATTTACAGCAACATCATTACAATGTCATCTACTCCACTGAGCACTTATTAATCAACAGTGTTCAGTGTCTGCGGTCCGTTAACGTCCTGATGGTGTATAATCCGCCCATCTCATCACAAACATTCAGATTAGTGCGCGTGGGAGTTTTCCGACTGGATCTAGTTTATTTGGCAATGTAAAGAGCAGAAAGAGACTGTATATGAAGCCAGATAGAACACACACACACTGGTGCACGTGCTAATCCTGTCTTCTCCATCACTGATCTTCAGTACTGATGGAGGGTTCTTCATGATCATGATGCTGAATGGAGTGAGAGTTCAGAGCAGTGTTTAGTGTTAGTGGAGATGTTCTGAGACATCAGATGCCCCCATGTACTCTGCTAAGAGCCTAATTACCTCTTAGCTTCAGTTGTTTGGTGTTGCAACTAGCAATATAAAGATGCCTTTCCTCAAAATTCACTATTATTGTCAATGTGAACTCTGTTTGTTTGTCTTTGAGTGAAGGTATGGGATTTATTGGTATTTAAAAGTATGTTTCTGTAAGTAGTTTTAACTGTCACCCTGTCTCGTATGGGACGCCTACATTTACTTCACTATATTACAATTAAATCTAATCTAATCTTGACAAACTTTATATCGTTGGAAAGGTCTAAGACTCCCAAATATATATTTTACCAGTGTTTTTTGTTAAAAATTATGTAGGAAAAGTAATAGATTAATTTATGAAAAGAGTGCACCCTCAAAAATCTACATTATAACAGGAGTTCTGACCTTTGTTTAAAAAAAATAGACTTTTCTCTATCACATTTTAGAAATCATCAGAAATTATATATCAACAGAAAACTTAAAATTTCAAAATTCATCCTTTAAAACCCATTTTCAAATCAGACATTGCATTATCATGTAAATGGTACATCAATATCATGTTACAAAATGTTTTCATGAATTATAAAAATGTAAGTTTGGATTGTGCACTATAAAGTCTATGTTCAAAAATGTGAGTGACAGTTAAGGGGTTAATGCTGGAAAAACTTAGCTTTATAACTAATAAAGCAGTCAGCTATTATTATAGCTGTCATTTTTTTAAGCACCAGTCGCGGACCTTTAAAGAGAAAAACTGTAAAGGTCCGTGCAGTGATGGGAAACCTGGAAATTTCAGGATTAAAAAAAAATGATTTTAAAGCCTGAAGTCATGGAAATATCTATATTGAATATAACATTTTATAGTTATAGAAATGGCATTTTGTGAATGCAGTCTCTGAAATCTTGTGTCTCTGAAAAAAAAAGTGTTATATTGGAGTGTGTGTGGGGTTTGTATTGTATATATTATTTCCTGCTCTTACACAGACTTGAAGTCTCTGAATCTGACTATTTCTCATTTCTCATTTTCCTTATAGATATACACCAAAGTAATAGTTTACACTTTGCCAAAAGATCAAATCAAATATTACTGCTATGCTATGAGGCACATTATGATTGTCTAGAATCTGGTTGTTGTATTTGTTAGTGTGGTAACTCACATATGGACTTGGGAAGTCATGGCCTAGTGGTTAGAGAGTTTGACTCCTAACCCTAAGGTTGTGGGTTTGTGTCTCGGGCCGGCAATACCACGACTGAGGTGTCCTTGAGCAAGGCACTGAACCCCCAACTGCTCCGGGTGTGTGTTCACAGTGTGTGTGTGCACTTCGGATGAGTTCAATGCAGAGCACGAATTCTGAGTATGGGTCACCATACTTTGGCTAAATGTCACTTTCACTCACTTAACTTTCTCATTTTTGGGCTTGAATACATTTCTGTGTTTTCCTCCATTATTAATTTCCTTATCATGTACATTCAGTACTGATTGTTTTGATATTACTAAGAGTAGTTTTGATGTACTGTAAGAGTAAGAACCATATATCAGAGTTACAGTAATTCTTTAAAGTCTTTAAAATTAACAGTTGAAAGCACTTTACATTCTACAGTTAAAAGTGTAAAGGCATATTGATTTGGATGAAATTAATTTATTTTTTATTCTTTTTTTTCTGTCCTTCAGTGCATTTGATACATTCTGTTTTCCACGGGAAGCCTAGTTCTTAATATGTGCTTTTCTGCGCCACAAGCACTGATATTATGACACTCCATAATGCCATGAGGGAAGTGTTATTTTAAGACAACATATTATAATATGGCACAGATTCATAAAAACTCAGTTCCTTGTAGAATATATCACATGTGGTTGCTGAGTGAATCACCAGAACACAAGGAACTTTTTTTTTTCTTCCTTATTCAAGAGTATTCAGTAGTTGTGCGTGCAATAAGTTTTTGTCTGTGGTGCGGGGCATGTGCTGGAATGCTCTGAAACTGCCGCGTCGCTTCTGCTTGGACGCACTGCAGGAACGTACAGCGCCATTGACTGAAGATAGGCTGAGCATGCAGGAGCACTCACAACATAATACATGTTGAGCAATCTAACCGTGCTGGGGCTGTACCTTCAGTGTTGATGGTCTCTTGTGTGCGTGTGTGCAGTATTTCATGTTGAATGTGAGTTTAAGTGTAACAGCATGGTCTGTGGTCATTACATCTGGTCCTCCCCTTGTTTTCTTTGATTTCATTCAAACTTTACGAAGGTTTCTTTACTTATTCAGCTCAATATATGTTTCTCAGCCCTATATGTAGGTTTATACTGAGAAACATGATAGTGTAATGCAAATGCATAAACCTAGAATGACTAATTTCAGGATTAACTTGCATAAACAATTTTTTTCTGACTGCACAGCCCTATCTTCTAAATGCATTCTAAGGGACACATTTATTTTAATTTTGTCATCATCATTACTTTTTTAAGCAATGAAGCCTAAAATAATTCAGTTTGATCAGCCTTATTCAACTTTATACTCTACCATTCAGGTCTGCAGTCTGTAAGATATTTTTTATATTTTTGTAAGAAGTCTCTTATGTTCACAATGGCTGTAGTAATTTGATAATGAGTTCACCAAAAACAGAAATATTGTGAAATATTACAATTTAGAATGTTTTTATTTGAATATATTTTAAAATGTAATTTATTCCTGTGATGGCAAGGAATTTTTGTAGCCTTTACTCCAGTCTTCCGTTTCAAATTGTCTCTTAACTGCCACACTTTATTATTCTATTGTGTCCTTGCTGAATAAAGTTATTAATTTATTATATATATTGCTTACATTTTGTGTATATTAATATTTTAGGGCAATATATAATACAAAAAATATATATAGCTTTTGTAATATCTTGTCAACGTTTAATAGGAATACCTCAGTCCTCATGTCTTTTACAAGGGCCATGTAAAAAAAAATCAATGAAAATGATTTACAATAAACAACACATCAGTGGTTCCTCAAATGTTTGAAACTGTTATTTCAAGCATGTCTAATAACCAAGCGGAGAAAGTCATGGTCAAACTCTAAACGTCTTGTTTTTTTTTTCTCTCTATAGAAGACAAAAATTGTCTACATTTCAAGTTTTTAAAAGCCATTTGACTGCTTTGTGTGAGAAACAGTAACTAAATTATTAATTACAGTAATTTGCGGTATTGTGTAATATTTTATATTTACAGTTAATTGCTGTACAGTAAGTGTTGTAAAATTTAATACGATTAAAGACATTTTTGTACTGTCTGCTGTGTCTCTCAGCGAGACCTCTATTAAATGTTTTAGTCTTTGGGGATTGACTGTACACCGTGTGGCCAGGTTAGCTCCGAGTACTAAGTCTGTTGTTGCAAATGAGGACATTTTTGTAGCACTAGATTGTAGTCTGAAGTACCAAGTCGCAGGTGTGTCTTTGAGCTCGAGGGATTTGTATTGTCCCTGGAAACAATTCCAGCGAGGCAAGCAACATTAGAAAGGATCACAGAAGTTTGCTTCAGTGCCCAGCAATCTTGGGAGAGTGAGAGAAATCCCATTAGTATTCAAGCGCCCACTTTCTCAAGCTGTCACACCTCAAGAGCTTTAGGGAGAATTTGCTCTTTCACAATTGAGAGTGCAGACAGAGAGGATGATTATTAAATACTCGCTTTCTTTCATCCTCTTTCTTTTTCTCCTTCACTGCCTTTCTGCTGGTCAAACTGTGAAGAAGTAGAATGATAGGATCGCTATGGCTGTTCTCTAGAAACACTGGCCTTTGTTCAGCTCAACAGTACCCCTTTCATTTGTTAGGACACCTGCAGTATATGCATCTCTCTTTTAGTTTTGTATTAATGCTTAATCAGAGCCTGTTCATGTTTTTGAACCTTTTTTAAGATATTATTGATATACATGTATGCATACTTTCTAAATTGTGGAACAGTGGTAATTGTTATGAAAAGCAAAAAGTTGTTTAAAAGAGGATCTAAATGTCTTTGATTGACCTCCTGGCCTAGTACAACAAAGACAAACAGACTTTGCAGAGTAGCTTTTGAACTTTTTTTGATTTATTACTATGTTGTTTGTGAGTTAATAATACATTTTATTATTGTTTAAGTGTTTATGGTTAAGTTTTATTATAAATAATAGTATTTATTTATTATTTTCCCATTAGAAACAAACAGTTCTGTTGTTTTCCATGCATGAAAATTCTGGGCGATCATTGACAGTCGAGTTCGGTTGCCTCATAAAAACTAGATGCCCCTGGTTGTATCGCTGTGATGCATGAGTGTTATTCAGTTCAGAGCCAAACCTCCCCTGTATTGATTGTTGATGCACTGATTACAGTGCCCTGGCCTTATGTGTAATTACATGTGAATTGCACTGAGTTTAAGTCTGTGGATGCTGTGTGGTACTCAGTACTTTTCACACATCTCTTTAAAGTCCTGGACCCAAAGGGGGCTCAACTGTGAGTCAAGGTGGTCTATATCTTATAGATGGCTTACGATCTGAGTCTGTAGTGCAGTGTGCTGCTTTGCACGACTATGATGCTTTTTGACTGTCTGGCTAACAGAGAGCTGACCCATTTTTTTCGGGGGAAAGACTCAATATCCCATTTAGTACTTCCCCCACTACCCCAGTAAGCGAGGGGAAGAGAGAGTCTGGAATAGCTGAATGGCTTGTTATTGTTAATCCGTACTGAAATGGCATCTGACACATGGAGTTGATGTCTTTAAAGCTGATTGGGTGCTTTTCGGATGTTCTGCGTGTCTGTTATATAATCAGAGGACATGAATGTTCACCTTTGTGCTGAAAAATGTAGATTTGAAAGGGGTTCTTTATAGCAGGCTCAGTTCGACCCCTCACTGTTCCTGGCCTCATTCTGTCCATCCTCTCTCTGTGTTCACTTGCACAGTATGAGAATGAAGGATGTAAGTTAAAGAGACACCGAAGTCTTTGTATATGCATATGGTTTGATGAGAGAAACCGATATAAGATAGAGGGAAATAAAAGAAACCGTATCTGATACATGTTCTGGATCTCGGTAGTTTTGCTTAGTCGGATTGCACTGGTCTATATATGTTCAGTAGTGTGCAATACACAACATTCAACATATCTGACAAGGTGTTTACACTACTGTTCAGCAGTTTGAGGTCACTAAGATTTTTCATGTTTCTGAAAGAAGTCTTATGTTCACTAAGGCTGCCTTTATTTGATTAAAAATACAGTAAAACAGTAATATTTTGAAAAATTAACATTTAAAAATAGTTTTCTATTAATATTTTACAATTTAGTTTATTTCTGTGATGGTAAAGCTTAATTTTTCTGCAGCCATTACTCAGGATTTGGTGCTCAGGAAACATTTCTTAGTATCACTGTTAACCTGCTTAAGATTTGTGAAAACTGATATAATTTTTTCAGAATTCATTGTAAAATTATGGGCCCTATCATACACCCAGCGCAATGCGCCGCAAGTGTTTTTGCTAGTTTCAACCAGACGCAGTTCTCATTTTCCCGTCCTGCGCTGCGTTGTTGAAATAGAAAATGCATTTGCACCCATTTGTGCACTCATGGGCGTGCTGGTCTGAAAACGAGGTGTGCTTAGATGCATTTTGAGGAACTGAAAATAGACTGCGCCATTGACCAGCTCAAACCTGGTCTAAAGTCTGGCACAATGTTTTTTTTCTTTGTTATTTAAAGAGTGCGTTAGTAATATGTGCATATAGGCGGGTGCACAATGCATGTACGCGCTGCTTATTGCACACACAATAACAAACATGCCAAATATATTTAAAAAAAATACAAATTATAATGTAAAATAATATTATTGTGTAGACTACATAAATATAAAAATGCCTACATGTCATGATGGATAGTCATCACATGTTTAAGACTTGGGCTACCTGTTTGCTCGCGCTGAGCAGCTCCATTTCCTTTCTAGAGGCGCGTTCTGTCTTTGCACTTGCACATTCTGCCATGTAAATGGCAAATTAGTCATGGCACGAGCGCAACTGGCTCTTAAAGGCAATGGGAGATGACTCTCTAATTGATTTATTGCACATTACACCCAAAAAACACCCATTACTCATTAAGAGAATAGGGGCAACCCGTTTAGACCATGTGCCCGGGTGCGCCTAGCGTTTTCTTGTTATTTAACTATTCGGACATGTCCTGAGTGTGTGCTTTAGACCATGCATTCAGATGGCTCCTTTGTTTTCACCATCCTTTGTTTTCACCATCACTTTTGATCAGTTTTATATATGTCTTAGCTGATAAAACATATTTGGAAAAAAAATAAAGACACTTACTGACTACTTCTGAACAGTAGTTTATTTCAGAAAGTATCAAGTAATGTTAAATTAAACAGTATTGCCCAGATTTCAGAGTTTGCTAGTTATTAATTAATACTAACGTTATCAAGGTATCATTAATGGCCTAAACATATTATTGTAAGATGTAATATTATTTTTCTTTACAGTTTAATTGTTTTAGATTTATCATTTATCACATTTATAAGTTGCTAGTATCAACAGCTAAAAAATATTAATTGCAATATAAGAGAACAATTTGTGCTGAAAATATTGTGGGTGCCAGATGAGTCGTTCAGTTTATTTATTTTGGTGAGGATTATGAGATGATCGTTTTCCAGAGAGACGGAGAAACTGGTCGTGCCAGGAACTCAAGACAGAGGATAGAGGTGTTTGTCAGTCCAGACCAAAATCTTGCTGCGTTTAATATTTTCTGCATTTATCAATTAAAACATGTTCTTATAAATTAACAATATCTTTTTAGCAAATCTCTTTTGTTATTTCAGGTTTACATGTATTTTGTTTTCCTTTGGTGATTTAAATATAAAATTTGCCATGAGTTTAAAATAAGTGCATAGTTTGCGACATCAGTTTAAACACAATAATTTCATAGTACAGTAATTACTGCAGCAAATATAGAGCTTAGATGTTATTACATGCACTGTAATTCAGAATCACATCAAATTTGCCTGGTTTTAAATGAATGAGGCGGCTTGCTTTTATTTTCAAATGGTCTGTTTGGTTTGACTACTGATTATTTTGCCAAGAGTGCATTTAGTCTGAAAACGGACCACCCAAGATACAAGCTTTTGATAAAGGAATATTCAGAAAGTTTAAATACTTGGAGGAGGAGGCTGAGATGAATCAAGAAAGAGGTCCTATCTTCATTAAGAGGAAGTACAATGAAAACATTACAGCCGTATCTCTTTCAGTTCAAGCTGGAGCATTTTTGCCTGTTCAATAGTGTCAGCAAATGTAATTGCAAAAAATAAATAACAAATAGATTTTAAAAAAGTTCATCGAGACATAATTTTAACTTGGCTTGAGAAAGCCAGAACAGAAAGTTTGTAAAAGTTGTAAAAGTTTAATAGTTTGAAGTTTAAAATGGTTTTATAGGTTTTAAATGTTTTGAAGGCAATTCCCCCCTGTTTTGAATGAAGCTCTCCATCATCTCATCTGTACATAAAAGAGTGTGATTTAGAAGTCACTCTGTCTGTATCTCAAATTGCCATCCCCAAACTCACTGTTTACAGCCAGTTCTAGGCGCTGAGAATGTGACGCTTCTGTGCTTTGGCACATTGGGAGGCATATACTGACCTCTGCAGGAGAAACCTAAAACTGCAGCTCGAGGTCAAACTGTCCCTCGTTCTCCAACAATAGACACAAACACACAAGCAATTCCAGCATTATGGATGTGACATTCGCAGTCAAAACCTGAAATATACATTCTCATAGAATGTATTCATTACCAATATATTGAACAACCTCTGTATATCTTATTTTGGGTGACAGCATGTAAGCTATTTTGTAGACTTTTTGTGATTTACAATGCTCAACCGAAGTAAGAGAATAAAAAAAAAAAAAAAAAAAACATTTACAAATAATTTCCACAATTTGTCCTAAAGTCTGCTTGTGCCTATTTCTGACCTGGACAGCAAATGCAGTCTTGGCTAAATTTCCTTGATGTTCTTGTTGAAAATGTTATTAGAATAAATACATTTCTAAAATGTATTGATGGATACAGTAACCCTGAAACAGATCACAGCAGTAGGCTTGACCGTATCAGTCTTCAGAGCATGTAAACACGTCCGTAACGCATTATTATGATTGATAAGAGCAAAGAATGAAGATGAGTTGTTAATCATTAAAATGGACATAAATTGGCTTTGTACAGAAAGTTTCAAGTTAATTTTATTAATAATTACTTTGATATAAAATTAATCTTTAAAATGTTACTTTCTACAAAATGCTTACTGTTAACATTAATAAAAAAAGAAACAAGCAGCCTTTGAGCTCTATATGCACAGTTTAAATATTGTTTTGTTTGTTTGGTAAAAAATGTATTTTTTCATGTTGGTAGACATTTGCATGGAATTGCTCACACAATCTCTCTCCTTACCCCACACAGCACTCCCCCACCCCCTTTACCTCCCAGTCAATGGGACCTGAGCTTTTGGCAGAGCTGTAAAGGGAAAAGGGAGACTTGGGGGGGCTCGAAGGGGTACCAAGACCACCACATCTTTTCTGCTCTTTGATGAGATGCTTTTGTAGAACTAGATCCTGAAATGGGGTGATCAAAAATAAAGCGGGCTCACAATGTCAAATGAAAAAAAAAAAAATAGTTTTTTTCCTCCAGACTTTAAGCAGGCAAAAACAGGACATTTTTCTGTGCATTGTAATCATATGTGGGCTGCTGCTTGTTTGCTTTTTAAGTCAGCGTTAGGTTTGTGTCACATATCACCACTTCTCTCATCTGACCACAGCATCATTTCCCACACCACAATTGGTCATTAATATGATTTTGGCAGACTGCAGACATGCTTATATTTTGAGTAATTGTTCCTTGCCACTCTCCCATAAAGGCTTGTTACACAGAGCTCTTGATACTGATGCACTTCATTCTCAGTCTCTTTCTTTACAAACTTGCTTATTGTTAATGCATACAATTTTGATGAATACCTTTAGACACTTTCGAATTATTCAACAAACAATGACCACTTGTGTCCAAACATTTGGTGTGGATTTTGAAAGTGAATTAGTCTTCATATTCATAGCTCTCCATCAGAATCATAGCATGAATATTGTGGTAGTTATTTTTGTGATTCACAGGTTGAAGCCAGTAGTGTGTCAGTTATGTCCTTGTAAGGCCAAATCCTCTACATCTGAGTTTCTGCAACATTGAATGCTTATTAAAGAGGCATATTTTAGTATTGTTTTCAAATGTCAAAACAAAATGCTAACAATTGAACTTCAGTGTTATGAAACAAAATATCAGAGAAAATAAATAAATTTGATCTATCAGTCTCTTGTTCTTAATTTTTTGAAACATTTCTGTTCACAATTCACTGTTCACTATTAACAACCCCCGCCCTTGTAATCTTTAATTAAATATGAGTCACTTTCTGTTTGAAATGAGTCAAGCCCTTATTTTTTTGTTTTTACCTCTGTCCTCTGTTGCCTGAATCTATGTCTTGACAGAGGTTTCCCATTTGACAGCTTCAGGTGTGAAGATTTTCAGTACTTGCCACACAATTAATTTTCCATTTACAACACATAATGAATCATTTAGCATTCCCTGCTAAATGGGAAGTCAAGGGGGATGGGAGGTGACTTGTGGCAGGCCTCATCCACAAAACTATTTTCAGAGACCTGCCATTAGTGACAATTTCAAGTAGAAAAAAAAATAAACCCATATATATATATATATATATATATATATATATATAAAATGACGCTGCCCTCTCATTCACTGATCTGCTCCCCCCATGCTCTGCTCACATGCTAATGTACTGATATTTAATATGAATATAATTTCAGTCTCTTTCATTAAAAATCTTACAAAATTACTTTATATTATTTAATAAAATAATAATTAATTATAACAAAGTATTTTCGGTTTCATCCCGAATTTTCAGATTGAGTTCAGAATATTCATTTCGGTGCATCCCTAGAACTTTGTGTGCTAATTTTATCACCCAACAACCTCCGACTAAAGATTTTAAAGGGGGGGTGAAATGCTCGTTTTCACTCAATATCCTGTTAATCTTGAGTACCTATAGAGTAGTACTGCATCCTTCATAACTCCAAAAAGTCTTTAGTTTTATTATATTCATAAGAGAAAGATAGTCTGTACCGATTTTTCCCGGAAAAACACGAGTGCCTGGAGGCGTGACGTGTGGGCGGAGCTAAAGAATCACGAGCACCAGTAGGCTTTTGCGTTGAGAGCGTTTGGAAGCTGTGACACTGTGAGGACAAAACCAACCAAAACAAACCACGGCTATCAGTCAGATTCAGCGTATATTTATGATCCAGAATCAGATCCAGAGGCTGAAATTGAACGAGAGCAGCATCAGCAACGACGTCTCTATGTGGTATGTACTGAAACTGTATATATTTGCTTAGCGGTTTTGGAAAATGACCAGTTCCACTTTCTTTGTCGTCTTTTTTTTTCTTTTAAGCTGTAGATGTGGAAAGTGCAGTTTGATGACAACATCGCATGTTGTTTACTTGATGTGCTTACGCGCCGATAGCTAAGTTAACAACACAGAGATATTTGAAGCAGTTTTACTCACCGCCTGCGGTTCCAACACACGATCGTGACCCTTTTTCGTTGGGACTGCATTATCCTTAAGAAATAAGCGATGTGCAAATCCGGCGTCAAACTGGACCTTGTTGTAAAACAAGCATCTTCGAAATGCAGGGAACAAACACAAACACTTGCACAACTCCGTTGATGCTCTGTAAAAATAAACTCCATCCACTGGTCCCTTAATGCTGTTTCTCTTTTGGTAATCTGTGCAGGGTTGTCTTGCCCTGGCAACCAAAAACACACTTCTTTTGTGACATTTCGCGACGCTCTCGCTCTGATCAGTGAAGTGTGTTGTGCTCTCAGTGCTCTGCTATACGGGAGCGCGCGCTCTTCTTCTTCTCTAGTAAAGAGCGCGCGCTCTTCCGGCAGAAGTGCGTCAGGACCCATATAAGGAAATTACGCTCCATCTAACGTCACACAGAACCATACTCGAAAAAAACTTTCCGAAACTTGTGACAAACCGGAAGTAGTATTTTTGGAACAGAAATACTCCTTCAAACGCACAACTTAATTTTTGAAACTTTGTCCATGTTTAGCATGGGAATCCAACTCTTTAACAGTGTAAAAAACTCAGTATGCATGAAATAGCATTTCACCCCCCCTTTAAGTGAAGGCTACTGTGAAGCAACATATGAAAACATGAATGACACACAGTAAACATTTCAGTTTACTGCATTTACTAATATCACAATACAATAAACTATTTTGTGCCCTTAATTGTTCGTACTTTACTGACCTTCCACGAAAGTGCTGCTGCATGACTACAAGAGCCTCCTGGCTCTGTAATACATGATGTTATCTGTCAGTGATAATATATGTCTTATATGATGTGATACATGTAGCCTCTGGATCTGCTCGATGTCCGCTTTCAGAATCATATAAGGTTGTTTCCGACATCCTTAACTCCCGAGTGACTTTATCACTGTGTAGATACTGATATGATATGTATAAGTTTTGTTCCCACATTGTTAGCAAGTTTGGATCGCTATATCTCGAATGACTGACTGTTATTTGTGGAATGAATGAGTGTCACGTCTTGCTTGTTTACTTCGAACTGGATGATGCCCGGACGTTTGACGCAAGGCCTCATGGGGCGTAGGAAACTTGTGGATGTCAGCCATCCAGCAATCCTTCTGTCTGACAGTGACACAAAGCAAGCCATTTCTGTAGGACTTTCTTTCTTCTGAGGAACACAGAAAATACAATGACAGAATTTTCATTTTTATGTGAATTATCCCTTAAAATCTTTATTTTTGAAGTCATTTTTTAAATTTATAATAGACGTAGGAAACCTAACATTTTTCAAAAAGGTCAAAAATCTAAATGTTGATCAGTGTGTCAAAGTGAAGTTTTGGCTTAAACATTTTAATTTGTAGAGAAAATAGACCGCTTAAAGTGATGATGATAACTTAATGTACATACCAATGAAAAAATAGTAAAAATACCTCATACATACGGTATTTTCCAGTTCAGAGAATTGTCTTGAGATTTTTAAATGGCAAATATGGTTAATATTTGTTACAGCTGGATTGATCATTCACATAGTGTACTCACACAGTGACAGTATAGCTGAATGTTAGAGAATATTTGGATAATATTAACTTTAGATCATGTTGTTTGTTCAAAGATTTGAAGTTATGAGGAAAATCAGGCACATGGACATTTGAGAAACTGTCTCATCACAAGAGCATGGGAATGAGGAGACGACTAAATCAGAATCCAAATCAGAATGACATTTATGGCAAAGTATTCTTACACAAAATAATTTGTCTTCCAGTACACACAGAAAAAATTATATAAATGAGTAAAAATGATAAAACAGATACTACTTCAAATGGGGGTTGTGTGCAAAAGACTTCATATTCTGGCCTTTATGCTTTGATTTAATTGATATTTGATTATCATAAAAGTCCATAGATATTGGCATCAGTTCATACTGCTGTGAACACTTTCTTCAACAAGTGGATGCAATGATGCTATATGCAGAAATAATTATGCAAGCGAATTTAAATGAGAAAGGAGCAGGATATGTTAATTAAAAATATAAATAGTGTATTGGATATTGCACTTTTTTGGGAAGATCCTGGAAATATTTTACCTGTTCATTATCACTGATGGTGAGGAATGGCTGTAAAACCCACATTTTCAACAACGTTACCCATTAATACAGCAAAATCATTCGGACAGAAAAGTACGATGAATGAATTATTATTGTAGGTAGAATTATGAATTATATATTAGTATTTAATCAACACAGATGGCGATTAAAATGTTCAGTATAACAGGTAGAGTAAAAAATCTGTCTCCAGTGCTCTCTGAGCCTGTTTTATTTTCACCTCAATCTGAAAACGGGCAGCTTTTCCTCACTACGGCTGCTGCTTTAAGGATCCTCCCTCCAATTTTTTTTCTTTTTTGAGAATGGCAGCGTGTTCCAAACATTGCTGGGTTTGACTGCAGCAGAGGACATGATAGAGAGAGAGAGAGCAGTGTTGCCAACTTCTTTCAATGGAAAGTAGCTAAACCGTGCCTGAAAAGTCGCTAAATGCCGCTAGATGACGTCATATGCTAATTAGCATATTCATGACGTAAGTGCGTCATATTATTTTGCACTTTCTGTGCTAATGTACAGCATTTTAATGCAGCCAAATTTCTCAATAAAACGTTTTTTATTATTATATGTTAATGTTTCTGTTGTCCGACAATGGAATTAATATTATAATGACTGAAAAGCGGTCTGTTAATACTACATACCAGGTCTCAAAGATGTTAATCTCTGCACTAAAATCCTATTCACGACATTGTCTAATGAAATCACATACACATAAGATTAAGATAATGATTGTACTGTGATTTCGGCTATACTTGTATGTAAAATAGAGTCGGAAGCAACAGAATATCTTTTTTTAACTGAAAGTGCTGCTCCTCTCTGCTCGTTGAATAGAGCAGATGCAGAGAGAGAGAGGCGTGTGCGCACGCTGGGAGAGAGAGCGAGAGAGAGAGCTCGTGCTGCAGTACCGGAGAGTCTCAGAGACTAAATAAGGTCTGTCAAAAAAAGTCGCTAGATTTGTCGCTAGTCGCTTTTTTGGAAAAAAGTCGCTGAGAGGGTCTGAAAAGTCGCTAAATCTAGCGACAAAGTCGCTAAGTTGGCAACACTGAGAGAGAGCAGTAGTGAAGGCAGAGGAGGAGGGCTTTGGTTAGTCTGCGAGCGACCAGTCAGCGAGCCTTCCCTTATCTACCAATGGAATGCACCAGCTGCTGCCTGTGAGCGCGTGCTGTTCGGTCAGTGTGTTTGTAAAGGGGGAGGGGGGACGGTCATGGTGGGCCAGCAGGAACCCCCCTGAAAGACCCCCAACTCTCAACCACCCGCGTTCTCTCGCAGCCGGGCTCCTGAAAGACAGCGCAACCAAACACAAGCGTGAGAGACACAGAGAGAGCGAGAGAGACTCGACAGAGCGGCACACTCCGAGACGGAGAGAGAGAGAGAGAGAGAGAGAGCAGAAAGTAAGGGAAGTGGAGCAGGGAGCCTCGGAGGGGGCTGAGGAGGTGAGCGAAGGGTGAAAAAGGAAGAGAGGCGAGGGAAAGACAAAAGAGAGGGAAATGGCTTCGGAGGAGATCGCTGGAGGAGCTCGCAAAGCCACCAAGAGCAAACTATTTGAGTTCCTCGTCCATGGAGTGGTACGTACCCTCTCGGCGCGCGCGCATGTGTGTGTGTTTAAGCTCCGCTACAGACACAGCCCGTGTGTGTTTGACTGATAGCGGTGAACGGTGTCCATGTGAAGGTTATTTCCAGTCCTCTGTATCCGGGGTGGGGAGGAGAGGCGAATGAGGGAGATGAGCATGTATGAAAAAAAGAGCGAGACGGATCGGCGAACATGAAAGAAAGGCCAAAGGTAGCCACTTGGTCACTGAAGGCTGCATGCGTTTGGCAGCGAGCCGAAGGAGACGGGCGCCTTCATTCAAAACACAAGCCGCTGTGTGACTCCACACACTGTTATTACACTGATTTAACTCCGAGAACACATCGGACAGCATCTACTACGTAGATCGGCGTGTCTGTTGTCATGTCATTCATTAAAAATTCAAGCTAGTCCTAGAGCCAAAGGATGCTCTAGTAGCGAGTAACAGTTAATAGCCTACTGTATCACAGACTGCTGATACTATCGGTTTGAAGCAGAGGAGGCTGTAAGCATCCACTTATTGTCTAAAGCTTTATGTACAGTACAGTAGCGGTGTGATCTTTTATTTGTGATTAGCAGGGCTTTGTCTAGCCAGAGCAGATCAATCTGAAGTAAAAAGCAGTTTGTAGTAGAGTCAGTGTGATCCATAAAAGCATTTTCATGCTGTTGTTTGTTTTCAGTTAATTCTTGATTTCATGTTTCTTGAGCTATGTGGTTTTGTTTCTGTGAAGCAACATCAGATTTTAGAAAGGTGCCATGTTAATTATTATCATTGCTTGTATTATTACATGTATGTGGCAGAACTATGATATTTTGGAAGAGCTTCATTAGTTGGTGTATATGTTTGATTGTTTTTTCTATTGAGTATTCAGATTTTTTATTATATTATAATTAGAAAGATAATTCAGCAACTGTGAGATGTACATTACCCTTAAAGGGTTGGGCTGAGGAAGGAATTTTTATTTTTATAAATGAACACTTTTATTAAGAAAGAATACATTCAGTTTATGAAACATGACAGTAAAGACATGTATAATGTTGCAAAAGATTATTATGTTCTTTTATATTTTATATTCCTCAAAGAATTCTGTAAATGGATCACCACAAAAACATGGATAATAGTATTAATATCCACAGCATGTAAGAAAGATTTTTGAATGATCACGAGACACTGAAGACTGGAGTAATTCCTGCTCAAAATCCAACTTTACCATCACAGGAATAAATAACATGTACATTTATGCATTTAGCAGATACTTTTATCCAAAGCGATTTACAGTGCATTCAGGCTATACATTTTTTACCAGTGTGTGTGTTCCCTGGGAAATGAAACCATGAGCATTTCATTTCAGTTGTACTAATATTTCACAATACTATTATAATTATTATTATTATTATTATTATTATTTTAATCAAATAAATGCACCGTTGGTGACCTTAAAAAAGTACACTTTTCAATGGTGGTGTATAATAAGTTCCTTGATTAATAGTTCATTCTAGTGTGCTTGTTTAAGTAAAGACTTTACACTTTGCAGTAATAGTCTTGGCATCATAAACAACCTTTTGTTCACCATTTGCCTCAGTTCTGCATTAAGCTGCTAAACTTCAGGTAACAACACATAAATGCTGAGTTTGGAGGATGAATGTAGAAAATGATGGTGTTATAACAGACTAATTAACCTTGACGAAGCACTGATTGTTCCTGGGCAAATGTTTCCCGCTCCTTATTTTGGCTTCCTCTGCTCTAATGTCCTCTCTTATGCCTGTGTTGTTCTCCTCGGTGTCTTCCGTGCTTCTTTCTGGACTCTGTTTTCTCTGAATCACCCCAGCCTGACCTTTGCTATTGTTCACTGCGTCTCTGCTGCACTCAGTCTGAAGCCTGGCATATGAAAGTTATGCTGTATATTCTTTGTTACATGACATTGTGTGTTTGACCATAGTTTGATCTGCAAGAATGCAGTGGTTCAGCCTTGTTCCCAAGGCAAGGAACAGTACGTGCACATCAAGGTTTGCAATTAAGTAACAGTTTAAACAGCCACTAGTATGAGTGAAATGAGTAGGCTACTCAAAGTTTGTTTTATATGGAAGGAAATCTGTGGCAAATACTGTACAGTAACCATCTCTCGTTTAAGAAAACTTAATCAGAGTATTTGAAATTTGTTGTATTTAGAGTATTTTGTCTCTCTGTGATAAATCACCTGTGCTTAGACGATGACTTGTTGTTAGTTTTATGCATCTTCTGTCTCAATCCTTATTTCGATCTCCACTTCCAAACATTTAGTTTTGGCTCAGTGTCGAGTTCAGATGAAGTGGTAGAGGTTCAGTGTTTCTCTAATACACATTACTGCTAATCTTCTCTCTTAGGCACAAAATAAAAACTTGGTTAATGACAGACTCAGTCGTACAGTGTAACTGTGTGGATAAATAAAGATGACCTACAGGTCATTACACTCTCGGAGCGGAAACTCTCATTCCAGTTCACTTAAATAAACCAAACTTACTGTGGTAAAATAGAGTCAAATGAGGAGGAACGCTATTTTACACTTTAAGTTTCGGATTTACTATGATAAACTGTTTAAAAAAAACAAAACAAGGATAGGTCCAACCACTATGACTTTTACCCTGTTTTGTTTGTTGCTTTAAACAAGAAATCATATTGTGATTTTAAAACCATCCAGTGAAATAAAAGTACCTTTAATGTGTCCTGGTTATCAATATGTTTGTATTCACAAACTTATGTCATTCTGAATGAACCCAATCTGATTTTAGATTCTGAAAGTTATGTTTATATGAAGACTAAACTTTGCAATGAGATTTGTATGTTTCTAAGCTGACCAGTTTCTAAGACAAAGATATGTTTCTAAGACATAGGCAAGACGTATTTGCACCCATGTGAAGTAGGTTTTTAACAGAGATCTGCACCGCCCCTTTCAAATCAAAATCAAATTCAATCTAAATCCAGCTCAACGGATGAACTGAGTGAGGTGTTTAACTGAACATTTTAACTGATGATTTACCTGATAATAAACTAAATTATAAACTGCTTATTTGGTTGCTAATGTAAACATTTTCAGCAACTCATGGAAAGCACTGGAGTCAAATAATGTCATCTATCCAATCAGATGTCTGTGCAGCTGGCAGTTAACAGCAGGCAAAGAAACTCCTGAGGGACGTGCATGCATGATCTTGAGCAAAAAGGTGTTGTTTCTCAGCAGGAATCGAGCAGAAGTGCTCATCAGTCAAAGCTGATTGACAGCACAAACACTGCCACTCTCTCTGAAGTGCAAATCCAACATGGTGTGAGCTGCTGGAAAATATTCCTACCTGCATCCAAATTTATATTCAGTGAACAAAGCAGCCACACAGAGATAGACAGCAAAGGACAGTAACGGTTTAAACTATTTTAAGTGGTACGTTTTTCAAGACTATTGAAATGTTCAGTTTTTTTGTTCATGCACAAAACCGCTATACTCTGAAAACAAGAGGAATCTGATGAAAGGCTCTCATTTTTCCTGCCGGTCAGATTTTCCTGTGTTAATGTGACGGTAAGACAGCTCAACAGCAGACAAAGACAGTTAAAAGCATCTGGCAGCACATCAGACAGAGAGAGTGTTTATCTGCAGCATTCAGGGAATGACAGAAATCTTACACCTGCAAGTGTGTGGCATTATAGAATGCTAAATATCTCATTGAAAGTCATTGTCTTTCATTGCTCTGCAACTCAATGCTCACTGCACAGTCTGCTCTTATTTCACAATGGTCTAGAGTTCACTTCATCAGTCTCCTGACCTGCAGACGTAACACAGCTCAAGCCCGTGTGAGGTACATCACAATCACTTCCTTTGTATAAATTAAACAAATAACCAGCAGTTAGATGTTACTCTCACACATTTGTTTCACATACCACATCTGCAGCAGTTCAGTGTGAGCCCTTCCTGTTGAACTGAAGTTCAAAGAGGTTTCTCACACAGCAGCCACAAGATGAAAGTAATCGTGTTTAACATAGCTGTCAAAAGATTACTTCACACCATTAGGAAGGGAGCTTGACCGATTCAGATCTTCTGTAGTGGTTCTTTGGCTCCAGCAGCTTTGTAGAAAATGTTTTAACAATGCTTAATAAATGAGATGTGGCCATTCACACACAATGCGTTTTGTACAATATAAGATCGGAGAGTGCAATATGGTGTTTTTAGTTGAACTCATTTCAACTGCATTTGTTAAGAACCCTGTGTCATGTGTGAGATGCTGTAAAAGACGTGAGTGCAAATAAAAATAACATCTGTCTAGTGTATATTTACGTAGAAAACAATGCAAAAGTACAGTAGCAAAATGGACTGGAAACAATTGTTAAGTTGTTGTGAAGCAGCCCTAGCAGGCATATACAGTGATGTATATAGGTTTAATCACCCTTCACTAAGCTCCGCCCCCTTCAGTTACTGCTGCTACAATAACTCAGACAACCTTTACAGAATATCCCATATGAATGAATTGGAAATTTTCATAAACGGATTAGTGATTTTTAGTATATTCTGTTTACCAATTGATAAAAATGTTATGCTTGAGTCTATGAATCAAAATTTGAAGAAAACGCTTCTCCCAGTCAACTGAAAAGAGAACAACCTTCTTTAATGCCTGTTTTAATTGATAATGTAAGTGAATTTGATTTGATTATTTTGTGGTATGATTCATAAGCATTTTCAGGTATATTCAGAAGACACATCTCTTGCAGAGGTGCAACTGAAAACAGGTCATCATGAACTGTATTTTGGATATTAAGAGAATGCGTAATACATGGAATATATAACTAAAATTGCTGTCAATCCATAAATTCTATAATCAGTGTGTTTAATTAATTTATGCTTTGTGATGGATCAGTGCATTTTTCCAGCAGATTTTCTCCCATGATCCATCTCTTCTGCTTTCTCTCTTTCAGTGTTATGTCACTATACTGTATCTTCCTGATTTTTCAGGAACATGTTTTTGTTGTATGATATGAATTAAGTTATTCTCAATATCCTCTCTTTATGGCTTTAGAAAAGACATGGAGTGTACACTTCCTGCAGTGCAACTACATTTGTCTATTTTTGTCTGATTGGAGTTTCTCTTATCTGTTCTTTTGACCACTGTCTGTGTATTTGTGTGTTTGCTCTGTCACTCCAAGCTGTACCTTTGACATGCTCTCAGATTGCCTGTCCAATTTCACTACCGCCGTGACCCTAACACTCTGCTTTCTTTTCTCTTTCTAAAGAAAACCCTGTCTGCCGTCATTAACCTATTGCTATCCTGTCCATCTTATTGGCTGTTTCTTCTTCATGTAAGGTGTTGTGTAGTATCGAAGGAAACTTTATCTTTCATCCATCAGTTGTATTGTATCCTTCACTCCCTGTGCACCCATCAGCTCTGTCACTCTCAATAACATTTTCATTTGTTGTTTCTTGGCAGCCATAGGCATTATTATGTCACTAATATATTGTCAATTGCTTCAGCAGATAGCTAAGGGTGCAACTTTAATACCAGGAAAAAATATCTTTAGTAATAGCCCCCTTTATTTTTACTCATGATCTTAACCATCATTTGAAGTCTTCCCAGTTGTATTAGCAGCCAAAAAGATCAATATTGCCTGGAGAGTAGTGATGGGAAGTTTGATGCTTTTCCGCGAACCGGTTCTTTCGGACGGTTTGATTCAATAAACCGGTTGAAAAAACCGGTTCATCCGTTCTTTTACGGTCGACGACACATAATGACGTCATTGGCGATGACGTAATGGCGTCACGTCTATCAAACATTCAAATATATAAAGTCAGTAATCAACTTTAGTCAGTTAAAAACCTCATAATCATGAAACGTTTACAATTAAGTTTTGCAACAACGCCTCCTCGGTTCTCGAATCAGATGCGTCAGAAAGAAACGGTTTTCAGTTCAGTGTAGTGATTATCCGAAAACCGATGCAACCGGTTCTTGACTCGAGAACGAGAATCGCTCTAACCGGCACGTGCTGCAGTTCAGTGTCATCAGCTGCTCTACTCGTGTTCATGTTCTGTTTACTACAAACTCAATTTGTGAATGTGTCACCATTAACTATAAATACAGTACAGATATTTCATAAATCATCCCTTATTCCTATTAAACATAGTCTTGAGAGTCTTAATTATTGTCCAACTTCCCTGAAAACCCCTTTTGGCCTATACATTATCTACAATATACAGATTAGAAACATGCATCTTGAAAAAAAAAAATGTGATCACACTTTCCGATGTTTAACAAAATACTTAAAAAATTACACGCATGAGCAGTATCATCAGTTCATCGTTTCTCAAATTGGACGTGTCCGAAAGAAACGGTTTTCGGTTCAGTGTACTGGTGATCCGAAAACCGATGCAACTGTTTTTTTGTGGGTTTTTTTGGTCAATTTCATGTCATGTTTTTTAAAGCAGCTACATCTCTCATATCTCTTTAATATCTCTGTACTTGATGTAAAATTCTGTGGAATATTTATGTTACTATTAATATATTGGCAACACCATTGTATGACCTTTGGAGTTGAAAAGATTGCACTTGGGTTGTGTGTGTGCAGTTGCTGCTGCTGCCAAGGAAAGCAAGCAACAGCTGCTGTTGTATTATTAAGTTACAACCGTTCTAACAGTGACAGATATTTACATCTTCACCTGACTAAGCACAAAAGTGCACTTATTCTTCACTTACATTTCAAATTATTTATAAGTTGACCTCTTGTAACTGATTGTTCGTTATTAATGTGTATGTTTAAAAAGCCTCACTATACCAACTATATATCTGTAATCTCTTGTTTTAGAGTCACCTTCTTATATCATTCCTTTTATTGTCATCTTTTTTTCAGCGGCCCGGCATGCCATCAGGAGCACGAATGCCTCATCAGGGGGCTCCAATGGGGCCTCCAGGACCACCGTATGGAGGAAGCCCTGCTGTCCGCCCTGGACTCACCAATCAGGCCATGGAAGCCAGTCGCAAACGGCCCGCTCCTTCACAGCAGCAGATTCAACAGCAGCAGCAGGCAGCGCAGAATCGAAACAGGAAGTAAGTATAATGTGACATATACTAATCAAGTCAAGTCTCTTTTATTTATATAGCGCTTTTTTCCAATTCAGATTATGTCAAAGCAGGTTTACAATATTAAACAGGTAAATAGTGTATTGGTAATGCAAAAGGACAATAGTAAACACTACATTTTTCAGTTAAAGTCAATTCAGTATTCAGTGATGTCATTGTCCAGCTCAGGTCAGTTCAAATAGTGTCTGTGCAGTCAAGTCAGCAATATTGCTAGAAGTTAAGGGTCCCCAACTAAGCAAGATAAAAGCAGCAGTGGCAAGGAACCAAAAACTCTATCCGTGACAGAAATGGAGAAAAAACCTGAAACCAGTCTCAGTATGGGGGCCAGTTCTCCTCTGACCAGAGGAAACCAACCTGGTGGGGTTTAATTCTAGGCTGCAATGCACGTCAGATTGAGCAGAGGACTGGTTTTTGTGGTGTTGTCCCGGTGGCCGTCTAGTTGACAAGGTCTTGACTGTGGATCTGTCTCTGGGGCGCATCTAGTTTTCCTGGTCTCTGCTGTCTTTGAGGGCTATAGAGGTCCTCTCTAGGTGCTGATCCACCATCTGGTCTGGATACGTAATGGATCTGGGCGACTGCAATGACCATCTGATCTGAATACAGACTGGATCTGGATGGCTACGGTGACCTTGGAATAAGAATAAAACAGACTAATATTAGCATAGATCCCATTCTTCTAACACTGTAACAAGTACATGGGGGGTTATGGGAAGTGTTCCTGGTTCTGGTTGACCTAATTAATGCAGACTAACAATTCTATAATGGATTTGAATGATCTGCCTCCCAAACGACACTAGGTAGATTGTTCCAGAGTTTGGGCGCTAAACAGGAAAAGGATCTGCCGCCCGCAGTTGATTCTGATATTCTAATATCAAATGAGCAGAGTTTTGAGATCGCAGCGTTCGTGAAAGACCATAATGTGATAAGAGCTTGCTCAAGTACTGAGGAGCTAAATCATTCAGGGCTTTATAAGTAATTATCAAGATTTTAAAATGTATACTTTGTTTAATAGGGAGCCAGTGCTATATTGACAGAACTGGACTAATATGCTCATATTTCCTGGTTCTATTAAGAACTCTAGCTGCTGCATTTTGGTCAAGATAGAGTTTGTTTATTAAGAATTTCAACACTATCAACATCAATTCCATGTGATAGTATTAAATCTAAAGTATGATTACGACAATTAGTAGGTCTGTTACATGTTGTCTAATCCAATAGACTTCAGAATGTCTATAAATGCTGATCTCAATGCATCTTTTTCATTATCAACATGGATATTAAAATGGCCAACAATTAAGATTTGATCTGCAGTCAGCACTAACTCAGACAAAACAATCTGCAAATTCTTTGATAAAGTCTGTATGGTGCCCTGTATACAGTAGCCAGTACAATTGTCAACATGGATTTATCATTAAGATTACTAGATAATGTACTTGAAAATTGCACAGTTCCTTCAAACAAATTATACTTGAAATCAGGCCTCTGAGAAATAATGAAAATATTGCTATAAATTGTAGCAACAGCTCGCCCTTTACCTTTTGAGTGCAATTCATGTTTATAACAGTAATCTTGGGGGGTAGACTCGTGTTGACATTATTCTTGGTTATTTTAGTAGTAACCCTGCTTTGGAGCAGTAATCCAGGGTGCTTTTTAACTTCACAGATGTGAAAGGTGGTGGCCTAGTAACTTGTAACCCGAAGGTTGTGGGTTCGAGTCTCGGGTCCGTCAGGGACTGTAGGTGGGAGGAGTGAATAACCAGTGCTCTCTCCCACCATCAATACCACGACTGAGGTGAGACCCCAGCTGCTCCCTGGGCACTGCAGCATTATTGCGACCGTCTGCTCCGGGTGTGTGTGTGTGCCACATGTCACTTCAGTTGTTTAAAATGTTCTCATGTTGTTTCAAACCTGCTTGACTTTCTTTCTTCTGTGAAACACAAAACAAGATATTTTGAAGGCTGTTGGTAACCTAACAGTTTTGATGACCATTTGCATTGCATATGCAAAAAACACTGAGATTTTTCTCTTTTTTCTTATTTTTTTCTCTTTGATATTTCACGGAGGAAAGTCAGTCATACAGGTTTAGACTGACATGAGAGTGAGTAAATGACAGAATGTTCATTTTTCTGTAAACTACCACTTTAACCTAGTGTCAAGAATAGTGTGAAAAAAAAATTAATTTGTGGTGTATTTGGAAGCTCTCATACTAGACACCAATCTTGTATGAACCCCTGGGTGCTGCACAGGACACTGTCACTGACTGTATAACTATAATCTATAGAACAGAAACACTCGAATTGAAGTGTTCACTACAGTCAGAGCTGAATCAGTTATGATTGAAGAGCTTGTAAATTGTCTCTGTTGGATGGGAAGATGTGGTTCTTCCTCTGACAAGAACTGTTACAACAGACTGGCCTGATCTTGTCTGACATAAGATTTGATTACACGCATCTTAATGGGAAGCAAAATAATTTGCAATCACAATATTATGACAAACAGCTGTTAACAATAAAATGGTAATGGCTGTATTGATGTAGATATCATGAGTTGTTTTTCTAGTCTTACACTGTCCCCTACCCAGGTATTTTCACTGATAGTATGCTGTAGTGCTATCCAACAATCCTGATCCTATTCCTAGCCTTTGTCTCCATATGAAATCTCATTGACCAGACAGTGAATCATCTTTTCTGAATTGTTTAAAATATTGTTATTTGGCACTAGTGTACTGTACACCATGAGTTTTTAAAAGCTTAGCTTAAAATTGCATTATGTCACAGAGCATTTTCACAATCAATGTGAAGAAATGCATTTCTTGTCGCTGGAAAATGTTTAGGACTGTTATTTTTTACATTCTTCTCCTTAAGATGTTTATTTCTTCTGATTTTGTTTGCACTGTTTGTTCTTGCTGTCATGTGTTGACTGTCTTTGTATATTTTTGATCAGATATGACCCAAGTTCCATTCTTGTAAATCTCTGAAAATTCCCAGTTGTTTTAAATGGGGTCACTCTGTTGTCTTTTATCACAAATCTCTGTGAAATATGTCTTAGGTTGCGCTGTGGCTGTTGTTTAGTTGCAGTTAATCGGATCTGTGCAGTCTTCAGTCTGCTGGCCAATCATCTGACTGTGCTGTTGTGACAAAAATGGGCCACACACTGAGAAATATTGTGTACAATACTAATTTCTTTATTTTTCTTGGATCTCTTTATCTCTCTCTATCTCTCTCTCTCTGTTGTATCCTCTCTGAATCAGCTCCATTGATTCACATAATTTCTCATTCTGTCTGCCGACCTTGTCTGACACATTAGTGTAACAATATCTTGCATTGCCTAGAACCCTTCTGTCTCACATCAGACTAATCAATGCACTAGTTGTGTGTGTGTGTGTGTGTGTCATAACCACACATGGCATATCGGATAATTTGTCCTTTACTTCTGCTGTTTCTTGTACAACTCCCATGTTGTCTGTTTTGTGTATTCAGCTTTTTATAATGTGTCTCCAACATCTACAGCAATTCTAAACTTGCATACAAACACATGCTCTTGCAACCTATACAAACACACTCAGTACCCTCTAATGAAGGACTCTTCAAATGCCATCAGGAAGCCTGTTGGATGTCCTGGACCAAATGAGATGCCAGGGAGACAGATGGACATGAGAGAGGCCCAATCAGATCCCACACTCGGATCAAAGTAGGAGTTTATTCTGCTGCATGATAGATTCCCACATTTTGATCCCATCCTTGTCCCAAGCCTTGACCCCGTGCCCCCTCTGATCCTAGCACATCTAGCCTCCGAAGACATATCCCTAATGAGGGATACCCCCCCCCCCCCCCCCCCCCAACACCACTTCACCTCTGATTGATGTCTAATGGTTATTATCAAAGATTATTCCATCATACAGCAATGATTTAAGTTACAGATCAGCTGATGTTATTCATGTCATGAGACCTTACAGGACATTTGAGTCAAAGATATTATAAAATCAAAGGCATTATAATAATATTAATATGTTAATGTTAAATCTTTTAGCATGGATGCGCTTGCATGTCCTGTTGCATGGCATGAAGGCAGTATGTGAGAGCTTGTTTTACACTTCAATGAAAAATGTTGGCTCTAAATGTTTTCACAAATAACTAAACCTATATTAATATGTCAGGCTGACTGATTTGTGAATTTTAGTTGACAGGATAAATATATTAATATAAATTAAAATTTTTGCTCAAATCAGTACTGACTTGAGACCACTCATAAACTAGCTAGTTCTTCCCATATGTTCATTGTGTGATAAACATTGTATTTGGTCATTCTTTTCCTGATCTCCTCGCAGTGTTTGTTTGGGTGATGGTCATCTGTATGGATCCTGCGTTTGAGTGTACAATACTTTTTTTTTTTTTTGTAAGGGGGAATGAACATGCAAACCCAGCACTCGTTTCAGTCTAGTTAATAGGACCAATGATTATTTGCTTTCACAGGTAATGCCACATGCAGCTTCCTCAACCAACAGTTTTGTGCACATCTGATGTGAAATAGAGAAAAAAGCACAAGGGGATAAACACCAAAACAATGCTACTTGTGCTCAAAGGAATAGAATTCATAAATGAGCACAGATTTACTCGCATGCACACCACAGCCATGTTGACACCTCATGAGCACATCATGAGCAGGTCCTGTGAGCTTGTGAAGTTTGAGCAGTAATGATTCGAGTTGATTCTAGTAGCGTCCTCTGTGCCAGTGGTTGCCAGCAACATCTGGGCTGGTGTCACACACACACACACACACACACACACACTCCCACACAGTCTTTCCCGCATCCTGGACCAGCCCCAGAATTTTAGCAGATGTCCCGGGTGCTCCACTGTCAGTCTCCATAGTAACATCTTGGGTTTTTTTTCTGCCTTTCCTCTCCATTTCCCCTTTCTCCCCTTTCTGCAGTGCCAAGAGGAGGAAGATGGCTGATAAGATCCTTCCACAAAGGGTGAGTAAGAGATCTGAGCCTTTTCATTGCTTTTATTGGTTTAGCCGGGTTTTTGTGTGTGTGCAAATGTGCACGGATGAAGATACACGGGTGTGCGTCTGTTCTCGGCCTTTTAGAGAGGTGGAAACCTCTTCCAAGCAAGCGATATGATAGACAGAAATGTTTTGGAGGGCTTTTTCATTCAGTAATTTTCACCTCACCCAGATTTTGCAGATATATTCTGACAGAAGGTCATTTTTAGAAATATTTTGTATATTGCAAAGAGTATGTAGATTTTTTCTACATAATATATGTTCTAGTTAAGGTCAGCTTCCAACTGTGCATCATATTCTGAGATATTTCAATATTACAATATATAGTAAATAATCTATAATATAAGACGGCATTACTGCTGTGGGATCATGGTGATGACTATTATTGAAAATATTTTTTTGTTCAAATATTCTATGAATGATTCTGTTCTTTGTTTTTTTTTATAGTCACTGTGTTACTATGAGTTGGTTGTGTTAGATAAGATAAGCAGCATTATGTGTGTCTTATCATCTCCAGTGGAGACGCCAGATGCATTAGTCATTGACAAAACACTCTGTCTATCGTACACAGAACAAGGAAAATAACTAGGATAGTTTGAGTTTCCTTACCAGTGCTCGCATTTATTAAAAGAGGTTTTATTGAACTCCTTGTTCAGATTCGTGAGCTTGTTCCTGAGTCACAGGCGTATATGGATCTGTTGGCATTCGAGCGTAAATTAGACCAGACCATAATGCGCAAGCGGGTGGACATCCAAGAGGCTCTTAAGAGACCTATGAAGGTATTTCTCATCCTCAAGATCCATATGTTATTTTTAATTACATTTTCCAGGATAGACTGTTTTAATTATCCCCTTTTAAAAAACATACATGCATTTGCAATTTTACTTGTCTGACTTCTGGTGTCATTTGATTCCAGCTATTTTTAGCTGTTAAAAAACTTGCTATGCTGCTTGAAACGGCAAACTGGTATTTTTACCATGTTATTTTAATGTGTTGTCTTAATTCTAAACACAGTGCTTTGTAGCTCATATACAGTAGTTTTACCATTTCCTGCATTTTGATATTCTTCTTGTTATTTCCCTTTAGTCATATTTTACCACTTATCAGCTTAAAAGCATTTTCCCAACATAATGCCTCTGTGTTTTTGTGAGCATACAGGATCATTTTGAGGATTGTATGAAGATAAATATCCTGAATTATGATTCTTTTTTTCCTATTTGAAGCAAAAGCGAAAACTGCGTCTCTACATCTCTAACACATTTAACCCTGCCAAGCCTGAAGCAGAGGACTCTGAAGGTAGCATTGCATCCTGGGAGCTGCGTGTGGAGGGCAAACTGCTGGATGATGTGAGTCAGTTGTACTTACATCAATAACTGGACAACAGATTTAGTTGAAATCCTTTTTACTATGAAACACAGAGGTGCTGGTGCTCTTGTTTTGGGGCTTTTTTGGGGAAAACTATGACAAATAAACAGTCTGCAATGTTTGATCATGTGCTTTTTGTATGTGACATCATACCTTGTCAATGGCAGCTATGTGCATTTTGAATTAGTGAGGTTAGATGTACTCTCCCAGACTCCGCGTCTTGACCACAGACATGTGCCTCACTTACCAGTGAGTTCACTTCCCCAAACATACACGCCAGAAAGTTCTGTGGGTCCCTTGGCTTGGACTGTTTTTCCTTACTTTGCTCTTTTGATAGTTTTAACCAATAATGCATTAAGGAATATTCTCGCTTAATTACATCTGACACTGTCAACTGCTATTGTGGCATGCTTTTATTTTCAAAAGGAAAATTCATACTAAAAAGAATGCACTTAATGACAGTCTAGCAGACAAGTGTACAACACCCAGAATAAATGTAAAAAATATGCCGCAATCACTCTTTTGAAGTGTATAAGCATAAAACATGAATATTATACATATTATACATGCTTTACACTGGTTTGAAAGAATCATTTACTTTTCCACTTTAAATAATCATTTTCCTTCCCACCCTTTTGCTTTTTTTTATGGTGTCGCTGTGATATACAAGGAAGGGACGTGACATAACTATTGATGAAGTGCTGTTTATATGCAGCAAACTCCACCTACAGGAATTACATTAGTAACGGATAACCAGAAGTTACTAGAAAATGTTTCCCCCTTTAAAATGAAGGTTAAGTTTACTTGCCTGCTCTCTTTAATTCGGCATTGCATAATTATATTTAGTTTGACAGCGACCTTAAATCTGTTTAGTGGGTCCCAACAATTTGATTAAATCGAACTCAAGTAGGAAAAGCTGAGGCTCATTGCCCATTTGTTTTTGCTCAAGCATGTTCCCTTCATCTCTAGCCACAAAGGCACCGGAGCATGGCTAAACATGCAGAAACGTTTATTAGTACCTGTACAAGTACAACAAATACTTTGACCTTCATATCCATGTAATGATACCAACTACCTACAGTATGTAAAGATAACTGAAGATAGCTGCAATCAGAGATTTATTCATTTATTTATTTTTACTTTTAAGTGTCTTTTGGTTTATGATCTGAAATACCTGCTGAGGAATAGGGAAGTGTTCACTCAGTGCAGCATAAATCCAGCCTCCGGGGTCAGTCTCTAACCGAGGTCAGTTTAGCTAATACTCTTGAGGCATGCTTTTCCATGCCCAAAGAAATGAAACTTGTACTTATTGATGCTAGCTTGAAGGACTCATGCTGCCTCTGGGCTGAATGGAAAGTTGTCCTGCTCAGCAAATCATCCACCAGTATGCCACATTTGACATTCAGCCCGTTCTCTTCTATGGAAAGTTTATGATGTGGTGTAAAGTTCTTGTTTTCCAACCATGTCTTCATCCTTGAAACTGGATAGTTTGCTCAGTGGCACACACTGAAAACAGCATTCATGTTTTCTTGCACAGCCGGGAAAGATGAAGAGGAAGTTCTCCTCATTCTTCAAGAGTCTGGTGATTGAGCTCGACAAAGACCTTTACGGCCCTGATAACCATTTGGTTGAGGTTGGTGTTTGATATCCTGCTTATCCCTCTAAATGACAGTCAAACACGTTTTTTCATAATGGAAATTTCTTAAAACCAAGAACTAAAACTAATAAATATCTTCCATTTTAACTGCATATATGTTGTGCAGACACTGTATTTTTCAGTATAGTTCATAAAAACATGCTATTTGCTCATGACATGACATTTGCTGTCTATTACATTACTAAAGTAGCTGTGTTTAGGTTTTTGTTGTTTTTTGTAAGTGTGTGCAAGCATGTTGATTTCTTTTTTCCTGCAGTGGCATCGTACCCCAACCACTCAGGAGACAGACGGTTTCCAGGTGAAGAGGCCTGGAGATGTGAACGTGCGCTGCACCCTGCTGTTAATGCTGGATTACCAGGTAAAGACAACAAAATGCATCCAGTGATGTTCACTTGAAGACCACTGATCAAGAACTGCAGAATGGTGCAAAATGCAGTTGCAGAATTGTAATTGTACGTTTGTTTGTTATATTATTAATAGTTGATTAAATCTAAGCATGTGTCAGTCCTCTGAAATAAATGCGGATCCCAGCGAACAGTGAGGGAAAAGCATTATTTCTCTGAGAGTCTTGTGTTCTGTGTGCAGCCGCCTCAGTTTAAACTGGATCCGCGTCTGGCTCGTCTGCTGGGAATACACACACAGACACGCTCCAGTATCATCCAGGCCCTCTGGCAGTACGTCAAGACCAACAAACTGCAGGACTCTCATGACAAGGAGTACATCAACTGTGACAAGTACTTCCAACAGGTACACTTGACTGGAATCACTGATGAACATTCGTCACAATCTGTAATGAATTAAATAAAAACCCCATATCATGTCTGATATTTAAAATACTAGAAACACAGTAGAAACACATTGTTATTATTATATGAAGACAGTATACTGTATTTTAATCAAGAACTTTTTTTCGTTTCTGGCCTCATCTCCTCTCACAGATCTTTGACTGTCCACGTCTGAAGTTCTCCGAAATTCCACAGCGCCTCACCAACCTTTTGCTCCCCCCTGACCCTATTGTCATCAATCACATCATTAGGTTTGCATGTCTGATTATGTGGTTTTGATTGTCTACTTGCTTGCTTATATGTACAATCGTTTCATATTTATTTAGCCTGGTAATACCAGACTCTGCTACTTCACTTTGCTTCGTAGACAGAAGCGAAATGAAATTGAGCGGAAGTAGGAAGTCTGACATAGTCAGGCTAATATTTATTGCCAACATCTACCAAAATACAGTGTTCTTAATCTTTTATACTTCTGGTCAAAGGTTTGGGGTCAGTAATATATTTTTTGTTAAGAAATGAATCTTTAATTCAGAAAGGTCACATTCAATTGATAAAAACAATAAGACATAATCTTAAAAAAAAAACTCAAAGAATCCTGATACAAATTATTACAGTCCCTACTAAGCAGCACAACTGTTTCCAGTAATAAAGAACAAAACATGAGGTTATTTTTGAGGTTTAATATCTAATTGAGGTTATTTTTGCACAGCGTGGACCCTAATGATCAGAAAAAGACGGCGTGTTATGACATTGATGTAGAGGTGGAAGATCCCCTTAAAGCACAAATGAGCAGCTTCTTGCTCTCCACAGCCAACCAGCAGGAGATTGCCTCTCTGGACAACAAGGTTAGTGCACGTCTCCCACATCAGTGTAGGCACAGCGGAGCAGATGATTGAACTTCTGAATTATAGGGTCTCTGATTTCGCCTCATGTTATTACAGTTAAGCTACAGCAGGATAATAATCAGGATTTAACAACTTCTGCAGTGCCATCATGTCTGTGAGCACACCCTTGATTTTCCAATTTGGTTCTAAATGCGTGTAGATCCATGAGACTATTGAGTCCATCAATCAGCTGAAGATCCAGAGAGATTTCATGCTTAGCTTCTCCAGAGATCCCAAAGGCTACATCCAGGACTGGCTCAAATCCCAGAGCAGAGATCTGAAGGTCGGCAACAACTTTCATTCTTTCTTTCATTATACCATTTTAAAATTCATACTATTTTTGAAGATGAAGTATGTTTTCTGTGAAAGTACTTTTTCATATTTCAGTTTAATGTGCTGAGACAGATGTAGGATGATGTCACAATAAGTGTAAATACAGTGGCTTTGTGCCCGTTTCAAAACATTGCTCAGTTTGTTTGAGTGGTCCGATATGTCAGCCTCTGGCTCAACCAATGGCATGAGTCTAGGGGGGGACTGCCTGTTTGGAACAGGTCAGAAGGGGCAGTAGGAGTGTTTGGTAATCTGTTTGGAAAATTGTTACTGTTAATGATACAGAAAAGACACATTTTGACACATTTTGAACCAGATTTATATAAACTTCAACAAGGCATTTACTTTCCACTAGCTTCAACAGATCCCATACATACAGTACCATTAAAAATCATGGGTGAAGATCAATATACGATTTCTTTCTCTGCAAGCATGCTTGCATCATGTTTGTCCTGATGTTGTCCTGCATTTCTAACTGAGGTCACATTTTGATTATTTGTAGCTGATGACAGATGTTGTTGGGAACCCAGAGGAAGAGAGGACAGCAGAGTTTTATCATCAGCCTTGGTCTCAGGAGGCTGTTAGCCGTTACTTCTACTGCAAGGTAAGAATATAAAGATATACGATGACTAGTATGTGAACCTTCTACTGGTTATAACGGGCTGCACTTTGTCAGTGTCTGAACTGCACTGGACAACTACTGACTGACTCTGTCTTTCCACTTCCCAAGATCCAGCAGAGGAGGCAGGAGCTGGAGCAGGCCTTGGCCATGAGGAACACCTAGAATCACACCGACCACACTCAGAAAAACATGGCTCAGTTGTGACAACATAGCCTCCACATGGAGGTCCCTGCATTATTTTCTGCAGTGTATGTGGGTTTATGTGTGTGTCCGGTCATCATTGTTGTCACTGTGACCTACAATCCACCATTATGGACCAATCACACTCTGTTACTCCAACAAGCCCCTGAAGCCCCATTGTGTAATACAGTATGTGCATTTCAACCAATCACGGTGCTGTGTCTTCCATTCCTGGATGAAATCATCTCACAATGCACTACTGGATTTCTGTTTTTTAATTCCAATCACATCCACCAGCATTTTGAACTTGATGACTTCAGAGCCGGCTCAATACACTAGACTGTGGATCCAACGTGATTCCACTTTCCTTCCTTTCAGTCAATTCCTGGTTTTCAAACACATTTTCCCTGTTAAATAACGTGTGTTTTGACTCAGGTATTGATGATGTCTCTAATTTAGTCCATACTTGTACCAGTTTTTTTCTTGGGTATTGATCAAAAGGGTCATTTTGAATGTCTGTCAGTGTTGGGAATCAGTGGAGCTACAATAATTATCTCCATTAGTAACACTTTTATTTAGAAGTGTATTTATGAAGTACTTTGAGTCAGGCAGCTTAAAGAGGAGAATCATTCAGTATTAACTGAACTGGTGGCTTACAGGGTTATGTTACTCTCTGCTGTCTGTCCCTGTCTCAATAATGACATCTAGCTGCAATTCACTCGGGAGAGAATGTGTTTTTTAATTTTTTTTTTATGTTTTGATCAATTTTCACTTTTTTTTTTTTTTTTTGATTGAATTGTGTAGTTGCTGTGTTTTGCCTTTGTAGGACAGTACTGACATAGTCATTAGTTCACTTTGAAGGAATTTGAAAGGTCACAGTTTTTGAGAAGCTTTCACGTTTGATGAAAATGGGCCATACTTGCATGGTGTTATTCAGTTATTCAGAAATATAATCCGTTCATGACATATCAAATACAGTTTCTGGGTCCAAGCCTTTACTTCATTTGAAGTAAGAATACAATCTCACCTGCCGTTTATGAGCACTGTACATTAATGGTACTCCTTTTAGCTAAGCTCCCAGTGTACACTACAGTCTCTGAATCTCTGTCTGAAGCCAACTGAGATTTCAGTATGAACTTAAAGGTTAGGAACATGATTTTTCAGTAGTACTATAGCACACCATAAGTGTGTATGTTTTTGGGATCTGAAGGAGCATCTGGACCCGGATGTGTCAGACTAGAGCGGATTAGTCAGATCAGCATTCAACTATTCTTTATGCTTCACCAAAACCTTTTTTGTGCACATGACATTACCATGTTCTTGGAGAAGTTCCTCTGAATCCTGCATTATTATTATTTGTTTATCAATTTCAATAGTGTTGTTTAAAATAACAGACTGTGAGCATTCGTGTTTCTCGCTTATGTGACCGTTTCACAGTTTTTTTTAAAGCATTAGTGTCATTTGATGTTTTACCAAAGGTCTAATTTACTTTTTTAAAAGATAGTGTGCGTACTTTAACATGAGGAAGGACTTTTTAAAAGATGAAGGATGCATTTGTATGGAATACACATTTTAAATTCCCATTTTTCCGTAGCTGTGAAAACAGTGCTTTTTAAAAATGCTTTATGACTCAGAGTCTTTGCACTAAATCGTGGAACATAATAACTGAGCGCTCTGAACACTTTCCAAGAAATGAAGGATGAACTAGGGAATAAATGTTGTGGAATGTGGATACTGCCATCTGGTATTACAGATTGCTTTCATCATTGCAGCATAGTCCTGATTTCTTATTGGCTTTGGGTTTTGATCATTAACCCTCTAGACTCCTTCTTTACGGTCAGCAGAAGGATGCTTTTTCCAGATCAATTGTTCTGAGTTCTTGCAGTTTGCCTGTGATCCTCGCACAGTTTATCACAAGGAAAGAGGAGTTCTGGTGACCGGGATGTTGTCACTAAGTATTTTTCAGACCTATGCATGCTGCATGGACACGTTTTTATACTTTCATACAAGGACACGAGAAACCTTCGGACTGCTTGGGACTTGATCAGAAAAGCACCGAGTTCCTTTAGTTTAGTAACCCTATGTGTCTTGGTCACAGCCTCTACATACAGGCTATTTGTCTTTTTTTGTCTTTTAGAAAGACTGAGCAATTTAATATGTGGATAAGAAAAGCGCACCAATGATTTTTACAGAGCCTGTTGGGCAACAACAGCACCTCTCGTTAAATCTTATGGGTACTACATGAAGAGTCATCCATTTTGAACATTATAAACTTGAAGTATAACATGTACTTGTGTGGCTACACTTTCTCATATGCAAAGTAACCTCTTCTCGAACTCTTGAAGCCACCAAATGTGCTTTACCCGACCATCCTGGGGTCAAGTGTTCAATGTTACGTCTCTCTTGCTTCAAGTCATAGCGTGGATCATGCTGCCCTCCAGTGCTTCTGTAAGGGAAAATATCCAACAGTTTGGGTGCTAAAAAATCAACACTTTACTGGTATGGCTTAAATTGAATGGCACACAAGTATTGAAGTATTCAGTACCTGAGTTCTGCTGGGCTTTGAAAGCAGGTTTTGGTTATAGTGTCCGTGTTATTCCTTTGTTTGTTCATAGAAGTACTTGCCAGCAGACATCTGAACAAGCAGGTTTTAATGATCCACTGTTTTTTCTCTCTCTTTCTCATGGTCTGTATATGTTTGCTTTCTCATCTTGTTTCACTGTTCAGCTAGAGAGATCAAAACTACAGACGTACATATGTAGCATAGTGAGGATGTAAATAAACAAGCGCTTGCCAAAGTTTGTGAATGAAACACCATAATGAAAGTGTGATGAGTTTATTTTCGAGATGTGCATTAGTGCAGTGGTACTCAACCAAGGGGTCAGGGGCCCACTAGGGGGCCTCAATAAGTTATATCAAATGATTTACATTAACAGACACTTTTATCCAAAGCAGCTTACAAAGGCGCACAATAGAATAAATCAAAACCAATAAAAGGGCAATAATAAGTTCTGTGACAAGTCTCAATTAGCCTAGGATAATAAATATAATTTATATTAATATATAATAATAAATTAAAAAGAAAACAAGTAAATAGAATAGGGGAAAAAGAGGGTCATTTTTTAATTACAAAAAGAAAAGATACAATAGAAAAAGAATAGAGAATGATATGAGTGTCATTTTTATAATAAATACAAAGAAAACGAGAATAGAATATATATATTTAAGGATAAAATAAAAATTTAATAAAACAAATATTTAATGATAAAAATACACCCAAGAAAAAAAGTACCAGAGGAAAATCTCTCTTTAGATTGGAGAGCTTTAAATATTTTCTTGGACAAAGGGGATTTTGAATCAACAGTTGAGAACCACTCCATTTGTGTGAAATCCAAGGGAGAAAAAAAATAATTAGATCAAATGAAGTTATAGATGGTTTGATAATACGATAATAATGTGGTAGTTGAGAATAAGACTCATCTGTGATAAACATTATTTTTGTGATTACAGCAGGGGAGTATTGCTTTTTCTTTTTTTTTTTCTTAATGGGTTCGTTCACCCAAAAATTTACATTAGCCCATAAATTACTCCCCGTCAAGTCATCCTAGGTGTATATGACTTTTTTCTTTCAGATGAATCCAGTCGGGAGACGTATGGAGGTCAGCTTTGCTCATGTGCCGCTCAGATGTGACACGCGGAAACGCAGCAGAGAGATCAAAACAATGTTCACTAATTAGAAGTACAAAACGAGGATTTGTAAAGAAGAATGTCGGAGGAGTTCAATATAAACCAAGAGACTGGTTTTTCTTTGTTTAAGTAAGGAATCTTTGCCTCCTTTGCTCCTGTTAACAAACATTTGTTTTCATGAGACTCACTAACACATGCACAGTACTGACCTCATGTTATCCTCCTGGACCTGCCTCCATGTACTAGGGTTGGCACAAGTTACATTGAAGTGATTATTACATTTTGAATATGGATATCTTTCTTACAAAAATGCATCGAGTCAATACAGGAGGAGCCATGTGAGACACATTTTATTACGGATGGGTGCTTTTTATTTCACTTCTCTTGGACTGATGCACTGCTACACTGAGTGCAATGAAACAACTTGAAAGATCAAAGAGCATTTTTCATATAACTCCGACTGGATTCGTCTGAAAGAAGAAAGTCATAGACACCTAGGATTACTTGAGGGTGACTAACTTATGGGCTAATTTTCATTTTTCAACTAACCCTTTAACTCCTCTTTTAGGATAAATGTGTCATTATGGCAATGAGGAAACTGGTGTTTGTATTCAGAAGCTGGCCACACCCTCAGCTTTGAAAGAACCTTTCACTACCTCTCTGCTCTTGACCTGGTAAAATCCACAGGGTGTCCCTCTGTTCTCCGAAATACATGAAAATAGCAGAGTGGAGAAAAAGACTTCCATACATACAGTCGGATGGAGAATGTTCCCTGTGGAAAAGCACCATGTCAAGTCAATGTCTCAGGACCCTCTAAACAGTCATCTTTCCTCCGTTGAAAAATAGGAGGGGACTGAAACTATGATTTATAAGATTGTGGTGAACCAGACCAAGCTAGTTAAGCAATTCTCAAGTCTGATTCACAGACGCCCATATTTAAATATGGACTGTCACTTCTGGTTATATGTGAGAACCAGCGCTGTTCAGTGTCAATGATGTCAAATCAAACAGAGACTGCAAGAGTAGGTAAAAACACAAACAAATAACCCTTTAAACAGTTGCTTAGTTCTATGTAGCACAAGATACTTGAAAAGTCATAGTAATGATTCATAATTAGTTTTCACAGATAATTTGTTTATTCAGTCCTGAAATATTTAGCACATTCCGTTCAAAGGACATACAATCATAAATCTGGAGGAAGAAAGATGGCTCAAGTTACATTTGAAGCTGAGACTAAAGCCTTTACAAACCACCGAATGTGTAAAAGACAAATGTGTTGCTTATGCTTTCCCACTGCTAACTTCAGGTTCCTGCATTCAGTCATCGGTATTAATGTAAACAAGGTTTAACTCATTCCTCAGGTTTTATAAAAAATTAGTTATGAGTTTATTTGAAATGAAATGTTCTCTGGTTAAATAGTCACACATATATAGCTTAAATCCATTTTTGTAGATCCTTAAAGGGACTCAAAAATATAAATTCTGTCATTGTTTACTCATCTTCAAGTCTGTTCAGACCTGCATTTCTTTCTTCTGCAGAACACAACAAAGAGAACGGGTCACCTTTGACATTCATTGTACAGACAAAAAAATATATATATATTAAAAATATCATCAATGATGCACAAAAAGTAAGACATACAGATTTTCAACAACATGAGGCTAGTTAACTGATGACAACTTTCTATGCTTTTAACAAGGTGACGTCACCTAGTTGAGCTGAATTGAGATGACTGGATGATCTGTGCAGAGAAGTTCACTCGGTCAATATCAGTAGGTCATTTAAGGCCACCTAAATGAGAATCAAGACGTTTAAGCCATCTTAGGGTTGCAGTAGTAGTAAGTTCAGGTGCTGTTAGCCTGCTCCTGTTCAAACAGAGCCATCGCTAGGTGTGATCGAGAGGCCAGCCCCTCCAGGTTACTGAGCACACAGCGGTGATAGATGTCCTCGCTGAACCGCGGGTTACATTCTCTGTGCACATACTTCTGAACTAGCGCTGGCTCGACAGCCCGAAACACGTGCAGCCCCGAGTAACGGACAAAGATCTCATAGACGTCCATGCTCTCAAGCAACTCGTCATTGTCCAAAATGTCAGCTGCCATCTTTGTGCGGGCAGCCATATAATCTGCATTGTAGAAGCAGGCTTCTTCAAAGACGTGGCGGTCAAAGTGGCCATCGCGCAGCGCCTCGGACGCAAACGATGAATCGGCAGAAGGCTGTTGGTCACGGTAGACCAGAGCGGGACTGTACTCTTGAAAGTGGATCGGGAAGAAGACCTGCCAGTTGCTGATAGCATTCATACGGCAGCGATTAAGGAAGTCGGCATTGACCTCAGTCCATACACTGGCCAAAAAGAACAGGGTGTCTACTGGGTGCTTCTTGGAGATGATGTCCATCAGCTTGACCTGTGAGGGAACTTCAGTCTTTACACTAATCCAAGGAATCTTTACATCACCGTAACGTTTCTCTACCTCACCAATCATGGCTTTGACACCTGCAAAGACATCCGTCTGGCTGACTCTTTGGGCATCAAAGGGGTCGTACACAAACAAGAAGGTGAGAAGAGCATTGTCATGGGTATCCAGAGCATTCATGACAAACATGTCAAGGAAGTTACCCACAAAGTCTTGATCGTGTGCCGTCACGGGGAGGATCACCTGTACCCGTGTCGCTTCTGTTACATATGGCATTGGGATGATCTCGACAGCACTGAGCGGTTTCAGCAGACTCACCCGTTTGGCGATGACCTGACTGTGACCTTTTTGCGTAAAAGCTTCCAGGGCCAAATCCAGCACGTACTCCATGCCTCGTGTGGGATCGAAGCGGCGGTACCCATTCAGCAAACGCTGCTTACGGAAGCGCAACTGAGGCTGATAGCGCTCGTTCAGACGGCCCACTGCGGTTTCCAGGACTGAACTGACGTCTGCCCTGTCAGCGCCTCGAAGCTCACACTTTGGAGAGCTGTCGGCACATGAATAAATGTGCTCTTCGGTGAAGTATTCCCAGTTGATCACCTCAAAGCGGGTTTTGGGTCGGAAAGGTGGGTTGATTCCGATGGGCCAGGTGGCTCCGGCTTTGCCCTCTGGAGTGAGCTCACTTATGTTACTGATCTGGTTCTATGGCCAAAACAACAGAATAAAGAGCTGCAATAAATGAGAACAAGTTCTACTTTCTGTTCTTTTTGATTCTGCCACAGTATGTCTATCAATTGCCTTTCCTCTTTCTTTTATTATGCAGAAAGGCAAGTTTTCTCCTTGAGTCTAAGTCAAAGTCATCCTATCCAATCTGAATTTCCAGCTGTTATGTGATGTGTGATCGCTGCCTGACAGCTGCAAACCCCTTGCTCCATTACCTATGCAGCATCTTTGCCCAGACATGAAACGCTATACCAGGGGTGGCCAAAGCTGGTCCAGAGAGTCCTGCAGAATTCAGCTCCAAGCCTAATCAAACACTTCTGAACAAGCTAATCAAGGTCTAAGGGCTACTAGGAAGCCAAAACGCAGATTGAAGCAACATTTTGCAGGTCTGTGGCTCTCCAGGACCAACCTTGGCCACCCTTGAACTATGCATCAAAGCTAAGCATTACATTAAGTGAAATTTTATTTTGGACTAAAGCTAGGATTAATCTTTTTAAAATAGAATGTAAATCTTTTAGTGTGATAGTAACAAGTCTCTGTCTAGCATGTCTTTGTTTCTTTGCTTGATTGAGCTGTAGCTCACAGAGACAAAAGGTGAGTTCCATAAACAGAATGCATTTAATAAAATGGATATTTGTGTAGGTGTTAGTATAGATAAACTGAGGTCTTAATGATTGTGGTATGTGATATGACATATGATTGTGGAGACATGCATAAGGGCAATTCAATTTAGGCAAGACACTACAACTGAACAGGCGAGACACTGTAACCAAAAGAAACACATACTTTTCCCTGTTGATTAATCCATTAAGACACATTCAATAGTATTCTACTACAAGAATTTGGAAACTCTGAAATCTGAATATTGGATAAAGCTAGCTTTATTTTCATTGGCATTTTAAATCTAAAAGTTAAATGTTATAACAGACAGGGTTTCATCACTCCATAAATCAGAAAATACTGTAGAGAGCCAGAAGATAAATACATTTTTACCATACTTTTAGGAATAAATATTCTCTGTTATCAGGCAAATGTTGTATGAACAAACCCTTCTGCAGTATCTTGCCTCAAACCAGCTGTCTAGAAGTTAGCAGCTTCATCAGAGGGAGAGATGAGGTGCAGAAACATACCTGTAACTGCTGTATTTGAGCATAGGTCCAGTCCAGCTCAATCTGGTTATAGCGTTTGTGTAGGTGATACATCAGTGCAGGTTCAGAGACAGGATGGACAGTGAAGGCGTTCTTGAACTGTGCACTGTCCTCACGCTCAGGGTCCACGTTCTTCTGCAGCTCGAAGTAACGGTATGCCATCTCCTACATCATTTTAAAAGATCACAACACCGCTAATCATAATTCAGGTTAAAATAGATTCTCTCTCTTTGTATGCCTTTGTTTTTGTCTTCGTATGTCAACAGTTTTAGTAAACCGGTTTAAGCTTTTCATTAACATTTCCCCACCTGATGCTTCTCCACACAGCTGAGACCCAGGTAATCAATGATGCAGCGACCGAGCCACTCGTCTGGCCGGACACTGAGGATGTCATTTCGGCAAGAGTCGAGGTGGGGCTGCAGTCGGGCCAGTAAGCTGCGTGACAGCAGATACCCGTATCCACCATGACAATACCGGGCACGTTCTTCACCCCCGATGAACTCCTCTGCCCGTCCCATGTACATATCCTGTCCTGCACTAAGATGATTAACCAGCTCCATGACCCTTTCAGCTTGTGTGTATGTATCATCTTGTGCGAGGTAAAACCAGTCGTACTCATTGCCGTGGTGCAGGTGGAGGTGGCGTATGGTTTCATACATCAGCCAGACGGGTCGGTCATCACCATGAGCAACAACAGCCATCCCATGCGGTGCCTTTGTGCTCCGAAGGCCAGTGAAAAAGAAGGTACGGTGGAAATGGTGAGCTACCGTTTTATTGACAGCCACCCCTAGTGTGTTGAGAGTGGCACGTGAGCTCAGGATACCCACCAGAAGACGCTCTCGGATGCCCAGCTCTGTGTGGATGTAACGTGTCCTGTGACAAAAAAACTTTTACATTTAACAGTTTGATTTAATTTTTCATAGAAAAAAAAAAAGATTTTGAACGGTAGTGTTTTTCTTTTTCTTATCTAATAATACCTATATAATAATGTCATCATAACTCATTCCTGTGATCGCAAAGCTGAATTTTGAGCAGTCATTACTCCAGTCTATTGATCCTTCAAAAATAATTTTAATTAGCTGATTTGCTACATTTCTTATGATCATCGCTGTGCTGATAAATTAATTTTGTGGAAACTTAAGAAATCCCTTTGTGCATTTAAAACTGGTTAAAATACTTCAGTGACCCTTAACTTCTGCTCTGGCACCCTAGATTTCTCAGCCTAATTATTAATAAAATTGGATAATGAAAATGGCAGTGTGCGCTCAACTCAAAGATTGACTAAAACATGACATGTAAATGTTAAGACAATTGTGGAGATCAGTTGATATAGTTTTTAACACATTTTTGTTTACAGTACATGCCCAATAACCAGTATCCAAAATCATTTTGTAATGCTTTATATTTCATTATTAGTAATGCCCTTCTATTTATGCAAAATTGTTTTGTAATAAAAAATGAAGCCAATATTGTTTTTAGCGGTTAAGTCTAAAATGATGAATAAACAGGCACTTTCTTATTTTTTATATACAATTTACATAAAGATGTGACACAAAGAGTTACTGTTGACAGAAGTGAGACTAAACATTTTTAAAAGTCTTAACCGTTCATCATCTAACCCTCTCTTGGGGTTCTGGCAAGGTTGAACTGAATACGCAGTCGTGGGTGTTTTTATGAGAGGAATAATAAGAGACTCTATGTCTGTGGCTCCACAAAGTGGTGAAAAACTCAGCTGTAAGAAAAGCACAGAGGCGAGGTGAAAAACACTCGACAGAGACCTTACTATTTACTTCTAGGTCAAACAAACCCCTCTCTCTAGTCACATTTCTTCACCGACTACTGATACTAACATGTTCAAAAGGTCATAGCTGATTTAATATCATTTTAAAAACATTTTTAAATCTTCATAGTTCATTTATATGATGACCTTCTTGTCAAATTTTTTGAATAACTTTAGAAAGTCAAACTTAACTGATATGCAGGGACTCACTCACCTGAGGACTTTCTTGTGTGGTTTGTTGGGGTCCTTGTGATAGGGCACAATGCGAGGCTGGAAGTCCTCATTCCCATCCCCATCTTGGCCATCCCGGATATGGCCACTTTGTACGAGTCTCCCATTGCCCAGTTCATCTCCACAAGCCTCATCAGTCTCCTGTGTCCAGGACACCATCAGGAGGCTGAGGCTGCAGCCCAAAGAGAGGCCCAGGATGAGGGGCAGAGCAGGCCGAAAAACAGCCAGGAAAGAAGACAGGCGCATGGTCGAACAGAGGCTCTGCAAGCCAGTCAATGGATGCCAAGGTCTTGATAGGTCTCCTTAGAGAGCAGTTCAAGTAACAGCGAAGGCTCGTTTACAGTGGATTACAGAAGAGGCATTTGACAGGGACTCTGTAAAGGTTAGTATTTAAATTGCTGATTCCATGCGTGCTCGTGTCTAATCATAACATGACTAGTTGAGTCAGTGTTGATGTCTTCACAATCTGATAAACGGAGGACAAAGATGTCAAGTTCAACAGCCAAAAGCCAAAAAAAAACAAAAAAAAAAAACGAAGAGCAACAGCAACCAATCTGACCTGCCTCTTCACAGTCAGATGACTAACACCAGGACATATGGGTCTGATTTAACATCCAAACAAGTAAAACCGGCACACTACCACTCCCTCCATATAAACCAGTCCACTTTGGTCTAGCCAGACATCCTCCTGCACGCAGCACGCGCGAGCGGCACGTATTATCTGAGAAATACATTTACATTATTAGATGAGAAATAACCCCCTGGTGCACTTTCATGCACAGATGACCTGAAATATTATAAAGTTCAGGATATCAAAGTGTTATATCCATTTTGTGGTCCGAAAGACGACTGATGATATATTACATGAAATAAAAAGTCTCGTAGCTTCGTAGCTGCTTTGCTTGCACAGTGAAGCGGAGCGATATTTCCACCGGAACACACTGACGTTAATCCGCTGAGACTGCGCTCACTTTGGATGAATTCCTGCGCCTCTTCAGAGGATTCCGCTTGAAAATACAAAAACACTCGCGAAATAACTCTCTCGGCTTTGCTTTGAAAGTCTCCAGCATCGTCGGTCACGTATTAGTTCTCCCTAGTACGGATGTGCTCAAGAGGAAGATTGACTCGATGCGTAGAAACCGACCCGAGGAAACAAGAAGCACTCGCACAAGAGTTCCACGTCCACAGAACACAAGAGTCCCGTTCACGGCTTCAGCTCCGAGATCCGGGACATTACACTGAGTGATATAAAAGAATAGCTACAAAATAAATCAAAAGGAATAATATTAATAACAACAACAACAACAAGAACAAGAAAACAACTGCACAATAATTAACTCTGTTCCTCAAATCTCATTTGTGTTAAAATATGTCTAGCCTACTCAAAATATTCTTCAGGGAAAGTTAAATAACACATTTAATTGTTATTTAACAATTTAAAAGTAGATTTTCTCAGTCTTTTGAACAACACTTGACTGTAAGACTCTGACAACACATGGTAGACTGAAACCAATATTCTGTTACCAAAAATCTTATAGCTTTTTAGGCATTGAAGGATTTTTTTTAAGGATGGCCAATAGACTGTGTTTACTTCTGAATTCAAAATCATCTGTCTTTAGCAATGGTCATATTGCTTTAGGTATAAGACTTTGGTGTGGACAATAATAAACTACAAAGATGAATGAGATACAAAAAAACACAAAGAGAAAAACTCATGATGCAATGCACAATGTCTTTGATTTGATACGTATATAAAATATTATAGGTATGTTTTTGTTTGCTCTTTAGGCCAATGCCTGTGTTTCAAAAGGTCTCAACTAAAATACAGACTCAGTTCTACTTTAAGGGGATAGTTTTAATTCCATCATCATGATTAAAAGTTGGTAAAATATTTATTTTGGGGTCAACATATTGATTATTGTGATTGTCCTACATACGCTTGAACCCCTTTATTATTTTCTAGTTTTATACTTGTACTGCAGTGTTTGGTGGTACGTATTGCTCAGTTTTAACTAATGCCATTGTCCACAAGTAGGCTACAGCTGTTTGCTGTTATCTGAGCTGAACGTAGGGCCCTGAACCCTCAATCTGTCACCGAAGCCAGGTATAATCCTGATACAAATTAAGTCACTCATGATTGTAAATGTATATTTTTTTTTATACATATAGAAAACTGTAAACTCTTCAACTGCAAAATACACTCACCTAAAGTATTATTAGGAACACCTGTTCAATTTGTCATTAATGCAATTATCTAATCAACCAATCACATGGCAGTTGCTTCAATGCATTTAGGGGTGTGGTCCTGTTCAAGACAATCTCCTGAACTCCAAACTGAATGTCAGAATGGGAAAGCAAGGTGATTTAAGCACTTTTGAGCGTGGCATGGTTGTTGGCCCCAGACGGGCCGGTCTGAGTATTTCACAATCTGCTCAGTTACTGGGATTTTCACGCACATCCATTTCTAGGGTTTACAAAGGATGGTGTCAAAAGGGAAAAACATCCAGTATGTGGCAGTCCTGTGGGCGAAAATGCCTTGTTGATGCTAGAGGTCAGAGGAGAATGGGCCGACTGATTCAAGCTGATAGAAGAGCAACTTTGACTAAAATAACCACTCGTTACAACCGAGGTATGTAGCAAAGCATTTGTCGGATGGGCTACAACAGCAGAAGACCTCACCGGGTACCACTCATCTCTGCTACAAATAGGAAAAAGAGGCTACAAATTTGCATGAGCTCACCAAAATTGGACAGTTGAAGACTGAAAAAATGTTGCCTGGTCTGATGAGTCTGGATTTCTGTTGAGACATTCCGATGGTAGAGTCAGAATTTGGTGTAAACAGAATGAGAACATGTATCCATCATGCCTTGTTACCACTGTGCAGGCTGCTGCTGGTGGTGTAATGGTGTGAGGGATGTTTTCTTGGCACACTTTAGGCCTCTTAGTGCCAATTGGGCATTGTTTAAAGGCCACAGCCCATCTGAGCATTGTTTCTGACCATGTCCATCCCTTTATGGTCACCATGTACCCATCCTCTGATGGCTACTTCCAGCAGGATAATGCACCATGTCACAAAGCTCGAATCATTTCAAATTGGTTTCTTGAACATGACAATGAGTTCACTGTATTTAAATTGCCCCCACAGTCACCAGATCTCAACCCAGTAGAGCATCTTTGGGATGTGGTGGATCGGGAGCTTTGTGCATCCAACATATCTCCATCAACTGCAAGATGCAATCCTATCAATATGGGTCAACATTTCTAAAGAATGCTTTCAGCAACTTGTTGAATCAATGCCATGTAGAATTAAGGCAGTTCTGAAGGCGAAAGGGGGTCAAACACAGTATTAGTATGGTGCTCCTAATAATCCTTTAGGTGAGTGTAGAGCAGTCAGTAAAGCACTGTAGTAAGCTAGCAAGGCCCGATGCCGGTGTTCTGTCATAACCCAATGAATCAACATTGAATTACCTTTCGATTTTGCAAATTGGATCAACGCTGATATTGTGACATTGACTCACCATTGAAATCGCGGCATTGTTTCACTGTCTTATCTTCATCATAGGTGAATTATGGTCGTTCTGTAGACATTGGATTAACGCTGAATTTGGTGTTGATTTTGCAAAGTGAATCAGCGTTGATAATGCAATGTTGTTTCACCATCGTACCTTTCAACATGGGTGAATACACAACTGTACGTTCAATTAGAGCTTAGTTTGCATTTAGATCAACACTGTACATAATAAAGGTTAAAAATCAACAATGACTGGCAACAATGGCTTTACAATCAACTAATCTACCATATGCTCAAAATTGTATAACAGCAGTTTTATTTTGGAACGGATGTATAAAACGGATGAAAATAATTCCAAACTTTAGCTTGCAGTGTTGGTGCATGGATGTATTATACAATAATACAAATACAATAATATTTAAAGGTCTTGGTAAAATAATATGCATATTTTGTGCTTCACTTGCAAGAGAAATCTTTGTACTTTTATTACTGAAACCAGTTGATCTTTTATTTTGGTGGAAAACTAGTTTCTGTAAAAAACATCCACATGCTACCACATGTTGCCATCTGGTCGATGCTACAGAGCTCTGAGAACCAGAACGACCAGACACAGAAACAGTTTCTTCCCCCAGGCAATCCATCTCACGAACACTTGATGATAACTGTGGAACACACAACATACACTCATACACTTATTTATCTAATGCACATACTTAGTCTTCACTCCAAATTTGCACATAATATACCTGTACATACAAAACTATCTATTGAAATATCTGCACATACAATTGTCCATTTGTTTATTGTTATAAACCTTACTTGTTCTATTTTTTTATTCTTTTATTATCTGTGTTTTTTGTTCTGTTGCTGTCATTCTGTTGGACTGTGGACGCTTCTGTCACGAAAACAAATTCCTCATATGTGTAAACATACCTGGCAATAAAGCTCATTCTTATTCTGATAAACATGTTTTACTAATGTGTCTCATTGACCACACAAGAGATTTGTGTGGTGAAAATGTGTTGAACAGTTCGAGAATGGAACCTGCAAGCAGGGGCACTGTAAGGGGAGGGATGATTGCAAGCTCAAATTTAAGACCTTTTTAAGACCTTCTCAAATAAGATTAATACATGAGCGGGGTTGGACAATGAATATAGTACCATATTAAACTTTGAAATTACTGTAAAGAACATCATTTACAGTTTAGATACAAGTTTTCACAAAAACAAAACATTTTATAAAATGCTAAACTTTACATTTCAGCCTTTAAACCGTTTTTAAGAAAAACTATTTACATTTAACATTTATTATCAATAAAATATTATATAAATTAAATCATATAAATTAGGGGTATGTGATATCGACAAAAAATGATATCTTGAACATTTTCTGGGATTTTATCGATAACGATAATTGGATAATATTTTGCTATAGAGTGTGTTATTGTGCTGATATTTTATCTCTAATTGTGCTAATAGCTGGTTCCTTTATTTTTTATATTCTTCATCTTCTGTTTAGTAAGTTCACAGCAATAATAGAAAATAATAATTTTCAACTAGTTTTATGTCCATTTTTACCTTACAATAAAGATGAAACTAAAATGTGTTATACCAACAGTACTCTACTTAAATGTAAAAAAAAAAAATTATAAAAAAAATACTATACCGAATATAAAATGCGCTTCAGTGATTTTTTAATAAAGTTCTTATTTTGGTTTTCTTCATGTACAATAGTGTATTCTCATCACTTCATCATTTTTTACAGTTGAAACACTGATTGCAGATGATCTATTCTGATGATGCTTTTCATATTTTCTGGACTTTGACAGTGCAAGTTACTTGGTTACAAGCCTCCAGGTTTTCATTTAAAATATCTTAAATTGTGTTCCAAAGACAAAAAAAGCTTTTACAGTTTTGGAACGACATGGGGGTAAATGATTAATCACCAAATTTTCATTTTGGGGTGAAGTAATCCTTTAAGTCGTGAGCACTGTCTTCTGTGTTCATTAGATTTTCTAGTACACCAGTAATCAAATGAGATGGAAATTGTCAGGCACTTAAACAAAACGAAATGTTAAAAGAGTTTCATGCAATACTAATGTGAAGGATAGTTTAAGTTGACAAACCATACATAGGGGAATTTTTTAAGTAAGAAATAAAAATAAAAAAATAGTGTGAGGTTTTTCTTATATTTAACTGACATTTGTATTTATTTATTTATTTATTTATTTATTTATTTATTCAGTTTTAAGCGAATCCTTGTACTCATCTCACATTCTCAAGACTTTCTCAATGGTGCAAACATCATTAATCTCCACCAGAGGAAGCTCAAGTACTACACTGTGAGAGTTTTAGCACAACGCTCACACTTGTTTTTTTTTTTGGTTGTTGTTGTTGTTGTTTGCCTTCAATATAATAATCAGATAAACTGTTGAAAGCAGTGAGGGATAGTTCACCCCAAAATTAAAAGAAAACTGCCATCATTTATTCACCCTCATGTTGCTCCAAACCTGTATGACCTTTACGTCTCTGTTTTTGTCATAGTTTTTTTTTTAAATGTTCAGTACATCGAACCCAGCCATTTATGCTGCGGCACCCTGGGAGCAGTTGGGGGTTCAAGGCATCCAGAATCCAAACTTTATCTATGTTTAGGAGGTTGTATGTAAATGCTTCGTCGTCCTCTAAAAATCCGTACCACCACCTTTAAGAGGAGACCTGATCCTGAGGCTGCTCTTTCTCATGCTCTTCCTTGTCTAGCCTTAAAAGGCCTGAAATCTGATGCTTTTTTTAGTTGTTGCTAATTATGAATTGATGCCGATCCTGAGTCTAGTTTTTTAAAGGGGGGGTGAAATGCTATTTCATGCATACTGAGTTTTTTACACTGTTAAAGAGTTGGATTCCCATGCTAAACATGGACAAAGTTTCAAAAATTAAAGTTGTATGTTTGAAGGAGTATTTTTGTTCCAAAAATACCTCTTCCGGATTGTCACAAGTTTCGGAAAGTTTTTTTAGAGTATGGGTCTGTGTGACGTTAGATGGAGCGGAATTTCCTTATATGGGTCCTGAGGGCACTTCTGCCGGAAGAGCGCGCGCTCCCGTAGAGCACAGCACTGAGAGCACAACAGACTTCACTGATCAGAGCGAGAGCGTCGCGAAATGTCACAAAAGAAGTGTGTTTTTGGTTGCCAGGGCAAGACAACCCTGCACAGATTACCAAAAGAGAAACAGCATTAAGGGACCAGTGGATGGAGTTTATTTTTAAAGAGCATCGATGGAGTTGTGCAAGTGTTTTTGTTTGTTCCCTGCATTTCGAAGATGCTTGTTTTACAAACAAGGCCCAGGTTGACGCTGGATTTGCACATCGTTTATTTCTTAAGGATAATGCAGTCCCAACGAAAAAGGGTCACGATCGTGTGTTGGAACCGCAGGCGGTGAGTAAAACTGCTTCAAATATCTCTGTGTTGTTAACTTAGCTATCGGCATGTAAGCACATCAAGTAAACAACATGCGATGTTGTCATCAAACTGCACTTTCCACATGTACAGCTTAAAAAAAAAAAAAAAAAGACGACAAAGTGGAACTTAGTCATTTTCCAAAACCGCTAAGCAAATATATACAGTTTCAGTACATACCACATAGAGACGTTGTTGCTGATGCTGCTCTTTTTAAATTTCAGCCTCTGGATCTGATTTTGGATCATAAATATACGCTGAATCTGACTGGTTTGTTTTGGTTGTTTTTGTCCTCACGGTAATGTCACAGCTTCCACATGCTCTCAACGCAAAAGCCTACTCGCGCTCGTGATTCTTTAGCTCCGCCCACACGTCACGCCTCCAGCCGGTCGTGTTTTTCCGGGAAAAATCGGTACAGACTATATTTCTCTTATAAATATAATAAAAATAAAGACTTTTTGGAGTAATGAAGCATGCAGTACTACTCTATAGGTACTCAAGATTAACAGGATATTGAGTGAAAACGAGCATTTCACCCCCCCTTTATCACAATCATCCCACATCCCACAAAGTACCCCTAATATACTATTTCCAATACTGCCTTTCATGCAGTGTGTAATGTATGTGAATGTAAACAATGAGCAAAGTTGTAAAGGCGAAAGTGCATGTTAAATAAAGTTCAGTCAGAACCACTTGTTAATGTCAGAATATTGTAGAGGTCTTGAACTTCATGTTTGGTGGCAGGCTTTGCTCTGAAGGGTTCAGGTTCTGAGCTATCCACAGTCAAAACTTCACTGAGCTTTGAACCCCCGAAGCCTAAGCAATTTCCAGATATTTTTATATGCACAGTTATATACCAAGTAGAGTAATTCAGTACTGTGATAATTTTGAACAATCTGAGTAACATGTGCTGTATAGATGATATATCTCCATGGGCAAGCAGTTAAAGGGATAGTTCACCCAAAACTCAAAATTATGTCGTTAATAACTCACGCTCATGTTGTTCCAAACCTGACCTCGGTTCATCTTTTGGAACACAATTTAAGATATTTTAGATTTAGTCCGAGAGCTCTCAGTCCCTCCATTGAAACTGTGTGTACGGTATACTGTCCATGTCCAGAAAGGTAAGAAAAACATCATCAAAGTAGTCCATGTGACATCAGAGGGTCAGTTAGAATTTGTTGAAGAATCGAAAATACATTTTGGTCCAAAAATAACAAAAACTAAGACTTTATTCAGCATTGTCTTCTCTTCCGTGTCTGTTGTGAGAGAGTTCAAAACAAAGCAGTTTGTGATATCCAGTTCGCAAATGAATAATTAGATGTAAACCGGATCTTTTTGAACCAGTTCACCAAATCGAACTGAATCGTTTTAAACGGTTCACGTCTCCAATACACATTAATCCACAAATGACTTAAGCTGTTAACTTTTAAAAAACAAAGTTCAAACAAACCAATATTTGAGTAATTCATCTACTCAAACAGTACACTGACTGAACTGCTGTGAAGAGAGAACTGAAGAAGAACACCGAGCCGAGCCAGATAACGAACAAAAGATTGACTCGTTCACGAGTCAAGAACCGTTTCTGTCTGTTTCTGTTTTCTTAATAATTGCTCTTGAAAGATGGTGCAGTGCCGTTTATTTGAACCAGCTGGCTCCACTGAATCACAAGTTTTATAAATAATAGATAATAATACTAATATAATAATAATAGCGCTTAAAATATGGAACTATGGCAATGGGTGTATTGTTTCAGATACATGATGTATGTGCAAGACCAATCACAACAGATTGGGCCATCTGACCAATCAGAGTAGAGTAAGCTCATGGGAAGGAGGGTTTTAGATAGACTGGATCTTTGAACTGATTTGAATTAATTGTTTGAGAGTCGCTGGGAAATTGGGTGATATTAAATCATAGACTGTATAAAAACATGGATGTAAGTGTCCCTGTAGTTTTCTGAAGAGCGTTTCTGAAGCTCAAAGTTGCCGAGCGGGCCGTCGCCATTTTGGCAGTGCCTTACTGCATGTCCAGATCATATGGTGCATTCAAGTAATCTCTTATAGATTGTATTTACGAGTTGAATGCACATGAACACCACCACAATGTTCTGTACCAGTGGGGAGCTCGGGATTTTCTTTAAGCCCCGATCGGTACGAGTTGGGGGCGTGTCAGTGATTAACATGGCGGAATACACAATAGTTAATTGTATTTAGCTGTGAAATTGTCAGGCTTTTCTATTTACATTGCAGTAAGTTAATCGACGATGCATAATATGATGGCATAATAATATAACAATGCAACTTGTAACAATAAAGTTGGCAGCGGCTTCATAAAATAATTTAGAACAATAAAAAACGAAATATACCTAATGCACATTTCTTTGTTCTTCATTTTCTAGAACAAGAGATTAAGAACATCGCTATATTTTTGTGTTTGTAATTAAGAGAAAGTACTCCGCCATTTTGCTCTGATGAAAGTGACTTGAATGCACATGCCGTCGTAAGCACGACTTCCCACCTCGTGCGTGTGTACTTTCCAGGAGAACTTGAACGCACCTGTGAGCTGGTTGCTGAAGCCACGCCCACCTAGCTCAACGGTGGTGACAGCAGCTTTTGGAGCCAGCCTCTAGCGGTCAGTCAATAAATGGCAGTTTTAGTCACTTGTTGGCTTCATGAGAGAGAGCGGGAGGTTGCTGTTTGTATTAAATGAATATTTTGAGAAAACGAAAGCGTTTTTTTTTTTACCTTAAATGCATGAAAACCTGTTGTAGGAGACTCCCAAAACAATATTAAAGAGCAAAGAAAAGACACTGCAAAACATGGTGGCCACTGGCCCAACAGCTCGTGTGGTCAAGGTTTGTCATACAAACAAATACACATTAACACACACACATACACTGTAGCTGGTCAGTGTGACATTTTGGTGTTCTTGCATGTCATTTTTTCTTGCCAAAGATCTGTTATCATCATGAAGCATCAGTTGAGAAATGCTTTGTTCTGACTTTGTTCAACTGACTAATACCATGACCAAGAAAAAAGTGAACAAAACAAAAACCAGATAGACAGGTTTGATAAAAAACAAAAAACATTAAAACTCCTGTTTCACTAGAGTATCTGAAGCTGTCATTCTGCACCATGATGACAGGAGCAGGGATCTTCGCACAATAAGGAAATAAAATAAAACGACAAGGTCTGATGGAGAAATGTATGGTTAAAACCAAGAGCCTAAGAATGTTTAAAGTGACTTCAGCAAATGTCTGCTTAGTAAAACCAGCTACTTATTGTTTTAGAAATTACTGACAAGCATTGTAAAATAATATCTTAGATTGATTGGACATTATTGCTGAAAAACAATTTTAGGTTTTTCACCATCTAGCATACATAATATTGTGGAAAGATTCAGGGAATCCAGAGAAATCTCAGTCTGTGTAGGGCAAGGCAGGAAACCTCAGTTGAGCTGTCATGCTGCAGTGTTAAATATAGACACATGGGCTCAGGAGTACTTTGCCTCACTGCAGTCCAGATCTGTTTAGTTAAATTAGAAATAATATTTAAGAAATTGTTCAGTAGGTTAATATATACAATCCATATATATTTTTTATTCTAATGTCAAAATATTCTCAAGGTTTACTGTTTTATTCCGTGATTCTTTTGTAGTGTGGGTTTGGTGGAATGTATTGAAGCATATGAACAAAACTTAATGAAGATGATAATTATTAAATCAATCACAATATATGAGATGATACAACCTTTTTGATATAATACATGATTCGATTACTAATGTACATTCAGCCGTGTTTGTCTATTTTTCAATTACTAGTGAGAATAAAAATAAGTGGAAATTTCCTTCCAATACCCTGTTTCATGCATATATTGTCTTGAGAATATATAAAAAATATATAGTGGACATTTCCTTAATCAGAAGTGTCTTACCAAAGTTTTAGAAAATATCCTTATCTCTTTCATTTGCAGCATATTTCATATCAGGAACATGCACATTTTGTCATTATTGCAAATGCACATGACTATCTAACAAGGGTTGAATATAAATATTGCTGTATAACTTCCTCCTCACTCTCACTCTCACTAGAAGAAGATAGCTCAAGTGTTTAGGCTCTGGTTATCCTGCTGCAATGAAGCAAAAATCAACTCTACATTTGACTGGAGGCAAAATTTTCCTTATTTTTATCTTTATACAAGGAGCCTTGACATATAAGAAGTCCTACAATCCATGGGTGAGGTGACAACTTTACTTGTAATATCAATATTAATATATTAGTAATAAATATAGCAAAATAGCAATATTACATTTTATAGTATGACAAATGTTTATGAAGATGAACTCATTATAATGTTCCTTATTAAACTCGTTTATGTTAAAGATTTCTTTCTTGCTGTTTTTTTTCTTCTCAGAAATATGGTTACCCACTAATAGCAGCATATGGATTTGAAAGAGTGAAAACAGAGGTAAGTATTTCAGATTTCACCCTACTGAGTAGCCTTGTCAGATAATGTCAAACACTTTAGATAATTTATTTCAAGGTTTTTTTTTTAGTTTTTCTAGTAAATGTTTGATGCAGGCTATTGTGTTCCAATTTTTAAAACAGAATACCATGTTTGATTTCCCTGTTTTAATTATTAGCCACCGATGGACATGAATCAGTCAGGATCTGATGATGACAAACCTATGGGGACTCAATTAAACTTAGGATCTGAAAGACTACAGCAGGCAATTTAAACATTTATAATTTTCTCTCTCTCTCTCAACTTATTTTCATCTAAACAAACACATTTAGGTTAAAATAATTCATGTTGTGTATTATTTTTATTCCTGTAGTTATTCACAAAGAAGAATGAAGTCGATTAGCAGAAGAGCCAAGATGATTAAAAGAGCTTGTAGACATGATTGTACCACTGCCTGTCTGCATTAAAACATTTTTATTTTTACATTGGAATCAATGAATTGGTTAATTAATTAAAATGTTACATGCAAAAAAAAATAATAAAAAAATAATATTAATATTCAACAAATAAAAATGACAATGTTTTTTCTGAATGCTATGTGTATAATTGGACAGGAAATATTACGAATAAACATGTTTCTGGGATTATTAGCAGAAATAGATTTGAATACAATGCAATACAATATCAAATTAAGATCACGGTTGTACTGTTTATTACGGAGCCCCTAAAGGGACCTTTGCAAAAAAATAAAAACACAGACTTTCGCGTTCGCACGAGAAACTATGGCGTGCTCACGAGAAACTATTGAGAAACTATGGCGTGCGCACAAGAAACATTTGCGTGCGTGCGAGAAACTATGGCGTGCTCACGAGAAACTATGACGTGCACAGAAGAAACATTCGCGTGCTCACGAGACACTTTTGCATGAGCACGAGAAACTTATGGCTTTTACTAGCCGTCACAACTTCCCTTTTATGCATTTTGATTTAGCATAATTTTTAATGTGAGGGTGAGAGTGTTTAGTGCAGAATTTTTCAAAAAATCTCAACATAGAAGATTTTGTAGTTTTTTTTTGAGGTCACGAGACATTTCTCAAGATTCAATTGAGAAAATAAAGGATAAGGTAAATTGTTACAGTTAGGCTAGAATTAATATGCATGCTTTCGTTGCCAATGTATTTATAGCTGACATTTCCTTTTACATCAACATAAGTGTTATTGCAACAATGACCGAAGGCGAACTTGGAAAATATATTGTTAGATATGTGGATCGTCTTGCAGTTAGAGCATTTTGCCATCAAAGACTCGCAGCATGTGAAACCACCAAGTCCACTGCACTGCAGAGATTAAGAGACAAGATCCAAAAAAGAGGCAGTACATCAGGAAATGACGACGGTTTATTAAGCATGCACTGTAAAAAATTGTCCTGTAAATTAACGGTAGTATACTGGCAGCAGGGTTTCCAGCAGTGTACCGTAATTTTACAGTTTTACTACCGTTTTCTGAATTACGGCTTTTTTGTAAATTAACGGTAATATACTGGCAGCAGGGTTTCCAGCTGTGTACCGTTATTTTACAGTTTCCAGAATTACAGCTTTTCTGTAAATTAACGGTAATATACTGGCAGCAGGGTTTCCAGCTGTGTACCGTTATTTTACAGTTTTCTGAATTACAGCTTTTTTTGTAAATTAACAGTAATATACTGGCAGCAAGGTTTCCAGCGGTGTACCATAATTTTTCAGGATCATTACTGTATTCTAGTTTTTTTTTCTTTTTTCTAAACCGTAGAACTGGCAATTTTGCCAATCATTAACTTTATTAAAAATATCTGTATTTTAAAAGATTCACAAACTGGCATTTCATTTATACTAAAAAGTGGCAGCAAATAGACAGAAAAGAGAAGACCAAGGGGGTATTTCTTATAGAACACTATTTATTTAAGTGCCCAATCAATAATTCAAATGCTTTCTCAAAAAAAAAAAAAAAAAAGCAATCAAAATGGAAGAATCAGTCTTTGTATGTGTTAGAGAAAGATGAGATGAAGAGAGAAGAAAATTAACCAATTTACAAAACAGACAAATGTGCAAAATGAACCCTGCAGAAGTCTGTGGACATATTTAAACTAATTTAAGTTGACCATATAAAACACAAAACAAGCAGCCATTTTAGGTCTAGCTTTGTGCTATGAGTATGACAATGCATGGGCATGGGCTTGGAGTGTACGTTCCCCTAAAAACAGCCTTTAAGAAATGGCAAACAACTTCTGAACAAGAATCTTATTTTGGTGTAATAAGTCAAAACCTGGCAAGGATTTGTAGAACAGTCCAAGAACGTTTCAGAAGCATAAAACTGTCACCAACTCTGATGCAAGTGTAGCCAGGGAGGGGTGTAGTCTGAAACATAAACATTGAGAAAAATCCTTTTTAAGTTAAAATAACATCAGCAGAATTTTAATAGAACGTAACAAAAAACATGTATATTGTATAATAATATAAAACATTTCAGAAACTTAGGACCCTACGATTTCCACGATGTGAAAAACATGGAGGCAATCACGGAATCAAATCATGAAAACGGAATTAGGCAAATAATGTGGATTGTCACAGAATTTGTCACATTTGTGATGAATACAATAAAATAGTGTTGTACACTAACTGAAATCGCAATGTGGATTAGTGTATTAATTAATAAAAGTTGCAATATTATGTTAGAAGTTGTACTTGTACTTGTAATTTTTGTAAAGTTATCCAAAGGATTAATTAGCTAATCAAAAAAAGGAACACTAGATTAAAGAGGAGATTAACATCGACAAAGTTTCAAAAATTAAGTTGTACGTTTGAAGGAGTATTTTTGTTCCAAAAAAACTCCTTCCGGTTTGTCACAAGTTTCGGAAAGTTTTTTTCGAGTATGGCTCTGTGTGACGTTAGATGGAGCAGAATTTCCTTATATGGGTCCTAAGGGCACTTCTGCCGGAAGAGCGCGCGCTACCGTATCGCGAGGCTGAGCACAGACATTCCCTGATCAGAGCGAGAGCGTCGCAAAATGTCACAAAAGAAGTGTGTTTTTGGTTGCCAGGGCAAGACAACCCTGCACAGATTACCAAAAAAAACAGCATTAAGGGACCAGTGGATGGAGTTTATTTTTACAGAGCATCAACGGAGTTGCAAGTGCAAGTGTTTTTGTTTGTTCCCTGCATTTGGAAGATGCTTGTTTTACAAACAAGGCCCAGTTTGACGACGGATTTGCGTATCGTTTATTTCTTAAGGATGATGCAATCCCAACGAAAAAGGGTCACGATCGTGTGTTGGAACCGCAGGCGGTGAGTAAAACTGCTTAAAATATCTCTGCCTCCTTGTTAGTGCGTCCGCCTCCCATGCCGAGACCCGGGTTCGAGCCCCGCTCGGAGCGAGTCGTTGCTGCTGCTGCTCTCGTTCAGTTTCAGCCTCAGGATCTGATTCTGGATCATAAATAAACGGCTGAATCTGACTGTTAACCATGGTTTGTTTTGGATGATGGTTTTTTTTCCTCACGCTAATGTCACAACTTCCAAACGCTCTCAATGCAAAAGCCTACTGGCGCTCGTGATTATTTAGCTCCACCCACACGTCACATTAGTTTACAGAAAAGATAATCAATAGTTGCAGCTCTATCACACATACACAAAAAAAAAAAAAAAAAAAATCAAGCGTCTTCACATCAATCCTTCAAAATAAAGGTTTGGTCTAATGTGATGTGATTGTGACGGAAATATATCACTTTTGTACAGTAGAATATGTCATTTTCAAAGTAATATAATAATACAAATAAGAATTATAGTAATAAAAATAATAATAATCATTAAAAATGATGTTTAAGGAATAATTACACAATTGTTATTCCATGTTTTAATTGTAACAGGAATAAAAATGGAATTTAAAAATAAAAGGTATTTCTAAAATGTATTTTAACCATTAAGATGTAATTTGAAAAAGTTAAAACAAAACAAAAAAAATTATAAAACATATTTACTTAATTTCTTCATGAGTGTTAAGTTAAATATTAAGCAGACTTTACCTGAGAATGACAGGTGAGTTGCACTTTATATTAGAGCAGTCAAATTTACTTAAAATATATTTGTGCAAATTCTTTACTTTTCGCAAAGTAAATCTTATTTAATTTTTTTCAGAGTTGAGCGCTTGCATACAATTTTTTATAATTCATAGAAATGGAAAATGCTTCTTTTCTCTTTTTTTTCTCATTGTTTCAACACTATTAGTATGACCAGTACTTAATTTGTAAATTGCTAGGTCCCGGAATAAAGTGGGGTGACCGGTTAGAGGACGGAGAGATAACGGTGCATTTGAGCAACATTAGTGGACCAACTAAACTGATTAATAGTGTGCATGTACTCAAAAAAAATAAATAAATAAAAAATAAAAAAATTCATGGTTTTAATAAAATCATTATATTATTTCAACCTCAAATTTTTTTTGTGTGTTTGGATAGTTTTTGTGTAACCTGGGACTGAACAGTCGCAACAACATAGGGGTTGTAATGAGTGCGGACTGTATCCTCTTCAGGGTAGTTGTCAGTGCCACTGACGACTTTTTTTTGGGTCAAATATAGGTTTGTGGATTTTATTTATAAAACCGTTTCTTTGCTGTAAATTATTTTATTTTATGAAATGCAAACTACAGGGACGCAACGTTAGTAACCAAAATGAGTCACACCAGTCTTTTTCAACTGACTACTTTTAAATGTTGATTTTTTTTTTTTTAAACAAGTTTAAATGTGAGAAATATTCTATGTGTGTAAACTGTGAAATAAGTTGTATTAAGAACTGTATTTAATGAAAACGTACGTGTAACTTCACTTGCCTAGATGAAGTCCCATTTGAAGTCCATTCGATTTTTTTGTAGAGTGGCAACCTTTGGATTGACTGTAGTGGACTTCTTATTCACCACCTTTCCCGTCTTCTTGGAGACTACCTTGCCTCGGCAGGTCTTTGAGCCTCTTTCTGGGTTTATTCCATAGAATCATCTAAGGAAAGTTGCATTACACATTACCGAAGTGTATAATAACCATTTTTCAAAATTCTGATTAATTAATTTGGTTTAGAATTTAGATTAATTTTGTAAAACTTTATAATAAGAATAAAGTAATAAAGCACTTATAAATCATTTGCAAACGATCTATATATATATTCTGACTCGTTTGGATTTAATGTGGATCTACATGCCTTTCTCCTATTTTCTCCGTGTCTGGCATGCGAATAAAACCACATTTGACAGTGTTTCAGATGATGAACTGAAAAAACTGAAATGGAAGAACACAAGTAGAACACAGGAGAAAGGTTGAGGTAACTAGTTTGCAAATAATTTATTACTTTACTACTGTATACTTATTATAAAGTGTTACCACAGATCTAAGAGAGTGATTAAAACATACGCAAAAAGGAAAACACTTACCTTTGAAAAAACTCTAACGTGCAACAAGCCGCCTCTTGATACTGCAGGTTGAAGATGTAGTGCACAGCAAACACTTGCAACTGCAGTCAAAAATGTTGACTGGACACTCACAAAAAAAAAAGAAAAAAAAGAAGCAATTTTAAAAATTGTGCACAACAGCAATGTTAACAATTTTATATCTCAGCCATCAGTAAATGTTTCTTCTTCATCATGTGCAATGACACACTAACCTAGCAAAATCAGATGAGGATTGGCAGGTAGATTGAGTGTCTTCTCAACCTCAGATGCAGATGCTGCAACCTGTAGAGAACACACAATACACAAATAATAATATTACATAATATAATGTGGTGAAGTGGAAAGAAGAAAATTAAATACTTACATCTGCATGTGAAACCAGTCCATCTTCATGTTCCTGGAAGTGGGACATTAACGTTAGAATCTTGACAAGCAGGTGTACCATATCTATGTTCTCATCCTGGGACATCCTCCAACTTTTCATTAAAAACACTTAAAAATATTCTGTCTACTGCTCTCTCCTCTTCCTCTCTCTCTCTCTCACACACACACACACACACTCTCTCTCTCTCTCTCACACACACACACACACACACACACACACACACACTCTCTCTCTCTCTCTCACACACACACTCTCACACACACACAAAACTGTATTTGAGGCTGAGGAACAAGTTAGAATGTAAGTGAATGAAGTAACGTTTCCTCTGTGATATAGAGATTTGTGCCAATAAATCCAGTGCAAAATTAAAATTAAAATGTGCTCACATACAAAGCCCACTTTATTAACAATAAGTTCGAATATATTTAGATTACACTCTTAACTAGTTTTAGATACGACTTATATTGAAAGACTAATGTGTCACTCCGAAAAAAACAAACGTTTCTCACCATAACGTTAACGCTACTCTTTCCATCTATCCAGTCAAGTGCTCATGCAAAAGGCGATGAGTTTATGCTTCCAAAGTAAAATTAAGTTTACAGGCCTATTTTCGATTTCCCAATATATAAGGATAATATATAAGTTACCAACTTTATACGCACCTAACTTAGCAACATTAATGCAAATAAAACAAATCCTCCATTTTAAACTACACTGGGTTGGCGCCATTGCAAAATGTAAATATAATTGTGCAAATAAGTGTTTCAGAAAATCAGGAAAACACACTAACTTCATATCCTCGTTATCTGCAATCTGTAATCGAGATTATATTTGAGATAATATCCGTTTTATTCACAGAGACTTTTCTCTGGTATCAGACGCTAACCGTTGCTCCCCTCCCCCACCGATCACGTGCTCATCTTCTAAAGTTGCCAAATATGTTCAATTCATATCCAATTAAATAATCAGCGAACGCAAGTATTTTATATTTAACTATTTACAAGTTTAACATTTACATGATTTTACACCTGGAAAGAAAAAAAAACGATGCAAATCCTTCACAAACACACTCATACACACTTAACTTTCAGGAGAAATTTGTAAAAAATTGCATACATGCTAGTTCACCTTCTTGGCAAGATTTGTCAAAGGTAAATTAAAATATTGTGCCCACATTAAAAAAAAACGCTGCAGTTTAAGATAAAAATGTATTCAGACTTTGATCTGCCTACCTGTAAATGAGCCTCAACTTGAGATGAAATCCATAAAACTTTGACTGAAATCATGCTCCTCCATGCTTCAGCTAGCCTTTGGTTCCCCCTCTCCCACCGATCACGTGTGCATTTACGGTAAAACACAGTAATTTTAGAAAACAGTTCAGTACTGTATATTTACGCTGTTAATATGCTGTAAATTTACAGAATTTTTTTACAGGTTCAGGTATCCGCAACAAACATGCGTCTAAAAAGACCAGACGACTGGAAATTGGGTGGCTTCATTTTTATAAAGGAGAAAACATGTTTGTGTATCCATGTTTGTAAACATTGTTAGATGTCAGCAATACATTGTCTGTATTTAAGTATAATAATCAATAAAATGACCCCAACTGTGTTAACGTCTTTATGTATTCAGTGCATTTGATGCAATTATATCAAGGGAGGAAAAAAAAAATTCTGCATACAAATCTAAAGTAATCGTTCACAAGAGCAACCTAAGAAAACATTGACAACAATTGTATGAAACATGTTGACAGAGGATGCTGATAACTGCTCAATGCACAGTCTGCTAAAACATTTGTGCTCCACAGAAGAAAAAGTCTGAATTTGGAAATGGTAAATAAATAACAATTTTAATTAAGACTAATAGAAAGTACCCTGCCTAAACAAATACATGTAATAACATATACTCAATAACATTAAAGGGTTAGTCCACCCAAATATTACAATTGTCTCAATAATAACTCACCCTCATGTTGTTCCAAACCTGACCTCGGTTCATCTTCGGAACACAGTTTAAGATATTTTAGATTTAGTCCGAGAGCTCTCAGCCCCTCCATTGAAACTGTGTGTACGGTATACTGTCCATGTCCAGAAAGGTAAGAAAAACATCATCAAAGTAGTCCATGTGACATCAGAGGTTCAGTTAGAATTTGTTGAAGCATCGGAAATACATTTTGGTCAAAAAATAATAAAAATGATGACTATTCAGCATTGTCTTGTCTTCCGGGTCTGCTGTGAGTGCGACTGCTGTGACTGTTGATGTATGACGCAGCTGACGTGTTTTCCGGTGTACCCAATAATAAATAAAACACGTCAGTAGCGTCAGATGAATGGAGGTCTCAAGGGTTTGGAACGACTTGAGGGTGAGTCATTAATGACAGAATTTCAACATTTGGGTGAACTAACCCTTTGAGTATTTTAGAGACAATTACTTTTCCTGAAAACTTTTGCCTAAATATTTACATAATGCATACAAAGTGTACCTTTAAACTGCTATACAAGCCTTTTGAAATGTATGTGGTAACATCATAGTACAGTACTTCTTTGGGCATCGGATATCCAGTTAATAAAAATGCCACTAACCCCTCTATTTATTTTCAGTCTGAGCACAGGTTACAATAAAGTCAGTATTGCATTCCTTAGATGCAAGTATAAGTCTATTGCTTGATAGGAGTCCTTTGGAAGCTCAAAGTTTGCCTTAGTCATAACAGAATTACAAATGTCATAGACATCACTGTCACAAGGTAAAGATGAACGAAATGTGCATTTTGTCTTGCACAGCTGTAGGTCTCCTGGGTCCGCTGGTGACATGTTGTTCTCTGTTCTGTAGAGCTCTGGGAATAAGTACATGACATTGGGTCTACCTCTCAGCACTCTGTCGTTTTTTGATGGTCTTATTACATGCACATCCCACACACGTGCAGTTTCATCCAATTCATCCTGCAATTAAATAAATGAATATAAACAAAGGTTTGCATTAAAGTTATTCAACCTGCAATTGGGAATGTCCTTTTTTTAGTCTCTAGATCATCAATATCCATAAACACCAAGTTTCATTTAGGTCTTCATTAAAGTGACTTTTAATATAAATGTAATATTTTGTAAGCAAATGGTGTTGAGAAAAAAGTACCCCCAAAACAGCATACATTTATAATTATAACATGACAAAACATGTTGTTCCAAACTTGAATGAGTTCCTTTCTTCTGTTGAACACAAAATAAAATATTGTGAAGAATGCTGGTAACCAAGTAGTTTTTTCTTACTATGGAAGTCGGTGTCTACCATGATCAGCTGTTTCGTTGTCAGCATGAAGGTAAGGACCTCATCCAGGTTTGGAACAACATAAGGGTGAGTAAAGGATGAGAGAATTTTCAGTTTTGGAATGAAAGGGATATTTCATGCAAGTCACACTTATACACTTGGGGAGGTTAGTTTGACCCCACACAGTAAATGATCACCTGTATAAAACAATATACACTTTTGATGATGCAGATTATGAAATTTTCACAAATAGGCATTAAGCTTTTTTTATAATGTGAAATTTTATTACACAATTATTTAGTTAAAATGTTAGTTTTTACTTCAATAAACTAAGAATTGTTACATTAATTAAATAAAAACTCTAAAATAAAACGAATAAATTGCAAGTTATGGATGATAACATGGATTTGTGATACTTTTGGCAAATTAGTTCCAAAGCAATGCTTTATAGGTAAATATGCTGTGCAGTGTGCACGAGGCCTACATCGTTAACTTTTAAGACAAAACTCACTGAGGAAACTGAGGAATTCCCACCAACTCTCTATTCGCTGATTGGCTGCGCTTGCACCTTCCATGTAGCTGTCAATGTTGGAGTCTTGCAGAATGTTGCGTCTGAGCAAACGCTGGAAGTCTCTCACGTGCCCGTTCTCTGTTCCAAAGTCGCCTCTCATGATCCGAGGACAGTCACCTGAACTCTCCACTGTTTCCACATAGTATCCTCCGACGACCTTCAGGTCACTGCTGGTTGTGAACACATTTAGCCACATTATCTTCCTTGAAAAGCTGTCAATACAGCCGTTAATACAAATACCATATGGCTTTAGTTTATCTTAAGAATCAAAATGCCAGATGTAATTCGGTCCTTTTGTGAAATAGTTACGCTGATGTAGACGTCGGACTTTCCTAAATTCTAATCCAGCAGGATCTAACAAGCTCAAAATTAAGTGAACATGTTCTTTTCTAACACCATTGCATGCATCCACCTGTATCCGTGGAACTGGCCTGACGTTTGGAGTTGATGCTGAATAAATGCGATAGCGTCTTCAAAGTTTGAATAGTCTTTTCGTCGAAACAGGCGTCTAGACCTCAAAATGCGTTTTAGATGTTGCTCAGTGATTACATATCTGTATGTGAAATGCAAGAACAGAAACAATTTCTCTGTACTGAAGGCAAAATAAATCTCAATTAATTTGTGCGCATCCATGCTTTTGCTTCCAGAGAGTGATGGCAGAGAGTGAGCCGGAAACTGTAGCGTGTAAACATGCAGAAACTATGGCGTGAGCTCGCAATAGTTTCTCGTGCGCACGACATACAGTAGTTTCTCGTGAGCTCGCAACAGTTTCTCGTGTGCACGTCATAGTTTCTCGTGAGCACGCAATAGTTTCTCGCGTGCACGCCATAGTTTCTCGTGCGAACGCGAAATTCTGTGTTTTTATTTTTTTGCAAAGGTCACTTTAGGGGCTCCATAGTTTATCTTGCTTGGGTGACAATAAATGCTTTGAAATAATAGGCCATCTGACATCTTTTCATGGACCAACATTTAATGCAGGCTATTGGTGAATCAGTGTAATAATTTTCAAAAAGGATACTCCACCCCAAAATGAAAATTGTGTCATTAATCACTTTACCCCCATGTCATTCCAAATCTGTAAAAGCTTCGTTCGTCTTCGGAACACAAGTTAAGATATTTTGAATGAAAACCTGGATGCTTATGATTGTCCCATAGACTACAAAGAAAAATACACTGTCACGGTTCAGAAAATTCTGAAAGACATTTTCAGAATAGTTCATCTGCCATCAATGGTTCAACCGTAACCTTATGAACGTTATTTATTTTATTCCTCTGTGGTTGCTAAATGTTCTGTAATTTATTAGTAATTATATAGCCTAATACAGCATGTAGTGTAGACCTATACCATGCATCATCTTATTAGTTTTTGTTAATAAATGTTTTGTAAGCTTGTTTGCCATTGGATCTTGCTATTTTATTGATGTTGTGCATTTTATGATTTTACAATGAATCCATCTTTATTGTTTTGTCTTAAAAGGTGAAAACTGTATGTATAGATGTTAGCAAAACAGACAGTTATCTTTTATTGTAAAACCTGACAAAATTGCGATGTTGAAAGTGAAAGCATCCAAAGCCGGGCTTATAACACAGTAAAAGAGGAACTCCATTCAAAAAATGAAAATCACAAATAATACTACTGATGAAAAAGAATGGGTTAACCACTTTCGTTTCCATATAACTAAAAACCACTCTGAAAGTTCGACCAGTGGGAAGAATGAGTCTGGAGCTCTGAATTGCCCAACTCCCTGTCAGTGATCTACAGTAGCACCCCATCAGCACCTCCATTGAAAATTTTCTGCCTCCGCCCCTGGTACATGTATTTTTGAAAAGCAAAAAAAATTCCAACTCTAAACCCAGTCCCCAAATAAATTAGGATATTACATAAAAAACCTAGCTAAACGAGTCACATGGTGTCCCCACCACTTTTTAAAGCAAGGTTATGCCACTGCATATATATATATATATATATATATATATATATATATATATATATATATTCACATATGTACATTACATACCTATTAACATATACTTATATATTCATTATTATCAATAATTTTATTTCAGGCCTCACAGAAAACATTTTACAAAATACATAAATAAACATACAGGTGCATTTCAATAAATTAGAATGTCGTGGAAAAGTTAATTTATTTCAGTAATTCAACTCAAATTGCGAAACTTGGGTATTAAATAAATTCAATGCACACAGACTGAAGTAGTTTAAGTCTTTGGTTATTTTAATTGTGATGATTTTGGCTCACATTTAACAAAAACCAACTAATTCACCTCAACAAATCTCAACAAATTAGAATATGGTTACATTACCAATCAACAAATCAACTCAAAACACCTGCAAAGGTTTCCTGAGCCTTCAAAATTGTCTCTCAGTTTGGTTCACTGTGCTACATAATCATGGGGAAGACTGCTGATCTGACAGTTGTCCAGAAGAAAATCATTGACACCCTTCACAGGGAGGGTAAGCTACAAACATTCATTGTCAAATAAGCTGGCTGTTCACAGAGTGCTGTATCCAAGCATGTTAACAGAAAGTTGAGTGGAAGGAAAAGCTCTCTCAGCTGGGCCTGCCTCACCTCCAGGTCATGAATCTGCTTCTCCACGGCCTCCAGCTCGAGCTGCATTAACGTGTCCTCACCTGCACTCAAAGGTAGACATACATTCACCATTAAAGCAAGAAACAGTGAGTAAAGCAATGGTAATGTGTGTGTATATACTATTAGCAATGCAAGCGGGATTAGTGGCAACCACGCTGGTGATGCAAACAGGCTATAAGCTAAATAGCGGACTCTGAAATCAAAATAAAACTAGTGATAACAAGTCGCTCTGATTGTTTTTCTTGTAGAATACGATAGAAGATATATTCACACGTTATAGAAACGAAAATTATGGTGTATAAAAGAGATTTTTAAGATAAAAAATAGTCTATAAAAAATAACATGACGGAGCTCAAACTCAATACACTCGGCAGTCATGAGCACATCTCACCCATTATCAAATAATATTTTATCCTGCAGTAATTGCTTCTGTTTTTGTCTCTAACAGGAAGCATACTTGCAGTATGTTGAAGCAGTTGCTGCTGGGAGAGAGATGTTCATTCTTTTGTTTGTTTTCTAGCTTGGCTCGGTGTTCATCTTCAGTTCTCTCTTCACAGCAGTTCAGTCAGTGTACTGTTTGAGTAAATGAATTACTCCAAGATATTGGTTTGTTTTAACTCAGAGGGAGTGTCAGCCACATTAAAAAAGTTAACAGCTTAAGTAATTTGTGGATTAATGTATATTGGAGACGTGAATCGTTTTAAACGATTCAGTTCGATTTGCTGAACTGATCCGGTTACATCGAATGATTCGTTCGGGAACCAGATATCACAAACTGCTTTGTTTTGAACTCTCTCACAACAGACAAGGAAGAGAAGACAATGCTGAATAAAGTTGTAGGTTTTGCTTTTTTTGGACCAAAATTTATTTTAGATGCTTCAATAAATTCTAACTGACCCTCTGATGTCACATGGACTACTTTGATGATGTTTTTCTTACCTTTCTGGACATGGACAGTATACCGTGCACACAGCTTCAATGGAGGGACTGAGAGCTCTCGGACTAAATCTAAAAGATCTTAAACTGTGTCCCGAAGATTAACGGAGGTCTTACAGGTTTGAAACAACATGAGGGCGAGTTATTAATGACATAATTTTCATTTTTCGGTGCACTAACCCTTTAAAGTATGCCAGCATTTCTCTTTGCATTATACATTGCAGTATATTAATTTTATGATGGTCATATAGTAATTAATTGATGATGGTTGTCCTTATTCTATAAGGAATTAATGGTGGAGTGAATGCTTGTTTTCAGGCGTGCTTTTGTGAGGATGAGTACCAGACCTGAAGCCTTTCTTTCACTGCATTTCAGCAGCTCTGCATCAGTCACTGGATTCTGGGCATTGGTGATCGACATATCTCTAACTTCATGATTAACACAGAGACTGACGTTACGATTGGCAATCGACTTCGGTCATGCTTTTGGATCTGCCACACAGGTGGGCTTTTTGTCTAGTATTCAGTAGTTTGTTTGACTGACAGTTCAATGATTCTTTAAGGTGACAACTACAAGTACAGTAACTGTACCAATTAAGAGATACAAGAATGATGAACAGCTTGACTTACATTTATATTTACATTAACATTTATTCATTTAGCAGACACTTTTATCCAAAGCGACTTACAGATGAGGACAGTGGAAGCAATCAAAAACAACAACAAGACCAATGATATATAAGTGCTATAACAAGTCTCAGTTAGGTTAACACAGTACACCTAGCATGGGATTTTAAATAATATAATATAAAGAAAACAGATAGAATAAAAAAAGAATAGAGCAAGCTAGTGTTAGAGGTCTTTACACATACACACACAATTGCATAATTAATAAAAATAAAATAGAATATAAAAAGATTAGAAAGGTAGTTAGATTTTTTTTAAAGAATAGAATTAGAATAGTGGGTGCTAAAGTTAGAGGGTCAAATAAAGATGGAAGAGATGTGTTTTAAGATGATTCTTGAAGATGGCTAAGGACTCAGCTGCACAGATTGAGTTGGGGAGGTCATTCCACCAGGAGGGAACATTTAATTTAAAAGTCCGTAAAAGTGACTTTGTGCTTCTTTGGGATGGCACAATAAAGCGACATTCACTTGCAGAACGAAAGCTTTAGAGGGCACATAAGTCTGAAGTAACAAATTTAGGTAAATGTGAGCAGAGCCAGTGGTAGTTTTGTAGGCAAACATCAATGCCTTGAACTTTAATGCAAGCAGCTATTGGACGCCAGTGCAAATTGATAAACAGAGATGTGACGTGTATTCTTTTTGGCTCATTAAAAATTAATCTTGCTGCCGTGTTCTGAATTAATTGTAAAGGTTTGATAGAATTGGCTGGAAGACCTGCCAAGAGGGCATTGCAATAGTCCAGCCTGGACAGAACAAGAGCTTGAACAAGGAGTTAAAGAAAGGGCTTGGAGAAAGAAAGGGCTTGATCTTCTTGATGTTGAATAAAGCAAATCTGCAGGATCGGACAGTTTTAGCAATGTGGTCTGAGAAAGTCAGTTGATCATCAATCATAACTCCAAGGCTTCTAGCTGTTTTTGAAGGAGTTATGGTTGAAGTGCCTAACTTGATGGTGAAATTGTGATGGAAAGATGGGTTTGCTGGAATCACATGCAGTTCTGTCTTGGCAAAGTTGAGTTGAAGGTGATGGTCCATCATCCAGGAAGAAATGTCTGTAAGTAACCTGTGTTACTTGTTGCATGTAGTTCCTCTAAGTGCCTGAACTGATGCCATTTAGGCTGACACGACAGTTTATTAACTTGATGCAACACATGGCAAAGTCTGGTCTCATCCTGAGTGTGATGGTACACTCACTGCGCGCCTTCAGAGATGACCCAGACCTGCTGCTCAACACCATGGATGTGTTAGTGAAGGAGCCTTCACTTGACTGGAAGGTAGAAGAACTCAAAGTATATTATAACCATGCAAACAGAAACAAATAGCTTGCTTTCATTATTGCCACATACAGGTAGCCCTCACTGTAGACCTGTTTAACTAGTTCCATTTATTTCCCCACGTAAGAGTTGAGGCTTAGACGTTGAGTCATTATCAAAGAGATAGGCTAACTGAATTGTGAAAGACAACAGCACTATTTCTCATGTTACAGAACTTTGAGCTGAAGCAGCTGAAGAGAGGAGGTACCTGGACAGAGAGTGTGACACCAAAGAAATAAACTATTTCCCAACTTTGCTCGCAGGAAGCTAGAGGGAGCCAATGCCTCAGTTATAACAAGGTAGCTTAATCCAATCACACAATTCTCATTTTTATGGATTTCTGGCAAATATACATGACCATTTTAACACTTAGATTGGCAGTATTATGATCATTTGTAATAAAATTCAACCCCCTAATTCTTGTGAAGACTTCAGAATAGTTTGACGGCTGACAAAACGTATCAGTTGTAGTTTCCAGAAAACACATTTTCTAACCATGTTGGTTTGTTGATGTTTTAGTGAGGAGCATTGTCTTGGATTTGAGAAGACTCCAGAATATAAGGCAATGTTGGCTGTTGCCCGAAGCGAAAAAGAACACAACATATGAGCTAGACACAATGAGAAGGACCTGAGCCTTGAAGACCTTGCTCGATCAGGCAACAGACCCCAGTATACTGGGCAGGGTGTGGAAAGACTGGGAGCCATGGATTTAAACCAAATAGTGATTAACATAATGAAACAAGTTCATGTGGTTTCTGAATATTTTTTTCAACCCCTTGTAAAGACCAGGCTTTCAGAATCACAACTGCTGTCATATGACAGTTTTGTAGTAATGTTCAGCTATATACTATAGATTAAACTAAACAGACCTTACGCTGATAAACTGAACAACACAGCTGTAAGATTCCATTGCACTACTTTGAAGGGAACTAGTCATCAAATAAAGCATCTATACATGTCAGAATTGTCATACTTGAGTCTACAAAGTCAACAAAATCTGATTTGAAATTGTAAGGCATCATTCTCTCCTCTTTTATATTTTGACACATCAGCTTTCATTAATCACTAGTGTGATTGTGATTTACATCATTTAGTGTAAATGATGATGCTGGGAGCATTTTTATTTACAGCAAGTAAGTGTGACTAGCACCAGGTTTAGTGTCACAACTTGGTAAAGGATAACTTAATTTGAATGAGGTGCAAATATTATTTCTTATAATTCTTATAAAAACAAAAAAAGATTTGTTTAAGTAATAAAAAACACCTAATCAGGTCAATCATCTTTATTAATCAGCAACCAAATAAATTTAGGCCACAGATTGGGTCAAAATATCTTTTTTTCCAAAGACTTTGGGTTTGAGCAAATAAAAGTCTGTTGTGCATGTACCATAAGGTCAGAGAGATTACATAGAGATGGGTACAGGTTAATACACAAAGCAATTAATATATAGATTTATATACATACATGTATATATTAAACAAAATGGCTATTAAAATCATTACAAGACTGTGCATAGCATTGAGATACAAAATGGTCTAATGCAATACTGAAGGCCAATATTTACGGCTGCATCGCTCCAGCACGTTGCATGTGTTTTGCTCTGGACTGGCTTACATTTTTGGCCTCCAGCCATTAATAAACTGCATGAGTTTCTTCACTTGAAGTTTGCTTAGCTTAAAGTCTTCTGACAGAATCTCCTCCGTTAGCTGCAGGAGCAAATTTCCATCAATTTTTTCTTGCACAAACAATGAGACAACTTCATCTGACATACCAATGAACCGTAGTGACTTAGAAACCTCCTCAATAGAGATACCTGATAGATTGCTTGGTGGCTGCCAAGACAAACCTGTAGCTACAGGATACGAAATGGAGAACACATCTGTAGTGCCGTGATGCGGTCGATCAAGCGAGCAGCCTTTGGACTCAAGTTCCAGAGCATCCACATCGGCTGTGGCTGTAGTAGTGGGATCTGCATCTTTCTTTGTATCGTTACATTTAGGGGTTCTTGGAGGCAATATAGGGCAGGACTGGTTTTGTTTAGTGTTACATTCCTCTGTGGATTTGTCTCTGCACATTTCCATGGTGTAGCTGGTGGATTTGGTGCAAAACTGGGCAGACTGGGAAACCTGTTGAGCCTCGGAGGCCGCAGCGCCCCCATCACCTTTCGCTCGCCCGTTGAAGTGTAATAAACCTGAGGGACAAGGTTTAGGAGTACCGGGGGTCCTCTTCCGAGGATAACTAGAGTAACTTCGGCGGTGGACTGTCGGGAAGTCCTCACCTTTATAGGAGTCTGCACCATAGAAATCGTTTGGCCAGGAAAGGCGGGAGAAAGAGGCATTGCCCGAAGGACTGAGGCAAGGGTGAGGCTTGGGGCCTTCGCTGGCATCTGGTCTGATCCAGTTACATGGGTAACATGCATGGTTCTGATCATCTGACTCACTCTGAGACTCACCCTCTCCAACTCTATTGAGAGATGGAGAAGAGGATCATTCAGTCATAAAGTAGTGCAGTTCACATAAAACCAATGTCCATTTTGTCAATCAAAACAGTGCATAACTCACATGTTGTGTAAGCCGGATGAGTAATAGGATAGTGTTGGGCTTGGGGAGCGCGTGTCCGTCTGACGTGGCTTGGCAGGAGGGTATGGCACTGTGGCACTGCTTGAGCCTGCCTGCTTGGAGCTCCGCGGTGGAATCGGTGGAGCGTTCAACAACCGGCACTCCTCCTTCACCTGCAAAGGTAACAAGAAAAAAACAGTTTGGCTTTAGAAATGTGAATATTGCAGTTACTTTATTGGGGGAGTGTATGAATCCAGATAGAGATGTCTCGAGCGTGCGGAAAAAATTATCAAAAAGACCTTGAAAACATACAAAATGTAACCTTTGCTCCTACTTGGAAAATAATTAGACCTCCAGTGACTGACCAGCAGAGTACACAAATAAGTCACTATGTAAGCCCAGAATAAACTTTGCCTTATCAGAGAATGAAAAGCAGACAAATAACCTTAAAATCATGGATTTTTTTAATCGGGAGAATCAATAATGATTTCTAAAAACATGTTAATGTAAACTCGATATCAAGGTTCCCATTTGAGCACTAGTTCAAGCAGTGATTCTTCCAGTAATGTGTGTTTTACTGGTTAAGGATTTTTTTTTTTTTTTTTTATCATTTTGATACAGACTATTAAGATGAACTCACAGCTTCAGACTTTGGAGGCACCGGAGGTGGAGGTAGACTGACATCTACACCAAGCGAGGCGCTTGTGGGGCTTGCTGTGGGGTATGGCAGTACAGTCGTGCATCCAGAGACAGTCGAATTCCGGACCCCCTCGATGTGGTCTAGCACACATCCAGGGTTCTTCACATGATCCAGCCAAAGCTCCTCGTACGGCACGTCTGCTTTAAGAGAGCCAGAAGAACTCTCCTGCAGCTCAGGGAACAGATAATCTGCATCCGGAGCTTCTGCTGGCACACAATCTCCACATAAGCTAATGCAACCCTGAAGATTCACCTCGCTGTTCCCATGGAGATTGTTACCGTAGACACAGACAGACAGGCGGTGAAATGACTGTGTGAGCTCATCTCGAGCTGAGCTTAGAGAACTTGGCAAATGCACGTGTGAGGGGCAGCCATCGCTTCCACTGCTGTTGCAGATGGCACTCCCACTTCCCGTTCCACCTGCGCTACTTTTTTTAGGGCTTTTGCCATCCTCAATCCAGTCCACCCGCACATCACGGACTGCCCTAGAGTAGTCATCAATGTCGAACTGCTCCTGGCAGTAAGCAAACCAGCGGTGGACCACTGTCTCCAGCCAGGCTTCTCCTTGAAGCAGTCCTTCAGGCACCAGTAAACGAGGCAGTGCTGTGGACACGTGCAAAGGGAAGTGCACTGGCAGTATTTTGTTCGACCGTAATGCACAACACACCACCACTGTCTTGGTCTGGATGTTGACCAGCTTGTATCGGTGGCCTTCACGGATCAAATGGAGGTCATGCGGATTACGTGGCGGGCTGCTGGGCACCATGACATTCACAGGTAACCTGGTCTTCTCCACAATTGTGCGAATAGTGTGTTCTCCTTCCTGCATCTGTAGCTCCAGCGGGGAGCAGGTACTGAAGCGACCGCGGCACTGGAAAGGCAGGCTGATGCTCTCGTTGGTGCGGTGGTTCATGCAGATAAGGCAGGGCATCTTTCCGCGACCAAGCTTACTGATGGAGTTAAGCTTGCCGATGCGTTTGAAGATCGTGTTGAAGCGTGACTTTTCTCGTGATGTTTTGGCATAGAGGATCTCAGCCTGGCCCATTAGTGTCAGCTCATCCCCAGTGCTCAGTGTGATGTTGTACACTTCTGTGTCCTCGTTGGATTCTCCTGATGCCATCTGGGAGAACAACAACAGCAATTTGAACAACAAACTAAATATGTATTCTAAATAATGCTAGTCTTACAGAAGACCTTGGACGGCTGTACATTTTGAAATCCTGAATAGATATTTCACATTACACAAACAATGCCTTGACCATTATGATTAAGGCAGATTAGGTTATGCCAATACTAAGATACATTAGTGCAGTGGGTCTAAATCAAAAACGCTGCCTACTGCAAGCACAAAACCAGACCTTGACATTGAAGGTTATTTCCTCCATGACATAAACTCGCTCAGGGAATGCTTTGGCCACTTCCTCCACGCTGTTAAAGTACTGGACTGGCTCCTTAATGTCCCTGTCCTGCTCCAGCAGCTTAAACTGGCCTGTAAACAACAGCAAACAGAGTAATTTTGTAAGTAACCTAATGACATCATTGCCATGCTTTGATATTATATATGCACATTACATTAAAAAAAAATAAAAATAATAATAATAATAATAATATATATATATATATATATATACACAAACACATCATTTCATGTAGATGTTGTTTGGCCATTTCAGTTCAAAGTAAAGAAATAAATATACATTTGGGAAGGTTGAAATGGAAAAATGAAAAAACAAAACATTTGCCAAATTATCTAAAAATGCTGCAACAGTGAAATATGTACATTAAACGAACAGTATGTTAGGTCTGTATGAACCACATTCAAAGAAAGGTTTATTTTTCCTTAAGTGGCCAACTGGACCCTCCCCATAGCCAGAGGAATATCTATTATGAAGAGACCAATTAGCTAACGAACTCCAGCTAAAAGCAGATGGGAAATAATACAGCAGCACGTTTTTGCTACCTCTGTTTTAATAAGTAGCAAGCAAACAGTGAATCTTAGCAGACTAACTTTTCTTTCTTTTGCCTTCTTTTTTAAAATGCATAAAGTGTCAGAAAGAACTAAAGACATTTCTAGACACAGTACACGCAGCACTACAACAACTGACTGGCCTTACCCTCATAATGGACAGGGATCTCGATTTTCGGTCCGATGACATAATGGCCCTCCTCTAGGCTATGGGCGGTAATTGTGGTCCACTGCCGGCATGAATGAATCAAGAGGTAGTCATTTTCTCTCAGCCCTTCCACCGATTCCCCTGAGGCAAAACAATATCACATCAGTGTGGAACAGTGACCTTAATAGTGTAGTTTTGTAAAGATATATAAAAATAATACAACGGTGCAAAAAAAAAGAAAAAAGTTAAGTGGCGCTTAAAGGTATAGCCATCAGCCCACTACAAAACAGATTTCAAATAACATGAAGGGCATAACCTGACTCTTGTTTATATACTGACAAGATATGGTATTTGTAAGCAGAGCAATCACACAAACTAATATGAGAAGTGAGCTATGTGTTGTGTCTGTTGTACCCAGTGATAAGGGATCACTCATAAGGGATCAGTCAGATCAGAGAGTGAGTATAATGATAGTGGCCTAGTTCCCATAATGATAATGATCTAGTTCCCTTGACATTATGACTTCCTCCAGCTTTACCAAAGCTCAGCTCACACACAACAGCACTTACAGCAATCAGTTTATAACAACGCAGTGATTAACAAACAACTCTGTTAAGTTATCAGACTATATCACTCGTGCTTTACGAATAGAGTTTCTCGGGTATAAACAACAGATTGCCAAACTGTAAATATTGATATAAGTTACTTGTGTGGATTTCTTTCTAAAGTTTCAGAACTGAGTGTGTTGCGGGGCTCGCTGTCTAGTTAGAAAAACTCGAAGAGGTTTTCAAGATGACACAAATTTAATGTTACGAGGTCGGTGTTTGACTCCCTGGATTGGAGTCAACTCTCTGGCCTCTGGCTAATTTGCGTTAGCTTGCTAAAATCTATGCATCTCTTTTTCGCGTTTTATTTGGATGTTGTGCCTGTATTCCAATCAGAACAACTACAAAATGAATAACTTTTGATGTCGACTGTGTAAGTTATGTCAGTAAAGCACTCAATTCGTGTATTCCTCTGAATGTGTTCCTGCAGTGAAGGGTCGCGTTAGCTTAGCGCGCGAAGCGGCTAATTTTTGGAATTCCGCAGGAGCGCGAGCGCGAGCGCGAGCGCGAGCGCCCACGCGCAGCTGCTACACAAAAACACCACAACGCCAACACAGCTCAGGACAAACCTTACCGCTGTCCAACCTCACGATCTGTGGCAGTCTGTAGGCACTAACAAGTCTATCCAAGGGTAGTGTCGTCGTACTCCATGTTACATCTTTCAAACTGTTGTAGAGCATTGATCCAAGGTCCATGTTAGCTCGCTAACATCAGCGCGTTAACCCACCGCCGCATGCATCTGCAGTGGAGAATGGCTCTTTCATTGAGAAAGCTTCGTTAAATGTCCTTTTGTTTACTCAAAGGCAGTCGAGCATTGTAAGTGAAGCCATGTCAGCCGACTGTCTATTTACACTGACAGGAAATGCCATGAATCCCAAACCGTGGCGCTCTTGAAGCTGGACTGGCTGTTTCCTCTTCCCTGTAGCTCCGGCGGTTGCTCGGGTAACCAGCGACTTAAATGCTGTACCTTGGGTTTAAAACTGACTTTTCAAAATATGTTTATCAAACAACTTAAATAAACACGTATTTCTCTCTATCTAACTTCGAGAGAGACACAAACGTGCTGATGGGTGCGAGCACAGACATGTCTATGGATGCGCGTGTAATACAAAAGAAGACTTTTCATTTTGAAAAAAAAATATTTATTGGTGTGGACTTCTCCGAACTTGACTTAAATATCACTAACACAAAAATAACATGTTCTTCTGGACACTTACAATGCACAGCATTAATGAAAACGAAACACCCTCTCTAAAACTGAACAAGTCCAGCAATTAGCCTACTCTCTGTAATGTTCCGATAAGCCTGCTTGATCAATTACCAAAGAAGAACGTAGACATTTTTCAGCAACATAATATTTTCCTATCAAATAGATAAAATATTGTATTGCAAAAAGTAGTTCACCCTCCTGAAACTTACAAAAAAAAAAAAAAAAAGTAAAAGAAAGAAAAAAAAGTGATTATGATCAACAGGTAAAATATTTGAACCAAAACTTTTAAAGATAGCTCACTGAATCATACTCCGACTTAATGCTGGCAACAGTGGAAGCACTTTTGGGAGAGGACTGCCTGGTGACTTATTTCTTAGCATAAAAGAGGACAATAGTACAAGAGGAATACCAAATTATTGTTTTAATAGTGAATATATGGCAGAAGAAGCACCAACATAAAAAAAAGGTCTTTTGATAAGGCTCTTGAAATACTCACTTTTTTAAGTTTTTTTGCTAAAAAGAGCAGGAGAAATAACATGCAAGTGTTTCAGAGCCAGCAAAAGCTATTAAAAGCATGACACTTTATCTCACAGAGTATGACACAGCCTAAAGAAGTGACATGCATGCTTTTGTCGCCACTAGAGTAACCTGCTGTAGCCAAAGCAAAATTAACTAATTAACGTCATCTAACGCAGTAATTTAATTTACAATAGGCAGATAAGAATAATTTGACCTGATGTGGACACTTATAATTTTTAAGGATGTCATTTAACACAATCCTGTCCAGCTGACATCAAGGTTCGGGGGACGGATTCCAATGACGGTCCACCTGTTGAACATTTCAAATATATCAGTAAAGTCAGGATGTGCTGAGAGGAACTGCTGCAGTCTGCCACAGGAAGAAAGCGTAAATGACTTTGGCAGGGGTCAAAGGTCAGGGTGGTAGGTCACGCCCAAAGCGATTCCCATAGTGAAAATATAATACTTCTTTATTAGGTGAATGTACAAAGCTGTTACAAAATAAATTCAAGGCAACTGGCATAAACAAATAGCAACCTTTCTATATCACAGATGTTATGTCATCTTTTTTATTGAATTTATGAATTTACCAAGAGAACGAGACAAACTGCAGAAAGAAAGATTTATATCTATATATATACACTACCATTCAAACATTTAAAGAAAAAAAGAACACTTTTCTTGAGCAAGAATGCATTCATTTGTTCAAAAGATTTATAATTTTACAAAAGACTTATTTTAATTAAATACTGTTCTTCTGAACTTTTTATTCACCAAAGAATCCTAAAAAAAAATGTAATCCCCTTTTTTATTTCTAAGCAGCACAACAGTTTTCAACATTGATAATAATAAGAAATGTTTCTTGTACACTAAATCAGGATATCAGAATTATTTCTGAATGATGGTGTGATACTGAAGACTGGATTAATGGATGCTGAACATTCATCTAAATGCAACCTTGTTCAGCATAAAAGACTTCTTTCAAAAACAGACAACAATCTTACTAAGCCCAAACCTCTGAACGATAGTTAATAATCACAGTGAATACAGAAATATGATTTTCAAGTATACCAATTGAGTGGGTGATGATGATAATAGATCACACAACATAACCTCACCTCACCTCACCTCATTCTCTGCTAGTAATGCTGAGAATTCACTCTTTTCCAGAATGACCAAGTCATTTTTCAAAGCAGCAATTTGAGACATGACTTTCTGTAACATGATTTCCTGTCAAATTAAATGATGTTTTATTAACAAAGTTCGGGAGAAGCACGAGCAGATAATTAACACAGGTGGAGAGCACTCAGCAATCAATGGTAAGAGGTGTATATATACAGCAGTCTCACCTCAATTCATTTGACAGTCTCGCAGCAGTTAGTAGCTTTTGGTTCCAGCTCTGCCATTATGTCACAATCGAGCTCTTCATCTGATGAGAACGGAAACACCACCAAGGATGCACGTTCACATTCCGCCGGTCCAACGACCATCCCTCCAACGCCGGACGTCGCACCTGAGCCCCAGGCTTCTTCACGCGGCCGCACACCGGCCCGAACAGCCCTACGCTCACCAAGACGTCGAGGCCAGTCTTCACTGCCCCCGGCAAGGCTTCCACCTTCTTCCCCGGCCTCCTCCTACCGCTCGGCCGTCCCGACGATCCCACCTATCGGGAAGTGGACCGTAGCTGGATTGAGGGAAGCGCTCGGCAACTCAGACATACAGGCTTCGCGAAAAATGAACAAAGCGGAGCTGTATGATCTGTACGTTTCCCTACAGTCGACTCCAAAAACGACCCACAGGCAGAGCAAAGCCCGCAGGGCCCAAAATTCGCCTGCCCAGCTACCACCGTCGTGTTCCCGCACAGGATCTGGCTCGCTTCGCCCATCGAGCCGCAGAAACCGGTCTTCAGCGAGCCTAGGCCGCGCCCCAGATTCCGCCATGGCAGGTCCACACCCACCTCCCGATGAGGCCCAGCCCTCCACCACGGTTCCTGCTGCCACAGTGCCGCATGCAGCCAGGCCCAGCGGCCCCCCCACAGCCACTCAGTTTCATAATCCTGCTATACATAACCCTTTTTCTTTTCAGTGGCCTACAGCCCCCGTTGGAGACACTAGCGCGAGGCCATCGCTGCTACCAGCACAGACCCAAGGATACCAACAATTCTACCCACCAGGTTATAACCCCGCCCACTTCCAGTGGCCTGCGGCTCCAGTAGCTCAAACAAGCGCAGGCCCGCCTCCGCTTGCAGTTCAAGCCCACGCTTCAAATTATTATGCTCCTCCCTGTTCGTCATACCCTCCAACTAACTTTCCTTTTCAAACCACAGCAGGTCATCTAAGCGTGAGGCCGCCGCCGACATTCGCAGCCCCGGATCATACCTTTCCTAGCTCTCTCATACAAAATAAATCACCTTATTCTCTCTTCACAGCGACTCCGATGCCCGTGCCATCCAACGCAGTCGTCATGGAACCACCACCGGTATCCCAAAGCATCCGAGCACAGATCTTATCAGGTGCGGACATAGATCTTTCCTCTCTTCTCCCTCTACTCCCCGCAGCGGAACCAGACCGCCGTATAGATTGCGGTGATTTTTCAGTTACCCTAAAAAATACAAACACACACTCATCTCGCGTTCTTTCATTTCCTGAGTTTGCAATTGCTTTTTCCCGTTTCACTGAAATCATCTGTTCAGCTTTCCCCCACAGGCGGCGCGAACTGAACGATTATCAAGCAATCATAGCTGAGCTCGCGCTGTCCTATGGGGGTGGGCATTTCTACACGTACCATAAACTATTTTCAGCTAAAAGTGCAGTGCGAGTCGCACAGTGGAATCAAAGCGCATACTGGGGCGCACTCGACTCCGATCTCCACAGCAGAGTGTTTTTAGGCTGCAAAAACATCACTTGCGCAGTTTGCAGGTCAGTTACGCACGCAACCGCATCGTGCCCGCAGGTTAACCCTTCGACTCTTCCCTACGAGGGAACAAACACCGCTAAATCCACCAGCTACGTGCCTCGGGCAGCAACCACCCACGCAAACCAGGATTCTCCCTTCGACGAAAGCCGACAGCCCTGTAACCATTTTAACAAGGGTAAATGTCACCGAGCGCGCTGCCGGTTTATGCACATCTGTAATTTCTGTGGCGGTGCTCATGCCCGCATTGTATGTCCAGTTTACAAATCTGTGAATAAAAAATCAAAAAATTATTTGGCGACTCCTGTAAATATTTCGCGCATGCACTTCGAACTAGCTCATCATCCAGATGCCGAATTTACTCATTATCTGCTATCAGGCCTAAAAAATGGCTTTAAACCCGGCGTAGAGTGCCCACTCTCCCAAAACATCACATGTAATAATCTTCAATCTGCCCTCATAGAACCTGAAGTCGTAAACAAACTGATCAAAAGAGAAGTTGAGTCAGGCTTCATGATCGGTCCGTTTGACAATCCTCCATTTGATCTGTTTCGTATTAGCCCCATTGGAGTGGCTACAAGGAAATTCTCGGGTAAAAAACGCCTAATAATCGACCTGTCAGCCCCGCACAATTCCCCGTTCCCAAGCATAAACAGCTTGATCCCTCTTGATGAATTTTCGTTGAAATACCACGACATAGATCAGGCTATCGACTTAATCAAAATCGTAGGTCGGGGTGCTTGGCTTGCAAAAATTGACATTACATCTGCTTTCAAAGTAATGCCTATACATCCAGATTCATGGCATCTATTTGGAGTTTGCTGGCTCGGGAAATATTACTTCGCAGTGCGTCTAACCTTCGGATGCAAAAGCAGCCCAAAAATTTTCGACATGCTATCAGAAGCCGTCTGCTGGATTTTGGCGAACAACTACGCCATTCCCCACCTCATTCACTTGCTAGACGATTTTTTAATAGTCTCGCCTCCCAATGCCATCCCAGCCGCGCACATGCTCACAGTCCAAAACGTTTTTTCTGAGCTAGGAATTCCCATCGCAGAAGAAAAAACCATGGGCCCTGCTACATCAATCGAGTTCCTAGGAATTAATTTAGATTCAGACAAATTCCAAGCTTCCCTGCCCAAAGAGAAAATTGACCGAATAATTCTCATCTCCTCTGCTTTCCTTAAAAAATCAAATTGTTCAAAACGCGAACTCCTATCCCTACTTGGACATTTAAATTTCGCAATGCGCATCATTCCGCAGGGCCGCCCCTTTATATCACATCTCCTCTCACTCGCGTCCTCCGTTCACTCACTAGAGGAACTTATTTCCATAAATCAAGCATGTCGCGACGAACTCAGGCTATGGTTAACATTTCTAAACCAGTGGAATGGCCTATCCTTTTTCTATAACAACTTGGTTTCGTCCCCGACCAATATCCAACTGTACACAGACGCCGCCCCCTCAATCGGTTTCGGGGGATTTTTTCAAGGTCGTTGGTTCGCGGCTCCGTGGCCACCGCAGCTCCAGGACATATCTCAGTCCTCAGCTCTATTCGAGCTCTACCTTCTCGTAGTAGCTGCTTTCCTGTGGGGGAAAGAATGGGCCGCTAGTAGCATTTTAGTGCACTGCGACAACGACGCAACAGTGCATTGCATCAACAAAGGCCGTTCCCATTCACCTGCTCTGATGCCACTGTTAAGGCGTCTAACCTGGATTTCAGCTTGCGACCAATTTATCATAACTGCTAAACATATCCCTGGGTCAGAAAACCAAATCGCTGACTCCCTGTCTCGTTTTCTGTTTCAGAAATTCAGGACGCTGGCTCCAGAGGCGGATCAATTCCCAACTCCAGTACCTCGCTATTCAGAACTAATATTCCCGTAACCCACCCGTTAAAACCCCTGCTTGACGCATCGCTCGACACTATCCTCAAAGCAGTTTCTCCCAGAACCCTCCAATCCTACGTGACGGCTTGGAGATGTTTTAAAACATTCCATGTCTCTTATAACATGCCTTTCCCTGATTTCTCTCTTCTTTCAGTCACCTCTTTTATTACCTACCTTAATAGCATTAAGGGCCTCCAAGTCGGGTCCATCAAAGGATACTTGAGCGGCATCCAGTTTTTCCATAAATTGATGTACGGCGCTCCTTCCCCCGAGATAAACAACTCACAAACCTCCCTCCTGATCAAAGGGATTCAAAGATCCCAGCCCAGCCGTACCGACGCTAGACAACCTATAACGTTAGACATTCTCACCAAATGCATTCGCGCCCTCCGCACAGGCTACCAGCCCATCAGTACCGCTCGCACACTTGACGCTATGTTTGTCCTAGCCTTTTTTGGTTTTCTCAGATGTTCGGAACTCGCCATCACGTCCAACTTCGACCCAAAAATCCACCCCACCATCTCAGACTTATCAGTAATAGATGGGGAATCAATTTCATATTTGATTAAACAAAGTAAGACCGACCAAACCAAAAAAGGCCATTTCATATACATTTTTAATCTCCCATCGCCAATCCAACCATACCAGTCAGTTCTGGCATATTCGCAATGGAGAAGCTCTCAGGCCAAATCTCCTCTGGAACCCCTATTCATAGACGAATCCAAAAAACCTGTGACTCGTTTTTGGTTCCAGAAACACCTCAAAGCCGTTCTCCAACAGTCAGGCATTCCAGTAAAGAATTTTTCAAGTCACTCATTCCGTATTGGGGCAGCAACTTCAGCAGCCCAAAAAGGCCTCTCCCAACAGCAGATACAAGCCCTTGGGAGATGGTCCTCAGATGCTTTCCATAGCTATATCAGGACCAACCGATTCCACATTAAAAAAGCTCACCAAACCCTCATTGAATGAGAAAAAAAAAAAAAAAAAAAAATTTATCTTTCGCCCAGCGAGCATTGGTCTCAAAGCGGACGCAGTGTGAGAAAATCTCCCGGTCAAGGTCTCATTTTCTCTCTTTTCTGTTTCTCTTTCTGTCCAGCGAGCATTCGGTCTCACAGCGGACGCAGCGAGAACTTTTCCGGTAGAGCACTTACGTTTTCTCTTTCGTCCAGCGAGCATTGGTCTCAAAGCGGACGCAGTGTGAGAAAATCTCCCGGTCAAGGTCTCATTTTCTCTCTTTTCTGTTTCTCTTTCTGTCCAGCGAGCATTCGGTCTCACAGCGGACGCAGCGAGAACTTTTCCGGTAGAGCACTTACGTTTTCTCTTTCGTCCAGCGAGCATTGGTCTCAAAGCGGACGCAGTGTGAGAAAATCTCCCGGTCAAGCTCTCATTTTTCTCTTTTCTGTTTCTCTTTTTGTCCAGCGAGCATTCGGTCTCACAGCGGACAAAGCGAGAACTTTTCCGGTAGAGCACTTACGTTTTCTCTTTCGTCCAGCGAGCATTGGTCTCACAGCGGACGCAGTGTGAGAAAATCTCCCGGTCAAGCTCTCATTTTTCTCTTTTCTGTTTCTCTTTCTGTCCAGCGAGCATTCGGTCTCACAGCGGACAAAGCGAGAACTTTTCCGGTAGAGCACTTACGTTTTCTCTTTCGTCCAGCGAGCATTGGTCTCACAGCGGACGCAGTGTGAGAAAATCTCCCGGTCAAGCTCTCATTTCTCTCTTTCCTGTTTTTCTCTTTCTGTCCAGCGAGCATTCGGTCTCACAGCGGACAAAGCGAGAACTTTTCCGGTAGAGCACTTACGTTTTCTCTTTCGTCCAGCGAGCATTGGTCTCACAGCGGACGCAGTGTGAGAAAATCTCCCGGTCAAGCTCTCATTTCTCTCTTTCCTGTTTTTCTCTTTCTGTCCAGCGAGCATTCGGTCTCACAGCGGACAAAGCGAGAACTTTTCCGGTAGAGCACTTACGTTTTCTCTTTCGTCCAGCGAGCATTGGTCTCACAGCGGACGCAGTGTGAGAAAATCTCCCGGTCAAGCTCTCATTTCTCTCTTTCCTGTTTTTCTCTTTCTGTCCAAAAAAAAAAAAAAAAAAAAAAATTTAATAATAAATAAATAAATAAAACGCCTGATCGGTCCCCGTTGCAAGTCGGCAGGGCCTATCAGTCCAGGCACAATGAGCCGCCACCACAGGCCCACTGGCCAAACTTTCAGACCCTTTCTAGAGACGCCAGCACGCCAAACGCGGCACTCATTGGGGGGTCTTTTAGTTCGGCGGCTGTCCTCTGCTATTTAGCTTTTTGGGGGAGTACTCTGGGTTCGGGCCGAACTCCGAGCTCGGAGCCCTCCCTCCGGACAGCACGCCAAATACGCATTAAATCTTACCCTCCCAATTGTATGTAAGTGTGAACTCGTGAAATGATGTTTTATTAACAAAGTTCGGGAGAAGCACGAGCAGATAATTAACACAGGTGGAGAGCACTCAGCAATCAATGGTAAGAGGTGTATATATACAGCAGTCTCACCTCAATTCATTTGACAGTCTCGCAGCATCCCCCCACCACCCCTTCTCCACACTTCTAATCCTAAACCACTTACATAGGGTAGGGGGGAGTACTCTGGGTTCGGGCCGAACTCCGAGCTCGGAGCCCTCCCTCCGGACAGCACGCCAAATACGCATTAAATCTTACCCTCCCAATTGTATGTAAGTGTGAACTCGTGAAACTAGTTAAGTGGAGTAAATGACCTCTTTGACCTGGGCTCTGCTAATATGGAAGTTGTATAGACAACCACAGAGCCATTTTTTAATGAGTACATTAAAAACATCATGCCATAAATAACTGTGGTAACTGTTTACCAACTTTTGCCTTGAATCTCAAGTCAGGTCAAGTCTGCTTTATAGTCAGTTCTTTTTCTAACTTCGCTCGGTGTTTCACTATGGGAATCGCTTTGGGCGTGACCAACTACGGAAGCTCCTATGCCACCACGTCTGTCTTTGACAGACAGGTCGACCTGAGATCAGGCTCCGCCCCCACCTATATTACTCAGGTCGACCCCTACGAAGTCATTCTCGCTTTCTTCCCGTGAGGGACTACAAGCTCTCTCAGCAAGTCCGAACTTTTCGCTGATTTCGCTTAACTGTTCAACTGGCGGGCCGTCATTGGAGTACGCTACCGAACGCGACATCAGTGGATTGGATTGGTACTGTGTTGAGTGTCACACCGAATAGTGTCCGCGTCAAGGCGAGCTATTCTGTTCAGATTATCGCGTGTTATCACGACGATAGGATTTTCAGTGGTGTCAAGCCACCATAGGCTTTACGCGTCAGGGCGAGCCACGAAAAGGGCTAACTACCCTGTGAACCATTAATCGGACTAACGTGTTACGACGAGTCTTCGAATCTCTCTTTCTCTCTCCAGCCATCATGTCGACAGTCATTACCCCCGCCAAAGGGAATGAGTCGAAGAAGGAACCCGCACCCCGCCCGTGTCCATCATCATGTGGAGCAACCGTCTCGGGCAGGGATCCCCATCCCATGTGCATTGTGTGCATGGGCGCCAAGCACGCTCAAACGTCGCTTGCGGACCCACAAACGTGCGTTCACTGTGCGTCATTGCCGGTTAAAATTTTGGAGAGAAGGCTGAGAGTGGCGGTGGCTAGTCAGCAGGACCCATGTCTGGCTGGAGCCATCGCGAAAACTAAGGCTAACGATCATCAGAGAGCTACTACGACGAGCTGGGCTGAGATGATGGAAGCCGAATCCCCGGATATGCCTCCTCTGTTCGATGGCCTTCTCGCACACGAGGATGAGGAGCCGGGAGACGAGGACGCAGAGGGCGATGCTAACTCTGACCTCCTCGACTTGGACATGGACGAAGAGGAGGAGGAAGACAACTCTCTCTTCCCTGTCCAGCAGTCTAGACCTCCTAGCGCGACTGACACTGGCTCGCAGGCAGACAGTAACCTGCACGAGGTATGCAAGCGAGCCGCGGCAAAACTGGGCTTAGCGTGGCCCGCGGCCCAGGATTCAGAGGGAGCAGAGAGGGACCTTTATGACGGGAAAAGGCTACCGCCTGCTCAAACCACAACGAGACAACTCCTACCCGCCGTACCGGCGTGCATGAAGGAGATGTCCCGCCATTGGGGTAGCCCCTTTAAGAGCAAGCTCCCGACCAAGGGATGCTCTAAACTTGAAATCCAAGGAATGGGAGAGCTGGGGCTGGCCGGACCCCCAGCGATAGAGTCTTCAGTGGCCTATCACCTCCATCCATATCGTCGATCTATTTCTGCCTCTTCCCAAATTTCGCTGCCGAACAAGATGGAGCGCCTGACCGCGTCCATCTATCAGAGGATGTACAAGTATGCGGCGCAGTCAGTGTGCTCGCTGAACGCGGTGACTTTACTGTCAGCGTACCAGGCGGAGATTTTGGAGGAGATGGGGCGACAACTAGATACAGGAGTGCCGAACCCAGCTCTCTGGGACGAGATATGTGTGGTAAACGACCTAATTCTCCGCTCTTCTCGTGGCGCGGTTCAGGGCTGTGGCCGTGTTATGGGCTTGGCCGTTTCAGGTGAGAGAGCGTTATGGCTGAACCTGTCTGGTTTAGGCGACGCTCAAAAAGCTGAGGTGATGGACGCTGCGTTCGACCCAACTAAGGGCCTTTTCGGACCAGCTCTCGAGAAAATGAGAGAAACCAGCACCCTCAGGAAACAGGAGGACGAGGCTTTTAACCTCTGTTTACCGCGCAAGCAAACACCGCGACCACCCTCTCAGCCAGCACGGCAAGGTTTTGCAGCAGCCGCTGCGGCGAGAGGAAGGCAGACGGGAGCTAGGAGTGTGAGACCGCCTCCCAGCGGACAGCAAGTGGGCTATCGTCCGAGATCTGATGGCTCCGGACCCGGGGGGAAACATTCATTTGCGGCCGCGGCAGCGAGAAACCGCCCACCCCACCCCGAGGATCGGAAGAAGAAGCGTGCGACCTGACACGCGAATGTTCCCCGTCACTTCTCTCTCCGCCCGCAAAGAGAAAGAGGGGGTCCAGCCCTGTTGTTCTCAGTTCAGTAAGGGCTCCAGCTATAAGCAATCAAGTTCAAAACGTTCTCAAGTGTCACCAAGCACTTACACTGGGTTTTCAAACGCCCATCAGTTCAGGGGAATGTTTAATAAAAAATGCATTATCGCATCCAGGCCACAGGCTGAGGGCAACGTGCTCCCCCAACTCATTAAACACAATAAATGTTTCACTATCGCAGCCAAGCAGACAGCCGAGGGCGATAGATTGCAAAAAGATCCAAACATTGAGATGTGTATCCCTAGCCTCTCCGCTGGAGGGAGCGCGCGCACCTCCAGAAGGGGTCAGCGCGGAGACGGTAATGACGTCATCAAAACGCGCCGGCGTTGGGGAAGTATACAGGGGACCTCTCTCGGCTCGCATACTCAGTTGGCGCGCATGCGCAGCTCATCCGTGGGTTGTAAACACAATTTCACGGGGATACAGGCTTCAATTTGCCATGAAACCACCCAGATTCAATGGTATAATAGCCTCAGCGGCCGAGGGAGAGTCAGCTCGCGTCCTGACGGCCGAGATAGACTGTCTTTTAGAAAAACGAGCCATCAGAGTAGTGCCAAAGGAAGTGAGCTGTCAGGGCTTTTATTCCCATTACTTTGTGATCCCAAAGAAGGGGAGCATATCGCTGCGTCCAATTCTAGATCTCCGTGTGTTAAACAAGCACCTACGGAAATATTCATTCAAAATGTTGACACACAAGACACTTTGTCGATCCATCCGCCAGAACGACTGGTTTGTGACGATCGATCTGTCAGACGCGTATTTTCACATAGATATTTACCCGTCTCACAGGAAGTATCTCAGGTTTGCTTTTCGAGGCACTGCCTACGAATTTCAGACAATGTCCTTTGGTCTGTGTCTAGCACCAAGAGTATTCAGCAAATGTGTGGAAGCAGCACTTTTCCCATTGAGAAACAGGGGGATAAGAATACTGTCGTACATAGACGATTATCTGATTTGCGCCTCGTCGAAAGAGCAAGCAATCAAAGACGCAGATATGGTGTTATTGCATCTCGACAGCTTGGGATTCAGAATAAACATGGAAAAGAGCCGCTTAGAGCCAGCTCAGCACGCACAATATCTGGGGCTCAGTATAAACTCCCTCTCTTATCGAGTCACTCTGACAGAGAGGAGGATCGCGTCATTCACTCAGTGTCTCTCCCGTTTTCAGACGGGGAAAGTTGTCCCGTTCAGACTGTGCCTGCGAATGCTGGGCTTAATGGCTTCAGTGATATCTGTAGTACGACTGGGACTACTAATAATGAGAGACTTTCAGCGCTGGGTCGCGCATCTGCGTCTGTGTTCTCGGCGTCATCTCAACCGACAGGTGAGAGTGACGTATGCGTGCGTCAGAGCGCTCAGACATTGGAAAAGCCCCGCGATCCTCAGATCGGGGATTCCCCTGGGGGCAGTGTCGTCGAGAGTCACTATGACGACGGACGCATCATTAAAGGGCTGGGGAGCGACTTTAATGGGCAGAACTGTGAACGGCGTTTGGCCCCCTCAGCTAATTCACAAACACATAAATTACTTGGAATTGTTGGCAGTGTTTCTAGCGCTGAAACATTTTCTGAGCTTCATCAGGGGTCAGCATGTTTTAGTGAAAACAGACAATTCCACAGTGGTTGCTTATATCAACCGACAGGGAGGCACACGCTCTCTTCAGCTGCACAAGCTGGCAAAAGAGCTGATTGTGTGGTGCGACATAAGTCTTTTATCCATCAGGGCAACCCATGTTCCAGGGATATTGAACAGGGGGGCAGACTTGTTGTCCAGAGGAAATCCCCGGTACAGAGAGTGGAAGCTTCATCCCCAGGTGGTGAAGCAGATATGGCAGAGATACGGCCAGGCGGTCGTAGATCTCTTCGCCTCGCAGGAAAACGCCCAATGTCCTCTGTACTTCTCTCTGGCAGACGGAAATGCACCATTGGGTGTGGATGCTTTAGCCCACCAATGGCCAAATGTCCTGCTGTATGCATTTCCCCCTCTGAGCCTGATTTCACCCACTCTAGCCAGGGTGAGGGAAATGGGATTGTCGCTGATACTGATAGCCCCATGTTGGCCTTCCAGACCTTGGGTGGCCGAGATTGTTCAACTACTGTCGGGTCAGCCGTGGCCCCTCCCTCCCCGGAGGGACCTCCTGTCACAAGCGGGGGGGGAAATCTACCATCCTCACCCAGACAGGATAGCTCTCTGGGCCTGGCCCGTGAAAGGTGGAATTTAAGTGCAGCAGGTCTGCCCCCATCGGTCATACACACTATACAGAGTGCAAGAGCCTCTTCCACTCGTTCACTGTATAGTAATAAATGGCGAGTCTTTGATGAATGGTGTGGACGGATTCATATTGTCCCTTTTCAATGTTCAGTGAGGGACATTTTATGTTTCCTGCAGGATCTGCTAGATAAAGGGAAAGCTTTTTCTACGATAAAGGTATACTTAGCGGCTATATCTGCTTGTCATGTGGGTTTTGGTGACAAGACAGCAGGTCAGCACCCTTTAATAAGTCGATTTATGAAGGGGGCACGACGTAAGAGGCCAGGGGCCAGGCGAATGGTCCCATTGTGGGATTTGTCTACAGTCTTAGAGGCCCTTTCTCAACACCCTTTTGAGCCATTGGAAGCTATAGGGTTAAAGTTTCTCTCGCTCAAGACAGCACTACTGTTAGCGCTGGTGTCAGCTAAGAGGGTGAGTGACTTACAGGCACTGTCGGTTAGCCCATCTTGTCTGCAGTTTTCTGCAGGGTTTACAAGGGTTTCCTTTCGCCCTAACCCGGCTTTCATACCTAAAGTGGTGGATTCGTCATATAGATGTCAAACTACAGATCTTGCAGCTTTTCACCCTCCTCCGTTCTCTTCTCCAGAGGAGAGGAGGTTGAATGCCTTGTGTCCTGTACGAGCACTTCGTGTGTACGTAGAAAGGACAGCAGGTTTCAGGAAAAATGACCAACTGTTCGTGTCATGGGCTACTCCTCACAAGGGGAAGCCATTGTCACGTCAGCGACTGTCCCACTGGATTGTAGAAGCTATTTCCTTAGCATATGCATGCAGAGGTTCCCAACCTCCCGAGGGCTTAAGGGCCCACTCAACTAGGGGCATGGCGACATCATGGGCCTTACTCAGAGGTGTTTCGGTCCAGGAGATCTGTGCTGCAGCAAGCTGGGCCACACCGCACACTTTTGTGCGATTTTATAGACTGAACGTGTCTGAGCCATCCTTAGCTCATGCAGTGTTAGGAGTCAGCACGTCAAGTCCCATATGATTGGTATAGCGTATGTTGCAATCCGGGAGTGGTCTATATCTCCCATAGTGAAACACCGAGCGAAGTTAGAAAAAGAACGATGGGTTACTTAACGTAATCCCAGGTTCTTTGATAACAGAGTGAGGTGTTTCACCAACACTTCCCTCCTTGCATAGGAACGGGAAGAAATCTCTCTTAATGACTTCGTAGGGGTCGACCTGAGTAATATAGGTGGGGGCGGAGCCTGATCTCAGGTCGACCTGTCTGTCAAAGACAGACGTGGTGGCATAGGAGCTTCCGTAGTTGGTCACGCCCAAAGCGATTCCCATAGTGAAACACCTCACTCTGTTATCAAAGAACCTGGGATTACGTTAAGTAACCCATCGTTATTCCACATGTACAGTGCATACAGAGAATTTAATTGCATTACTCTCAGATCCTTGGTGCATACAGATAACACTACAGTAGAACATTAAATACAGATACAATATAAAGTACATCTATACAAATAGGTCATATAAAAAGAAAGAAGTAAAGCAGCACAAGGCACAAGGCAGATAGAGTGCAAACCAGTGAAGTAAACAGTATAGATATAATAATATAATCTGACAGTGAAGTAACTTTGAATACAGAAAGTTACACCACATGAGAGCTCTGATTCACCTCATATTAGCTAAATCAAGAAGTGATGGTCACAGGTCATGAGTCCACTCAAACAATCAGAACAGCATGGAAAGACAAGGAAAATCTCACCTGCTGCGCTTTGGCTGCCATTTCACCATACATAACGACTGTGTCTGAATTTGTGATATTTATCATTATATTGACAATGACCTCTGACTCTGTCATGAATTGTGAAAGGACACAGAACGTTTGATAAATCATTGAACTGGAATTAGCCCGAACATTTTAGAAACAGACAAGAAATTTTACCTCTTTCTTCAGGCAGATGAACCATTGCATGAGTGTCAAATAATAACTTCCTATTGCCAGACTTAGCGATGTAAGATTTTTTCTCGGGTTTTACTGAAGAGTTTTAACTAATGTGGTCAACTCTGAAATAAAGGGAACAAGTAGTGAGTAGAATACGCAAATCATAGAGAACTGGTCATAAGTAAACAAACGTGTGTATCACTTCTAATAGCAAAAACATACTGTAAATGCATACCTCTGGCCAAAATGCGTGAACCTCTCAACAGCCGAACAGACTCCGTGTCAGACCTTAAATAATGATTAGTCCTTATTCCGCTAAATCCATTTCTAATCGCAGAGATTATATGTAGGGTGGATCAGGGTAATGTGGGACACTTTTAGCCATTTTGACTTGTGCATCATTCCATATGAAGCCAAAATGATACATCAAAATTATATCATTATGAAATCCCCAAGATGTTCCCTATCTAAATCAGAATATTTTTTTTCAGAAATTGAAATTAAAGGGGAAATGGCACATATATTAGTGGACATTCAACTGAAACTGTCTTGCTCTCAGTTGTTGAAGCTCTAACACTGGCAAGAGCAGAATCCAAATCTTCAGTACTTATCCTGCTTGATCTGTCTGCTGCTTTTGACACGGTTAACCACCGGATCCTCCTATCAACCCTACTGCAAAGGGCATCTCAGGAACCACACTTCAATGGTTAGGGTCTAACCTATCAGATAGGTCCTTCAAAGTATCTTGGAGAGGTGAGGTGTCCAAGTCTCAACATCTAACTACTGGGGTGCCTCAGGGCTCAGTTCTTGGACCACTTCTCTTCTCTGTCTACATGGCATCGTTAGGTTCTGTCATTCAGAAGCATGGCTTTTCATACCACTGCTATGCTGATGACACTCAACTCTACCTCTCATTCCATCCTGATGATCAGTCGGTAGCTATTCGTATCTCGTGACCTGGGCAATCAGCGCTGATACATCGGCGCTGGTGTGTGCAAATCACAAGATGATTGCCCTCACATGTCGCTTGTTCCCATTTTCCCTTATATTCCCTGCTGTGTCTGTCCCTTGTTGTCAGTAGATTTCGTGTTGACTTTGTGACAGTACTGTGTGTCTGTTTTCTTACCTGTTTTCCACGGTGTTGCTCAGGACGTCTAGACGAGGAGTCTTACGTTGGCCGCGTGCCCGAGATCCTCTGTCTCATTTATCCATATCCCGCTGGGCATTGCACCAGTGGTGGTCTCCACAGCCTGTGTCCACAGGTGAGTGTACGGACGGCTCTGGAGTTGTAACACTTGGGTTTTTGTTCGTGTGTGTGTCTTCACACATTGGATTATTTTTGGATTCACGGTTGTACAAATAAACTGTTTCACTTATACTCTGCGTTTGACTCCTCTCTCTTCACGCCTGACACATCCTTTTCTAAAGTGGGACAACAAAGATTTCTTTAAATAGAAAATATTCTTAACACATTTTAAATAGCAAGATTTGATGTCAATCATCATAAATATAATTTTTAATTTGTAAACTTTACAAGAGGTACTTCCTGTTTGTTGATTTTCTTGGACACATTTCTGACATAATTTCCAGAAAAGTCAAGTGATTTCAATGACTTGACACCCTCGCTTGATCTCCAACACCAATCATGTTCACTTAATGTTGTAAAAGAAGAGATAAACGCACTAAAACTTAGGTTTAATCAGTGTCTCATATAACACTAATCCACTCTATATGGTGTGCAGACCTCATTCGGCCAAAAATAAGCACTTGTGTGTATATAAAGTGTAAGATCTGTGGCAGACTTCAAACTGTCATGGGATCGCCGCTGCAAGGGACCTGATGTGACCACATGATCGTGCTTTTCTCTTCGGTAGTCGGTATATTTTTCCCATAAAGTCATTAGATTAGACAAAACTTCTTAAATTCCTGGAATAATGCAGAAGAGCTCTATATAACTGGAACTGTAACACATTTTATTTTTTTCTCACAATAAGAGCTGTAAAGGTTTCCAAACTTATCTTCTTTCTCTGTGACAGATCCATGACCATCTCTGTCAAACTTCCTGTAACAGAGCGTGTAAACAATGACGTTTCACTTGCATATTAATACAAAACCTAATTTCTGAACGTAGGCACATCTTAAAGTTTATATAAATGATATAGGCTAAAGGGATTTTCCAAGTACAAAGTATTGCCTCAAACAATAAACAATTAAGCATTTTTATTGTTCAACACATGGTAAGTGAAAAGAGATGCTTCAGAACATGTTTATTGTCAACCTCAGGAGGTCAGATGAAATATTGCTTACAGTATTGTTTACACTGTTGACAAAAAATGGGATACCTCTACAGCGTAACCCCCTAATTGTGTGTGTGTTGTGTGCTTTTACAACTTTCTAGCAATAAACATGGAAATTGACACTAAATTTCAGTCTAATGTTGCCTGACAGATCTCATGACACAAATATAGTAAACATGTTCTAACAGTTTTATTGTATTGTAAGTATTGTCTTTTAATTTTTACAAAATATAATATTCATGAGATATTTGAAAGTGAAGACATTACAGTGCATGAAGGATGTCTTTGAAAAAGCAGCCTTCATACTGAGGTAGGCTGATTACAATATTTCATTTTTTTCCTGTAAATTAATTATTTTTTATTATCAGTTTACTCCTACTTGTTTATAATTAGTAACAGAGTATTAATATCAGGTAACGCTGACTAATATTTTACATTTTAAAACAATTCTATTGTGTCTGGCTTTTGTAAGAGGTTTCTACACCAGTTACAAAACGACAATTAAACTTAATCAAAAGCCACAATAGATGAAAACATGTGCACAACATATTAAAGCCCTATGCGTTTCGGTTGGTGGTGTTTTGAGAAGACAGTACACATTTGCTAGGTAACAGTTAAAGGATTAAATGTTGTGTCAGTGTTGATACTGTATTCGCTCAAAAACTAAACCAGATGATGAGCAAAGTTCTGAAGGTACAACATGAAGAACCAGCCTATGAAACGCCCATAACATGAGCTGCAGTAAACCGATCTTGTGTTTATGCACAGCATCCTGATAGTACATCAGTAAATAAATCAGATTTTACTACTTGCCCAAATTTCACATTACAAATCAGCTTTAGACCGAAGATTAATTCATCATGCTTACTTTTGCTATAAATGATCACACACTCAAAATTAATGGCAATGTTTTTTGATTTAAAAAGGAGTCACAGGCTGTTGAGATCAACAGTAAGGAACTGTTACATAGTTAATAAGTACACAGACTGTTGATGTTTGGCTGAACACAGCTGAAGAGACCTTGGAAAAAGAAAAAGCCTACACAAGACAAGTGATATGACTTCAGATCAGGAACACCACACACACTGATAGCACCACGGCAAAGATTGCCACACCACACAGCATCATTGCTGCAAACATCTGGCTGCGACTGCAAAAGCCCTGAGCTGCCTCTTCGTCGATGGACAGCAGCGCTAGCGAAGCGCTGTCAGTGCTGACGGGGTCACCATACTGAGGTCCCAGCGCCTCCACTGTCCAGCGCAGCACATTGACCTTCAGCTCCATGTCCTCCAGCGTACGGTCCACCTGTGCGATCTCCTGCTCCAGCTGACTCTGCTCCTGACCCTCCACGCTGTACGTCTGCGACCCGTCACCTGCCTCCTGCAGGTCAGGCAGACTCAGAGCCCGTGCTGCCACCTCTGTTGACCCCCCTGCTTAAGCAAACACTTTTATCAGGCTTATAACAGGACTGGGACAATTAACGTACAGTCACAATTACAGTTACAGTTACTACCAATCATTCCAAGAGACATCAATCAGACTAGCTCTTTCAAGGGAATGAAGCCATTGTAAAGACTGAATAATGGACAAAGGCCACTTGACAATGATTTTTCAAGCCAAATATCGCTGAAATTTTATTAATATCCACATTTTATCATTTTGAGGAATATACAGAAGTTACTTTGTCACTAGCTACTCAGTCTTAAATAATTAGTTATGAAATTTCTACAGCTACAGTATGCATGCTTACCCTGTATGCCTGTTTGCACCATGGTACTGTTATTGGCCAAGGAAAAGTGCTTGACCATGGTGAAGACCTTGCACATGTCTGCATGTAAGAGCTCCAGACAAGAGGAGAATGCCACCCATAGCAGCTCTGTTTCCTTCCTCTCAGCCTCCGCTAATGTTTTATCCCTCAGTCGAGCTGTCAGGTGGTTTCGGCAGGACATCGCTAGTGTCTGAGCTCGCTCTCGTGTTTGCAGAAGATCACGTCTTAGGCTGGAGTTGTCCGTGCATCCACCAATACAGGAGGCCAAGTGCCGATAACATGCCACCACCTGAGTCAGATCAGAACAGCTACGGTGTTATGACCTTTAACTTGAATGTATTCATAAATAGAAAAGTTTTGATGGCACCATAGGATTTCATGACATTACATCACACAGAATAACATGTCATAGGCTATATCAGCCAAACTTTCCTGAGTGCATTTATTAATAATGACAGTGACATAATGCCTGTAATACCCAAACATCATTGACTGGGTCCTTCCCAAGTTCTACAGCACAAAGAAAGTGTAAAAGAGAAAGAAAAAGAAACAAAGAAAGTCTTCTTTCAGAACAAACAATACTGCTTGTAGTGGGAAAAAAACTACTTTTCCAATTCTAGAAGTAAGAAAAAAGGACATATCTAGGAGTTTTTGGAAGAAAACTTTAAACCAACATTTTCCATATGTATATATTCTACACTATCATTCAAACATTTGGAGTTGGTTAGATTTTGTAATCAAAAAATGTCTCTTATGCTCACCAAGGTTGCAATTAATTGATCAAAAATAAAGTAAAAACAGTAATATTGTGAAATATTAAATTATTACAATATTTATTTCAAGTTTTCTATTTTAATGTGGGCAATTTTAAAATGTCATTTATTCCTGTGATGGCAAAGCTTCAGTTTCAGCAGCCATTACTACGGTCTTCAGTATCACATGATCTTTTTATGATTAAAAAGGTTATAAAATCAATGGTATATTGGTTTTATAAGTCAAGATAACTGTTCAGGTCATCAAACATCATAGACTAAGGACTGGTTTAAGTGGAAAATATTACTTATAATCTGCTTATCATAAGATGGCTATTTCAGGATAAGCTTTGGAAACTTTTGTGACCTTGGTTCAGTGGACTGCATGCTGTCTATGGCCATTTGTGTAATGCTGATCATTTAAAAACAACCATTTATAACTATGCCTGATGCGACTATGTATTAATGCTAAAAATAAGGTGAACCGATTAAACAGGTAATTTTGTTGGGGTAGTCACTGGCTCACACTGAAGATAATCAAGCAGTGGAGTGTAGATCATCTCTATTCAGAGATAGTGCCTTTTCACCCTAAGGCTTGAGGAACCATTAAAAGATGCTTTCATGTTCAGCCTGAAAATAAGGAGAAATGAGGACACGCACATGCTTCGACATCTTTGATCTAAACCTGTGTACGTTTTTCATCACGTCTTAAATATGATGGAAAAGAAATGACAAATGATTTTCTTCATTTTATATCTAATTTAAGAACTCCTCTATTTTTTTATCATAATATTTAGCATTAGACCACACAAGAGAAAACATGTGATAACATATAATATCCAGGGAAAGATTTAAATTATATTATGTTTTTGTATAAAATTCAGTCTGTTATCGAAAAATGAATAAATGGTGCTCTGATTATTAGAAATGATATCACCACAAACCTCTGTGGACTTTAGAGGAACGATCGGTTATCGGATCATGTAATATCAGCTCACCTTGACGAGGGAGTCCACCATTGCTTTCCCCTCTTCCTGCGGCTGTGCTGAAGTTCCATCGTCAGCGACCTTGTTGTTGGACAGTGGCATTGGGATATGTTTTCAAAGGTAAAAAGGTGAATCCCTGTTCCAAAAGCTACCATCCACCCCCTACCTCAACAACTCTTATACACCCTTTGTCTCAGCTGGAGTGAACTACGGTCCATATTTGAGCTGCCAGTCCTCTCTGAACCTGTGAAAGTTTAATGTATCAATTTTCACCTACAAGAACTAAGATCATAGAAAGGAAATAAAAATTAGGAAAGGTCAAGGTTAGAAAAGGTTCAAAGGTTTCCAAAAAAGAACTTAAAAACAGAGAGGTGCGGAGGATTGTGATGTCAAATTGGAGTGTGATAATCCGAGCGATTGACCCCGTTGCACTGAAGCTGTGTGGTTAAGCTCATTACTTGCTGCTGAGAAGTGAAGAGATGCTGGGGCCTGGGAACACGTCACCAGCTCCTCCAGGACCCCCCTCTTCTTCCTCCATCACTCTCTCTTTCTTCTGTCTCTTTCTCTTGTGTGTGTCTGAATGACAGGCCAGGCCTCGAGGGGCAGGTTGTGGTCCAGTGTTTACTGCAGTCAACCAACATGTCCACGGTGACACTGCTTATTCATCACAAGCTTACACAAAATTAACTCTAATACATAAAATCTAAAGTTTCAGTCTAAACATATACAATAATAGTGTAAAACTCATAAGCAAGGATTAGTCAGGCAATTATTAGTCTCCTCTGTCTCAGGTCAAATTAGATTAGGGGCATGTTAAAATAATCCCTGAAATATATCTGCTGGATTGGTCTGGTTATCTCATCTTAAACACAATCGTACAAACCATACAAGTCCAAATCCTTTATTGACTAACAAATGGGATATCATTTTGGACAGTATATTAAGTAATTTGACAAGAAATACAAACACATGAATGTGAGAAGACATAGGCCTAAATGATGAACATCCTCTTGGTTTTATGATTTCTCCATTCGCAGCATCTTAGAGGTTTAGGCCTAGGGTTTAAACCTCTACCCAAGAGATTATAAATCAGATTATCCTGGCACTGAACATTGGTAGTTTTGTAGGCTTGTTGGCTACTTCATATAGTTTTCATATTATGTTATTTAGGAACAAATAATCCCCGGATTATCACATAGAGATGTGATTCCAAATTAGTTATTACGTTTTTAAGGTACATCTTTTCCAGTGGAGAGTTAATTAAATTACTTTGACATTATCACAAAATACTGAACATGTAACCTTTGATAAGCATACACAGGCTAATAAAATTGTTATTTAACCCTTCCTGTATATGTGCATATATTCTTTCAACAGACAGAAACTTTAAGTAGTTTTTACAAAGACTAGTCATGACTGATCTTCGTAATAACTTTATTCAAGATTTAAGTAAATCAATCAGAATTTATTTTATCAGTGTACTTGTTTATATTTATTTCGTAAACAATTGCAATTCTCTACTTTTGATATACTCTAATACAATAATAGCTTACTCTTGATGTTATATCATTCACTGTGTAGCATAGCAGTCATGAGTTGGGTTGCTTATTTATCTTGTACATTTACACAGGCACATCTTTTGCATGTGATGTTACATATCGTACAATGCAAAGGTAATTTGCTCAACAAACATTAAAGCATGCCATTTTATCAGGGGTTGACTGTTTAACAGGTTGATATCCAGTTCTCTGTCTTTAATCTGAAAAAGAAGGAGTTAAACAACTTTTCACAAATAATGTATATAAACAATGCAATTGTATGCATGTTACTTGAATAGCATGAAATTTTGACTTACCTTTACAAGTCTTCGGGGTTTTGTAACCCTTGAGTTGTCTTTGAGTCTTGTGTGTGGTTTTGTTTCCCATCGTTCTGGTGAAAGAAAACCATTAAACACTTCACTATATGGGCCTCCATATATATATATATATATATATATATATATATATATATATATATATATATATATATAGGACAAAAACCAAGACCTCATGACTCCATCTAGTGGCTGACAGACTGCAGACTAAGAGCCCTCCTTGGTTTACATGTTATTTTACTAAAGGCTGGGCACAAGAGGGCCCTCATGTGTTATTTGACCAACCACAAGCCGCTATGGCTGTAACACTATGTAAATCATTTAAAGTAATGTTTAACCTTGTGTTATCATTTACTCACCCCCATGTATGTGGTTGTGTGAAAATAGACATCAAACTACTTCCTTTTGTGTTCCATGCAAAAAATAACAGTATACGGTTGGGAACACCATGAGTGTGACCAGAAAAACTCATATAACTTCATAAATGAGGTAAACTTTCCCTGAGAACCCTATAAGCCCTAGATAAAATTTTATTGTGTGCAGGATAGATATACGAGTAGTTTAGGTTCTTTTTTTTTCACCATAAATGAAAGCACTGGACAGTACCTCTGCAAGGTTCAGCACAATGGTCTTTTCTGACATACTTTCTTGGGTTGTATTTGTATTTAGGGTATGGTTAGTCATCTGTTGTGGATAAAAATCAGAAGATATATATCAAAGAACATCAATTTAATCTTGAAACTTTTAAAGCTCTTGATCTCACTAGAGGTGAGATTTACAGCATGATATAGTATGACTATGGCTTCTAATATGTTTACGTTTAAAGCAAAAATGTCACTCACCTGATCGAAATTACTTCCATTAACAGGTGCTTGCTGTAGATATTAATGAGGCAAAAAAATGTGTTTTATTCTCTTAAAGCATGATTGTTAAAGGTTATGAAGTCTCCATCATGAATTAATACAAAAGTATTTAGTGAATGTTCATACTTTTGTCATTTCACACTGCATTTATGAACACTTTGTCTTGGACACAAAAGTGTAATTGCTTGTTTTAAATGTATAATTTTAAAGGCAGCTAATTACCTCAGTCGGATCGTTTGCTAGAAATATGCCATCATTTATTGAAGCTGATGATGTCTGTGAAAAGATCAGGTAGTATTATTAAAATCAACACTAAAAGTGATAAAATAAAAAATAAAATTCTGAAACATTTTGTCACTACAGTATATCCACTATGAAAATTTGCTAAGATATACCGCTAAACCAATTCTGAACAGTACCGTGGACATAGGCTAAATAACAAAAACAATTGGGGACTTTATTTATTTTCATCATCAGTCATTCATCAATTAATCTAAATATACATAGGCCTACATCTAAAGACCAGAAATACATTCACTGTGTTAGTAACTGTTTTTCAATAACCGCAACACTGAAGCTTTTAGGAGCATCTGATTAATGATATAGGAGAAATATTTTTACATACCTTATGAACTAAAACTGTGACCAAACAGGCACACAGAACACAGATGAACACTTTTGTTTCCATTCTCAGTGTCTCTGTATGAGGTTTTGCAGTGGAGATGTCAAAGAGATTTAGAAGAGGTTTATCATATATGCCAGAGCTGGTTGCTTTTGACAGGGAGGAGCCATGAACAAACTGATGGTCATTCAACTGTTGGATCAATAGCTTTTTTTCTTCTTTTAGAAGAACCAAGACCCTCACAAGGTCAAAACAAAGGTTGACTCTCAAAAATAAACCCGTAGAATGTTTTTTCATTCGATTTAATCTTGTATATCAATGTTCCCGCTAGTGCCAAAACATTTTTGGTTAACATTTATGTATACATATAAAAATTTATAATATAGCTTCAGAAATATTTAACATGTCCATAATACTGATGCAGAAAGAAAGACTTTTCTGAGATTTTGGGGTTACGTTTCAATGAAAGTAATATGTTAATACTTTCACACATTTAAATTTCCTTTTGAGATACATATGTTTATGCATTTATTTCTTTGTTTCCTCAACAGAACAATTCATTGAAAGTCTTGTGGGGGTCCCATTGGAGGGGGGTTAGTGTTAGTGCAATATAAAATATTGTATATATTCATAACTATATACCATTTATTAAAAAAAGACTTTCATAAAAGAACAGGTTTTTGTATTTATCAAGAATATAAAAAAAATACATTTTCAGTAAAAGCAATGGTATATAAACTAATATTTTAAATGGCTTAAGAAAGACTGGATTTAGAGGATGACAAAGCAGCAGAACAAAAAGGGGCAACTGTGGCAAAAGATGAAGGTGACTACACATAAGGCAACTGAAGACCCGCAAGAAATATGTGACAAAAAGCTCTAGAAAATAATTAATGACTTCCAAACTCACTGAAGGGCCTCAGTCAGATTCAGCAGTGGCATTCATATGTTTCAGCAGTGATTAAAGCAGTCTTCGTTAACTTCAAAATAACCTTAATAAAAGACATTTAATTTATTTCAATGTTTTATCCACATTTACAAATAAAACTGTCATAATTCCAGCCTTTCACAGCAATGGTGCCAGCTGTCCCATTTGCACCCGCTGGTGGAGACACGGTTGTATTTCTGCGGCGTATTCTATAGTCTTTGATAAACACATTTTACGGAAGTTCTAAGTGGCCAAGCATTACAATTTTTTTCCTTCTTGTTTTCTCGTTATAACGACTTAATTTTCTCTAAGACAGTGATTCCCAACCTTTTTCAACTCGTGGCCCAAACAACAACATATGTTTGCGCGGCCCACTGCAAAAATTTTTTTAACTGATCCCACTATTGTTGGGATAATAACTTAGTACTCAGAAGCTGAGTAACTGTATTTATTGAATGAACTAGGGCTGTGCAATATGGATTTCTTTATTTTGCGATTTCTTTGATCAATTTTGCCATTTCGATTTTAATCGCAATTTTGACGCACCCAATATGCTTTACAGTCCTAAATGCATTCAGGGTGAATTTTAAACATATTTCCAAAAGAAAACCAATTAGAGCTTTATCAGAAAGTTGTAACGTCTCTAGAACAGACATAAGTCAAAATAGTCACTATAGTAAAAGTGCAACAAAATTTATAGACTAATGGCAAAAAATATAAATAAATAAATCCCGTGTCCAGGGACTTTTTTCTTTTCTTTTTTGCCATGCATTGTTCATAGAGCTCATTAATTGTAGCGGTTCCTCAGGTGTTGAAATATATTTGTTATACATTACAGAGGTTCACACGTACTCCGTTTGCAGTGTGTATTCAGTATGTGTGAGCGGTGCAGAAGCAGCTGCGAGAGCGCATTATTGTAATGCGAAAGCACATTGAAATAATGCACGAGCATGAATCTCTCGATGGACGCGTCAACTTCAGTCTGGGGAGCAGTGTGCCTGGGCGTACCTGCCTCAGGCCTGTGGTCAGAGTCACAGAGAACGTGGCACATAAACCGTTTGGAATTGGAAGCGCTGTCCTTAGCCCTGCAAGCCTTTCGGTCGAAATTGGAGCAGCAACATGTACTGATTCGAACTGACAACACGTCTGTGGTCTCGTACATAAATCGCCAGGGCGGTGTGTGCTCCAGAGCTCTATTCAAACAGGTAGCGAGTCTCCTGTTGTGGGTGGACTGACACTTTCTCTCCATAAGAGTGGCGCATATCCCCTATATCCTGTATCCTATATTCAGTGAGGGCAATTGCTTCCTCCTGGGCCTGGGCTAGAGGTATGTCTATCCAGGATTTATGTCTTGCTGCTGGCCTATCTTCCCAGAACACATTTGCCAGGTTTTACAAGCTGGATGTACCCTCTGTAGCATCACATGTACTTTTGGTGAATTAAGTTTTATTCATTCTGTTATAACAAGCTATATAGTAGTTACCATGGCTGCTAACTCTGTGTTATGGTTTAGACGTTTTATGCAGTTGTCACTGCAAAGCTGTCGACTCTGTTTAACTCTCATGCTTGAGTGCTTTTTGTGTTGTGTCTGCCCTGTTTAGTGCAGCCTTCACGTTTATTGCATGAAGATATGCAAATTTCTTTAGGGTCGGAGCAGATGCCTCATTGGTCAAGTTCCGCCTATCAGATGCGAAGCACTCTTAGCTACATGGCCATTGACTAGAACTGTCTTGCTTATGTGTGGGGGTGATTGACTCCGTTCAGGGCTTATCTTCACTGCTCTCACGGCGGGATTTTATACAGTTCCCATATACGTCTTAGCTGACGTAATGTTGAGTTACTGCCTCGAGAAGGGAACGTCTCCGGTTACTATCGTAACCTTGGTTCCCTGAGAGAAGGGAACAAGACATTAATTAGCCACCGTGGTCGCTGTTTGATTAGCTGTGCTAGCGTTCAGTCTTGATTCTGACGTAATTTTCGCGCCCATGCAATTTATATTGCCAGCAAACCTGTCAGTATTTGCATGCTTTGCATCAATTGGCCAGCTGTCCCCAGGGAGGAGTTCCCATATACGTCTTAGCTGACGTAATGTTATGTTCCCGCCTTACAATAGTAACCGGAGACGATTTCCTGGAAGAGAGTGTGTGCATGTCTCCTCTCACTTAAACTGCGTCCTGTGTGCTCACAACTCTCTCTATGCTCATGTGCTAGATATGAATTATTTTTGCACATTTTTATTTCTAGCCTTTTACCGCGTGCTGTGTGAATGCTCTTATCCGTTAACAGGGGGTTGAAAAAAGGTGCATCACAGACAGTGGGTGAACCTGAAGTTAGGCATATGCCCAGTCTGTTCTGTTCTAGCGCTAGGCGTGTTGCATTCTGATTGGATCGGATAGCATAGGCTTACTGCGGGAGGTCAGGGCCTCTGAAAATCATGCACGCTCAAATTGTGATTTTATGAAGATTTATAATGCAAAATGGGAAAACCAGATCCAGATGAAAACCAGATGAAATGGACTGGTACATAGCTTATATCGTTTGTGCGCGAAATGAATGAGAGTAAACTGGGTCAGTGAGCCATTTAGCATGTCAATCTCACAAAATGCAAAGCCCAGTTATATGTACACACGCTTGTTTTCATATTTAACATAACATAACTAGATCTTTAATACCCAATTTATTAATGTGAATATATAATATATGAACTGTCTGACCAAACAATTAAAATGCTGATTATGCAATAAAACCTGTTCATCTGAACAACTTAATTAGTCTTTATATATTGAATGCCTTTATGCACATATTTTCATAAAGCCAAATCAGTTTTTGTAACACGTGAAAACGTTCATTGACAGAGCGTCTATTATAACATCTCAAATAACTAAAATAATTGTGTTTTTGCTTAATTCTTGATGAGTTTGACTGACAGCAGTGTTAGCCAGTTGTTATCTAGGCTGTTTCACGCAGGTCGCGCTTGTACGAGGGAGAAAGCACGTCCATCAGTCGTAAATGTACTTTCAGTTCCACCAGCGAACCGGTTCATTCTGTGAGCTCAGTGAGTGTTTTAAGTCGGTGTCTAATGAATTTAAGACCAGCTGTTGCAGTCATCCTCACAAAGATTAGCCTATCCCATACAGCAAGCAGTTTCGGCTCAGATCCGGCCCACATGGATTTCATGTGGGCCAAATGTGGGCCGGATCTGGGCCAACACTATGTTGTTGTCTTATATTTTTTTATATGTAGGCTTATAATTTTGTGACTGATGCCAGCGATTAACTGCACGTTTGCTCATTTGTAGGCCAAATAATTAATATAATGATATGAAGAAAAAAAAAAAAAAACACAAACATGACATTTCTGAATAAAATTATTTTATGCACTTTGGTTATATATAATTTGCCATTTTCAATTAATGTAAGGCTGTTACATTATTCTGATTAATAGGCCTATTAATATTAAGTTACTTTTATTTAAATACATTAATTTGCCCTGCAATAATTTCATGACGTGCTGCCAGGATAAGAAAGATTAGTTTACAACTCACTGAAAATGTTTTTAAAAAGGTCTTTCAAAACAGGTTATTATACAATGAATTATATACATATAATTCAAATGGTTAACACTGCAATCATCAATTTAAAAAAGCTTTATTTAAATAAAAAAAAAATCTGTTTAACACAAAAGATGTTTCTTCTCTCTTTATTTATTATTTATTTAAATGTAGGCTATTTATTTATTTTTCCCACTAGCCTATTTTCGGGCCACGAGAAATATTGAGTGAGTAACTTAGCTTTACGGTTATCAGCATGAGGAGATTTGTCTCTCGTCTGAGAGAATATGCGCCGTTGACAGAGTCAAAACGCAGTCAGTTTTTACATTCTAGTTATTCGACTGAAATTAAGAGGTTCACTTCACAGCATAACTCGTGAGCAAAATTTGCACGTTGCTTGTTTGATATTCATTGGCCTCTTTCCTTGTTTAAAACAAACATTTACAATATTGCAACATAACCAGCCAACCCCCGCCACCCACCAACCCTTGAGTTCGCGGATGGGGACTGATTTGCACTCCTTCCGTTAGTTAGCCTAGTGCCCGCTCACTTTTGCCAAGACCTGTCCAAAACTAAAATTTTGGCTACCCCACAGCGCTACACCAAAGACTGCTGTTTCCAACAGCATAGACTTAGGTGATATAGGGAGTGCTAGCCACTATTAAACCACCAAGTTTACTCTTCATGCTCGAGACTACAAAATGCAACTCTTCTGACACATGACAGTGTGTTAAGAATCAATTATGGTGATGTGTGTGAGAGATGCCCATTGCAGGACTCATGAGCTCGCAGGCGTCTCCAGTACACAGATTCATGTCATCACAGATGCCAGCAGCAGCCGCTGAGTGAGCGGTAAAGGTCAAGCATGTAAAGGTGTACATCCGCATCCGACCCACAGCCAGTTTTGACCATTGAATGCCTACCTGACCATCAGGTAACCTTTGCCATGTGCCCGATTTGATCTTGTTTAAATGTTTTTTATTGTAAATGTAACTATATGTAAAGCGATGTTGTATTGTTTCTTGCAGCCTGTTTTTGTATTACTCAAATGAAACACAAAACAATTCCCACCAATTCAAATAGCAGTTAAAACAAAATACAACCCAAGACAGATTATTGCAAATACTACTTGTGCTTACATTTTTAAACAATTGTAAGATTAACAGTTTCTTCTGGAAATGTGAGAGGATGGAAGGGTCTACTACTATTATTATTAAAAAATCTTCATTTATGATAAAATAATTGTCCAAATCCACTTCCATACATGCTCTCCATCTTAAAGCAGGGGGGAAAGTTTGAATACTGGGGTCTTAACTGCATTAAGATGAAATTTTTTTTTTCAGCAAACAATAAGTCTATTTCCCGTAAACAGATTTTTTTTTATCAGGTGTTTGCACGGTTAGGGGCAAAGGTTTGTTCTTATCTCTCATCACTTCTGTTGACAAATTGGTTAATGAAAATCAATATGACAACCACCATCAGAAAGCCAGAAACTTCATTAAAGATCTCATTACATTAAAGTAATTGACAAAAACTTGAATGTTTTACCCACATGGCCTAAAAGAACTGCTAAAGTTCAGAATTGGATTTTCATATTTTTGTAACAAAATCAGTGATGAATAACATTTCTGCCACTACACCACAAGGGGGAGAATAACAGATTCCTTGGAGAACATGCTCTTAATAAACAGTCCTCCCGATCGTTTACTATACACATTGAGGTAAGTCCACAACACATGCCTCATTAGATTCAGAATTTCAAGACTAAAATATGTGATCTTAAAATGCTTGGGTAAACTGGCCTTTTTACACAAGGTGGTATTTTTTGGCATGACATTAAATATGTGTTTGTGTTTGTCACAGATTCGCTCTGGCACACTGTCAGATTGAAAATACATCACCTCTAAACTGAACCTGGTGGACCTGGAGGGATCTGAAAGAATTTGCAAAACTGGGTTCAGTTCGTTTCTCCTCTTAGCATAACCATAAGTGCCTTACAGTTCACCAGGACACTGTTGAATGTGTACTGTCTGTCTCAGATATTAGCACTGTCTGCACTAGTTTATTAATCTTGGCAAATTCCTCAAATGTTTACTTTTTTTCACTCTTTGTTTTTTGCTCTAATCAGAAAATCAAGTCCAAAGAGAGGTTGTGTAGATCAACAAGTCCATGTCTTTCCTGGAGCAGGTAATCTTGGCTCTAGCAACTGACAGCTGTAGGGAACATGTTCCCTTCAGACTGAGTAAACTTACCCACGCTCTCAAAGACTCGCTCGGTCAGTGTGCTCCTGCAGTTTGTGCTCCCATAGTAGTTCACCAACAAACCCACATTAGTCAAAAGTTTAGCAATAGCAGAAGCTACAGAACAGAATACAGCCACAGATCGTCAACATATAAACCATCATTTTGAACAATGGGAAAAATCTTCCATTTCTGAAGAAAAATAAATAAATATATATAATAATTAATGTAACATGTCTGACTTGATTTCTCTTACTGTTACTACACAGGAGGAAGCTGAAACGCAGTGCTTGTGGTCATAATATCAAAAAGTAGATTTCACTAATTCGGTTCAAAAAGTGAAACTTGTATATTATATTAATTCATTACACACAGACTGATATATTTCAAATGTTTATTTCTTTTAATTTTGATTATTATAACGAAGGAAAATAACCCATAATTCAGTATCTCAGAAAATGTGAATATTACTTAAGACCAACACAAAAAGGATGTTTAGAAATCTTGGCCAACTGGAAAGTATGAACATGGAAAAGTATGAGCATGTACAGCACTCAATACTTAGTTGGGTCACCTTTTGCCTGAATTACAGCAGCAATGCGGCGTGGCATGGAGTCGATCAGTCTGTGGCACTGCTCAGGTGTTATGAGAGCCCAGGTTGCTCTGACAGTGGCCTTCAGCTCTTCTACATTCTTGGGTCTGTCAAATCGCATCTTCCTCTTCACAATACCCCATAGATTTTCTATGGGGTTAAGGTCAGGCGAGTTTGCAGGCCAATTAAGAACAGGGATACCATGGTCCTTAAACCAGGTACTGGTAACTTTGGCACTGTGTGCAGGTGCCAAGTCCTGTTGGAAAATGAAATCTGCATCTCCATAAAGTTGGTCAGCAGCAGGAAGCATGAAGTGCTCTAAAACTTCCTAGTATACGGCTGCGTTGACCTTGGACCTCAGAAAAAACAGTAGACGAACTCCAGCAGATGACATGGCACCTCAAACCCTCACTGACTGAGCAAACTTTACACTGACCCTCAAGCAACGTGGATTGTGTGCCTCTCCTCTCTTCCTCCAGACTCTGGGACCCTGATTTCCAAAGGAAATGCAAAATTTACTTTCATCAGAGAACATAACTTTGGACCACTCTGCAGCAGTCCAGTCCTTAATGTCTTTAGCCCAGGCAAAACGCTTCTGATGCTGTCTGTTGTTCGAGAGTGGCTTGACACAAGAAATGCGACAGCTGAAACCCATGTCTTACATATGTCTGTGCGTAGTGGTTCTTGAAGCACTGACTCCAGCCGCAGGCCACTCGTGAATCTCCCCCACATTTTTGAATGGGTTTCGTTTCACAATCCTCTCCCGGCAACGGTTATCCCTATTGCTTGTACACATTTTTTTCTACAACCTTTTCCTTCCCTTCGCCTCTTTATTAATGTGCTTGGAAACAGAGCTCTGGGACACAGGTGTCTTCAATATTGAACCTTTTCACAATATTCTAATTTTCTGAGATACTGAATTTGGGATTTTCCTTAGTTGTCAGTTATAATCATCAAAATTAAAATAAATAAACATTTGAAATCTATAAGTCTGTGTGTAATGAATTGATATAATATACAAGTTTCACCTTTTGAATGGAATTGAAATAAATCAACTTGATATTCAAATTATATGACCAGTATATGGTGAAGCAGCACTAATTGGGATGGTGGCATTTTTTAAATAATAATTTATCAACTGAGACATGTTAGTTCAGTCTAAAAAAAAAAAAACTTGTGTCTCTTGGCAGTTTTCAACTCTTCGCTTTGCCACCAGAATGAAATGTGTGCAGACAAAGCCATCAATAATGTCGAACCAGTGGTAAGATTTTAAAAAGCTAATACTCTAATCATCTAATAATAATAACTAAAAAAGATTCATGCGCACATTTAACTGAACCATAACAGTTTAATACAGAAAATGATTAAAACTGTGACTCTTTATCAAGCTTCAGATGCAAAGACTAGAGAAAGAAATCAAGTTTCTTAAGGAGGAGTGGTCAATGTATAACACACTGGTGAGTACATGCATACATACATACAGGTGCTTCTCAATAAATTAGAATATGGAGGAAAAGTTCATTTATTACTGTAATTCAACTCAAATTGTGAAACTCATGTAATAAATTCAATGCACACAGACTGAAGTAGTTTAAGTCTTTGGTTCTTTAAATTGTGATGATTTTGGCTCACATTTAACAAAAAAAAACATCAATTCACTATCTCAACAAATTAGAAAACTTCATAAGACCAATGATAATTTTTGTGAATAGTTGGCCTTCTGGAAAGTATGTTCATTTACTGTACATGTACTCAATACTTGGTAGGGGCTCCTTTGACAGTGGCCTTTAGCTCATCTGCATTGTTTGGTCTCATGTTTCTTATTTTCCTCTTGACAATACCCCAGAGATTCTCTATGGGGTTCAGGTCTGGGGAGTTTGCTGGCCAGTCAAGCACACCAACACCATGGTCATTTAACCAACGTTTGGTGCTTTTGGCAGTGTGGACAGGTACCAAATCCTGCTGGAAAATGAAATCAGCATCTTCTAAAAGCTGTTCAGCAGAAGGAAGCATGAAAGTGCTCCAACATTTCTTGGTAAATGAGTGCAGTGACTTTGGTTTTCAAAAACACAATGGACCAACACCAACAGATGACATTGCACCCCAAATCATCACAGACTGTGGAAAGTTAACACTGGTTTTCAAGAAACTTGGGCTATGAGCTTCTCCACCCTTCCTCCAGACTCTAGGACCTTGGTTTCCAAATGAAATACAAAACTTGCTCTCATCTGAAAAGAGGACTTTGGACCAATGGCAACAGTTAATTTATTCTTCTACTTAGCCAAGGTAAGACGCCTCTGACATCGTTTGGGGTTCAGGAGTGGCCTAACAAGAGGAATACGACAACTGTAGAAAAATTCCTTGACACGTTTGTGTGGGGTTGTTCTTAATGACTTGAACCCAGCCTCAGTGCATTCCTTGTGAAGTTCTCTAAAATTCTTGAATCCAGTTTGCTTGACAATCCTCATAAGGCTGCAGTTCTCTCAGTTGGTTGTGCATCTTTTTTTTTTCACATTTCGTTCCACTCAACCTTCTGTTAACATGCTTGGATACAGCACTCTGTGAACAGCCAGCTTATTGGCAATTCATTTTTGTGACTTACACTCCTTGTGAAGGGTGTCAATGAATGTCAGGGACCCTTTTGCAGGCTCAGGAAAGCTTTGAAGGTGTTTTAATTGATAAGCTGATTGGCATGTCAACATATCCTAATTTGTTAAGATTGTGAATTGATGGGTTTTTATTAAATGTGAGCCAAAATCATCACAATTTAAATAACCAAAGACTTATAGACTACTTCAGTCTGTGTGTATTGAATTTATTTAATACATGAGTTTCACAATTTGAGTTGAATTACTGAAATAAATGCACTTTTCCTTGACATTCTAATTTATCGAGATGTAACTGTACATCCAAAATCTGATGCTTTTTACATACCACAATTATCCCATCAACAAATGACCACTAATTTTGGGTTTCCCAAACTTTAATGTGCTATTTACTTGTAGACTAATCTGGTTGGAGTTTCTAATGAGATCCTTTCAGAGACGAAGGTTGTGGAAGGGAGGAGTCCGGTGCAGAGATACCTTTTTGGTAGGGATGTAACGATTAACCGTGAGCTGGTTGAAAATTGATTAAAATGTGTGATGATTCAAATCGGTTGAGATGCTAAACAAATCGCGATTCATTTAGGGGTAGGAGTTTACATGAATGTATGTCTGAGGGGAACTTAATGTCTTTAAAAGTTTAGATGCTATTTTTCCTTGTTATCTTGCCTCTGTGTAATGCATTTTAATGTTCATAAGTGCAGTGCTGCTTTGTTTACAGCAGAAAACAAGGAAAACAAAGAAATGCTGCCACCTGATGACAGGGAGTGAATCTGCGTCTCATTCAGCTCGTCCGCTGTTTCATAAAGATAGTTTTATGTATGGTTTCACAAAACTGAAGTAAAAACATTGTTTTTGCATCAAAATTTAGAAATTATACAATATAATTTAGATTAAAAACTGCTCATGTTGCATGTATGTAGCACCTTTGTTTGGATCATGATTAGAATGTTCACCTCTAATTTTAAACGGAAAGAGCACAAAGTCTTACAAAAGAGCAATAAAATGCAAGCACTATATTAGTATATTATTATAGTTATATTTCAGTTTCACAAAGAAATATACAGCATTTTGTCCAAGCTATAAACTAGGACACATTTAATTGTGAAATCAAAACCGTGAATCAAATCGTGAGTTGAGCGAATCGTTACATCCCTACTTTATGGATTACTGGATGAGATCCCTGTAAACACCATAGTGTATATGTCAATGCTTCAAATATTCAAGTTCACCTTTTCATGAATCAATCTTATTAAAAAATAAATGATTGAATGTTTCAAATTGTGAGCATTACACAAATTCAGTGTGCTGTAGTAGAGATGGAGAGGTGTGGATATGGCCTTGGTTTAAGCTAACTCTTCACAGAGACATCAGCGAGCTGTGTCACGTAAAGCAAGAAAAGACAAAAAGATTGACACTTTACAATACATTTTCCACTTCAAGAAAACCACAGTTCGCTCTAATCAGAGGCAAAAACAACCCCAATACATCAGGTTTTTAAATGAAAAGTAAACTTTATTATTCATGAACCACAAAATAGACTTCTTTGGTTGTACAAATTCACTAGTTACAGTCCTGAATGAGCTCTATCCCCAGACCTTTAGTCCCACCTTCCCCTTTAGCGCAAAAAAACATCCCCAACAATAAATCAAGACAAGAAAACAACAAGAGATCAAACTCTTCTGTTTTGAAAAAGTAAAAATGTAGTGAATCCCATTATCCCATCAGTTAAAGAAAACCAACTCTTCCCCCCCCCATCAAACTACAGTTTAAAAAGAAAATACAATGAGCAATCCCAAACTGTTATTAAACTGAATTTCAGTTGATAAGAGCAACACAAAAGCTAAGATTAGTAAAAAAAAAAAAAAAAAAAGTAATGTTTGACCGGTTCACCGGAGCACAGTGTTGATGGCAGCTATGGTGAACAACTGATTTGAGAACAGTGAAATTAAACTGTTTACTTGAAGGAATAATAATATAAGTCATCACGCAGGATTGACAGTAAAATTGCAAGATTGCATTAAGCCATTATACAAACACAGGGATCAGTCAGTCAAGACCCTGGTAGAAACATCTACACCCTTCAGACTTTAGTTTGATCTTGGGGCAGAAAGGCTCAGATTTGATTTTTGCTTCTTTTTTCTTTTTTAGCATTTATACATTATTCACACGAGCTTTTCAGTGGCTTTAAAAGTTCAACTATTTAAAATGTAGATTAGAAAACATCTACTACCTTCACACAACCGCAGGAACAAGAGAAAGAAAAGATATGTGCAAGATTTGTAGATGTTTTTAGAGACCAAATGTTCTCTCCAAATTTCCTCCTCCCACACCCAATGTGGTACCTTATGCTTATGGAGAGGAAATGTTATGTCTGGTGAATGATGGGTTGTCAAAGAGTGATATTCTCAAGTCTGGTCACTCTGTGTAGAAATGATTCAATGTATAGATGGCCCAGAACAAGATGCAGAATTAAAATGGAGAATACATTTTTGTGTCCTTGAGGAAGAAGATCACCAAAGGAACAAAAATCTTATAAAACCATTATCCACGTCATTTTATTCTCCTAGTCCAGTAAAGGAAGACGAGATCAATTAAAAGGTTTCCAACAACGCTACTCAATTCAGTAGCTCAGTCTTTATGATATGGCATGATCATACAGATTAGGAAAAGGTTGATAGTAGATCTTTAAATAAGGTCAGATGCAATTAAAAAAAAATATTACATTCATTTGCATCACCTTAAAAAAGAAATTTAGCTTCGAAACTGATATGGATAGAAAATGGGAAATAAAGCTTTACGCCAAGGCCTCATTTTCATTTTTAAAATTCTGCGTGCAAGAAAATGTATCCCAAACCCAAAAATCTAAATTAGTCACAAAATCACAAGTAATCATCTTATATATATGTCCAAAAGCTTCAATTTGTTCCTCTATTGTATTGGAATCCCATAGATTAAAAACAGTATATTACATTAATAAATTACATTTATAAGGAATAAAAACTTTTTCTCTGATTGTGAATTAAAGCAACAAGAGTGAAAGTCTGGATTAAATGGGGCAGTGAAGGTAGCAGTGTGTCATCTGCAAAGTGAATCTCCCAAAAAATGAGCACAGTTACATTAAATAACTCCTTTTCTACCTTTCCACATTTTCATCTCTAGAGGAGGTTTTAAAAGTGTTTACAAACGAAACGCATAGAATCTCTTAAAATAACTATGCTTCTAAAATGCCAACAGACAGAAAAACAGGGTAAAATAGGTAAACCAATCGGCCATCCTCTGGACCTCTCATAGTAAAATCTGAGCAACCCTTTTCAACTGACTACTGTTTGGGAGACTCACCTCCTAACGCGTGTTGTCAGCACTGAAATAAGAGTGGTATAATATCGGTGTACAATGTGTATTTCAGAGCATTCTATGCCGTGTTTGGCATCTCTCAGCATTAGATGATCACTATGTGTGTTTTATCTTCACAGTTCAGATGCAGTAGTGTGTGAGTGTACGGTTATGTGGGCACTGGAGCCTCCAGGCTGTGGCGGCCCTGTCGTAGTTTGCGCTTGTTACTGTAGAGAGCCATCTCCTCTAGAGCAGATGTTGTGGCCACAGAAACTTCTGGATCTACAACAGACACTGAAAGGAGAGACAAATGTGTTAAATATTGCTCTGTCAGAGAAGCTGCCGTATTTCACGCTCAAGCTTTGCACAAGCAAACAGCCCTTCATCCACAGAAAAACTGACAGCTTTTATAAATGATAATGTCCTGCTTTTATTTATTCTATACCATCCCCTTGTATTTAAATGCATATCGATTTCAGTTTATAACCCACACACTCCCGCAAAGCAGTGATTCAGGCAAGCCATTCGGTGCATAAGCTGAAAGGCAGAGCTGCACACCATGCAGGAAAACCCCTGCAGAGAAATGATCACATTTGTACACCTTTCGACCACACTGTTATTGATATCAGAAGCACACAGGTAATACACACACACACACACGCACTGTACAGCTATGCCCCCTGGATTATTAAATTAATCCCTATTTTAATCTCCTCTTAGACATACAAACAACAGGTTCACCAATTTTTCAAAACTTATAACATGCAAACTGCAAAAATTATGTTAGTATTTTTACAGCTAATTACATTTTATGACCTTTGAAGATAGCTTAATTATGCACAATATGTTGGTCCCATATCAGTTAATGGCTTAATATTATTAAGGCATATCATTTTGATGCAGAAATATCATCATCTCAAATTTAAGTTTATCTTTGAAAAAAAGCATTTAATGACACTGTTAAATGTTATCTTTATATTTTCTAACTGAAATATCAATTTCATACTGTAAATTTGAATAACATTTAAAAATACAGTGGATCCTAGACCTAGATTGTGTCAACTCTGTCAAACAGAAGAGTAGATGTTTAAATCTTCATCCCTTGTAACACGTATTATGGCAAACTGCAGCATCTGGCATCACATTCAGAGGGGTAGAATTGACATGCAGTTCTAGGGCTCGGCGAAATGGCCAAAAAAAAAAAAAAAAAAAATTATCTATTTTTTAGCTGTATTGCGTATATATCTCTGAAAAAAAAAATCTATGTTTTTTTTTTTTATGTTTTTTTAGTGCTGGGCAATCATTATTACATTTTTTAAATTGTGATTAATTGCATGATTGTCTGCAACTGATCGCAGTTAATGCATTATACACAAAACTAATAATGCATTTAAAAGTAGTGTATTGTGCACTTTTTTCTCTTTTGTGCGGAATGTGGGAGAATAATTGGGGTGTTCTCACACTCGGCAATCTTAGCCCCCAAAGCCTGGTTCGTTTGACTAGCATGATCACTCTGTTTAGCAGTCCCTGGCTTGGTTGGAAGAGGTGGGCCAGAGCGCGGTTCAGTTGTTAGATCAGTGAGTGTGAGTGCTAACCTCGCCAGAGTGCAGATCTTCTGATACGTGCAAAAGCATATTTCTGAGCGGCAAAAGTATTGTGTAATATTGTGAGAGGGCCGTGTGTTACCACGTCCCATACAACTAAAAATAATAAAATTAACAAAACGATGCACTCCACTGTGCTTCTCTGCTGTCTTCAATGTGCAATTGGAAACTTCCTATTTCCCATTTATGAAGACGTGATTACGAGCTTATTGCATTCTTTTCTGTTAAAAATAACAGTGAACATGTAGGCTATGTTAGTATATTATATGCAAAAAAAAGGGTTAAAATGAGTTTACATTTTAACATGGTAAAATTACAATTTAAAAACAAAAATAAAATAATGTGTTTAAAGCAGAAGTTAAATTCACTACTCCAAAAATTTAAATAAAAGCACAGCATGCAAGGCACTCTCTTCAGACTTTAAGGCTCGTCAGATACTGACAGCAAAATGGAAATATTTCCATGAATTTCTAATGTTTACAGATGGAGAATATACCAATGAAACTTAAGTTATGCACTGAGAAAAACACCACATCTCTGTCAGCAAAACATGTATCTGTCAGCGCATTGGACTGGTCAAAGTCACTTTAAACTATATATTTTCTATATCTCATGAGTTATTTTAAAAAGCCTTTAATATAAAGCACAAACTAGATTATGTACTCATTGCCTCATTCCATATCGCTTGTAAAAAATATATATATCGAAAACCCATATATCGCCCAGCCCTATGCAGTTCATGTCATACAGATGTGTTTCAGGTAAAAGCATTTGCCAGACGTTAGAGAAATTGCCCATTTTGAAAAATTGGTAGAACTCTTAACCGAGTAACCTTGATAGACTAAAAACAAGTTGAAGGATGAAAGCAAAGAGAAACCCACTGTTCATCAGAACCTTAACTCATTTTGAAGAAACTAGTTTATAAACAAGTGCAGTACAGCAGAAAAACCAATGCATATGCACACACACACAAACACACACAAATCTCCTACCAAAATTACTGTAGAAGAGCACTTATCCAAAGATGTCGCCTGTATCACAAGAGGACAATAACTGTGAGCCAAGTACTAGTGAACAGCACATAAAGATACCCTGTAGACTAGAGCACTGACCCACAAATATCGAGGATCTTACCTGGGTTATCATCCATGAAGTGCACATCATCGCCTGCACCAGAAGACTGCAAGAGAGAGACAGAATGTGAGAGAAGGAAACCTTTTCATTCCCATTTCCTTCTGGCAGGATAGACAATTGAAAGAGTGAAACCTTTAGGTGTCTCCCAAGAATAGCTCTTTTTGGCTGAAATGCAAAAATGCTGGCTATAAATAATTTCTCATTGATTCTAAAAGACAAAAATAGATGAGAAGATGAGGTTACTTGGATCAACAGGCTCTCGACATATGAACCACAGAGCTGTTCTGGGAGACGCCGCTTCACCTTCAGCTGACCAAAAAGCACTTTGTAGGGGACCACTGCTGTGGACAGATTTAAAACGCCTCAGATTCCTTTTTTATGTCCATAAGCCCTGAAAAATCTGATGTGGTGTTATAGGATTGGCCTTATAATAATGATAAATACCCCAATAACCATCCACAACAAGACCTTTTCCATCTCTTCACCTGCTAATTTTAAGAACTGCAAGAAAATGTATAATATGCCATTATCTGCTTTTCACAAAGTCCACTTAAAACATCACACAACAGCCTTTTCAAACACAACATGAACATGCTGTATAAACCTTCACCCCTACCAAAAACATGGTGCCAACAAGTTCCTTTTCATTTTTTGGCGAAGGCTCAAAAATCCCTTGGAAAAACCCTGAGAGCTGTATTAAATAATCCCAGTCAGGGTGAAGGTGCTTCTTCACACATTTAATCACATAACACAACATAAATACTAACACAGCCAAAACATGGAAGTCTCAAAAGGCCACCAAATAACATAAGGATTCACCAGGCTTCCTGTACACTGCTTCGCTTGAATACTGTGTGCAGTAAATTAAGATTGACTAGCCGTTTCTAACATAATCAAACAAGACAAACAGAAGAATTTAAAGGTGATTTTAAATGGGAACTTGCACTACCAGTTTTTGAAAGAAAAATGTAAACAGCACTGTGAAAGAGTATTACAATTTTAAAAAGTATGTTCTCTATTTTAATATCTTTTAAAATGTAATTTTAAAAGATTGAATTTCATTCATTCCTCCAGTCTTCAGTGTTACGTGATCCTTTAGAAATCATTCTAATAGGCTGGTTTGCTGTTCAAAAAAAAAAAAACATTTCAATTTAAATTCAATTAAGATGAACAAAAAGTTAAAAAGAACAGCATTTATTTAAAATCTTATTGACCCCAAAGTTTTAAACAGTGTATGTTTGTAATATATACCATTGTACGCTTTCTTGATGTTATTACTAAACTTAAATGACATGTTTTACGCATTCAATAGCTAGTTGTAACATTTACCATTTCTGCCAAAATGGTAGTATAGTGTGGCTATCGTGAGGGAAACACAAAATTCCAGTTAAGCTAAAAAGTTTTGGCTGCATATCTGAGAGGAGAAAAGCAGTCAACTGCTTGAGAATAAAAATGACAAAATATAAAAACATTTGTTTTAATTACGCAAAATATTTTAAATATAAAAATACACAAAATAAGTTTTTATTTGATAGTACAACTGTTATCTGTCACTTTGGTTACAGGCTTTATTCAAGGCCACCATGAGTTAGAGAAGAGGACTGTATGAGTTGCCTGAACATACAGACAGTATATTTTCTGTCTTAAAAGGACAATGTGAGAGTCACAGCTGTTATGAGCAAAAATCAGCCCCATATCTGACATTGTCACTGTAGACTAAAGACACATTATTTCAGATACACTTACCAATTAAATAATGCAGGTCTTAAAAACGTGCTTCACCCAATATCAATACAATTTGAAAAATGTTCTGCTCAGCAAACCAGTGCATTAATTATACCTTTCAAAGAAAGATTTTACTGATTGTTAGTCGCTGAAATAATCCAGATTAAGCTATTTTGATTGTCAAGGGATATACTTAAAACATAAAAAACCTTAAATGCTAAATTTACATTCATGATTTTGAGGGTTTTATTTAATTTCACAAGACAATTTAGAATTGTGCCAGTCTGACAGATTTGGTGGTCTTTTGGTCTGGTATTAGAGAAACTGTATTGGAAATTACTTCACCCCACATGCCCAATTTCCCTTCATACAAAGATCCAGAAACACAACCACACAACACCAAGAGCGAGAAACACAATGTTCCTTTGTTCCCATGACCCCCTGCGTCCCCAGTGGAACCGACTCTCCCAGTGACACCACGTGCAACAGCCAAATTCAGCTCTTTTACTCAACTGGACAGTCAAAAACATGGCCTTCAGACGTGCTGCAGGAGTCAGACCGGATTGGCCTAATGTGTGTTATTAGCTGCTGTCTGAGGGTGAGTGCACGAGGCTGTACACAGAGCAGAGGGAGGGAGAGGACGATGCAAAAACTTTTCCTTTTGAGTGTTTTAGGTGCATTAGTATGTTATTTCATATTTTGGTTGAATGCAAAGCCCATGGACCAAACTGTAAACCCCACCTCTACACTACATCCACATAGCCAGAAGTATTGACAATATGGTATTGACAATATAAGTAGATTAAGAACAGGATGTGTTTTAAGCTGTGGAAATCATCCTCGGAGCCAAAAACTAAACCAATAAGATCGAAAGAGTGAAACCTTTAGGTGTCTCCCAAGAATAGCTCTTTTTGGCTGAAATGCAAAAATGCTGGCTATAAATAATTTCTCATTGATTCTAAAAGACAAATATAGATGAGAAGATGAGGTTACTTGGATCAACAGGCTCTCGACATATGAACCACAGAGCTGTTCTGGGAGACGCCGCTTCACCTTCAGCTGACCAAAAAGCACTTTGTAGGGGACCACTGCTGTGACCAATAAGATTCTTAAAAAAAAACATTTCAATTTAAATTCAATTAAGATGAACAAAAAGTTAAAAAGAACAGCATTTATTTGAAATCAATAATGATGCTTAAAGCAGCATTAACACGAAAGACCACTCATGCTGGCGAGTACAGGGCCCCTAATAGTTAACAATTTTGAACTAGCTATCAGAAGGGCCAGGGAGAGGAGAAGCAGGGGAGCAGGGACAGCCAGGAGGACAGGGGTGACTCCTTGACGCTCTGCATGCAGGCAATACCTGAATGTCGTAAACGGGTTTGGAAGAAGGAATGGCAGCAAATTGTCGGTAGTCAAACTTCTTTTCTGACAGGGACTAAAAGGACAGCAAATAGGCATAAGCAGTGGAGAGATGGAGAGAAAGAGGGGGGAAATCAATATTACAAAAAGAGAGATGGCCGGATGGATGGAGGAAAGGAAGGACAGAGGGTGAGAAGCAGAGATGTGTAAATGTACAAGAAAAGAAGGAGAAAGGACAACAAAGAAAACAGATAAAGGAGAAGTTCATGGATGTTGCTCTATATGCTATGGACACGACTGTTAAATTGTTTACAACTGAGTAAACAATTACTTCAACGAAAGTAAAAAAAAAAAAAAAAAAAAGAGGATGGTTTGACATCCTACTAAGTGGATTAGTCTAACAAAACAACATCAACTAAATGAAAAAAAAAAACAACAACAAAAAAAAAACAATTGTGTCATACCGGTCTGCCTGGTGAAGTCACTGCCCGTGGACTGATATCTGTTTAAGAAACAACAATGCATAAATTTAACACCACAGACTTTTAAAAATGACCCAGTAACACACAATAGAGTATGAAAACAGAGCCCGGCATTGTGGCACTCTCTTTCAGAAAAGGTAAATGAGATGTTCACCTTCCATTGGTGTTGGAGAGGGTGTGGGCGCAGGGGACGGGGACTCTGACAGCTGATCCAACGTCCCACGCTTCTTCCCCTCTTTAGACTTAGCAATGACCATCTGGGCCTTCAAAGCGTCCTGCTCCAGAGACTTCATCCTGGAGAGAGAGTGAGACAGAGTGAGACACAGAGAGTGATAGGAGAAATGCAAACGGTGCGTGGAGAGAGACAGGATGAGAGGTGAAAGATAAGCAGAGGTGCTGTGCACAGTCATTGGTTAATACAGGAGAAGTTAATTTGATGGAGGCTGTCAAAAAATGTAGCAAAAGTTATGAAAGAATCACACAAACTAGAGATGCACCAATTAGCTTTCATGCTGTAAAACAAACATGAAAGCTCAAGGGGGAAGTATACTCTATAGGCATTATATGACCACTGAGGAATCAACCATGAATGCACCATTAAAGGGATAATTCACCCAATTTGCAAGTCTTATGACCTTCTTTTTTTCAGACCACAATTCAAACGTGCTTATCTAAATGACTGTGATTAGTGACCAGATTTAACAAAAAAAGATGCAAAAGTATCATCACAGAATGATCCCATTCAACTTATGACTTATTTCCCAAAGACATACAACAGGGTTTTGTAAAAAGACAAACCAAAATTATATTTATTACCAGTGAAAACCTGACCTTGGCCATTGGTTTGAGGTAGATGATGGCAGGTTTATAAGACTGTATTAGTGCAGGGTGAGTAGGTGAATACCTAATGACTCATTTAAGCCAAGAATATTAGCTCTGCCAAACTTTGTTAGATTACAGTTAGTTTCTGTATGTGCACACAGTCCATTCACAAGCTCATATTGCACACAAAAATGACTCAATCGTTCCAAAATCCCACGCTCTAAACTTTAACCAGTGTGTTGCTATTTCAGATTTAGCCAAACCTAAACATCACCTAAAAAAGCTATGTGATTAGTCAATGTGGACCAAACACTGCTGAAATAACTCACACATTTAAACTCAGTGAATAATGCTTTACTGAACATCGGCTACATGTGAAAACTGTCAAGTTTGAACACAGCTTCTATATGAAGGCAATCATGTGCTTTTAATGAAAGTCTTGGTGAAGACTATAATTAGTATCAGTGCACCTCTAATAAAATCAACTGCAAGCAGCTTGAATAATGGCAAGAAAAACACTTGTTATAAGGACAATACAGGACCTTTACTGGTACACAAATGAGTGCTAAAAGTGAGTGAGCAGAGAGGAGGAGGGAGTGAGCTACCAAAATAAATTATAAATGAAATAGCACACGTGAAGCAGCACACGTGGGTCTTGTATGACACGTTCATAGTTCAGAAAAAGCCACCACAAAATTGTTCACGCTTTACTACGCACTATAAAATGTCCACAAGCACCAAGCACCCCAAGCGGTGTCAAGCTTCACAGATAAGCCCCCATGATGCTTTCTGGCTGTTAAGGGCAGACCTGGGCTGACAGGAAGAGGAGCAGCAGGAATTGGGAAGGGCTGCAGCGCTGCCTAGAGATGCCCTCACACGGGACTGGTAAAGCCGCTTAGCCAGGTCTTGCTCATACTGCCTTACGTCCTCCTCTAGACCACAAGGCCTTGGGAGCAGCAAGTAAGAAAGTAGAGGGGATAGAAGACGGTACCACACAAAGAAAAGGAAAGAGAGGAAAAAGACTACAGATGAAAGAAAACACTGTGAAACAGACAGTAAACATTAAGAAGGGAAGGTCTACATTGAAACTCAGGGCCATCAAAGACAAATGCACAATATGAGATATGTATACAGAAATAAAATATATAATATATCTATTTCATGAATTCCTATGTCCAAAGAATGTGAAAATGTCTTTGAATGCCCCGTTCATCAAGGGGAAGACATGAGAAACTGGGTGAGCTTTTACTTAGAGCCTGGAGAAAAAGATGAGAATAAAACGCCACAAGTGGACAGCTCTTCAGAGATCAGAGTTACAGAGGAAAAGATGAGACTGGAGAGAGAAACACTCCTGATGTGATGTTATACCTGGCTGCTCTCCACATAGCCCTCTTCTCTGCCTCCAGGGCTCGTTTTTCAGCAGGCGACAGCTCCTTGTCCATGGCCACCGCAAGCTCTGGGCTCTGCATGCGCAATCGATCTTGTTGCCTACGCTCTGCTTTGGCCGTCCGAATGGGAGCCACAAATTCACCGGGATAAACTGGGATCAAACTGTTAAGACAAACACTGGGTCAAGCAATTCAAATATGTTTATAAAAAAACTATACAGTGTTGGGGTTTAGCATTCCTCACCCCGTCATGGAGTTGGGTCTCTGTTCCAGTCTGAAACTGTCTTCCATTGAATTCCGCTGAGAGTCTCCTTTACCATCCGCAGAGGAGGGACTGGATTGAAGAATGATAAATAAATACTTTTTACTATTTTATTATTATTAAATGGTTTGATTAACCATTCAAATTTTTGCAGTCAGAAAGATTTTTAAATATATTCATGTTTTATTTTTTAGCAGGGACAAAATAAATTGTTAAAAAGTGACAGCACATACACGTATAATGTTACAAAAGATTTTGATTTCAAACGAATGCTGTTCTTATGAACTTTCTATTCATCAGAGAATCCTGAAAAAGGTGTTTCACATTTTCCGCAAAATATTAAGCAGCACAACTGTTTAAAATGAAATGTTTCTTGAGAAGCAAATCAGCCAATCATATTATGAAAGATTATGTGAAACTGAACCCTGAAGTATATTGGCTGCTGAAAATTCAGCCATCACAGGAAAACAAAACATTATAAAATTTAGAGTTTTACAATATTTATTATATCTTTAACCAAATAAATGTCTTGTTTTTTTAAAGAAACTTCTTTAAAAAAAAGGAATTGTTCCGACCCCACACTTTTAAATGGTAGTCCATATTATTTTATGTATTTATTTTATTAATCAAAGATATCAGAATGGGAGTTTAGCAGTGTGTTCTGTAATCAAAACTTCAATGATAAAAAGCAAACAAACAAACAAACAAAAAACTTTGCAACTTTGAAATACTAGCAAATGATTGAGCAAAAGTCTCTGACCCTGAGCTGCTCCAGTGGCTGGGAGGTGTGGCACACGGCCTCAGAGATGGGGAACTGTGGCTTCCTAAACTCTCCACCTTGTACTCCACTCCATCCAGCATAACCTTTCCCTGAGCCTTCATATCTGCCACCTGCTTCACCAGATCTTCCTCCTCATCCTCCTCATCTTCATCCATCATAAACTCTCGTGTACTCCGTTCAATTCGCTTTGCTGAGAAAAGTCATAAACAATTTAGAATGATTCAACAATGCACTACAGTTATTGCAGCTAAATTTAAATTCAATTTATGCATTAAGCAGACGCTTTTATCCAAAGTGACTTACAGTGCATTCAGGCTATCAGTTTTTACATATCATGTGTTCCCAGGGAATCGAACCCCCAACCTTGCGCTTATTAACGCAATGCTCTACCACTTGAGCTACAGGAACACTTGTGTTTAAACTATGTAGAAACTCAGTGTTTGACAACTAAACAGACACAAACCTTCTTCCTCTTTCATTTTCTTCAAGTCATCTTCTCCCACAAGTGAGATGCGAGGTTTGGGTTTGTCTGGCGTCTGCTGCTTCACATCAATCTCAAAATATTTCTGCCTGTCTTTGAAGGAGCGCTGCTCTGGGCTGTCTCTGCTGATAGAGGAGGGGGTCTGAGAGAGAGAGAGAGAGAGAGAGAGAGAGAGAGAGAGCGAGAGAGAGAGAGTGAGAGATAGAGAGAGAGAGAGTGAGAGAGATAGAAAGAGAGGATTCTTAAAGAACACTGTACATGCAACCAAATTCTTCATGCAGCCGACATGCAAGTCCCATTAATTCTGAAAAATCAGACAATAATTAAAACTGCGCCAATCCACCACCATGATGACCATGTGCTGCTACTGCAAAAGGATTCAATTTGCCGCTCTCCTGAAGCCTCTTCTCACCAATAATAACTGCTTTGATTCAGAACACCGATCGATCTGGTTCCCTTGTAACGCATGCTGCCTGGTGATCAGGCTTCTTGATTTTGCAGACACACAGTTTATTATGTTTCTTTGTTGCAGTTTGAAGCCACACATACACCTGCACCACCACCACTCAAGTTTAGAGGAATCAAAGTGTTTCTCCTGGGGATCAGATGGGTACCTTCGACTCCACTGATGGGCGAGACAGGCGTGGCACGGCTGCCAGGCTGCTGTACTCGTGGCGGTCAGATGAGAGGGAGGGACGAGGCCTGAGAGGACCACTGCCCTTAGCCTCATCCATAAACACCTCATTATTCAGCTCAGGCTGGAAGACCCATCACGTACAACATATCAACACCACACTTGCAGACAATATTGCGTTGTTCATATGAGTTGTGGCGAGACAGTGCAAATGAAATAAGGGTTATGGGTCAGGCTCATACAGATGCCATCATCATGTCGAAAAAATATTTGGAATATATTACACAACTTTAAAATTCTGCACAGATTTTAAAACACTATGTGTGATACACTTTGAAATTTGAAAATGGTGACAGTGCTCATCATAAATTAAATGACATAAAATCAGACTTTTATATAATTCCGATCATGTGATTTGTTGCTAGGAGACACATGACAGATAAAAACAATGTGTTCTTAATTTGGCTCAAAATATCAAACATGTTTAAAATCCTACGACTAAACCGAATCAGTCACAATCTGCAGACTGACTTTCGGCAACTAGAATTAACTGGTCCAGACTAAACAAAAATTGTGTAGTTAGTTCAAGCCTTAAAATAACACTTAATAACACAAATGAAAATGACATACCTCTGGTGATGCTTGCTTTGCGCTGAAATTGTTCCGTGGAGAGTAAAGATCCTAACAAATGAGAGTGAAAAGGAAAAATGATTCTGTTAAGACACTCAAAACCAAAAAGCCATGGACACAAGACTTGAGCTGGACGAGAGGAAACACTTTACACACCACCAGGAGTGAAACATCAAATCAAGAAACATTAAACAATCAAATTACATATGAATGATACACGATGGACTCCTGAATTTGACACCATCATATGAGTGACTCAAACACAATGACAGCAAATAGAAAAACAAACTCCCAAAGGAACAAAATGTCCAACGAGAAGACCAAGCACTGGATGACGGGGGAACCACCACATGCTCACAACCTCGATGAGCATTTGTCCTACCTGTGGGGCTTCCAGTACAGCCAGGGAGTGTGGCACAGCGGCGAAGGCCTTATAAACCTGCTTGATATTGATGGGGTATTCCTCATGTGTGTCAGGGGATGGGGCACGAGGCTGCACGAGGGGTTGAGGACGGGGGTGGAAGGGTAGAGAAACAGGCAGAGGACAAAAAGGATGGAACAGCTAATGAGAGACGGAGCAGCAAAGGCAGAGCACAGGAGGAAAGTGCAGGGCTAGACCGCATGCAGCCAGCGATCACCATCATGCCAATGAAAGGATGGAGGGAGAGGAGAGAGTTTGATAGGGAAAATGAGGGAGGGAAAATGACTCTGGACAGTATTTTGGTTTACACTGGTATCCTGAGATAATGCGAGTGTAAACCTTGCTGTGCAAACAATGTGGTTTATGTGATTAGGGGAAGAAAAAAAAATCCAAAAGAGGTCTCTTGATAGAAAACAGGCACAATGTTACTTGCAGTGAGAAGTTGATAAGTCTGTGTTTTCCTAAACAACCCGTTTCTTTGACCTGGATTATGGTGCGACTGTTTGTAAGGCTTAACAGACACAATGCTAATCACACCTTGAAATGTGTATGGCTAAAATTATACAGTCGCATTCTGTTGGTCTTTAGGCACTGGTAACTGAGGATGAAGGGGGGCTTCATAAGGGATCAGACAGTGGTGAGGGGTCTTACAGTGGTCTGAGAGCTGATGGGAGAGAGGCCATGCTGGAAAGGGTTGGGACTGCCGTGGCCATCCTGACTGGCTGGAGATACAGCGGGTCGCACCCGAGAGTGAGGATGGATGGCACCAGGTTTAGTCTAGAAAGAGAGACAAATTAAAATGGACAATAAATCTAACAATCAACCACAAATTACACAGTGTTTCCAAGATTAAAAAAATATGGCTTTTAGTGTCATTCACATCATTTCCATGATCTTGCTCTAGTATAATTTACAAGTAATCTGCATGTTGAACACTCACTGATGAATTATCCTTGATGTTTGCATTTGAAGGGAAATTAATGTTTGACTGAAAAAAAAAGAAGACAACTATGAGCATGATATAAAATTAAGTGGAAGGAAGAAGGAAAATTTTTACACATGGGATTGGCTTTTTGAAGTCAAGTAACTTGGGCTCATGTTAAATTATATTATTGTTTAAAAGTTTGGAGTTAGTTTGGTTAAAAAAAAAAGAAGAAAATATTCAGCAAGGATGTATTAATTTATGAAAAGTCTGTCAAAGACTCCTGGGAACAAAAAGTATCAGTTTAGGCAAAAACTATTCACAATTATGATTTCCGAAGGATCATGTGACACTGAAGACTGGAATAATGGCCGGTGAAAATTCAGCCATCATAGAAATAAATTTCATTAGACAAAATATTGAAAGATAAAACAATTTTAAATGGTTAGGTTTCACAATACTACAGGTTTTGATCAGACAAATGTAGTCTTGGTGACTTCAGCATACAAGACTTATTTTAAATACATAAAAAAAAAACTACAGACCCAAAACTCTTGAACGGTAAGGAATATTATATTTACTACATATCATGACTGACAAGGCCTTAATACACAGTGTTTATTTACCAAGCTGTAGTTACACGCTCAATTGCTTGGTTTGGTGGAAGTGCTAAATAAGAGTCCGAGAGTATGAAAAGCAGGACACGTTCAGAGTTACACAAGCCCATAAAACACTCGTCTCTTAACATCTAATGCAAAGCCAAGTGCAGCTAGCGCAGGCCATACAAGGGCTAATTGGTCCACTTAAATATCGAACTTCCCTTCCAAGCATTGCAGAGGAAAATTAGGGGAACTGCAGAGAAATATGGAAATATAGCACATAGGCCATCGACCAGAACACTACCATAATGAACATGTAAACTAGGCCTGACTTTGACCATGCAAAACACCTGCATAAACCTGTAAGCTTAACCCATGGAGATGTTTGACAGTCCAATGAAAACCATTGAGAAAAGAAAGGTCTGATGATGAAGAGGGAGTAAATACGCTCTGAAATGGTACCGACCTGTGAGTTGTGTGGAGAGTATGCAGCATCTCGGACAGGACTGTCAATCCTGTGAGGCTCAGACGCTGAAGACTGAAACACAAATAAAAGACAAATCCATCATGCTTGAGGTCAGTGAAGTATTTCACAAAGCAAGATGAGGTCTGCTGTTTCCAACAAGCAAAAATTGGCAAATTACAAAGTAGTGCATTAACAATAAATGATCATGAGCAGTTTTATAAAAGCAGTTCATCTTGATTTGATAACATTAATAGCATAAACATACCATAAACCATACCATAAACAACTGGCTTCAAGGGATACTCCACCCCACATTTACATTTTTGTCATTGATCATTACCACCATGTCGTTCTAAACCCATAAAGCTTTGTTCGTCTTCGAAACACAATTTAAGATATTTGGATGAATACTGGAAGGTTTGTGACTGTCCCATTGACTGTCAAATAAATAACAGTGTCAAGGTCCAGGAAAGTATGAAAGAATAGTTCATCTGCCATCAGTGGTTCAACTGTAACATTATGAAGCAATGAGAATACTTTTTGTACATCAGTAAAACAAAAATAACAACTTCGTCTCCTCAGTATCTCTCCGCATTACTGTACCACAATTTTGGAGATTATGAGCTGAACGCAGGCAGCGTACGCTCTTCTGTGTCAGCCGCACCACAAGGATACGTTTTCTATGTGTATTTACACTTTGATTTAAGAGAAAACAGAACACAGAAGAGCATAAGCATACTGATGGCAGATGGACTATTCTGATGATGTCTTTCATACTTTCCTGGACCTTGACACTGTTATTTATTTGGCAGTCTATTGGACAGTCACAAGCCTCCCGGTTTTCATCCAAAATATCTTAAATTGTGTTTAGAAGATGAACTAAGCTTTTACGGGTTTGGAACGACATGGGGGTAAGTGATTAATGACAAAAATTTTCATTTTGGGGTGGAGTATCCCTTTAAGCAGTATTAAATATGCTTGCACATTGAAGTTTTATTTTCTAGCTCTTACGACATGCTTGATGACAAATGTGTTGCATTCTGTGCCACAGATCATTTGTATTCAAGCAGTGGTGCCATAAAAAATATTTATTAACATATAATACATATTTTAAACACAATGTCATGCTACAGATTAAAGACAATGACAATGTCATCAACGTTCTTTTTGAAGACCATAGTGTTTCATATTTCTGTAAATGGTTGGTGGCTAGTTTGTATCTAAGGCTGTATCTTAACCCTTCACCCTTTTTGTTCAGCACCTGTTGACTTCACATTCAAAGCATTCTCAGTCTCTCTGGGAATGTTCTAATGCCTCAAGAACATAAGGTTTAAACACATTATGTTTTCTGCTTCACCTATTTTCTAAATATAGAAAACATAGACATTAACAGTTCTGTGAAACAATTTTACAACCCACGGATGCTTTCAAAGACATCTGTTAATCAAAAGCATGGTATTTGTGATTGAAGTGGTACAGTATGTTAAGTCTTAACAGCAACTAATGACACACCATGCTTGACCAGAAAGCACACACAGTAAGAAAACACACGGCCCAAGGCTGCTTGCCTTGCTGTCCAACCAGGGCTGCAGCTGCCCATGCCTGCCATAACCCACAGGTGGCCCTGATAAAATGCGCTCCTCAGGAGGGCAGACTTTGCTCTTGCGATTAGCCACAAGGAAGGGATTTCCACTAAAGCAGATTGGCTGGGAGTCCACAAGACATTCTTCTTCCTCTTTAGCTTCTTGTGGGACTCCTAAAGCTGGGATGTGTTCCCGTGTGTCGGTTTGGGGCTGTTTTGAAGCCGCTGAACTTGCGGCTGGGCAGACTGGAGACGAAGGGAGGGCAACGGGTTCTACATGGTACACAGAAGCATGGAGTTTCTCAAAACCCAGGGGGTCTACAGCCTCCATTGTGAAGAATGTAGCAAAGGAGGGAGAAAACTGAGGGATGAGAGAGAGAGTATGATCGACAGAGACAAAGGGAGAAATAACACGAGAAGGAAATAAAAACAAATGAAAGAGCAGAGCAATTGATGATACACAAACAGGGGAAACCATGACATGGCAGCACATAAAAAATTAGAGCACAGTAAATGTAAAAAGCAAGGAAAGGAAAGTGAAACAGATGGGTTTAGTTAGGCAGAGATGGAAGGAATAACAGCCATTAGTTATAAGTTATAATCATCTACTACACCGATTCAGATGAGTGAGGAGCTAAATACAGCGATCCCATCATCCCGAGACATCTCACAGCAGACAGTCACTCAATCAATCCAGAAGAACTTTTGCACTGAATCTGCTGTTATATAGACTTGACAGAGTCAGTTATGTCTAAATTTAAAGAAACTGAATTAGAAAATGATATAATTTTAAGTGAGCTTTTATATTTTGAGTTTTCATTTTGATTTTAGTTTTAGTTATTTTGTGCTTGTCAAGTTTTTTATTTATTTATATATTTTTTTATTTCAATATAATGTTTTTATTTTAGGTTTAGTTTTAGAAATGCAAACATTTCTTTCAGTTTGTTGTGAAAACAACATTTCTTTAATTATTCAAGTTTTCTAATATCAAAATAATAAAGATAATAAAATATTTAATATTTGGATATATTATTTAAGCTTTATTTCAACTACTGAAATTAATTTTATTAGTTTTAATTAACAATAGCAACAATATTTCAGTGTTGACACTTTGCCTTTGTTCAGGACTAGGGAGGTATTTACAATTTAAAAACTTACTCAACATTATGAACAACCATGAATGCTTGCTTTACACACAATCTAAAAGAAACAGTAATAAACTGTTATTTTACTTAACTTTTATTACTATTAAATATGCACCTCTGGATTCTCATCACAGAAAAAAATATATAAATGCAAATGTGGCTTCACAAACAGGTGCAATTGGTGGCACATCGTGATGCTAAAGATGTGGCTGTGGTATACAACTAATGGCCTCATACTGATAAAAGCTTCATTCAGTGTCTCTTGAGCAGATAAAAGACACTGCTCTAAAAAAAAGGATCTATAAATTGCCCTGACTAAACTGTACTTCATATATCACAAAATCCTGTGAGGGAGAAAATGTGTGCAAGTGTTTCCCTTCCTAAGAGAAGTCCACCCCCTCTCTATTCCTCATTTGAGTTTGCTAACAGCTGCTAGTGCTATGGAGGTTAAACATTCCTAGAAGAGAAACATATGCTAAAAATGCTTGAAAAAGGGACAAGGACTATCTTGTAATTTGTAAAAACAAATTACTAAACTCAAATGACATCTGTTACATTATATAACGTTATATTACTGAAGGCAATACATTATTGTATGAGGGATGTTTGTGTGCATTACAGACTACTAAAATTCAACATCCAACAACTGATAGATTTTGCTATTACTTCAGTAATAAAATTCGGTTACACTTTATTTTAAGGTGTCCTTGTTACGGGGTAGTTATACATTTAAGTATTGAGTAATATTAATTAACTACATGTACTTCCTATATGGTTAGGGTTAGGATTAGGGTTTGGCTTAGGGTTACTTGCATGTAATTTTGCGTTGTTAATTGTAATTATAATAGTAAGTTCATGTAATACTTGTAATAAGGACACCTTAAAATAAAGTGTTGCCTAAAATTCTAAATAAAGTACAACAGATTTCACACACAGAAATTTTTTTTTAAGGAAAAGTAGCAACAGAAGTCAAGAAGAAAGGAGGCTAAGAGTTGTAAGCAATAGCAGTGGTACACTTACAGTAAGATGGCAGGAGCAGTTTCCAAGCGGCTCGACTCTAGATAACTTAACTGTCATGATCTTCCAAGGGTCCCTTCATCCTCAAAGGCCACACCCACCCATTAAACCATTCAGCCAATCAGCTCACCGCACACATTTTAAAATAACTTCAGCTACTTCCAGCTGTCATCGTTGTCAAAGGTATGGCTGGAATGAGGCCCAACCCTGGAGCTACTGAAGACTTAAGCCAGCAGCAGCTACTAGTAGAGGCAGCACTACTGGACAAACGTACAGCTTGACCAGATAAGGTTTTAGAAGACCAATACTGACTGACCAATTTGCTAAGCATTCAAAACAAAGTGACGACACATAGCTGTAAGTTAACTTTCGATAGAGCTCAATCCACTCAGCATGCTTTGCTAAGTTCGCGCACATGAGTTATGCAGGCGTGAATATTGAAGATTTACATTATATTAGTTACATATTGTACATGTACTTCATGTGTTCCTTTGTCTGGACACAGCACTGTTCATACGCTGTGTGGTACTGGTTTTTGATATCGGAGCATCCCTAGTCTACAGTGTCCTTGCATCAGTAACAAAGGCTCATGTTACTGACTTGCAGCAGCAGCCAGGGGTATGTGAACCAAGGAAGCATCTGTTAGTAATTTCTTAACTGGCTTTTATATCCAAATAAGTCATTCAAATGTTTTGTTTCTAGAAGCTCTCTTGCTCATTTATTAAAACACATTTTGACATGTAGGTACTTACTCTGTTAACTCTCTGTAGGCTAGTGATAGGTAGAGCAGCCAGTGTCTTGTAGTCCAGTTTCAGTGGTCCAGTGCTCAAACTCTGTAGATAGAGAGTTAGAAAGAGTATAATGAATGATCATTGTTCATTGAGAGGTGTTCAAAAACCTTCTAAACATTGTTTAGATATTTCATGAAGTTTTGAGCATGAGGACAGTGGATCTAAAGATCTTCTAGTGCTCAGAGGTTCAGATCAGACTGTTCATGTTCAAGCTGACGGCTGGTCCCATGTTTCGCTCCTGAAGCACTACTGTGGACCGTAAAGACAGGGAGGGCTTAAGGCCTCACCTCAGTTTCCTCCTCCAGCAAACGAGTTGCGTCCTCGCGCTCCAAGCGCATATGCTCCTTTACCAAAAGAGGGAAGGTAAGGAGGGGGTGGGGCAATGAAGTTTACCCAATCACACACATACATGGACACACATTTTGCCCACACAAATATAGACACACATACACAGATTCCAATGGCATCCATTGCACAGAGGGGAATGAGGTTTAGGTGATGCAAAATCATGGATGAACAATAAAACCAGGAACCATGAAGACATAAGAACAAATTTAATGAAAGAGATGAATGGAATGAGCAGAAACAAAATGTGATGTTCGGAATGAGCAGATCATTCAGAAGGGTTTGGGGGGAAAAGAGGAGCAGATAAGAGACAGAGAGAAAGAAAAGGACAGATCCACATATATTAGTTGTAGTTATAGAGGAGATTTGGAAGTGGTCATAATTTTGATCGCATATTCTTATAATAAAAACAATCTGATATAAGAAAGGCGTTTAGGGGAGGAAATCACTAACCACTTTTTCCATCTCTTCCTGTTCCCACTGGGACGTCTCCCTCACCATCTCTACCTCCTGCAGAAAAGGTCAGACAGACAGACAGATGTTATTTTTCCATCCATCCACTCCTCTGCTGTTCCTGCTCTGTGTGACGCATAGAGCTCACCTTCTGCATGATGTCAATCTCTTCAAGACTCAGGTCTCTGTCGACTGATGAGATGCTCTCCAGACTGTTCTTACGAACAATCCCTGCTGCAAACGGGTTCGCAATAACACCAGGGGATGCCTGAATCAAATCAAATCAACAAAATTGATATAGTAGTACATACGATGGATATTAGGATGCTTTCTAAGGGATCAAGTGACACTGAAGAATGGAAGAAGGGCTGCTAAAAATTCACAATATTACTGTTTTTACTTTGATTTTAATCAAACAAATGTAGTCTTACTGACCATGAGAGGCGTCTTTCAAAAACATAAAAAAGATCTCAATTATTTCAAATGCATATTTTGTTAGATTTATAATAATTCAAGTCCCAGTTGGACCCCAGAGCAGATCTCGTGTCCTCCTGAGCTAGGTCTTTACCTCTGTGCCTGCAGCGTTTCTTGGGTCAAAGCCATCACACACAAGAATGACCAAGGAGTCACCGGCAGCACGCAAGACCCTCACTGCTTCCGTGTGTGTCATGCCCAGCAGACTGTTGTTGCCCACCTCAAGAATACGCATGCCCATCTGCAGTCGGCCATCTCGTGCAGCAGCACCGCTGGAGCTCACCTACAGAATCAGAGAACAAATAAAAAACAGGAAATAGTGTTTTGTGGAAGTAGTGAAGTAGGTCGACCGGTACTTTTATAGTTATCAGAGTAATGCAGGGTTTCTATCTTATATCATGGTTTCAGTTACCTTGGAAATGAAGATGCCCTCGTCTGTGGGGTCAAAGGGGTTGCCTGCATGGCCTTTAGCTCCGCCCCTGATGCTAATGCCCAGCTTTTCTCCAGGCTGCTTGTGGATGACAATCTCCTACAAAAACACAGGGATGTTTTAGAGAGCATGCAAGGTTGTACTGCTCTCCTTAGCCATTTCAAAGGTTTTTGAGATTTTTACCAAAATTAATACAAGTATTTGTATGAGTGTCTTTCACATTCCAGGCCAGATTTTCAGGTAAAGCCCAAATCTGATATTTATCAGATCTGACTGACCCAGCGACCACCGGCCATACCTCAGGGTTTTGCGTACACTTCTCCTCTACTAATGAATGTGTGTGTATACCTGCATGCCAGGGGGCGAGGGATCTCTGCGCACAAGCATGCGGATCTCCTGCTTGTTGGATAGCAGGGCTCTAACAGCTTCCTGATGTGTGGCGTGCCTTAGGTCAATGGTGTTCACCTCCAATATACGATTGCCCACGCGAAGTCCACTCTGAGAGGCCAAGCCATTGGGAATGACCTATCCAGAAATAAAAGGACAGAAATAAATTTTGACAAAAGCTTCACTGACCACAAACCATGCCATCCATTTAAAACATAAGCGTGCATCATACTACATAATTTACTTTACCTTTGAGATGAACACCCCTGGCTCATTAACTCCAAAAGGGTGGCTGGAATGGTCGCTACCCCCTACAATACTAAGACCCAAGGGACCACCTGCTTTGATCAGGATCACTTCCTGTTCAGACAGGAAATTCAGATGTATGAGTACTGAGTTTGCAGTAGGTCTGATAAATGCAGAGATAAATACTCTAGGCAGGTCTACACAACTACATCAAGCAGGCATGAATAAAAATATCAAGGGAACATTAAATGCCAGAGCAATAGAGCACATTTTAAAAGGACTAATCACAATCCTAACATAATAAATCCACTAAGCAATGTTCATACCGTGCACCATTTTCTCTGTTGAGTGAAGCATTAAAACAGCAAAATAATGCTGTTATGAGATTAAACTAGAGCAAGCAGCATTTAAAGTGCTTTTTATCACTTTTAAATATTTCCTCAAATAAGAGAAACCCACACTATTGTCCTTCAGGTTCAACATCATACCATTAGTTCACAGCTCTCACCTCAATGGGGTATTCGTCTTCCATGGGGCAGTTGAGATGGTTTCCAAGGTGCTCATCTCCTTCCTCTTGCTCAGGTGAGTCAGACGGCTCTGGAGGAGGGGGCGAATGAGGTCGAGTTCGAGGGGAGGCGCCCCCTGCACTGGCCTGGTCCCGTTCGACCAGGAGGGTGATGGTGGGGGAAGTCTCGGTAAGCAGCGCTACTGCCTGGTCATGTCTGGCCTCTGTCATGTCTACACCATTGATCTGGAGTGACAGCCAAACACCAGTGGGTCAGAGAGGGCCAATATGCCCTCATGCTGAGCTTGTGACATCTTATGGGCTTTTAATTGCTGTATGTAGCATTTCATTTAGCTGGGTTTTCAAGGAACACTAGAGTCCAGGTGTCAGTTATGGGAAAAATGTTCCTGGTACAGAACTGATCTGGATCATGTGACCGCCAATGCTGAGCCCTCTCATGCATTTAAAGGGAAAGTGATTTCCACTAGGTTTTAAAAACCTGGGTTCTTAGTGAAAGATTATGCATCAAATCAAAATGTTGAGACACATTTGACAAGGGAAGTGAAAAGAGAAGGGAATGCGCAACAGGAGAAAGAGGAAATGCTGGGGATGCTTTAGATCACATAGTGTGTTAGAGAAAGTATAAAAAGAGCAGCCTCTAGAAAACCATGCCCTAACTCGACTACTGCATACGGTCATATTTAAATGTATTTCAGATATATCTTATATACCTTGATTAGAGGACCTTGCACTTTTAAAAACAGCTTAGTCCACTATGATTATAGTTCCATTACAGCTGTACTAAATCAATACAACACCTTATAAAAGTGCCATGTATGTCTAAAACGTGGCTTCGCCCAGCATTTTAACATGTTAATCAAATTACAAAGGACTCAGGACTGTGCCCTTGCTCCAAAAGACAGCTGACAGGTGACCTACCTTTAATCCTTCAAATATTTGATTATTCATCATGCCATCTATACCTGGACAAATAGAGACTGTAACCTGACTACATAAAAACCTGCCAGAAACCCAATGTAACTTTGTGTATAAAAGTACTAACGGATTCATCACATTAGCCTTAAATACTACCCTTTAATTATGATCTGGCTCATGTGTTGAACATGATGTGTTGAAACAGAGGCCTAATGCTGCTGCATTTTTGTGCATTTTCACAATTTGTGCATTTCTCTTAGCAAAGCCAAGGGATGTTGCCTAACCTGTCCTGGTTCCCATCTGAGGGAAATCTATTCTTGATTTTTGGTTACTTTGTTTAGCAGTAAGAAGTTCCACTATGGTGACAAACAGAGGTCAGCGCTGACCATTCAGTACCGGCGCTTACCACAGGCTGACAGAACGGCAGCTGCTCGGGTAACGCATGCAGTTAATACGAGAGCTACCCACAGAACAAGTCAAAAACCTCCCATCACCCCACCCAACAGGCAAGAAGTGTATTAGTGAAAAACCATGCAAGGAAAGAGGGAGAACAAGCTAAATCTTGACAAACAGAAGGCTCAAGGGATACAAAATAGTTGGGAGGATTATAATTGTTATAATGCGGAGTCATAATACAAGCAAGTTTACTAGCAGAGAAGTTCACAATTACACACCGACATCATTTAATGCTGCAAAGCAGTAAGGTTATTAAGTGCAGCAGCAGCCCAGTAAAGCAGCAGAAGACTATTTTGCTGCACTCTGCAAAGTGTAGTGACAGCGAAACTGAGGCCAAAGAACTAGCGCTGAGGAAAGCCCACTGTGGATTCGCCTCGCATCGCCTGCGCTGGGGCAAAAAAAGTTGCACTAGAAGACATTGGATGGATCACAGTCAATGGATAACTAGTGTTGTACACTCTGTGCTTGCATGAGAGAACATAACTCTACCATACCAGCAGGTGTCCGACTAGAGTCAACGGTAGAGAGAAACAAAACTTTAGTGACCGATGCTCAAAAACCACCTACATTGCCTGACGGCCAACCGTCGGCTTGTGATGTCCCAGGCTTAAACTAACTCACCCATGCAGTTAGCTGCTTAATGGCTTAATATTATTAGGTTTCTCACAATGTAAACTGACTTTATCAGATCTAATACCCAGGGAAAAAAATTTATTAAAGGTATAGCTGACACACAAATGTAAATGTTATTATTTACTCACACCCAAACCTGCATGACTTTATTTTGTAGAACATTTGTCAGAATATGCATGGTATTTTTTTCCTGATAATGAAAGAGAATGGTGACTGTTAAGCTCTAAAAGGGACAGTTTGTACACTATATTCGGAACCAGCACAATAGCTTTGTGTGAAGAACAAATTGAAATCAAGTCATATTCAGCTCATATACAGATCTAGTGCATCACAATTAGTTATGAGACCTAAAACCCTATGATTTTTGGGATGGTTATGGTTAAACCTGTTATGACATGCCACATTTGAATATACAGGAATATGAAAGAGATTTGAGAGCCGTGTCAATGAGTCTCTCTCTCACAAAGCGATCATATGGCTTCAGAAGATTCAGAATGCAGTTCAAGACTCTATGGATTTCGTTCATGGCACTGTGATATTTTTGGAGCTTAACAGACCCTGGTAACTATTCATGTTCTGTATGGAAAAAAAATTTCTGAATGTCTGACAGATTTTTTAAATGGCACGAAGGCGAGAAAATAATAATATTTCCCATTTTTAAGTGAACTATCCTTTTAAACCTAAATTAAATTGATAAACGACATTAACTAGAAAGCGACTGTATGAGAGCTGGATGGACTCACTGTTATGACCCTGTCTCCCACATGCAGGATATTGTCTCTGTGAGCAGCTCCTCCTTCAGCAATACGAGAGATGAAGATTCCCTGCGAGAAAGTAGAAAAACACAGTCAATGATAATCTCTTCTCAATAAAACCTTTGGAAGGAATTCTCCTATGCACAACAAAGACGCATTTATTTAACCAAAAATACAGTAAAAAGCATTATGAAATATTACTGTTTAATATAACTGTAATTCACTACAAGGCAAGTCAAGAGTGCTTATTATGCGAGAGCGGCTTGTGTTTACCGTGTCTCCTACTCGGTACGGGGTTGACCCTTTCCCTCCAGCAATGCTGAACCCTAAACCTTTATCGTTGCGGACCAGACAAGTGGTTAGTTGCAGCGCAGGCCCAGCGCTGACAGCAGGAGAGGCAGGGTCCAGGAGGAAAGGCAGCCCACTGGACCGTCTCTCCCGGGGGAAATAATCATCTTCTGGTCTCAGTGGCGTGGTGGTGATGGCGTTCTCCGGTTCAACCATGTGTTCCCTCAGAACGGTCATAACCACAGCTGCCCCCGAGTTGCGTAAGGCCTCGACAGCTGTGCGATGTTCCTCTCCGTGCAGGTCTACTCCGTTCACCTGAGACCAGGACAATACAAGAAGGGAGGATTAAAGGCAGCATGAATGACTGGTTTTGCATGGTGCAACTCAAAAGAGAAAATGATAACAGATGTTCACCTCAAGAAGTTTGTCTCCTACTTTGACCCCAGCCCGTGCTGCAGGGCCCTCCTCTGACACTCTAGAGATGAAAATACCCTGAAAAGGACATTATCAGGACATTAAAACAATCAACACACTCGCACACACAAAAGTATTTATCAAAACTCATCTATTGCATGAAAGCTCTTTGAAATGTACCTCGTCATCACCCTTATAGGGCGTAGATCCTTTCCCCCCTGCTATGCTGATGCCTAACCCACCGGTCTGCCTCAGGATAGTCAGGGTCAGCTGCAGATGAAGCAGAGAGATCAGAAAACAACAACAACAACAACAACAATCATGCAGTGCATGCTTGTTAAGAAAGGAAATATTTATAATATGAATGACAGCATCCATGTTCAGACAGATCAAATATATTGTCCCAAGCAGTAGCCTTCTTTCCTTGATATAGATATACACATTGCATTTATTTACATACTTTAAAAATTGAGCTCAAATTTATGGATCATTGGACAACCTGTTCATATTCAGACTTACATTTAAAAACCAAGTTGAACCTCTGCTGATAAAAGAAGCCTTCAATATTTGCAAGTTGGATCAGCCTGACTGCTTGTGTATTTATTGATTTATTGATTGTGGCGGACTAAGTGGTTTACTCCCATCTTTCAATCTTTGGAGTGAAAAATTCAACACTACAGGATTAACAGGATTATAAAACCTGATGTGAATTGTACACGATGCAAAGTTAAGGCAGGTTTAAGGATGACTACAACTTTGTAAATGGTTACACAGAAAAATTGGGCATCAGAGACTTAACTGAGGGTTAAAAAAAACATTAAAAAAAAATAAACCTTTAAATCAGAGTCTTTTGAGATTTTAAAATCTGCAGACTGGTTCTGACTTTTAGCAACTAGCACTAACATGTCCAGACTGTAAATCAGGGCAAAAAGCTAGAAACTAGTGTAGTGTCTTCCAGCCTTTACTTCCACTGGACAGTTTATACACACAGACAGCACATAGTCTATACAAAATGTGCACTGATATAATCTATACAGAAAGTTTGTTTCCAAGAACATGTTTTATGTTCATGTTTAACAGGTCATGTACTGTAAGTCTATGGTGCATGTAAGGAATCAATGAATGGTAAGTAGACAATTTCATTACAGTTATTAAGATTTTTTTATTTTAATGTTTTTGTATTCTTTGATGAACAGAAAGCTCAAAAGAACAGCATTTATTTGAATTATAATTTTTTTTCTAATGTGTCTTGGTCTTACTGACGACAAACAATCATGTTCATACAATTCTGAACAGCCAACGATAACAATAAAGATGCTCCATGAATCAGTGAAAGATATCTGGTTGCACAAAATAGAGTCAAAATTCCACTACTTTAACACTATATTTACCACTTTTACATAAAACATTATTAATCTGATCAAATAGTCAAAAGTCTGAAGAATCAAGGAGAGGAGGCCAGTGTTGCTGGGACAGGACACAAAGGATCTGTTTGATTAATGCAGACTGCATAAAGAACACATGCTCAAATTTGAACATCACCCGTCTCAAAACTTGTAGTGGTTCAAGTTTTGTAGATTAATGGCAAGAGACTCCACATCTAGTTCACTGTTATTGAACACTGTACTGTAATAGATTCATGAACTAAAAAGGAGACTGAAGCCAATTCAATTCATTCTTATTTGTCCTTTTATATATATATACATAAAAAGATAGGCAAAAAATAAAACTAATATCAACAATACAATGGAGGACAGATTAACCATAACTTAACATTTGTATTGAATGATTAATTTAGGGCACACCTCACATAATAGTCATGACATACCCAATGATCATAAAATGAATGGGAGGGATGGTGAATTTTTTGGACTAGATGTGGTTGATTCTACAGCAGCAGCCATGCAAAGTGGGTTTAGCGAGTGGGTAGATGCAGAAAAACAAAACTTAAGTGAGGAAGAGAGGGACAATGAAATCTTTAGAGATGTACAGACATTTGTGTATCTAATATTCATTCATTCTCAGCTTCAGGCATATTAAACAAACTGGAAAGTAATCTTATTTGGTCTAACACTATGGCCACTTATCTTACAGTGGCATCGGGTCAGGAATTATTAAAAAAAATTATAATATTACTATCCATTTATTAAAACACAAAAGTTTATAATATATGACATGTACTGGTGTATTCAAATAGTAGAAAATAACTTCTGCATGATTGTGCAATATATCTCAGAGAGGGTTCAACATTTTATTGTTGAAATTAGTTGCATGGCTAACAATATCAATGGAAACATATTGCACAATGGGACATGTATAGTATTAATATATTTTTATATTGCACTGTAAAAAAGAAACAAGTAGTAATTAGGTGGGTAACTTTTGGAGAATGAAAAATCTCACTCCATCCGGTTCATGTGCAACTATAAGATGATTGATTTTAGGTGATTCTGGAACAAGAGTCATACATATGGCATACATCTTTTTTGTCAAGTAACAAATGTAAATTTCATTATGAAACTATAAACAACTACTTTTATGGGTCTTGTTCATTTCAAAAAGACAAAACAGAGAAACTTGTAATATGATGCAGCAAAAGACAGATAAATGTTTCAGAGGGGTCGGTGGTGGAAAAGAGGGAAGAAAAACAAGAAAACGACAGAAAAACTGGAGGCAGACAGTAACAAAACCTAGTTTGGAGAAATGCATGGTAAAGGAAAAACAATATTTCTGTAAAAATTTAAAGGCAATTACTGAGATAAAAAATATGTATATATAGTTTATGGCATGCTTTCAATAACCACAGAAAAATCTTTGGTCCATAGACTTGCACTGTGAGTTAATTACTGCAAAACTGTTTGTAATATTTGTTTTTACAAACTAAAGAACAAGAGAAAATTACATTCTGTGATAAATGACAGAATACCACAGATGCAGTTGACTGAGCTTAAAGGGATAGTTCACACAAATATTAAAATTATGTCATTAATGACTCACCCTCATGTTGTTCCAAACCCGTGAGACCTCCATTTATCTTCGGGACACAGTTTAAGAAATTTTAGATTTAGTCCGAGAGCTCTCAGTCCCTCCATTGAATCTGTGTGCACGGTATACTGTCCATGTCCAGAAAGGTAAAAAAAACATCATCAAAGTAGTCCATGTGACATCAGAGGGTCAGTTAGAATTTTTTGAAGCTTTATTCATCATTGTCTTCTCTTCCGTGTCTGTTGTGTGCGAGTTCAAAACACTGCAGTTCAGTGATATCTGGTTCGTGAACAAATCACGCGATGTAACTGGATCTTCTTGAACCAGTTCACCAAATCGAACTGAATCGTTTGAAACTGTTCGCGTCTCCAATAAGCATTAATCCACAAATGACTTAAACTGTTAACTTTTTTAATGTGGCTAACACTCCCCCAGAGTAATTCATTTACTCAAACAGTACACCGACTGAACTGCTTTTAACTGAAGATGAACACCGAGCCGAGCCAGATACACGAGTCAAGAACCGGTTGCATCGGTTTTCGGATCACCGAAAGTTCTTCTGGACAGTTTGATTCAATAAACCGGTTGAAGAAAATGGTTCACCGGTTCTTTTGCGCTCGACGTAATGACTTCATTTGCGATGATTGCCCTTGATTCAAGCCTTCAGTTTACCCGCACCCATAACACTAGCACAGAATCAGTTCTGAATCAATCACCAAAAGAATCAGTTTGGTTCAGACACTCTGTGTGTCGTTTTGCTTCACGCTGAATCACACATGTGCAGTATCATCAGCTCCTCGGTTCTCGAATTGGACGCGTCTGACAGAAACTGACAGAAACTGGCTTGGCTCGGTGCTCATCTTCAGTTCTCTCTTCACAGCAGTTCAGTCAGTGTACTGTTTGAGTAAATGAATTACTATGGGATATTCGTTTGTTTTATCTCAGAGGGAGTGTCAGCCACATTAAAAAAGTTAACAGCTTAAGTAATTTGTGGATTAATGTGTATTGGAGACGCGAACCATTTTAAACGATTCAGTTTGATTTGGTGAACTGGTTCAAGAAGATCCGGTTACATCAAATGATTCATTCACGAAACGGATATCACAAACTTCTGTGTTTTGAACTCTCTCTCACAACAGACACGGAAGAGAAGACAATGCTGAATAAAGTCGTAGTTTTTGCTATTTTTGGACCAAAATGTATTTTCGATGCTTCAAAATATTCTAACTGACCCTCTGATGTCACATGGACTACTTTGATGATGTTTTTCTTAGCTTTCTGGACATGGACAGTATACCGTACACACAGCTTCAAAGGAGGGACTGAGAGCTCTCGGACTAAATCTAAAACATCTTAAACTGTGTCCCGAAGATGAACGGAGGTCTTACGACATGAGGGTGAGTCATTAATGACATAATTTTAATTTTTCAGCGAACTAACCCTTTAACTTTGTTTCATTGTTCTGTACTCAACCCAGAACATTCCTTTAATCTTCAGCTAACACCATCACCATTTTGTTCTCCAAACACTAAGCTCCATTACAGCTGTGATTTATTAATAAATGTTAGTCAGCATTTCCCTAGCCATCCGGTGTGGATTAATGAAGGATTTTTGTGGTTCATGATTCCCTGAACTGCTTGTGAATGGTGAGTGAGTGAATGAATGATCGAAAGAGAGAGAGACAGCGAGGAAGAGAGTGGGAGTTTGGGAAGAAAGAGAATAGGTACAGACCTCTTCCTCCTCAATTCGAGCAGGCTCAATCAGCAGATTATTGACTTGATCAAAGGACACCCCCTGTTAAGGACAGGAACCAGCGAGAGGGCATGCAGATTAGTCAGGCCGAATTTTTTTTTATTTAATTAAATAAATCGAACAAACATTCACACAGCTGACTGAATGACAGACACACCTCCAAACACATACACCTAGGCAGGGCAGCAGCGCACACCCACAGTAAGACAGAGTGCTACCAAACCACCACATATACAGCAAACAACACTAACCTACACACTTAATGAGCTGCAGACACATTACAGGCGACAACAGACAACAGAGTCATCGACGATTAGAAAAGTACTAATCATACATCACAAACTAGTCCTGTGTCACAAGAGTAATATCTGCTGATTCCATTTGGTTATTTTCAAAAATAGAAAAAGAAAATTTTGTAATGCTGCTTTAAAACAACATAGCACTGCTCAGTTCTTCTCAGAGTGCATTCAACAAGTAAATTCAGATCATGAAATGAACAGCTATTATCTGGAAAAGCTTGCTATTCGTATTTGTACAATTTATATTGTAAGTCTAAAATGTTTGGCAATTTAAGAAATGTTTTAACATTTTAAATGACTTGATAGGGGAAAAAACTGCCTGGATTAAAGGCGTAATACATAAGTTTTTGCCACTAGAGGGCGCGTATTCAAAACAAACAAAAAAACAAAGGCGTAGTTTGATGATGCCGTGACTGAGTGTGGAATCATGGGAGTTGTCGTTTTCATCCCCACAGCCGATGCAATCCGACAGGACTCATGTTCATGGATGAGCTGATGATTTATTAACGTAGTAGAAGGAAGCAGGGCGATGCTGAAAGCTGTTGAAGTGAAACGAGGCCGCTAAACAAGGGTGAAACATTATTATGCCACAGTCCGCTTCTGCTCATTCCGGTCGTGCTTATGTGTAAAGCAGTGCTGTTTCATCATACTAAATACATTTGACAGTTCTGTTATAATGCTACTGTGCCGTCGTCACCGGTCTAATAAAATGCATAACATATTAAAGCACATTTGGTTTCCATTTTTATGTTTTCTACAAAACAAAATCGAGGGATTTTGACGTCACTGACAGGCGACACAATAACACTATAGACACTGTCCGGGTCACTAGTAAAAAATAGCTTATTTTGCCAATATTCACACAGGAACAGCAAACTAGATTTCTTTTCAAACTGAAAACATGTACACACAAGCCCTGTGCAGGCATTCCTCAGCCACTTATCCATCCAGTCCTGGAAACCGCGCACACACACACACACCACACACACCTCAAAATTCCTAACTCCAGAATTATGTACCAGATATACACAAAACTTTCTCACTCTTTTTATTTATTTATTTTTTGCTACCAGTAAAACCCCTAAATGGTTGATGCAATCTTTCTGGTTAAATGCTTCTAGTATGTATTTTTAAGACCAATGAGTCCCCTCATATTCCACACAATAATAATAATAGAAAAAAAAACAGTGGAATATTTAATTGAAGCGAATCTCCGGTATAGTTTAAAACGATCAGCACACAGACAGTTATGGAAAGGGGGGCAAAGAGGGCAGTGTGCACTAATTTCCCCAGGCAGCAGAGACAGCAAATGATGATGAGAGGAAGCAAGAGCAGTGCTCTATTGGGGGGTGTTTCAAGCTGTGGAGGAGGAGCTTAACATAGCCAAAGTGTGAAGCAAAACAAGGAGAAGCTTTTTCACTGAGGTTCTGTCCTTTCAATCAGACCAAAGGCAGAGGTCATCATAAAACAAGTATCATTCACGATATCCTTTGCATGCTGCCAATATTCATTCCAATGACATGATGGCTCTGATACAGATAGAAATGATTGAAATAGCTGCATTTGAACAAATATTGTTGCAGAGGGATCTAAAAGTGTGAGACTGCAAACTAAAATGAAAGTGGGACAAACCAAAAACACATTCTAAAATTTTCTAATAATTTAAGTACAGTACTGTTCAAAAGGTCAGAGGTCAGTCAGGTTTAACGATTTCTAAAAGATCATGTTTCAATGAAGACTTGCGCAATGGCTGCTGAAAAAAAATCTAATTTTTCATCACAGGAATAAATTATGCTTTAATATATTGTCATAATTTAAAATATTTAAAATAGTTTTTTTAAATTGTAACAATATTGTACAAAAATCCAGTTTTACTTAGTTTTTAATCAAATAAATGCAGCCTCGGTAAGCATAAGAGACGTCTACTAACCCCAAACTTTTGAACAATTATTGTAACTTAAAACTTTTCTTCTAATAATATTATTTATGATTAAACATTTGTATTTCGCTGGTAATACACTAGGGGTCTCAGACTTTTAGCAGGGTATTTTGTACATCTTGGACTGAAAAGAATTCTGTACTCTGCACTAAGATGAACATTATTAAACAACTCCACATGATAAAACCTCAGATAATATAGACTGATTGAAACAGTGATCCAAGCTTTCCCGCACCATTCCTTCTAGAACTGAGCCCTTCTTACCTTCACTGGCTGCAGGGATGAGTTCATCTGACTCAGCCTGCTGTCTTCAGGCTCAGCTGCTTCTAGTCGGGGCTGAAAATGGGTATTGACCATTACTCCATCCTCCTCTTCCTCTTCCTCCTCCTCCTCCTCACCGTTCCTCTCATCCTCAGGGGTGTGAGCAGTAGGTGAGAGGCCGTCATGACTGAAGCCTTGCAGCAGGGCGGCGACGGTCTCGGGTTTGGGCAGCTTGGTGATCTTGAAGTGCTTTTTGTAGTGTGGTGTGTCTTTACGTATAAGCCGCTGTTTCTCTGCAGAAATAGGTGGCGTTCGAGAGTACTCATCGCTCATTTCTGCGTCTTCATCGTCGTCTTCATTTTCATATTCACCACCACGAATGATGGGCTTTTCAGCAAAGTGCACAGTAGGCTGCGAAGACAAGAAATAGGGTTTCCTGTATTACCAATTCAGTGAAAGAACCATTATTGCTCATTTTACAGAAGGACTTTGTGAAACAAATGGCAACATATTCCCACAAACCTAAACATTATCTGTACAGTAGCTTGCACATGTTCAATAGAGGTCACGGTTCCATGCAGGATGTGCTAAACTTTATACACACCTCAGTATACTCCACCTCCATTTCATCCAGCACCTCCTCCTCTTGACCATGTCCATTATTAATCTCTACACCTGTATGGTTTACACCCCGCTTCTCTTCCTGAGAAGTGGCCGAGGCGGTGCCGCTGGAGGTCTGAGAGTCATGACTTTGATTTGACAGCCCACTCAACCGTTTCTCCTGTGAAGAACCATCATACATAATCAATAAAAAAAAACGGAGAAGTTTGTATTTAATATTTAAACAATAATGGTAAAGAAAAAAAAAAAAAAAGTTTTCATGTACCGTATTTTTCGGACTATAAGTTGCACCTGAGTATAAGTCGCACCAGTCAAAAAATATGTCATGACGAGGAGAAAAAAAAAAAAAGTCGCACTGGGAATATAAGTCACATTTATTTGGAACCAAGAACCAGGAGAAAACATTACCGTCTACAGCCGTGAGAGGGCGCTAGACGGAAATGTTTTCTCTTGGTTCATTTCTCTTGGTTCATGTCAAATTAATTTTGATAAGTAGGTCGCACCTGACTATAAGTCGCAGGACATGCCAAACTATGAAGGTTGACTAAATATGATAACTAAAAAGTAAATTTACACAGGACTCGTACAAAATAATATATATATATATATATATATGACTGTATTTAGTAAGATACACCTAAATATAATTCACATTATTTATAAACAGTATAAACTAATTTTAGTTTCCCATACTCAACAAAAAAATCCCTCAAATGTAGAAGTATAGAGAAGAATAATAAAAAAAGAAGTGTCAAATAAACTGCATTTGCATTCATTATAAACTGTAAGTGGCATTGTAAATAGAGTTTACTGTCAGTGCACCATACCATGCATTTATATTCCATTCAAACTGATGGAAACTAAAACACAAAGCAAAAATAAAACAACTGAATTTACCTCAGAGTCCGGTGACTCCAGATCCTCATCTTGTTTGGCTGTATAAGCCTCATTTCTTTTGGCTTCAATGACATTCTTCATCACCTTTAACTCACTGGGATGAGGTGTGGCTCTCCTATGAAGACCCTGCTGGTTCACAAATACAGCAAGAGTGTTAGCACATGCAGAAAAAATGTATGTAAACCGTTGTCCAGAAATCCTTAACATCCTGTACACATTTCCATGCTCACCCTCCTCTCCGCCGCAGTCTCCTCATCTTCCTCTTCGTGTTTAGAGTCGTCCTTGAACTGAATGACCGATACTCTGTTCAAATTAGTGTCTGTGGGCCAGGTTTCATCAACACTCCTTTCCAGTAGATTCTCTGCAAAGTATATTATATAATAATATTGCAATATGATGTGTATCCTGGATTCAATATGGGTGCAGTACGGGCAAGGACCAGCCACAGTACTTTATGTAGTGACTTTAAATGGACTGTATTTGTACTAATCTGTATTTACTTTTACATTTTAAGCTATGGCTATGCAAAGCTGCTTTGGGTGTGATTATAACTAGACTATAGCATGCCAGCTCCATTCACAGGGACGGTTGAGTGTGTTACCAAGGCTCGATGAGGGTTGCTGAGGCAGCAGGTAGCAGGTGAGAACTTTTTCCCCAGTCTGCTCATCATCCTCTGTCTGGAACTTCAGCATGGGTTGAGACTGGTTCTCTGCCAGCCACATGGCCTTCAGGTTCAGATTGGCCAACGCGAACGGTAAACTCTGCAACCTGGGATGGAGAAACTTCAGTGCATGACTAACCAACATCCAAAACCTTTGATATAGAGACTTTAACATGTTTTCCTCTACAGAATGCATTTTCACCTGTTGCCTGCCACGTCCAGCACATGTAATTCTGTGGCATTGCCGAGCTCAGTAGGTAGTTTTCCCAAACGGTTATCTCTGAGGGAGAGCACGTTCAGGCTGACACATCCTCCCAGTTCTGCTGGCACGCTGCTCAAGTGGTTTCGGTCCACATTCAAGTTGGTCAAATTCTTCAGCTTCCCAAGTGAGCGAGGGAGGGACTGAAAGAGAAAACAGCACAAGGAAGTTTTCACAATGGGCTCTGCTCTGACACGTCTGCTTTCCTCTTGAAATTTGGTAATGCAGTTCTGCTAATACTGTTGGCTTCCTTAAGATCCATTTTTCCAAGTTATTACAGATGAAACCATCCTTTATTAAACAAACTAACAAACCCAATGTAAAAGGATTCCAATGTATAGTTAACCTGTTGACAAATTATTCCCACTAATGTACTAGTTTGATAAAAACTATTATAAAAATATGGAAGTATTACATAAAAAATTATGCGATAATCTAAAACCAGTGAATTAAAGAAAGTGGTGCAAGTTGTGTACCTGGAGAAGGTTCTCAGTCAGCATAAGCTCTGTCAGGTTCTCACACTCTCCAAGAGAGTCTGTGAGATGCACTAAGCGGTTCTGGTTCAATTTCAGAATGGACAACTTCTTAAGTGAGCCTGTTGAGAAAAAACTAATTTCATGGATGCCTCGAGATAAATACAAAAACAACTGTAGTCATATTAAAATGGTTTCAATAAGAACAATGACTAAGGACAGAAACATGATTTTGAAATGAAACACGCAGTGTACATTAGTGATAGTAGCCAAAATAAATAAAGAACATTAACTATAAGCCTGTTATGACAGTGCAGCAATAGGATGACCTAAGTCTACTGACACTAGGGGGCAGTGTTGTGATTTTCTAATCAATAATCTTTTTTTTCAGTTGATCATAACAAACTAAAATTTTAAACATTGACTATGACCATAAAGGTTTCTAATTTTTTTATAAAAAGTTCTAATTTTACATTACTAAAGGTGTATCTAGCTGTCCTGAAAGAAACAACATATTTTTTGCATATTTTGTTGTAACCTGATTTGAACTTTGAAAACAGAGGATTTCAAATTTCCCTCTGGCTAACCACAAGACTCGGAAGTCAGAGAAAATTGTACAGTTTGAAATATAACAGGAACAGCCGGTGCATGTTAAATCACATGTGTAACTAACTAAATACCTACAGTACACCTTTTGAGCAAATAAGCCTGAATGTAAGTGTGACAATTTTGGTGAGCATTGTTCTGACTGATTTTAGACTGGGCAGCACATCATTTTCAGTAAGATGATTCAGTTTACGGTGAATGCAGGTCAACATGTTTATTGTAACAGCCGTGTCTCTACACAAAAGCAGGAATAATCTCATATTTCTTGAGGTTTTTAAGAGGGATATAGAGTTTCACCAATGCTGTCTGGCAAGACTTCCAGGATGTTCTCCGAGAGCAGCAGGTCTGTGAGGGTGATAAGGCCACTGATCTCTGTGGGAAGCTCTGATAGACGGTTCTCCGACACGTCCAAGCAAACCAGCTGCCGCAGGTTCCCCAGCTCCTGTTAAACACAGAGGTCAACTTTCAGTCAGCTGAAAGTGAATGAAGGCACTCTAGTTTCCACTCCAGTTATCACCAGAACAGGCACAGGGCACATGCATTCAGCTGTGCTGAAGGGAAAACATGTCTGAAAAGGTCAACATCTGCATGAATTTGAACTAGATATTTAAAACAATCAAGAGAGATAACCAGAAAGCTAATGAGCTAATCAGAAGCGGTCTGTACTCACAGGAGGTAGTAAGGAGAGCTGGTTTTTGTCCAACCAAAGCTCACGAAGATTGGGCAGTGCCCCAAGTGTGTCAGGCTGAACAGAAGAAATAAAAAGAAAGCAGATTTAAGACAGGACATGGAAAAAGAGAAATATGACATGATTAAAAAATTTAAATGTAAAGAAAAAATGTAATAAAACAATATTAAATAATAAATTAATCAGCAGTAGCTCAGGTGTTGGTTCAGTAAAGGAAATGATAATCGGAGATCCACTGGGCCAAACAAAAACAACAAGCTCTAAATAAAGCTGAAAACATGGCATGCATGTGTGTGCATAAGCTAATAACTAAAACATCTCAATTATTCTCAGGAACACAAAAATTCTGTTTCAGTTCTTACCAAAACTTCCAGTAAATTGCTTCCCAGATCCAGTTGTTCCAGTTTAACCAGGAAGGAAAGAGAGCTAGAGGAAGGTAGAGACAGATTTCACATTTAATTTAATGCATCATTTCTTTTAGGGTATAAACAAAACATGAACACTGTGGATCTAATAACTGCAGATTGATGGGAAAATACTTACGAGGGCAAAGATTTCAGTAGATTCTCCCTCAGCTCTAGAGTCACCAGGTTTGACAAGCTGAGAGGAGGAAAAAAAGAAAAAGAGCCAAGACTGAGTGTCAGATGAGTGTGTCACTCAGTTTGGAAGAGCAAGGGGCTCCCCATCTGCACAACATCAACAGTAGCCAAACTCAATGTGTGTGTGTGTGTTGTGTGTGTAAACTGGAAAGAGCCTGTGTGTGTGTGTGTGTGTGTGTGTGTGAGAATGGGATGCCTGCTTCGTGTGCTAATTACAAAAGGCACAGAAAATTATAAAAAGACATTTAGATATTTTTAAATAATCTGCACAAGTATTCCCCTTTGATACACATTGCTTTGATCCATTACTTCAATTACATGTTGCATAAACTTAAGGTTTTCTTTTTGAGGTTATACTACATTAACACGCATTTAGTATAAATGACTGACATAAGACACATACTATAATGCTTGCTTTTTATATCTATAATTCATTGTGAACGACTCATCCATGCATAGCTTCATCAAAAGTTTGATCTCGTAACATTTAATGAGACTGTCGAAAATGAAAACGATGGAATTCTCTTGGACAACCGATAGACAAAAAGTCACCGTCCTTCAGTTTTTTTCTTTTTGATAATCTTCTACACTTGCGTGTACATCACAATATAGAAAAGAAGACCTGTCTCTACATGGATTTCATTGGGGCTTAATGAAAACATGTATAAAAAAATAAATCAAAATAAAAAACAAATCCCCTAGAATAAAACGTGTTCATATAGACTTACTTTCCAATGTCATTGGGTAGAGACTGCAGCGACACGTCATTGAGTGATAGATGAGCCAGTCCTCTGAGCTGTGTCAAGCCATCAGGCAACCTGAGAGCCACACAGACAAAAGAAAAATGAGACGCACGATGGAAAGGTACTGACTGCCTTTTCTATTGTACTGACTGCACAGTATTGACTGGCCAAAACAAAGGGTCTGTTACATTCTCACCTGCTATAAAAATAACATTACAGTATATTAACAGAACATATGATCATTTGAAATGCTTTTTAGTGTCAGTCTTTCTTCTCCCTTCCCAACCGTTCTACACTTTTCATAATCAAGAAAGTGTCATTTAGTCTGGGGGAGAGCTTTGGGGGATTTGGGGGTCCTTCCAACCCACTAACCTGGACAAGGGGTTTCCGCTGAAGTCTGCGATCTCCAAGGCCTGACATAATTGAATGTTTTCGGGAATCTCAGAAATATCTGAGAGAGAAACAGAAAGAAAGGCACAGTCGGCGAGATGTGTCACGACAAAATGAGCACTTTTTCAGGCTTTTTAATAATGGGTACCAGATATCCTGCCCTGGAGGAACGGAGGGAGAGGATGATTAGACTGTGGTGAGAGTTTTCTGTAAGTGTGTGTGTATCTTCCTCATAGGAAGACATACTTACTGCATAGTCTAAATACAGAACATGTTCAACATTCCCCCAATCAATCCTGAGACGAACAGTGAATGTGCCTTGGGCTGTGAGAGGCACATGAGTAGACAATTGGGCGTTGAAATTGATGTACACTTCTTAAATAGACATGGCTCAAAGAAAACATTCCTGGGCACTTGTGTAAAGAAACGTTCAACTGCCACACAGGATGTGTAGGAACGTGTGTGTAAATATCTCTGGATGGATGCAGTTTAAAAGCAGCTTTATTCAGCAGAAGCAGGGCACATTTAAGAGAGAGCTTTACAAACCATTTCTGGAGATGTCCATCTCCACCAGCTGTGTGAAGTTGGCAATTTCGGGTGGTAACTTTTGAATCTCATTGTCACTGAGGCCCAGCTTTCGCAAATTGTGCAGTCTGAAGAAAGGCTGAAAGAGAAAGGAAAAGTAAGAATTAGACAAAACGCAGTTACATACTGGACAGACTACTGCATCAAGGGAGGCTCAATACAGATAGGCCTCATATTTTGGTGATGTAGATAAAGTTATTGCAATCTCCTTATACTGGATACTTATTAGTTTCTGCCCATTTTAGCAACAGATTATAGTGAAGAAAAAAACATTTCATTAGTTATTTACCGACTGGTTATCCCAAACCTGCGTGGCTTTCTTTTTTTCTGTAGAAAACAAAAGTCAATATTCTGAAGAACCATTTTCATGACAGCTGACATCAATTTTATAGAAAAGTTTCCCCAAATTATCTTTTTATGTTCCATAAAAGAAAGCAAGCCATACAGGTGCGAAACAACATGAGGGTGAATAAATTACTAGCACTCTCTCTTGAAGTGTGCTTCCCTTTTAGGAGCTCATGTCACCATTTATTAGTTACGGCTTATAAAAGAAAAATAATTACAGGTCAACTGGTATTTGACTTTTTTGCATAATGACATTATATCTGACTGATTTGTAGAATTCAGAGACACTGGTGACAATGAAAAACACAGATGGGTCAAGCACTACTAGACACTACATGGACGCAGATTTACAACAAACCAGGAAATGCAATCATTGCTATGCTGCAATTGCAAATAACAGCTTGCCAACAAATTGAGAAGGCCAATGAAATTCAAATTACAAAACTTCTTGCATTTGATTGTTACTTCAAGGAGCCAGATTAGAAACTAATGACCACATTTCAAATACCTGTCAAAAGTTCATCCATTCCACACACACTTCTCTAAACAACTAACAATCATATAAAGAGAAGGCAAACACGTGTGTGTCTGTTTTTGCATGCCATGCTACTCTATCAAGAGCTCGCTTGTAAGTTGGTCAAATTAAGTACATTCCTGCTGCTGTGGCCCGTCGTGCCCTCTCCTCTTTTTATGCTGGGCTGAACAGCACCAACAGAGGGCTTACTATGTACTGCCAAGAATAAGGCTGATACTGCAGGATGTGTGTGTGTGTGTGTGTGTGTGTGTGAGACTGTGTGTTTTGTGAGTCTGAACAGAAATTCTGATACACTGGTAAACAAGGCCAAAACACAGAAACCCTTTGTAAAAAGACAAGGTGTACAATAAGAAAAAAGGATAAGAACAGCACATGACTGTGGGAAATGTAACTCAAAGCTTGAATAACCCAAACAACAGTTACCATCTCCCTGTCAGTCAGTGGGGCCTGCAAGGGGGTCTCAGCAGACTTCATAGGGAGCCTCAAGATGACTTACATGAGAGAAAATTGTGTTCATTGAAATAAAGCTTAAATGAAAAAAATAAATTGGAAATAAATGAATAAAACTGAACAAAAACTATAACTTAAAAATGTATAAATCAAAACAAAAAAAATATATAATAATAAGAAAGGCAAATGCACAACAAATCAGAATGAAAACTGGAAATATAAAAATAAAAGCCAATTTAAAATTCTAAGGAAAAATTATAATAGTATATACTAATAAAAAATAAAATAAAAAATCAGGTGAAAAGTTTTTTTTTTTTAATCTGTATGCAAATCGTGAAAAAAAAAAAAAAAAAAAAAAAAAGAGGAATCCTGAATACCATCAGCTCTTAAAACACTAAGAATCCTGAAACTATTATACATTGATTATTTTACTCTTCAATCTATAGACCCTCACAGTTTCTCTAAATTAATGTTATATAAAAATAATATTAATAATTCTGTCACAGCAGCAGATATTCCAGAGGAAACCTATTAGCCTACATGTGGAAGAGCCACTGAACACTGACATGGACAACAGGGTACCCGCTTTGCAGTCCAAAAGGTTGAGAAATGCTGCTATAAGGTGCTCACTTAAAAGAATGACACTTCCTATGAAGTTAAACAAGGAAATTAGTGTTTGCTAATGTAAACGTCAGCGGTGACCTTCTTAACCAGACATGCTGAATGCTAAGATCTCCCATCTCCCCCACCCCTCATCAGTTTTTAGGAAACTCTCAAAGATCACAGATGACAAATAAGAAACACAGTGGCAGGTGTCGGTTTAAAAGAATGCACGTTTCCTACCTATTTGTAAATTAAATAATACCTTATTTGGAAATGTGAGGAGATGGGGATTCTATGTGTCTGCAATGAAAATAAACCGCTAGAACCCTTTTTTTCCCCACACCATTTTTATTAAATACAGTGTGATTTTCCGCAATTGAGATCTGTGCATGTTTTTTTTGCAACAGTGCATTTTCTGCTTGGGCGAGTGCTTCACTGACAGCTTAAAATCACCTGCATGCCAGCAAATTACTTATTACAGACATTTTATTAAGCTTTAAGTTACATCTGAAATGACAAGGGATCAACTTATAATCATTAGCCCACAAACTCATTCTCCAAACTGGCCTGGTTCTTCAAATTATTCATAGCTTTGTCTAAATGGACGGAATGCCACTGCTGAACATCTCTTCTATTATCTGAGAGAATACAGTCCTCTATGGTTCACCTCTGTGGTTCACTGTGGGCAGCTGGAGGCTCTGTTGCCACCACCATGCTGGCAGCTGACATGTATCACATGACTAACCGATGGGAAATGTGAGCCTTGTAAGAAATGAGACCAAAATACACATACACATCAAGTAATATACTCAGCTGCTGCATACAGGACTTGAAATAATTACAAAATAAGTGGTGCGATGATAACACATGGTTGAACTACTCATGTCATTTGGAGAAAATGCTGAGATGCCCTCACATAGAGGCCATCAAAACACATACCTTGTGTCAGTTGATGCCTTCAGTGTGACTCATGAAAATAAAGAAAACTCTTTGAATGAGAAGGCGTGTCCAAACTTTTGGTCTGTACTGTATATGTTATTTATATTCAGGGTTCACAAACTTGGTTAACTTCAAATTCAAGGACATTTCAAGGACTTTCCAGGTCCAATACCCTCTAGGACTTAATGTGGGGTCACATTGCAAGTGAGAGCAAGGTTACATAGTGTTTCCTTGTAAGATACTTTGTTACAATTTTCATGTGTCAACACAACTACGCAATTTATAATTTAAGATATATTAACCCATAAAGTACTCGCATACTCACTGAGATTGCTCTCAGCTAAAGCGGGCACAGCCATCTGTCAAAAAACTTGCAACTCTCACGTATCAGACTGAGTTTTTACATAGGCCTATTTGATTAACATAATTTCCTTATTGTCCTTTTTTTTATCCACCTTATTTTTATCAACCATTTCACAATGGCTTTACACTATCATTTTTTATAAACTTTTAATAAGAAGCTATATTACAGTTAAGGTGGTAGAAAGTGTAATTTCCCCCCATGTTAAATTGCTTTTTCCAATCCCAATTTGCTGTGCAAACTATTTGTTTGAGTACCCTGACCAGCATGACACAGCAAAACTGGCTCAACCAATAGCGTAAGCTTGGGGGTGGGACTTTCCATTTGTCTGACCAAAGGCAGAAGGGGGAGTGTTTGTGAAACTTTTTTAAAAGAAGACATTATTTTGCAATTCTGCTAGGTGCCACTAGAGGCACAGAAAGCACACTGCACCTTTAAACAAATTCAAAACACAAGGGAAATTGTCCCTATTGAGAAAAGCAGTGTTGGAGTTCTCCCATCTAACAGCCGCTCAAGATCACAGTGATTATGTCCATAGGCCAAAAAATATAAAAGTCACAGCCTGTACTGTCTTGGTCTATGTGACACACAACAGTTGAAACCCAAATCAAACCTTAAACTAGCATATCTTAAAAGGCTCTCTAAGAGCAAGGCACTCATGCTTATAGAGACTGAGAAAAGAGGAGTGATATGGGTGGGGGGGTTGTTGTCTCAGGCATCCAAGTCAAAACAGAGACTGCTGTGTGTTAAATCAAGTGAATGCCTACCTCATGACTTTCTCCAATTAAACCATTACAGCTGACCCTTCAGTCCCCAACATTACTAAACATTATTTCAACCTGGAAACAAGACCAGACTATGATCTAAAAGCCACTACACTAACAGATGTCTCTCAAACTATCACACCATCTCTGTCACCTATACTTTGTCTGACTTTGACTTTACAGCAGGGCCATAACCACCACAGACACTGAGGGACAGACATTGATGCCAGACCGAGCACCAACCTCCTGCTCTCTCTCGTGAGGCCAATAAGGAAGTGACTAAAACTGCAATTCATCGACTGGCCGCTTGAGGCTGGCTGCAAAAGAGTCAGTCCCATAGACTTCCCATGTTAAAATGCCCAACATTACAGCAGAAAAAAAATGTTTACAGCCTGGTTCAAAAAATGATTTTGGTCTAAATAGCTAATTTTGCCCTTCATGACAACTATGAGGGGGGTGATTTTTTTTTTATAACTCATCTGTTTAAATTATATCAAGACTTAAAGTTATGCATAATTAAGGGCGTGGCCACTTGAGTGACAGGTGGATTGCCGCTGCTGACAGTGCCATCGCGCTAGGTGGGCGTGGCTTCAGCAAGTAGCTCCCGCCTTTTTGCCCATTTTTTGTATGTCCTGGAGAGTTGCATGGTGACGCGCTGCCAACATGGAGACGGCCAGCTCTGCACACTTTAGGATTCAAAAACACACTTCAGGAGTCTATGGGTGATGTCACGCACACTACGTCCATCTTTTTATACAGTCTATGTGCCAAACTAATAATTGAAACAAAATCTAGCATTAAAATTAGTCATTTTAACTGAACTCATGACTGGTGGTGGTGCTTGAGACATTTGGTGATCATTCATAACAATAATACTGAAAATATTACTTTACTAATGCTAATTCTACTACTATTAATATATTAGTAGTAAATATTAGCCAATGGCTAATGATAGACATTATTAGGTCGCCTAGCATGGACATTTAGTCGCATTGTAGAGGGTTGTTAGAAACATTAACAGAGCTGTTTTTTTCTTATTTTATTTTTTTATTAAAAACACGTGTTAAAAAAACGCTACTTGGCCAGAATGGCCCTTGCGCGGCCTCACTCCTTCTCTTTAAATGAAGGCACGAAAGCACGCAGGGGTGACGATTGGGGATGAGCAGGCAAACAAAGCTTTGAGATGGTTCTTCTTTTCAGCTGTGAATAAAGAGTAGACGGGCGATTGTGGTACTGACCGCATCAATAACCCGGCCATGAAAACCTGAAAGGTGAAAGCATATATGAAACCAAACACTGAAATGGGGAAATCAGCATTATAAGTCTAAAATCAAAATGTCTAGTTCCCATTTGTGAAATAGGAACAAAAACATTACAAAAAAAGTCACTTTGAAACCAAAGTCAAATTAAAATCAAAGTCTGACATGCGAGGATTACAGTGAGGGTCCTTCATATGAATGAACCCCCTGTCCTCTTTTTCCCTCCTCTTTTCTCTTAGCACTGGAACAAAGCCTATGAAGTCACACTCAGTGCTGTCAATCAAAACTAAGACCGCTTAGCTCCTCCCACTAAAGGCAACAACAGAGTGAGGGACTTTTCTATTGTCCAAAGGGGAGAGGCAAGCCTAAGAAAAAAAAAAAAGTAAAATAAAGAGGATAAAAAATGGCAAGGTTGTGGGGTACAAAATGGAAGAGATGAGAAATGAGGTCAGGTAGGATGGAGAACAGGAATTGGGGAAAGAGAAAGTGAGCAAGAGAGAGCGATTTTTCTCAAAAATTAGGGTTTGTAAGGATAAACTTTGAATGTTTACCTCTAAATAATGAATGTTGACTGTCTCAAAGAAAAAGCAGAAAAAGTCAAAGTTTGAAGAGCATTTTTACCTCAAAAAGGCTCAGTTCTGAGAGGATAATTGTCTAAAAGGATGGTCCTGAGCCAAACACATCTGGCACATGACTGCAGCTCCGTCACTGGTGCTATTGTACCACAGGAGGCCCGTGGCACGACTGCTCAAGTGTCTGGATCAGCAGAGTACAGCGTTTCTGTCCTGCAGATATTTCTCCAATATAAACAGCTCGTCTCACTCTTCATATCAAGGATGTTTTGATTGAAAAAAAATAATACCAATAAAAAAAAAAAAGAGATCATTAACCTCGGAGACTAATCAATGGTTTTAATAATCAAAGTATAATGTTTACAGAAAATTTTACAATGGAAAGTCTGGGTCATAACTAATTACCCAGTACCCAACTGATTAAACATGTTAGAGTTTTATGCAAAATTTAATTAAACTTCAGTTTTAATCACTTTAATAGCCCTTAGGCTCAAAATTGAAATGGAATACATGTGATGCACAAATCAACGGATATTGTTATCAGACTGCCAACTTGAGGGTACAAAACAGCAGCACAAGTCTTTCCATTTAAACAATGCCACATTTGGACATTCTACACAACATCAGAGCTGAAGACTCCGGTGTGTAGACATGACTGTAAACAGTTTCTCTTCTTGGACTTCCTATTCCCTTCAAAACTCATGTAGGTTAGAAATGAGAGGTATATATGAGGGTCCACAGAAACTCAGAAGTACAGAGAGAGGGATTGTAGAAACCATTGCCAGAGAAACCACCTGACAAGCCTCTCTGAACACAACTAACTGCTGAATGATCATGGGAAAGCAATCATTTACTCAGGGAGGTGAAGGACTGTGCACTATTTACTGAGAGAGAGACAGAAGTGAAGTTTGGGGTGGAGCCAGACTTGAAATGACCTCTAGATGACTAGGCATTATGTAAATTACTGAAAAGTATGGTAATGTTTTAATTGTTTTTAATCAATCTCTTATGTTCACCAAGGTTGCCTTTGTTTAAAAATACAGTAAAACAGAAATATTGTAAAATTATATTCCATTTTTAAATAACTGCTTAGTATTTTTGTGATACATTTTCAGGATTTTTGATTAATAGAAAGTTCAAAAAGACATAATATATTTCAATCACTTTTGATTAAATTACTCCCTAAAACATCAAATATTTCTTAACACTTTTGAACAGTAGCGCATCTTAACTGCCACATGCAGCTTAACAAGAGCCAAATGTAAGCTGCAAGATCACAGAACTAAGGTTCAAGTTCGCTTGATTTTTTTTTTTTACTTTTTACTATGAAAGTAGATGACTACATCGAATCAATTCAAATGTAAGTGTTTCTTAAAGGGGGGGGGGGGGGGTGAAATGCTAATTCATGCATACTGAGTTTTTTATACTGTTAAAGAGTTGGATTCCCATGCTAAATATGGACAAAGTTTCAAAAATTAAGCTGTACGTTTGAAGGAGTATTTTTGTTCCCAAAATACTCCTTCTGGTTTGTCGATACATACCACATAGAGACGTCCTGCTGTAGTCGTTGCTGATGCTGCTCTTGTTCAGTTTCAGCCTCTGGATCTGATTCTGGTTCATAAATAAACGGCTGAATCTGACTGTTAGCCATGGTTTGTTAGCCATGGTTTTTATTTTTTTCCTCACGGTAATGTCACAGCTTCCAGCTCTCAAAGCAAAAGCTTACGCGCGCTCGTGATTCTTTAGCTCCGCCCACACGTCACGCCTCCATATCCTCCTCTCGTGTTTTTCCAAAGAAAATCGGCACAGACTATCTTTCTCTTATAAATATAATAAAACTAAAGACTTTTTGGAGATATGAAGGATGCAGTACTACTCTATAGGTACTCAAGATTAACAGGAGATTGAGCTACAACAAACCATTTGATTTGCATTCCAAACCAAAGTCAAATAAGATGCAGAGCTCAGGTGAACGTACAGATGGATCTCCAGTAAAGTTTTTAAAGGAAAGCGGTGATCTTAAAGTTATCTTATTCGAGTTTAATGTAAAAGACGAATGTAAGCTAAGACACTCGTATTCAATACTCATATCTAAAAATGTTCAGATACCAAAACTGCGTCAGTCGGTTCCAATGGAAATGAAAAGGAAGCATAGAATCATATATTGCTCTATAAGACATGTATTGAGACATCAGCTTCTTGCTGAATGTTGTGAGTTTGAAGCAATGATAACCATTTGTCCAAACATGGGATACAAAAGTTAGCAGGAGTGCTCTGGAAACCAGTTTAAAATAAAATTAAACATTCCAACTTTAAAGGGTTTGCTAGATGTTCACATTATATAATGATGCTGAGAAGAAAAAAAAAGAAAAACCAACCACGCACATTTGCAAATAAAAAGCAGGACAAATGCACTGAGGTGCCAAAGACACCATACGTTGTGCCTGATGCACTGCTTCCTGTTTTATCACATCACAGCACAACTGAAGGTCATAAGTTCTACACCAATATTAGTATGCATTCTGTTTAAATCTTAAATTAAGCAGTCTATAGGGAGTTTATCCAATGTGAACTTCTCTGAAAGGGAACACGATTGGCACATATCTGCAGAAAAACTGAATAATCATGTTCAAGTTGTGATTAGACATAGCAACATATTTTTCTTCCGCAATGGTGCCATGCATCTGAGTGAAACAGATAATTGAAAGAAAAATAATGCAAGAAAGGGTTAAGTGGAGATATCTGGCATTCATTACCAGAGAGATCTCTGTCGTTTTATTAGAAGTTTGAGTTATTAGATTTAAGTTATTATTTGCCCAATAAACTTACATTGTAAGTTCATAACTGTAAACACTCCCCCCCCCCCAGAATAATCGACATCACACCATAGATACAGTGGAGGTCCTTAGTACAGTGTTTACTGCAACAATCAAATTTGTGTTGTATAAGGTGCAAGCATTTCAAGTAAAAATAAAAGACAAACTTCTTCTTGTTGTTCATCCAATGTTTTATTCAGAGTTGTGTGTGCGTTCTTCCTGTTTCCGGCCAAAGCTCCATTCTGCTATTAGGATCGACACAGTTTTACCATTGCCATCAGTCTGTATCGTCTCTCTCTCTCTCTCACACACACACACACACGTTTGTTTTTGTGAAAAGTGGGGACATCCCATAGGCGTAATGGTTTTTATACTGTACAACCTGTATATCCTATGGCCCTACACCAACCCTACACCTAACCCTCACAGGAAACTTTGTGCATTTTTACTTTAAAAAAAAAAAACTAATTCTGTATGATTTATAAGCGTTTTGAAAAATGGGGACATGGGTTGTCCTCATAAGTCCCCTTCTCCTTGTAATACCTGTGTCATACCCATGTCATTATACAGAGTTGTGTCCTGACATCTGATATGTAACAAAAACAAGAGCACACACACACACACTCACAACACTGATATACTATATTCATGGACAAATCCAGAATAACTTGTCTCAATTCCACGTTTGCTAAAAATGTGTTTGTACCTGCACGTCTTGTCTTTGCATATCTGCCATCTGTGAAACACAACACAAGAAAGGCATTCAGTCATGTGACCATTCCAATCCCCATGATCAGTGGTAGCCAACTTTTACAGGATGGAGAGGGATAAAAGACAGAAAAAGTTAGAAAAACAGCAAACTGACAACGGTATAATCGGTCCTGAAACGGCAGCTAGAACGCAGTTAAGCACAAAGCCTCATTGTGAAAGCGAGTGTTTGTAGGCCTGTCCAACAATCATGTGGTCGAGTCTCTGAGGCTCAAGTGACATTCCCAGAATTCATGTTCAGAAGCAGATAGTACTTCTACATAGTGTCTACAGATATGAACAAGTTACACTTTTTAATACCACCTTCTGTGAAACTTAAGATTAAACCTGTGATGGAAATTGTTATTATTATTTTTTTATCTGAGTATCAGCTGATACCGATCCAACAGTAGCACAGGTGTTTTTGTTTTTTTAATCAATGAAGAATTCCTATACCTCTGTGTGTTGTCCTGATCATGACTGTTATTGTGAGTTAAACACAATCTACTAAATATGGACAACTTCATTAGGTAGAAAAATATCACATCTACATATCTAGATCTGTATGTCTGATAAAAAAAATAATAAAATAAAATAAAATGGATTGATCAATTTTAAGCGGACTAAAGTGTTTAACGCTTGAAATTATTTCTTCAGTCTTATGTCACCATGCAGCTTTAAGTGATCACTCAGGCAGGTCTTTCTGAACAACACAGACACTTTGAATTCCAGAAGTTTCCTGAACATTCTTGGTAAACTTCCAAGGATATCAAAACAAGTCAGCTGTTCCAACTGAAAAGAGTCCAATCATAGAGTAGATCCGGCTTCATTAAACATGACTCCTTCAATTATGTCTGTTTAACATATTTACTAACTAGTGTTAATTTTGTCACCTAATTTTAATTTAGTCTTAGTCTTGTGCCAAATGTCCTTGTTAGTTTTAGTCATTCACATATTTTTTTTTTTTGTTTGTCAAGTTTTAGTCGACTAAAAGTCTTGTCATTTTAGTCGAGCTTTAGTCAAAAGAAAACTCAAGGTATCTTAGTCAAGTTGTAGCCGACTAAAAGTCTTTTAATTTTAGTCTAGTTTTAGTCAAAACATTTTTTTTTTAAATAACACATTATTACTGAGATTATTACTGATAAACATTTCAATAAAAAGAAAGTGTTTCACATCTCAAACATTGGTTAAATGTCATAATTACCTGACAAAATACACTTACTGAATGATTTTTGTTGAATGCAAATGTTAAACGTGTCTGGTTTTCAATTTCTGATTTAGGAGACACATTCACAAATGATTAACCTGATCAATTTCTTTTTACTTTATTGATACTGCTTTTAAAACGTAATGCAAAGACTGGTCAATGGGACATAAGCTGTAATGTACAATAAAAGAGACTGCGCAGTGACAGGAAATATAATTTAACACAAAAAGCCTGCCTAGACGGTGGACTTGTGCTCAGGATTTACATTTTTTTTGAGCGGCGTGTGGACGAATTCTTTCAACGCACACACTATTTAATTTTTTTTTGATAACAGTCCGCTGCTAACTATAACACAAAAATATCAAGCCTCTTCCTTCGTGGCTCATCACTTGTGTTCGCTTTGGGTGTTGAGTGTAGGGCTGAAACGATTCCTCGAGTTACTCGAGTTACTCGATTACAAAAATTCCTCGAGGCAAAAACTCTGCCTCGAAGCCTCGTTAAATTCCTATGACGCGCACTATACGCGCGGCGCAGGGATTTGATTGTGTCACACGGACCGTTTATTCACACGGACCTTTTGAATTTAGTTGGCGCGATGGCGGAGAATAGATCTATAAATAAACGGCAGAAATTGTCTAAAGTGTGGGATCATTACACACGTAATAAAGAAGAGAACAAGGTGCAGTGTCTCTACTGCAAAATAGAGCTGGCATACCACAACAGCACATCTTCCATGATTCAGCATCTGAACAGAAGACATCCACTCTATGCTGTTTCACCAAGCATCGCCGAAACAAGGTAAATTAACGTAGTCTAAGCCTATTGATATTCGCTGATTTTAATCCCATACTGCATTTGTAGCGATGTCGTGATGCGGTTAGACTAGATATGATGTTTAACTTTGATGACGTTTTAAAGTAGTAAACCTAACTATCACGTTCAATTGCAAGAGAGTATAGCCTAAAAAAGAACCCCTTCACACACACACAAACACACGCACGCACGTACATTTTGATGTTTGTTTTGAGATTACAGCTTATTATTTATAATTGTTTATAATTGTTTTATTTACATAATTTTTTTATACATTTTATACATTGTGTACCTGTTTGGCTTGATATTTTATATTCATTTTTTGTTCTCAGGTAAACTAAACTAAATTTGCAGAAGGTGCAATCCTTTTTTTGTAATGTTGTGTATTAAGAAGACAAAAAACTAAGTTTATATTCATATTAGTTTTACAATACATGTTATACATGTTACAGTAAGTTCACTTAACTGTACATTGTTCTATAATTGTTGGCAATGCCAACTTGGCACTTAACTTTTGGAGCCAAACTTTTGGACTTGGAAATAAATACCTCTGTTGAGAAATAAAAGCCAAATGCTTGTTCATTTTACAGCCACATCATTTTTGTTATGCATTATTTGTTTTGGTTGTTCAAAAACACACACAAATGGTTTTATCCGATTACTCGATTAATCGATCGATTAAGTGCTAGATTAATCGATTACAAAAAGAATCGATAGCTGCAGCCCTAGTTGAGTGTTCAGCAATTTCGTGTTGTAGCCACAGGAGTATGAGATCTGTAACTAGAGCAACAGCGCGAAGCCGCAAACTCGTTCTGAATATTTTAAATGCGTAACAGCTGATGAAAAAGCAGAGACGATTGTAGACGAAAATGAGTAGAGATTTTATCTTTAACTTTTTTTATTTTATACAAAACATTTTCGTCACGTCTTTTTTCGTCAACAATAATGCATGTTAATTTAATCTTAGTCAGCGTTTTTTGCACGGTGGTACAGTCTTGTCATCGTCTCGTCTTAGTCATGAAAAAAAGGTCGTTGACGAACATATTTAATATAGAATTTAACACTACTACTAACCTTAACAACACATTTTAGGTATAGCACAAATAACATACCTGAAGACAATCTCAATAATCTCAACCAAGGGCCCAAACCTCCAAGGGGAGCATCACAGGATCATTTGAAATGATTTAATTATATTATAAAATAAGAACTCTAACTTAAAGGGGTCATGAAATGAGAAACCAAATTTGCCTTGATCTTTTGGAATATAAGAGGTCTTTGTACCATTAAAACGTCCTGCAAGTTTCATAGCTTAAGACGTCCTCCCCATTATAAACGAGCCATTTATTTAATCAAGCTCTAAATACAGCTCGTTCTGGATCCATGGTAAGAAGTGACGTCACGGTGCGAAGTGATGTTCCAACCATTTGCATATGACCACCTCCAGCACAAGACAACTACTCTCATTTCGGATCGTTGTCGAGCCGCGCGCCTCACAAGTGTTCAGTCAACGGACAGCGAGTGGGTCTGTGTACAGGAAAATTACAATGCCATGCAGATGTGCTGTTCCTGGCTGTGGACATACAACATCTTTGAATACGCTGCCGAAAGATCCTGACGTCAGGGAAAATGTAGAATTGTCATTTAAGGGTATTTACAATATTACTATTAATCACTGGCTAATATAAACACATTTGTATAAGAGAATCTTGAAAATATGTTGCCTTTCTAGTAGGCCTACATGTAATAGAAGATTAAAAATGTTGCCTTATCAATGCTGCATCTTCAAATATGGCCTGTGCATGCATTTTTGTCCGTGGTACACCCCATCATTTCATTGAAATTAGGTAAATAATGTTAAACTGTTAGCATATTAAGCTATAGAATAATTATGCAACTATAATCCGTTTTCAAGTGTCTCGGGTTACAATTTTTTTATTAATTCAAAATAGTTTCACTTTCATTGTGGACACGGGCTGATCCAGTCTTCGTTGTTGTGGTGATGGTTCATTTTCCTCTGATTCCTCATCTGATTCCGGCTCAAACATATAAGGTTTTATCATCGCAAGAGCCATCGCTTCGAATGCATCACCCGCTACTAAACAGTTACGCTCAATCCGCAAATGTTCCGTCAAATGTCGTTAGCCAATCATAAGAGTGGGCGTTAACACTGAACTCTTAAAGGGGAAACAACCCAAAAACAGACTGTTTGAATCAAAGGATGAGAAACAGGGTGGGAAAATGTCATAATTCACTACATTTTACAAAATTTTTTTTTTTTACTATAGTAATACTATAATTGCACCTAGGGGACCATAATAAAATAAAAAAAACCATGTCATGACCCCTTTAAATTCAAATGCGAAACACAAACACAACACACACACATTATTTTTCTTAATTGGTCTTTTCCTAATAATTTACGCTCAGGTTAGGAGATGACAAAAGAGAAAAGGCTGAGCATTCCCATGCTTCCCTAGAAATAGATGTGTGTAGAGTTGGGTGTGTGCCAGGCACTGCAGCCTCCAGTACAATCATATCATATCTGCATTTCCTCAACTGTCACGTCAACAAAACCAATCTTCACACGTACACACACCCAAACAAAAATACACACAGTTCCCCATACTTCCCATAGTCTTATTACTTTAAAAGACATAGATTGAAAGCTGATGTAATAGTATTTAGTAAACATTTTTTAGATTGTGAGAAACACTTCCTCACTATTCCAAAAAGAAGTCAATAAATAAAAATGTTTCCTAACCAACACTGATTAGCTTTTTCCTGAAAGATGGAGGTTGAAAGGCCATGCTGGAGGCTCAACCAACAAAAGGACTCAACAAATCTGCTGTAATATGAGTTTAGACAAACAATCATGAGGGACATCACATGTGCTGTATGAACATACTGAGATTTAACTTTCTTTAGCAGACTCTTAAGTCTGAAGCCACTTAAGTTCTCCTCCACTTACAACCGAGAGAGATACTGGAGGAGCTGAAGCGTGATGAGTACTGTTTGAAGTGCATACAACAGACCACACACGACTATAAACACCACATTCTTTTCATGAAGAACTTCAGCCAAAATGTGCCCCTCAACAGATGAGTCCCAGTTAATCTGATGCATCGATAAGCTTGAACAGTTACAATCTTAACAGCTCATGTCAAGCTAACCGAGCACTAATGGACAGCCAAGGATTTGAAATAAAACTAAATAGATAAATGCATTAAAAGGGTAGACCATCCAAAAATGTTTGGTCATGTTGTTTCAAACCTGTATAACTTAGTTTCTTCTGTGGAATATGCAAGATGATTTATATTTTCCTGAAATGTCTCAGTGTTTTTTGTCCATACAATGGAAGTCCATTGTCATCAAAACTGTTACCAACAGTCTTCAAAAAATTATCTCTTCACATTCCACAGAAGATAGTCATACAGGGTTGGAACAACTTCAGGGTGATGACCACTCAATTTCTTTTTTTGTTAGTTTTTTTTAAATTAATTATTGATTTAAGCTGCAGTTGATTTAAGCTCAAATCAACTGCACGATAAACATTTCAGGCTGTGCTGAACACTTAGGCTACTATCAATCCACACAACAAATGTGAGCCAAATCTGGACCATGGCGTCATAATAACAGTGTACATGTGTGGGACACCATGTCCAAACCAGACACAATGCAAGTTTCCAACATCAAGCAATTTTCCTTTCCACACTGAACATGTCACTGCTGCATGACACCAGAAAAAAAATGTATCATGTTTAATGCAGAGCAGGATTTTGGACAATAGTCCAAATTAATCAAATGACCTGTCTCTTATCTGGGTAATACAAAAGCGCAGATTTACTCTGATTAGGCCATGTTGTTAGACAGAGAAAGGGAACGAGTAAAAGATGTATTTGAGCCGGCTAAGCTTCCTCTGGTCTCAGCAGCAGCATGATGGTTAGAGAGGCTCTGCAAAACAAAAACACTACATTCCTCGGCTCTCTCCATTATTCGCACTTCCTGTCCACCACAGCGCTCTCAAAACAGAGGAATCGACAAGACAAATACACGTCAACAAATCAGCAGCGCCCGAGCCTTCACGCACTGACTCTCACACACACCCTATGGTAAACAAAAAAGCAAGTTTGGTCTTTTTTGGGCACTGTGTGATCGAAGGAGTCATACGCAGAGAAAACAGGCTGCAGATACAAACACAGACTTAGGCAGAAACATGAATGAACAAGCACAAACAAAACAGTCCTTCTTTCGAGCCCGTTAAACTGGTACCACTTTAGGTAAACTGTGATACACGAAATAAACTTTTGATTAGAGCAGAGGAAACAGAGGAACAGCTAGTAAATGCCACCATGCTTGGTTAAACTTGATTTCCTGGTTGGTTCAAGAACATAAACATACATAGAAGAAATATACTCTGATCAGCTGGTCAGCCCTCCATCGCAAAGAAAAAAAGAAAAAAAATACATATAGACTTATTTGTCAGTTTTTGAACTTCAAGTGTTCTGCAGAAAGCCTGGTCTTAGTGTAAACAGATTTATTGAGAGAAACAACATTATGTATCTTCAAAATGTATCTTCACTGCAGTGCTGAATTCAGTCTTAACTTAGATTGTGTGAAGTTCCTTGGAGCAGCAGGTTATGAAATGAGGAGTGATGTTCTAACAAATATGTCCAGTTGCTAAACAGAAACTGGAGACATTCCTAACTGGTGAGAAATAATAGAAAAGTATTTTCAAAGACACAAAGTATCCCTAAATATGGAATTTCTCAAAGTTTCAGGCCAAACGCCATCTCTGGGCAAAAGCTACATGTACAGGTTAAGTGCTGGTCATTTAGTAATTAAAGTGACCTAACACACACAGTTTCACCCAATCTCATGTTAATCTTGAGTATCTATAAAGTAGTATTGCATCCTTCATAAATAAAAAGTGTTTAGTTTTATTATATTTATAAAACAAGGATACAGTTTTCTGATTCTCTCCGAAAACAGGCGAGATTATCTTTCCCTTATAACCAAAAACACTTTTTTTCTTTTTGGAGCGAGTCCCGAGCAGTGCTGCTGAATGAAGCGTGTTGATGGGCGCGCTCTTGCTCTCGCTCTGGTCGATGTGTGTGTGGGAGACATGCCCATATAAGGAGTTCCACCCTTCATTATGTCATGAAGAGCAATGATTGAAAAAAACTCCTCAAACCCGGAAGTGTGTAAAAATACTGTAATACTTCCAAATATATATATTTTTGCATTGCATGAGAATCCAACAGTGTATTTTAACAGTGTAAATGAGCACGTTTACATGAACAACAGTAAGCAGATAACAAAATATCAGCTTATTAAAAAAACTAGTTTTCCCCATTTACATGCACACCAGTAACTGACAACACAGGTAAGCTGGGTTTACATGACTTCATTAATAAATCAGGTTATTTCCCTGTAGTGATGTCAAAATTTAACAATTTGCATATCTGACTCAGAGTATTCCACACATTTGTCAGTTGTGATGTTAAATTATGCATAATGGTGAACTTGCAACATTTCTGGAAACTTACAACTCCTATAGATGGTTTCATCGGGTAGGCGCGATGTAGCACGCGCCTGGACCTAAGTTAAAGGGGGGGTGAAATGCTATTTCATGCATACTGAGTTTTTTACACTGTTAAAGAGTTGGATTCCCATGCTAAACATGGGCAAAGTTTCAAAAATTAAAGTTGTATGTTTGAAGGAGTATTTTTGTTCCAAAAATACCTCTTCCGGTTTGTCACAAGTTTCGGAAAGTTTTTTTCGAGTATGGCTCTGTGTGACGTTAGATGGAGCGGAATTTCCTTATATGGGTCCTGAGGGCGCGTCTGCCGGAAGAGTGCGCGCTCCCGTATAGCACAGCACTGAGAGCACAACAGACTTCACTGATCAGAGCGAGAGCGAATTGTCACAAAAGAAGTGTGTTTTTGGTTGCCAGGACAAGACAACCCTGCACAGATTACCAAAAAAAAAAACAGCATTAAGGGACCAGTGGATGGAGTTTATTTTTACAGAGCATGAACGGAGTTGTGCAAGTGTTTTTGTTTGTTCCCTGCATTTCGAAGATGCTTGTTTTACAAACAAGGCCCAGTTCGACGCCGGATTTGCACATCGTTTATTTCTTAAGGATAATGCAGTCCCAACGAAAAAGGGTCACGATCGTGTGTTGGAAGCGCAGGCGGTGAGTAAAACTGCTTCAAATATCTCTGTGTTGTTAACTTAGCTATCGGCGCATAAGCACATCAAGTAAACAACATGCGATGTTGTCATCAAACTGCACTTTCCACATGTACAGCTTAAAAAAAAAAAAAAAGACGACAAAGTGGAACTTAGTCATTTTCCAAAACCGCTAAGCAAATTTATTTCTCTCATAAATATAATAAAACTAAAGACTTTTTGGAGTTATGAAGGATGCAGTACTACTCTATAGGTACTCAAGATTAACAGGAGATTGAGTGAAAACGAGCATTTCACCCCCCCCCTTTAACTTCCGGTCTGTGTTGTGTATATCGGTCTGGCTGCAGTGCCTTCTACAATCGCAGTTAAAGTCAAGGTGATGAGTAGACTGAAGTTGGGCTCAGGTGGTTGTGCTGTGGGATGTGTTTCCCATACATTTATTTATTTTTTGAGACTCGCCACGATTTTAAAAACTGATCGATTTTCAAAAAGGCTTCATTGAATAAACATGAGTAACGTTACGTACTGCACGTTTAATAATAATTACATTTATATGTTTAAATATCAAAATGAGGCACGGGTGTTTTTATCACTATTTCTAAAGGAAGACTTGCATGTTATATGCCAGATAACACCGTGTGTGAGCGTACCAGCTCTGCTTTATGCAACTTCTGCTCGGAAATAATTAATTAGCATTTTTATTAAGTCCACCTGATTTACGCAGCAAACATATTTTGTTTATCATCAAAAAAATGTCTACTCTAGAGGAACTTGGCTGTTGTTATTGATTCTATTTGGAAGTCTACCGAAGTTAAGTTAGGGCCACAAAAGCGCGCATTCGCAGTAAACGTTTGTTTATGTTGTTGCCGTTGAAACCGTCTATATGTATTATTTATTACTGCGAGACGTATGCTGTGTCTAGATGTGCTTAAATCTGCACTAACAATGTGTTCCTGTCACGTATCACACATGCACACTTCAATAAGCTGACAGGAAAGCGGGTTACTGTATTTACATGCCGTGCAAAATCAGAATAAAATGCAAAAAAACTGCCTGTTGCAAGTGGTTTATGCTTACGCTGTTTATAACCTGACTCTGATTAAATAAAATGGGTTACCATGTTTACATGACCAAGTGTGTTTTCAGCTTATTAAGCATAATCGGCTTAGATCTTGCATGTAAATGCGCTCAATAGCAACGCATGAAAACGCTTTAGACCACCCCTTTTACAAACTGGCAGAACACAAAGGTCGCAGGTTCAGTCCCAGGTGGAGAGCCTTCACTCCAGCCCCGAATTAGCTATTCATATACCTCCAGAACCATCTATTAAATGACCGTAACAAATTAAACATTTGGTTTTGTTAAATATCCTTGGATGTCCTATGTGCACTTACTTCTATCTTTATGAAATTATTATTGGGGTTTTAAAGCTTAAATTTAACGAGTGATATATGACAACAAAAGCAACCAATATAATATTGATATATAGATCATGCATAGTGAACAGAATTGTATTTTCATTATAACAAAATTTATGAACAGGCAAATCTGAAATGACCTCAGCACAATGAGTGTCTCAGCAGTTGTCCAACGCTGCCAGCTGCCAGTCATCATTTATTTAGGTGCCATTTTAAAAGCTCTTTCTCTTGAACTGGACTAGTGTTCAGGTCAATCAACCTTCAAAGCCACAAGAGAAGTTATCATTCAGAGTGCTTGACCACCAATGAGATGAAACGACAAAACATGAAAGTGCATAGCTGATGAACTTCCTTCCTGTCTTGACTGAGAGACCTTTGTAACTTTGCTTTTCACTGCATTAAATCGATAAAGCACTTTCACGTGACAAAAGCTCAACACTTGAAAAGAAAAAAAAAGATATAGTGGCCACTTAAAGTTATTTATTTTTCATGTAAAGTAAGAGATCATAGTAAGTTGATATTTAAACGCATCTAACATCCAACAAAGAGAAAATGTAGGAGTCGGAGATACTTCATGTCCACGTAGCAACCGCAGTGTGCTCTCCACGTGGGCTCGCCTTGCATCCTGTGGCCATGGAAACATGAGTCTGTGGGGATTTGCTATACAGCTTCTGTGTGTTGCATGAGTCACCAACAAGAACAAGCAAACTGTACAGAGAAAAGACCACTAGCACGTAGTATCAGCATCATGTGTCCAAATCACTCACTGAAACATGTTTTATAACAAAATAAAATAGCCAAAAATAAAACAGCCTTTCCTTAATTTTTTTTAACATAGGACCAAAATATAAATAAAAACAATCTAGAGCAAATTGAAACATTTAAGAAAAATATCATCTTAAAATGCAAACATAATCAGACCAAGGCTCGAATGACCGAAAGAATGAAAAATCAGTTTCAGTCAAAAGTTCCTAAACAAAATAAATAATATAATCTATAAATTATATAAAAACAAACACCAAACTGAAATACTTCAAAAATGACTTTCACTGAACGTCTCTATTGTTTTTTCCCTTCGATCTTATTTTTCTCATATTATGAGAAAGGAAAACCGGTTTGTCCAAGTTGTTGGGTAGAAATGAGCTCATGTCTTGCTCACAGTATAGCACAATGGACAAGACATGCCATATCTTTAAAATTTGAATACACTGTTTTCATGAGTGTACATAGTGTTGTCAAAAAACCCAGTACTTCGGTACCAAGTCGGTACAAAAAAAAAATGAAAATGTCACAGTACCAGGTTTGTTGAAGTACAGGTGGTACTGAGGACCCGGTCAACCCGGTTCTTGACACATACAGCACTTTGATTTCCGTGAAGCAGAAAACGTGGACGGAATATCAAAATCCAGACATGAAAATTAAACTTACATTTTAATATGGACAGTCACGGAATTTGTCAAAAGTTAGCATAAATGAAATCAAATCAGTTCTGCGCGTCTTTGTGTGAATGAATGAATGAATGAATGAATGGCAGAAACGTGCATGTTTGTTTACTACGTGACGCTTACTGTAATTTCAGAATCTGCTGTCTCAATGAGGACATAAACAACATCACCAGAACTGTTCTTAGTCACTTCAGAAGCATTTTACACTTTCATTTGAGTAAAACCAGTGTCAATTTAAAGGTATTCACGGTAACCCGTCAAAATAAAAGTTCATTTTTACCTTATGGCATTGTGCTAGAAATATTACAATTATTTAGTAGAATGTATGTGATACTGCTACTACTGTTGAAAAAATAAATAAATAAATAAATCACACAATATTTATTTAATGTTTTAATTTTAATTACAAATCCCCTTTATTTACAAAAAAATAAAAATGTTTACATTTCATTAATTAAAAGACAAATTAAACCGGGTGAAACTTGTTTACTGTTTTCATAATTATATTACTTGTCGATAAACTTTAAACACAATTGTAAATTAAGTATAAAGAATGGCATTGGTTTTATTTTTAGTGATAAAAAGTTTTGTTTTTTTTTAGCATATTTTTGTGTTTTTGGGATTTTCACTGGTATGGTTACCGAATGCTGAAATTTTGGTACTGTGACAACACTAAGTGTACAAACAGGTGACGCCAGTTGAAGTGTCCACAGAGTCATCCTAAACACAGCACAGCCCTGTGCTTCTCATCTGCGGTGTGACCACCTTTAGAGAAAATGAGCTCTGATGGCATGGAAGTGGAATGGATGGAGTGCAATGAAGAAATGCATGTTAAGATAAACATATCAGTATGATTTAACTTCCACACTCTCCACTAATATTTTAAAAATGCAATGTAATAATGCACAGTTATCTAAGTTAGCCTTAAAGTAAAAACAAGCAGCAATGTCAAGAGAATAATGTTTGACTAGTACTTACTGTAATACTTTTAGTACTACTGTACTACTATTACTTTTTGGGGCCATCCTATATTTCAAAATGATCCAACAATTTTGATTTTCTTCCTGACATATTTACGTGGTCAGCCAGGCCATCCATGTTAACAAACTTTCCGCCACTGATTGTGTGACTTCTCCACTTCTTGTGGAATTCTTTTTTCCTTTGACTAACAAACTAAGGCAATGTTTAGTTGACCAAGCCTCTTCTAGTTGACTAACGGTTAGTTGACTGTTAAGGAGCATATTTTGATCAAATAAAAGGTGAGCATAAGAGACTTACATTTACATTCATTCATTTCGCAGATGTTTTTTCCAAAGCAACTTACATTTGGGGATGACATCAAGCAAATAATTTTAAAGAGGCAAATAGACACTGTAAGTGCTAGTCATACCAAGTTTCAAGCATTGTTCAAATAATACAAGCTAGACAGAGAAGAGAATATAATTAGAATGAAGTCAGATAGTGATGAAAGAAGTTAGTTTTTCAGATGTCGCTTGAAAAATGCCAGGGTATTAGCATTCCGGAAAGGGGTTGGAAGATCATTCCAACAGCCAGTAACGGTAAACGTAAATCTTCTGGAAAGTGATTTTGTTTCATCTTTGTAATGGTACCACCAGGTTTTGCTCCACTAGTGAGATCTCAGACTTCTGGAGGGGATTTAGATTCGTAAGAGTGGCTGCTGAGCCTGAGGCTGTCCTATATACAAGCATTAGTGTCTTGAACTTGTTGCGAGCCGTAACCAGTATCCAGTGCAGGGGGAAAAAGAGAAGTGTGTGACATGGGCTCTTTTGGGCTTGTTAAATTCCAGTCGTGCTGCCGCATTCGGAATCATTTGTAAAGGCTTGATTGTGCATGATGGAAGCATGATCTTTCTGATGTTATGCAATGCAAACCTGCAAGATCTAGCAGTTTTTGCAATGTAGACTTTGAAAGTCAGCTGGTCATCAAAGATTACACCAAGATTTCTGACCAAAGTCTTTCTGTAGATTTGGAGTGGCCATTAAGACAAGAAGCTCAGTCTTTGCCAGGTTGAGGTGTAGGTGATGTTCTTTCATCCATGCCGAGATGTCTGCCAGGCAGCCTGAGATTCGTGCAGCTACTGTTGGATCCTCTGGTTGAAAGAGAGATACCATAGCAATGGTAGGAAAAACCATGTGCCTGTATGATGGGTCCCAGTTCCGGCAGTCATATCACCCTGGAGCCCAAGACCAGTTTCAAACTGAAACTAAGCAGGGCTGAGCCTGGTCAATACCTGGATGGGAGACCTCCTGAGAAAACTAGGTTGCTGCTGGAAGAGGTGCTAGTGAGGCTGGGGTGCTCACCCTGAGGTCTGTGTGGGTCCTAGTGCCCAAGTGATGGGGACACTATACTGTCAACAAGCATAGTCCTTTGGATGAAACATTAAACCGAGGTCCTGACTCTCTGTGGTCATTAAAAATTGCAGGATGTCTTTCGAAAAGAGTAGAGGTGTGACCTCAGCATCCTGGCTAAATTCGCCCATTGGCCTCTGACCATCATGGCCTCCCAATCATCCCCATATCTGCTGATTGGCTTTATCACTCTTGTCTCCTCTCCACCACTATGGTTGCCGTCGCATCATCCAGGTGGATGCTGCACACTGGTGGTGGATGAGGAGATACCCCCTGACAATGTAAGCGCTTTGAGTGCCAAGAAAAGCGCTATATAAATGTAATGAATTATTATTATTATTATTATTATTATTATTATTATTGTGATGTAGTGTTTATGGAAAGGGGAGGGGTCCAAGAACTGATCCCTGAGGAACCTTAGTGACCAGTTGATTTGCTTTGGATACATCCCCACCCCAGGCCTCCCTGAAAGTCCAACCAGTAAGATAGGATTTAAACCAGCGAAGTGGGATCCCTGTGATGCCCAGTGATGAGAGGGTAGACAGGAGGATCTGATGATTCACCATGTTAAAAGCAGCAGACAGATCCAGCAAAATAAGCACTGATGATTTGTGATCAGCTTTTGAAATCCCCAGAGTGACAGGAGCTCGGTCTCAGTTGAATGGCCACTCCTGGAGCCTGACTGGTTAGGATCCAGATGGTTGTTCTGTGTAAGAAATAATGATTCCTGGTTTTTTGCTATGAAAGGAAGGAGAGAGACAGGTCTGTAGCTATCTGTAAGTGAAGTGTTTAATGTAGGTTTTTTGAGCCGTGTGGTTACCCGAGCCTGCTTGAATGAAATTGGGAAATTGCCTGTGAGATCAGATGTGTTGATGATGTGTGAGTGGTTTCAGTTTTTGACTTTTCAAAAAAAAAATTTTTAACAGTAGAGTTCAAAATATACACACACGCAGAGGAATAATTTTAATTAAAACTAAAACTAAAAATCTTAATCTTAAACTTTATGCTGTGGTGTTATAATAAATTTAAAGGAGAATTCTGAAGAGAACAAGAGAAAAGACTGTATGAAAGAGGCTCAGCACAGTGTGATCTCAAAGTCCTCTGCAGTCTCAGCAGCATGAGAAAACAGGCGAGAAGGAGGACAGGGATGAGGGATGAGGGTAGGTTTACTACAGCACACACAATGGCAGCTGTGATTTATGTGGACTGCTGGCCCAGTTTTGTGGACCTTGGGGGAAGCCCTTACTTAAGCCCCTTTCACACTGCCATTCCGGCAAATACATGGGCAAAGTGTTCCGGCAATTGTTCCCGGGTCGCTAGATTTTGCACTTTCACACTGCCAGTGATTATCCGGGATATGTGCATGCTTTCACACGCAACCTGTAAAGATCACGTAACGACACGTGACATCAGGGCGTGACGTGTAATGTACGATTCGAAAATGCTAAGCAAGTTATACTTTCACTGAAGCAAGGGAACGATCTCGGCGTCAGCGCGGAAAGTGAGGAACTAACTGATCTCTGCTTCATTACAGTTTGCACATATTTTTTTGTCGCGAACGTTGATCTTTCTTCAAAACAGCCAGTAAAAGAGTCACGCGATAACGCGCGTCATCACTTCGACATGGCATTAGATCTGGCTTTTGTTCACACAGCGCTCGTCCAGGGTCGAACCCGGCAATGTTACTAGGTCCCCGACCCGTGTTCAATGCCGGAATCAATAGATAATGAACGTGGATTTGCGCAGCTCGTGCCAATAAGAACGGAGGAAAGGCTTAAAATCAAATAAAACATACAGCTAGCTTTCTTCCCATTCAAAACTCACAACTCCAGCTGCATAATAAACATTTCTTTCTCTTTCTTCACAGTTGTCATACGAATCACGGCTGATAAAGGTGGACAATGCCGACAAAGCAGAAATAATAAGTGTGGACATTTAATACGTGCAGCTGGGTGGGAGACGTCAGATTAGCAGAAAGAGTTTACAGTGTAACCAGTCACAAGATCTTCCAACACTGTCAAAGCCAAGGAGCATTTCTCCCTCCCAAACCCTACAGGGGATACATACAGATTTCCGAAAGCTTCCCCATGAACCTCCTAGACCACAGACGTATGCGTGTCTGATACACTGGTTAATGAGGAGACTACAGCTAATGCCATTTCTGTGCTTTGTGAACGTGGATGAAGGCATTCTGGGTTAATCCAGTTAGAGCTCAACATCTCCGAAGTGAGGAATTTACCGTGACGAGGCGAGTGCTCGACTGTCACACAATAGGACAGGAACAGTGAGGATTAGGGATTGCATAATGACTAAACACGGTGGAAGTTTCACATTGATTTTTTTCAGAGGGTGTGATGGGGAATTCCTCAAATGCTGATGGCTTTAGCCAACAGTTTCAGTGGAAACACAGGGGCTTCGGTTCCCAGACTGTTTAGCAACATGTTTTCTCATGAGAACCAACTCCTGGAAAAGGCTCTTTTGTGAGCCACAAAGGTGCTCATATTAAAACTGAATTGGCAAAACACTTGATCCGGAAGTATTCTGCTGCTCATCATTTTGTCTGAGAGGTAATTTCTTACACTTACTCCTGCTTTGTGCCCTGCATTAAACTCTCAAACGTTTCTATTTTTGGACTTTCTATAAAGGTGCTTTTTTTAACTATACATATCCAAGCATTAGAGTGAACATAAGTCTTTCAGTTGGGGACATGTCGTGAACAAGAGCACCTAAACCTCCATCTGTTCAGCTTAAAGTACGGTGCCAGGCCACACATTTGACCCCGTCTATACAAGCAGAAGTTTTTACATGGAGCTGTCTTCAGCCCAACATACTGAAACACTTGACATCGGCTCACACCCGACTGCAAAAGATCATGGCCTGAGAAGCATTACGTGAGTCCGGGTACACAGTGCTAATCCCAGATCCTGCACCATGACCACGTACATGGAGCTAAAGATGCAGACATTAACCATGCTGAAAAGCAGGAAAGACATCTGAAGCTATACTGAGGGAGCATCACAAGCAGGAATGAGTGCAGCAGAGCGTCCAGGGTGATTCTGGGAGGTAAGGAGCTGTAAGCAGCTTAAAGCCCATCTCAAAGCACATGGCGGAGTAGAGACACATGGAGTCACCATATGGCCTTCTCAAAAAGAGACCTTCCTTCTTAGCGTTACAGTAAATGTGTAATGGAGCACTACTGCGAAACTGGAACAAGTTAATGTAAAAAAAAATCTAATATATAGAGGCAAATATTGAGGAAAAAAAATCAACCTCTTTGAAAGCTACAAGTGAGTTGGGGTGTCACAACATTATAATATAACGTCGTGGCGTGTGTCCATTGCAAGATAGAGCTGGCATACCACAACTAGGGCCCTATGATTTCCGCGATGCAGAAAACGTGGAATCCAGTCATAAAAACGGAATTTACAGTTTAACACAGAATGGCACGGAATTTGCCAAATTTTGAATGAATTAATCAAAAATAGGTCATTGCACTCACATCAAATCAAGATATTGACGAATATCTGTAAATATTAAGCCGGAACAGTCTGTTTAAATATGAAGTCTGTATGTTCTGCGTGTCTCTGTTAATGAATGGAGCAGAAGCGCGACTTCCTTTATCACACACACTGAAGCGCGTGTGACGCTCGCGGTAATTTCAGCTTCTGTCATCTCTCTAAATAAGGACGTGAACACATGAACAACATCTCCAGAACTGCTCTGACAGTCACTTCATGAGCATTTGACCGTTTGATTTGAGTAAAACTAGCGTCACATCACATACACAGAACTGTAAAGGTACACCAACACGTCAAAATAAAAATCCGGTTAAAGACTATTGTTCGGCAGAATGTACATACTACTACTAAAAAAAATAAAAATCAAACATTTTTTTTAAGGTTTAATCTCACAACATTTCTTCCATGTTTTATTTTTAATAGTAAATCCCCTTTGTTTATCAAAAAGTTAATTTTCGATAATTAAAAGATAAATTAAATTAATGATTTATGTGTTTAATGTCAGAAAATGCTTTATTTAAAACCCCAACTGAATGGCACTTAAATGCACTTAATTCATCTGTCAACTTTATTGTCATTGTTCACAGTACAAGTACAGACAGAGAAACAATGGATAATAATTAAATGATTATTTTATGTACACATTGCATTCTATGCATTTAAAAAATAAAAATAAAAATTTCTAAAAAAAGGAAACTTAGTTGTTCATTTTAAGAGACCCAGGAGTCTTATTTTCTCTAGCATAATTAATATTGCACTTTAATTGAGCAAAAACACATTTTATCCGATTACTCGATTAATCGATGGGATTTTTTGGTAGAATACTCGATTACTAAAATATTCAATAGCTACAGCCCTAGATTCAGGCTATCAATTTTTACCGATCATGTGTTCCCAGGGAATCGAACCCCCAACCTTGCGCTTGATAATGCAGTGCCCTACCAGTTGAGCTACAGTAATTTATCATTTTCTATTAATATCTACTGATACCAATAAATTTAAATTGTTTAACAAATTTTCTGTGAACTTTGAGTAAATGTGTTGTAACTAATGCCAATCAAGTGTTTAAAGTGTTCATTTAAATTAAGCAATTGTGTGTGCAGCCAATCTACTATTAAATTATATTTTGAAAATCTGTATTATTATGCATATATCGGACATTTGCCAATGCTCTCCCTAAACTTCTGTATGAGACACATCAGTCAATCGCTTCTGATGCTCCAGACCTGAGCTGCCTGAATTTTCGTTTCTCTTTCACTCTTTCTCTCTGCCACAGGGCTGAGGAGAAGCTATATGTCAACTGTCTGCACAAAGTATACACACACATACGCAGACCTCCGAGCTCTGGGCCTGATCCGTCTGCTCGGATCAGCTATTCCACATCAAGGTCAGGGAATCCTGTGCCATCCTGTCTGACCCTGTTAGTGATGCTGACTGTAGACTGACTAACACAGATTGAGTCTCCTGCCAATGAGGCTATGCCAACAGTCCTGGCATTATACAGAAGAGCTCTTCGTATGACTGGATGATAGCTGTCAATGGCTTACAGTAGTTTTAATGTTGAGTCAAGCATATTTGCTTATTTTGCTATCAGTGTACTTTAGGGAATGCTAGCTTTGGCGACCCACCAACAGTCTCTCGTGATTCTTATGAGCGGATGTAAATGCTCAAGGTAAAAAAATTAAAATACTTCTTTGTGTGTTTGTATGTAGAGACTACTGGACTTGATTCACAGCCAAGTCAACAGCATCTCATTCTCTCATACAAACACATTAACAGAACACAGAGGAAATCCAAATTAATAGGACAAAGCAATCAGCTTTTAGCATCGTTAGTGAATCAGACGTGGAATGTGCTAAAGTGCCCCCGAAGGAGGCTAGACTGACAGTTTTAGACAGCAGCCTATTTTGCCATTTCTTCACTTTTTTTAAGTGTGGGGCAGAGCATATGCTTGCAACAAGGCATCAAATACTCCATGAATACGTACTATAGACTTATTTCAACCTTAGCACAGAATAATTCCCACAACTTTTGAACGAGAAATTGCCATTACTCTTCCAATTACTTTTCCAAATGCTCAGATTACTAGATAAAGAACTTTAGAATAAAAAAAGTAATAAAAATAAAAAGACCTACAGACAAAACCCATGTTTTTTTTATCATGCTCTGGTCAATTTTGTGTCCATACCATGTTTTCTGTCAGACATGTGAAAGGAAAACATGTAAAACACATTTTAGCATTTCATTTAATTTAATGCACTTTATGTATTTGTAATCTTTATATATTTGTAATCTATATCTTTTTCAATTACAATATATATGTCTAATGGCTGTTTTCTCAAAATTACATTTTTCCCCTCATGACAAGGTGCAGTTGCACTTACAGTAGCACATACACAAAACTTTCCAGTTTTTTTCCAATCAAAGGTGTTTTTTTTGTTTTGTTTTTTACAGTGGGCTTTGTAAATACATCACTCACCTGATTTCTATAACATTTTATTCCTAAAAATGGTGAAATGTCTTTTTTTCTGGCCGTTGACAATATCCCCCTCTGCAATACCAATACCTGCAATACCTTTAAGTATTATGATATATTTTATTTCAAAATTTAAGCTATTCACTGGTGGTGTCTTCCCCTAAATAACTCTACAGAGACTGCACCCACAGATACACCAAGAGAATCCAAAAGAGGAAACTCTTAGCCCATGACAAATTTTACAACTAAAAGTGACTTAAATTTCCCTGATATTTCAAGCTTTGTAAGACCGTGGGAAACCTTGAAACGAGAGCCACGGTTAACCACATGCATGTGACAATAAGCCCTTTCACACATACAGACGTTTCCGGAAAATTACTGGTAAATTTCCATAAAGAGTTCATGTGTGAACAGGATCTTTTAAAAAATACCGGTAAATTCGTTCAGGAAATTTAACGGTATGAGAAGTTGTAACATTACCAGTAAATTCGGAATTCTGCTGTGTGTGAACGCAGAATGAAAATTACCGGTAGGAGCACGTAAGAGTTCAGAACGCGGTGACGTAAGACGTCTTCCAATCATCAAGCATTCACCCAATGTTTAAGAAAATAAAATAAATGTCATCCATCCAACTGAAGCGACAGTGAAATTAAGGCGCTTCCTATTATCCGGTAGGATGAAGTAGCCTAATTTGTCGTCATCTGAGAGAAACTGTTAGTGATGCAGTAACATATGATAAAATAACTGTTAACTGTCGCCGACAAAGTCAGGTCATCAATAAACTGAAAACATTGTGTCTTAATATCTAAAAAATAAACGACCATCACAAACGAAGTAGTATTGGGAGTATTTCTTGTTCCCATTATGACTTTTGTCCGTCTATTTGGGGGTTCTGCTACTCCACAAATCTTGTAGGCCTAGCTCTACGTGGATCTCAACCCGCGGCACGGCATGAAATCACACGCTGCCCACCATGCCGAACACAATAAATAATAAAAACAATAACTTTAAGTTTTACAACTTAATTTTACAACTTAATTTTAATTTTAGTTTTTACATAGGGAAAAACAGATAGGGCACAAACGAGAAGTCGGAGCAGTGAAGAAGAGTGCTTGACATTCGGCTTCAACTTTCGGTTTGCCCCGCAACTCACTTGAGGATGTTCAGCACGTCTTTTTTTCCAATTCTCCCAAAACAGCTCATACTACTGTTTGGAGCAGTTAAACAGGCATATAGGCTAAGTTTTTTTTTTAAGCGACCAGCACAGAGAGAGAGTACATAGCCTATGTTTAGCCTTCTCAAATCATCACGAATTGTCTAAAATAAAATCTACAGATATAAAACAGTTCAAGCATAACGATGTTTTAACGTTGAACCCAGATGCGCGCTATATGTATATTTTGTGCGGAGAACGCAAGATAAAGCACGCTTTTTTGGGACATAGGTGCCAGCGCGATCATGATATAACAAAGAAATATAAAATAAAGAAATATAAAATAAAGAAAACAAACATGCTTTCTGCCGTCTCATCTTGAACAGGAGAGCTTACAAAATACCGAAACACAGCGAATACATGCCTCACAGACATGATAAATATATATATAGAAAGCTTTTAATTACTACTTAACGAAATAATAAAAACAAACAACAAAAAATCTAAATACAATCATAATCCGTTTAGGAGGCGCATCTAATGAGGGGTCAGGCAACTTCATCCTTGGGGCACAGACTCAGAAAACACTAGTCTATTAGTAAATAATTCAAATATATTTTTACTATTTCCCTCTGTCACATTCATGGTAATTTTTCCGGTGCTTTGGGACATATTTTGAACTCAATTTATACGCACAACATGTTTATCTGCGCTGATAGACTATTTGATATGAATTTGGATCAGGCTACATTTGTGAATGCACCTTTTCTGCAAAGTGCGTCTTACATACTGCAATTTACAATCGCAACTTCATTGTGCTATTAATCCTTTCAATCCGATTTTCACTAAATTGGTCAGCTCCAGACAGCATCGGGTGTTTTATTAATGGGGAGTATACTAATTATTCAAAACAGTCATCTATTACGATGTCTCTGTAACAAAAGCAGTTACATGAATAATAAATTAAAAAAAATAAAATAAACCATAAACAGAAATACTGAACACGTATTACCCTCCGTGTTTAAAAATACAAGCGCAGCTGTTTAGAGATTAATTACGTCACAGAATTTACCGGTATTTTGGAATGGATGTGTGAATGGTGCTTTTCTGGAAAAAAGACGGAATGTCGTTGACTGTGTGAACAGCGCATTTTTGAATTTACCTGTAAAGTCGTTCTGGTAATTTTACGGAACTTTACTGGTATTACTGTGTGAAAGAGGCTAATGTCACAACAGCTTCAGCTCTATGCATAATTCACAATTGAAGATGGCAAGCAGAGATAATGCACGAAGCCGCACATGAGTGTAAACAGCCGTGTGTTACCTTGGGCAGCTCTCTCAGCTGGTTGGCGTCCAGGAGCAGCTCCTCCAGACTGCGGTTGTAGCGGTAGATCTCGTCGGGCACCGCAGTGAGCGAGCAGTGCCGCTTATCCACGGACTCAACGTGACGGTTACACCGCCACAGCGGGATACACTTCAGCATGTCCCGGAGCACTCAGCCCCTCCGCATCGGGGACTCACTCAAGCAGCCAAACGACGGTGTACAGGCTGGTCCTGGCTCGTATAGCTCCCCGGCCTCTATCCACCAAAACCAGTCAAATAAAAGCCCCTATGGGAACGGTTCTCCTGCAAATGTCCACTTACTCCAGTGACAGCACGGGACATCCGGAGGATCAATCCAGTCAGCCTCCCATTTAATATCTCCTTATACAAAGGCCGAGTTACCCAGCAGATTCACAGTTTAGTTCAAGATAAGCAGAGTGAAGTCAATAAAACACACATTTTATGTGCCGTGCACAGTTTTGCAGTGTAACTTAAACAGCTCCTCGTCGAAATACACGGGATTATGTCGCACGGAATGAGTGACTCTGTGTTAGCATGGAGAGGAAGCGGAGATTAAATATGCTAGACTCGTTGGTTCATGTCTCGCGCCCTTTTATCTCATATGTTTTGTCTTGTAATAATAAAATGAGGTCTAATGATCAAACTACATCTTGTCCGTGAGGCTGCTGTACACACGAGAGTATGCTACAGCTAACGTCAACTGATTAGCCAGCTGCAGAGCGCTAACAGTCAAAACAAAACACACCAGCCCGCCTCTAAACAAAGACAAAACAACTCGAAACTACTTACAGACGCGTGAGTCGCTGAGATGTGTGAGATATGCGAGCGGCTGTTATGATAAGATCACATACACAGCAGCAACAGGCTGCAGCAGGCCGGGTGTGTGTGTGTGTGTGTGTGTGTGTGTGTGTGTATTGGGGATGGGGGGGTTGATCTCCGCCGCTCCAGATAAACTCCGCCGGCTGTGCTCCCCTACCGCCCGTCCTGATATCGAGCCCGGACTGATCCGTCACCAGCCCCTCTGTCCTCTTCATACAGGTTGTCAATCCTGGGACGCGCTCGACGCTCCTCCTGGACTTGATCTGCTCCTGTAGGTGAGTGTGTGTAGGGTGTCCCGAGTGAAGTCAGGCTTCAGGAGCGGATCCAGTCCCAGCTCCGCCTCAGTGTTGTGAGTCTCTCTGAGCTCTTATCTCACGGCACCCAGCAGCGAGAGACTCATCCGGATGGCGACCTCTAGGAGTCTGGAGGAGGAGAGGAGAGGAGCGATCAAGGGCCGCTAATGCACGTGCGCCGCCCCGCGGAAAAGACCGTGTGGTTGGACCTGTTTTTGTATTACCACATAAATCTACTTTGGTGTCTGTGTGTGGTTCTGAGACCTTTTGACTTGAACTTTTGCCCCCTCATTGTCCCAAAACTATTCAAAGCGCCCACAAGTTGGCTCCAGTAGTTCCTTTAGTATTTCTGCTGCGTGTGAGACCATGCTGCTTGTGACCAAACTCTTTAATCTTTAGCAGAAACCTGAAGTGCTGACTGCTGATTTATTGAAAATAATAATTTTGTGTCCCAAATGATTCAAGATTCTGATATGTATTCTTGATTATATTTTAATTAACTATCAGACTTTTTAAACTCTGAAAGGCTTTCCTTTTCTACTTAAATATAACTTAATAGCTTTACGTCAAAAGGTTATATATCTAGGTGTATAGATTTTGAAGCAGTTTTTTAAGTGTGAAACACTTTCATAAAACCTGTTAAGTTTGAAGCCATTTTACCTTTAAATACATTTCTAAAGCTCAGAGTTGAAGGTTTTAGGATTGATTGAGTGCTATGTAGTTGCACAAGAGCTGCTGTGGTTGTTAGGGTGTAATTGTATATTTGTCCAATTATTCTTACCTAAAATATTGACGTTTAATTTACAGATTTCTCACTTAAAAAGGTCCTTAAGTCTTACCATTTGGTGCAGTAATACACTAACACACGCTGTATGTAACACTACACTTTGAAAGCATTGTATGTAAATGAGTTATGACCAAGCAGCCGCCTGGGTTGGCTTTTAGCACTTTGAACATTCTAGAGCAGAGGAACTCTGAATTATAAGGATTTAATCTTACACTCATCTCAAGAAAACAGCCAGGGATGAGAAATATCCCCACTAAACACAAAAGCATACAGGGTTTTTAATAGAAGCATTAACATGCTAAAAACATGCACTTTAGCATGTTTCAACCCTTGGTCAAAACGTTTATCCTAGTTTGATAAGTGATACTCTACATAGTATCTGTTTACTTCGTTTTAATTTCATAATTTGGTACACAAAAAGGCAAATGCTAATTTTGTGCAGAAAATGCTAAAGTCCAAACATTTCCTGCTATTAAATCACCAGCAATTATTTCTAGTTAAACTTTTATGTTCTACTGTGCATATAATGGTGTATGACGTACATCAGGGAAGTGCCTTAAGCCTCATCCAACCACCCATATTAAAGACTGGGAGAACACTGCATGTTAGAGAAATTTATTGTTTTGGTAAAGCCAGAACCAATGTCACCAACACAATGTTTAGGGTCTGAACACAATGTCAGTGGAGAAAAAGTTGCCATTTGTAAAAAAAAGTAGGATGGGAAAGGTGAAAATTTATTTTTCTTCAAAATTACAAAACAAAACCCTGCAAATAATAATGATAATAAAAAAAAAAAAGGACAGTAAATCTTTCACAGTAGGTGACAAAGTAAATGTGTGAGGAGGATGTTTTATTGTCCTAAACTAAATCCCACCATTGGGATTTTTCCAATAATATTATTACGAGCAACATCAATAAAAAAATAATTACAAGTTTCAAAGAGGCCCGGATCTCAAGCAGCAGTGATGAAAGCTGAGTGAGTTTGAGTGCCAAGAGACAAGACCAGTGGCCATTTCAGGACAGTCTTATGCGGAGAGGTCACTGTTATTAAAACGCTCTTGATCATAAAACTCGGCCACAACCTTGCGACCTGCAAACCAGCGGTTGTTGAGAGCTTGGATGGCCTTGTTCATTTCATCAGCATCAGAGAACTCCACAAAGATCTTCACTATTATCTCAGCATCGTCATCCTCACCCTGTCGTTCCTGGTATATGATAACCCGATTAACAGCACCATACTTCCCACATTCCTCCATCACTTCACCTTCCAGGTCATCGTCAATGTCCTCTGGGCCCACCATATTGCGCAGCACCATAATTGTTGACTGCACATGGGCAAAAAGAGGTAGAAAAAAATGGGGTAAACTGACATGATATATTACAGGGATAGTTGACTGAAAAAAATTAATTGTCAATTTATTCACCCTGAAGTTTTTCCAAATATGTACAAGTTTCTTTTTTTTTGTTGAACTCCAAATATTTTTAATAATGTTAGTAACCAAACAGCTGAAGGTCCCTATTGACTTCCACAGTATGAGGAACAATATACTATGGAAGCCAATGACGACCAGAAACTATCATTAGTTACCATGTTACCAACATTATTCAAAATACATTTTGTGTTCAACAGGAGCAATGAATTCCTACAGGTTTGGAACAACATTAGGGTGATAAAATAACAAGGATTTCAGTTTTGGGTGACTAATAGTCTTTAATGACATTTCCGAACTTGGCTTCTTTGCAGAAACTTGATTTGTTCATTTAATGTTTGTTGACAGTTGTCAAAAATTAGATAAATGAAACTTTTTTTTTTTTTTTTAATTATTGCTCTTAACTTACTCTTAGGACTTTGACCAATTTGCAATTGTCTCTCTAATATTTAACATCCAAACGATGCAATGCGGTCTAACCTTCGACTGCATGACTGTTTGTTTTCCTCCACTTGCACTGACGCTTAGCTGCTCCAGTTCACGGTCCTGTCCATTTCCGACTGGTGCACTCTGATCCTCAGTCCGCCTGCGGTCTTCCTCTCTCTTGACCTCTGAATGTGTTTGTGCTGCAGATGTTGGTGTTCCTGCAGACGCAGATGTGACGGGTGGGGATGCTAGTACTGGGTTGACCAAACCAACCTGAGGGACTACAGGTAGAGTGGGGCGAGCAGGTGTCACACCTATCAAATTAATAACAAAGAGACGAGTTATTCAGATAACATGTCATTTTTTTCATTTTACAGATATATATATATAAAAAAGTTATATATAAAAAAAGTTTTATATATATATATATGTATATATATATATATATATATATATATATACACACACACACACACACACACACACACACACATACATATATACACAAACATACATATTTATCAATGCTAACATTTGTTTTGACGGCGGTGCGGTAGTGTTTTGATGGCGGTGCAGTAGTTTTTGTGTTTAGAAAGCGGTGCGGTAGTGTTTTGATGGCGGTGCGGTGGTGTTTTGATGGCAGTGTTTGATGGCGGTGCGGTAGTGTTTTCATGGCGGTGTATTTGATGGCGGTGCGGTGGTGTTTTGATGGCAGTGTTTTAATGCCGGTGCGGTAGTGTTTTCATGGCGGTGTATTTGATGGGGGTGCGGTGGCGTTTTGATGGCAATGTTTGATGGCGGTGCGGTAGTGTTTTCATGGCGGTGTATTTGATGGCGGTGCGGTGGTGTTTTGATGGCAGTGTTTGATGCCGGTGCGGTAGTGTTTTCATGGCGGTGTATTTGATGGGGGTGCGGTGGCGTTTTGATGGCAATGTTTGATGGCGGTGCGGTAGTGTTTTCATGGCGGTGTATTTGATGGCGGTGCGGTGGTGTTTTGATGGCAGTGTTTGATGCCGGTGCGGTAGTGTTTTCATGGCGGTGTATTTGATGGGGGTGCGGTGGCGTTTTGATGGCGGTGCGGTAGTGTTTTGATGGCGGTGTGTTTGATGGCGGTGCGGTAGTGTTTTCATGCCGGTGTGTTTGATGGGGGTGCGGTGGCGTTTTGATGGCGGTGTGTTTGATGGCGGTGCGGTAGTGTTTTGATGGCGGTGTGTTTGATGGCGGTGCGGTAGTGTTTTCATGGCGGTGTGTTTGATGGGGGTGCGGTGGCGTTTTGATGGCGGTGTGTTTGATGGCGGTGCGGTAGTGTTTTGATGGCGGTGTGTTTGATGGCGGTGCGGTAGTGTTTTCATGGCGGTGTGTTTGATGGGGGTGCGGTGGCGTTTTTGATGGCGATGTGTTTTGATGGCGGTGCGGTAGTGTTTTGATGGCGGTGTGTTTGATGGCGGTGCGGTAGTGTTTTCATGGCGGTGTGTTTGATGGGGGTGCGGTGCCGTTTTTGATGGCGATGTGTTTGATGGCGGTGCGGTAGTGTTTTGATGGCTGTGTGTTTGATGGCGGTGCGGTAGTGTTTTGATGGCTGTGTGTTTGATGGCGGTGCGGTAGTGTTTTCATGGCGGTGTGTTTGATGGGGGTGCGGTGGCGTTTTGATGGCGATGTGTTTGATGGCGGTGCCTTAGTGTTTTGATGGCGGTGTGTTTGATGGGGGTGCGGTAGCGTTTTTGATGGCAGTGTGGTAGTGCGGTAGTGTTTTGATGGCAATGTGTTTGATGGCGGTGCAGTAGTGTTTTGATGGCGGTGCGGTAGTGTTTTGATGGCAATGTGTTTGATGGCAGTGCGGTAGTGTTTTGATGGCGGTGCGGTAGTGTTTTGATGGCGGTGCGGTAGTGTTTTGATGGCAATGTGTTTGATGGCAGTGCGGCAGTGTTTTGATGGCAGTGTGGTAGCAGTTTTGATGGCGGTGCGGTAGCAGTTTTGATGGCGGTGCGGTAGTGTTTTGATGGCGGTGCGGTAGTGTTTTGATGGCGGTGCGGTAGTGCTTTGATGGCAATGTGTTTGATGGCGGTGCGGTAGTGTTTTGATGGCGGTACGGTAGTGTTTTGATGGCGGTGTGTTTTATGGGGGTGCGGTAGTTTTTTGATGGCGGTGTGGTAGTGTTTTAAACGCATTGTTGTCCAGTCTGATTCTCCTGGCACAGTGTTGTCTCTCGGTGTCGGTTTTGAGAGGTGAGCAGCAGAGAAGCATCACTTTCAGCTGAGCCGTACAAAACAGCGTTTCCGAGCACTTCACTACTGTACATGCATGTTGATTTTATCAGACTATGTCGCGATGAGGTTAACATTTATTAATGGGTCATGTTTTGTCACTATTTAGGGTGGAATTTTTCTACCATATTCACTCATGACAGTAAAATAGGGCTTTCTAAGTCAATATACTGCAGAAGCCCATTTCCTCTCTCAATCTGTAGAAAATGTGGTTTACACCCACTCATACAATTGAATGAACTTTTTTTTTATATATATACAGTCATATACCGTGAAACTGGTATAATTTAGATAAATACTGTGATATTAATTTTGGTGTGAAGTGATTCGTTACAAGAAAACGTTTTGGTATTACAGTACTGATCCACAGCAATAGAGCAGCTCTAAATTAAAGATGAAGTATATGAACAGTGAAAGTAACAAAAGTTTGTAGAATACATGTTAATGGGCATAATTAAGTGTTAAAACAACTGAACGAAATATATATTTGTTAAATTAAAACAAAGATTATTTGATTTAGGCAGTATTTTTAAAAATCACAAATTGTGAAAATACAGGTATTGGTACTACGTAATAGTAAGTACCAATAAAGTATCTATATCGGCCTAGTTCTGCAAAAGTACTATAGGTGCATCCCTAATTGATGGCACAAGAATATTTAAGCTGGTTTGAACAGATGCATTAACAGCTGTTCTCTCAAATAAATGTTATGTAAAATGTTATTCACACTAAACAATCATCTTGATGTTAACAGGCTCTCAGGAATTTAAGATTTCAATTCAAACTGCATTGAGCTTCAAAGATGTGTTCAGAGATTTCTGCAGACCTGTGATGATGCCAGGGGCCTGGGCAGCCAGTACGGCCTGTGGAAGTCCCATTTGCTGACTGAGAATGTGTGCTGGTGAAGCGAGAGAACCCAGCACTGTTGCTCCAACAACAGCCTCCTGCAACAGCATCAAAACAAAGTGACAACTTGTTGAAAATGTGAAATTACAGTTTCCATGTCAACGTGAAATCCCTGATTTCAAATCCTCATCTGGTAAACAAACTGACACCATTATGACAACATATGCATAACACAGCTGTAATTGCATCAGCACCTCAACAACAATTTCTCTGAAAACTACCAAATCTCAGATATACCAGTTTTTTCCTATAATAGTATTAAACTAGTGTTCAACTTGATCTAAGGTTTAGCTCTCACCTGGGCAGTGATCCTGGCGGTCGCAGCAGCAGCAGCCACAGCTGCGGCAGGAGGCAGACCTCCAGGGGTTGTAGGTGTCAACAGAGGTATGGGAGGAGTAACAGCCTTCCCCACTCTTAAATACTGACCTCCAAGGTCAAATAGGTTCATAGATGAGACTGCATCCAGCGATGACTGAGGCTTTTCATATTCTACCCATGGTGAAATGGAGAAAATGGTTCCTCAATCTAGGCTTACAATAAGTTTTCATATCTCACATTTCTGGAAGCTTTAGGAATCGGTTTACACATTTGATTCTTGCATTACTCTTGCATACTTCAGCTTGCCATGTCTATAAGTAAAAAGCATGGCACAACTTAGTGAACTTCACTTTAAATATCTGGATCTGGAAAGACATCTCTAACAAATGATGCTGGAACTCTTGAAACGAATCGTAAGTTGCTCAAAAGTACAACATACAGCAATGACTCATTCTCCATAGGGTTTACAGTGCTTTTCTAGACGGCTCACCAATAAATCCATAGCCCTTGTGCTTTCCTGTGGTGGGTTCCCGTGCCAGCATACAACTTTTAATCTTTCCGAAGGCCTCAAAGACACTCTTAATGTCGTCATCAGATAGATCTGGGTGGATACAGGCTACATAGATTCGGTTGTAGGCACGTGCCTCCTCTGCCAGTTGGTCGATGATAGGCTGCGCCTGTCCAATGTTACTTGGCCGCCCCACCTACAGTACACATACCAGCACAGGTGCCACTAAGTGTAAGTGTTTGAAGGAATGAGTGTGTGCTAGTGTATGTAAATGCTTAGTGGTATAAAAAAGAAAAAAAAAAGAAAAAACCTGACCCAGTCTGCAAAGAGACTCAAGTACAGTAAAAGTTAATATATACTGCAGCTCAGCCCTTTAACTAATAAACTTATCAAAAGACCTTTTCTCCAAGATAGCTATTTGCATACAAGTAAAATGTACATTTAAATTAAATGTATGCATTTAGCAGACGCTTTTATCCAAAGTGCATTTAGGCTATCAATTTTCACTTGTGTGTTCCCAGGGAATCGAACCCCCAACCTTGCGCTTGATAGAAACCCAAGGTTTCGAATATATAAGTCTTCTTTACAATCTCATGCCACAATAAAATCTAAACATAAGTGAAAAATGTATTCATGACAGTACTTTAATATTAGCTAATTCTAGCCTATAGCCATTGTACTGGTCACTGTAAGAGCATGGATGAGTTCGAGAACAAAAAACAAAAAAAAAAGTTGACTAATGTGTCTGTGATTGTTTAAAAAACAGTTTTTTGGATTGGTGGTATCTGTGCTGCAGGTGGGGCGGCCAGGCAAACACCAGCCAGGCGCAGCCCATCATCAGCACATCCCGGACAGAGAAGAGCAGGCCTCAAACAAACGCTCCCTCTGCAGCTCCTAGAGAAACGGAGCTCCGAAAACAAACAGTGTGACAGTGTGGAAGCATGGCATTGCATACACTCACATTCAGGTTAGAGGACAGATATGCACATAAAGACAAGAGTTACTCAGGTAACACACACACACAGATACTGGCAGACCTAGATTAAGTCTGCTTACAGCTTCTCTGAGTCAAGCACACACAAAAGCAACAAAACAGAAAAAATAACTCCCTGTCAGTGAGCTGTAAAAAAGGGAGTTTAAGAATGATTGTCCAGTTTTTAACCCACCTTAATGTTCCTTCCACCCAGCATAACAGAGTTCATCTGCTCCAAAGCCAGCTGAGCTGCTTCAGGAAGCTCATACTCCACAAAGGCAAAGCCCTGAGACAGAGTTATGAATGTGGACAAGGTTTACATGCTTCCTACTTATATATACATTTTCTACAAATGCCGCTTTGTGCGTGTTCAAAAAATAAAAAAATTAAAGAAGAGCTTTAGAGATCGAGATGATCATCAAAAATGAACAGATGTTTTGTTGGTTGTTGTAGGATACACACACAAAACCTCCATGTTTATGCTTCTAGCCAAAAAGGGGCATTATACAGCCTGGTATAATAAATTATCTGTGTGGTATTTTCAACTAAAACTTCACAAGCACATTCGGAGGACACCGGAGACTTACATCTTGTAAAGGAGCATAAAATTAATTTGAAAAACTTTGGACAGAAATAGACTCAGACCTGGCTCATAGCATACCTTGTGTTTCATGGTGACAGAGTCCCAAGACATATCAATGCTCTTAATGGGACCAAAGGGGGCGAAGGCCTGCCGTATGGTATCTTCCCCCAGCTCATAATAAATGGAGCCCACATACACACGGCACATGATGGCTAGAGCTCGCTGCCTCTGTGCGGCCACCTGGTGGTCATGAAAGGAAGAGACAACAATAGTGAAGATTAGCCTCTGAACAAGAAAATGAAGGGGGTAAAAAAAAAAACACACAAAGCACCAAAGACAATGAGATCAAATATAGCAAGGGACTGAATTTTTTTTTAGCTTCTGTTTTAGTACTACTTCCCACTTCTTTTGGTCCTCTATACTTACTCATTATTTACATCACTTACCATTAACGACAAACACAGCAAGGTAAATTAGGAACATGTGGCACAGCCCCTTCTGACCATTTTGAGAGTGCTGCTTGCATGTTTCTAAATTAGTGTGAGTGCTTGCAGACTAAAACATGTACCCCCAGTTTCACAGACATGGCTTAAGGCTAGTCCCAGACTAAAATGCATGTGTAAGCGGTCGCAACTGAAAATATCTTGATCTGACTTATCTTAAAATGTCAGTTCCATTGTTCTGTTTCAAGATGCACATATGTAACATTTCCTTCTAAGGCATTTTAATAAGAGCTGCTTAAATATCTCAATTTAAGTAAGGCCTAGTCCTGGTTTAAGCTAAGCCCGTCTGTGAAACCGGGACATAGAGTTATAACTGACTGAATTCTGCCAAAGAATACTGATAGCCTAAATAGCTAACATGTGAAAGTAACCCCTTAGCACAACTAAATACCCTGGATAATGAGCTGAGGTGAAATCAGTTCTCTTTTCATGAGGTGAGCTTTTGGACTTACATATCAGATCACGGTTGAGGGAGAATCAGCACAAATCTAACACATGTATCATAGTTTAATTATTACTTATCATTCAAGTTTTGGATTGCATGTCAGCCACATGACGAAAGTATACGATTACACACAAGGTTTAAAGTTTAGGCAGATTCAATTTGGATTGTCGTAGTGACCGCTAACCCTCTTTTACAGCAGACAAAGATGACATTTAAACAACACAGCATATTCACAAAGGAGAAATGGATCATCCACTCCATTCACAACACACAATGCCCACAAGATTTCTTAAGACAAATGGATCTTCAGGTAGAAAAATAAACTTCAATCAATGAGCAGTGACATGAGGGTGCACACACAGGTGTCCATGCAATGATTCAGAATGGCAAATATGAAATAGACAGTCAGTAAATGAAGAATGTCCTGTGTAATGGTCATACTAAAAGCCCTCCACCCTGTTCCTGTCATTTAAAACATCTTCTATGGCATTCATTAACACTGAAAATGTGCAGTCAGTTCATGTTATGTCATCTTGCATCCTGTTTAATAAAATGGGTGACCAAACTCAAACGTCATTCACAACAAAGCCATGTCTACTTTTTAAATATGCTGCTGCAAATGTCTAGGTTATCAGGCCAATGGCGGTTAAAGAAGGGTAACGGTCATTATGCCAAAACGCGTACAGAAGGTAAATAAAAGTTAATCTATTGACCGATTGTAAAGATGAGAGAGGATCTCCAAAGCCCATTGTCACTGCTGCCATCTGAAACACAGTAAAGATGGAAAAGTGCTGAAAAAGGTTAGATATCTATTTTATCCTTTGCAGACAGACATAATATTCCAGACAGTTTTTCTGACTGGTCAATGCCTCCGAATTCAACTTTAAACTGTGCCCACCTCTTAAAAACACCACTTAATTTGACTCAAGACCTGAAACATTTCACAAGGCAACAGAGATACTAATAGGTATAACTTTCAACAAACTACGGTAGGCTGCTCAGATTTTCCATCTGTTCACAGAGGCAAGAAATAAACTAAGCACTGATTGTGTAGGTTTCCTTTGGATAACTCATCTGCTGTTGACTCTTCGGACATCATGATGTCTGCTTTGGTAGTGCAGTACATAATGTGTCCAATTTCTAGATTTAAAGATTTTGATCAAACAGAAACACACTTAAACTAGGCATTGTAGTAACAAGCATGAATACCAGAAAAAGACCTCAACCAAACTGGCAGAGAGGTAGGGCATATAAAATAATACAGGAGTTATTCCAGTGGCGTGTTCCAGTCTAATCTTAACGCTAATTGGACCAAATAAAAAGAGCATTTCACAAGACTTGATATGTGTGAAGAAAAAAAAAAGAAGGAAAAACAAAAAAAGTGACACCCTGACCACCTAGGTGTAAAAACTTGCAATTATCAATGGGAATTTAAGGCTCAGAGATTTGTCCTTATAGATATCCGTTTAAACAGACAGATCATTTGAAATCTCCTGCATTTTCTTAAATCTCTAATGTACAATTAAAAGAACATCACACAATATTAGGAAAATATAATATGCAAGTATGAAAGATCAGTTCCATTTTTGCAGACTTGCGTCAGTCATTTCAGCATTATAAATCCTACACCTTTACATGACCCAATGTAGTTTCAGTCACACTACTGGTTTGACAATCAAATATTTCAATTCTGTAAATTCTCTCAAATAAGAAAGCAACATTAACATTGTATCACATCAAAAGCATTCTGAATGATCAGCTCATAATGTTGGCTCACCTGCAGGTTTGTGAGCTGCTGCTGCTGGTGGGCGATGGTCTGTTTCACTAAAACACTCTTGATGCTCTGTTCCATGGCATACTTCTTAGCCTAAAAGAGAGAGAGGGGCTATTAACACAGGCTATTTAGTTTCTATCAACATAAGGACACTATTTTACCCAATATTCATGGACTACATAATTAATAGTTAAGAGTGCTTATTACAATGCGAATGAAGCCACGTTTCCACCACAGGAACTTTACCCAGGAACTAGGGACTTTGGGCTGGTACTGGTTTTTTCACTGCAGGAAACAGGATCTAAATAAAGTTCCGGGTAAAACACCTCTCAAAAAGTCCCTGCTGGCGAGGTGGTACTTTTTCAAATGTCCGGAACTTTCGGGGGGCGGGCCTTGGGCTCTAAACCTGCTGATTGGTTGAGTTCATGCAGCATTGTGATTTCTACCACCATTTATTCTGATCATTTTCAAAATAATACTGTTACTGTGTCATAAAATGCAGTTTTAAAAGTATTTCAGGCAAGAATGTAGTTGTTTAAAACTCAAATCTGCAGTGTATTTATAAAGACAGCGCCTATTGTCAGAGACCATCAGCTCCACGTGAACAGTGGGAGCTCAGTGCTCCTGTATCCCCCCAGAGCAGTCTCACCTCGGCTAGTCCTTCTGACATTTGCCGCTGGCTCTGATGTCTCTTTAGTGGTTAAACCAAAAAAAAAATCATTTTGGGTAAATCTCACAGGTGATCTTTGGTCTTTATTCAATTTATCTATACATGTTAAAATGAAAATAGAGGAAATTTATATATTTTGTTTCATTGTAATGTAGGCGGTCTATATAAATATTTCCTTGAACTACATTTCTGCAGCTATTAATAGGTTTAAATGAAAACTAAAGGAGGCAGTGGTATTTGATATATTTCGTCTTATTGTAAATATACAGTGAGGAAAATTGTAGTAGCCAAGGTGAGCAGACTGATGTTATCAAGTACGCTGCTGTTAACAGAATTTTACCGGACTTGCGTCGTCCAGTCTGCGTGAGTTCACACTCCTGAGTCGAACTCACAAAGTCCGAACTACCGAGGATGCAAGTCCAAAATATGCATACTTTGGATTGAAAAATGCGCGCAGACGTCACCAGACTATTTGCCTAATCTTCACGGTACTTTAGACTAGGGCTGCACAATGTGTCGTTTAAGCATCGATACAGCGATGTACGAATCCACGATAGTCACATCGCAGGATGTGCGATGTAGGCTGTCGTAGTTGATCCGTTATTCATTAACTGTACGGGCCAGCTGCTTCCGGCCCTTGAGGAATGTGATTCGCGGAGAGCGTGCGAGAGAGAGAGAAAGAGCGAATGAGCAAGCCTCGGCCGCATGCTCACCGTCTTCAAATAACACGAGCGCTGTCTTGCTCTCTCTCCCTCGCGCATATTAATCAATTGACACGATGGTAAAATGAGAATGTAAGTGTGCTCACCCCATTTTTGTAAGAAAAAATTTGATTAGAATTCATATCGCAATATATATAGCAGAAAAATAAAATATTGCAATGTCATTTTTTTCCCCAATATCGTGCAGCCCTACTTTAGACTGCAGTGGAAATGCAGTAAGCAACAGGTCTGGGGGGAAAATAGTTCCTGGTACAATTGTTCCGGGATGCAGCATTAGTTAGCTTTAATTCTCTTCTAACAGTCACAGAGACTGATTGCTGGTTGGTCAGGTTTGGTAAAAAAAAAAAAAAAACCATTTACATACACTAATCTTATTTATGGAAAAGCATCCATCCTGTGGCTTTGACTTTTAATTAAGAATCTATTTTAAGATGGAGCTGTGGCACAGCACTAGCACACATGCTCTTGACACACTGGAGCAGATGACGCAGGTTGGCGTTCACCCTCTCTCCACTACCAGGGATTGAAATTATATGCTCCTGAAAAGTAATCTGTGCGACTCCAAAAAATATTTGGGAGCATTTGTGCGAGTACAAATAATTGTTGTGGTGCGACCGATCTTCATTTCTCTGCAACACATTCGCAAATTACTACACAGTTTGTGCCTGCTGTGAGCCAATACACCATTCTATCCAAGGTTACATAAAAAGCTTAATTTTTACATTCTTAACTTTGATGCGTATTTTAGATTGGTTATATTAGCCATCAATCCTATCGACATCGGAGACGCCACGTGACAGAGAGCTAACTCTGGAGTCAGAACTGACCAGTTTTTGTTTTATTTCAGCCAATTTCTGTTCTGGACTTGAACAAACTGCATTGTAATAATTTCACACAAATGACATTTAGGAAAATTATATCAATGTAATATTACAGAGACACTGAAGATGGATGTTAAGAGAAAGAATGTTAAGAAAATACTGTAGCAGGCAAAACAAGCTCACTGATTACAAGGGGTGTAAGAAAACAGATACACGGGAGTATCGCAATATTTTGTTTGGCAATATTGTATCGATTCTCAAAAATGGAATATCAATATTTAAAAAAATTAATAAGTCAAGATTCATGGCAGTTGTTTAGTTTTGAGTTTATATCCTGATCACTAATGGTCTTAACCTCCAAAATCCAGAGTGAAAGGAAATACTAGCATCAAGGCACGCTACTAATGTTTATATAGCATTAATATAGTTTTCTGCTAGTGATAGAGGAAATAATTATCCCAGTTTTTATTTTTTTTTCGGTGTACAAAGTTGAAATTTGCTGTCATTTGGGCTTTTTTTTTTGGTAACGTCTACCACAGGAGGAAGAGGCTCTCGCGTGGCTGCAGCTTTCTCTCATTTTGGGGGCGTTTTGTGGAGTTGGGGCAGTGCTCGTGTCGCTGTCTCTGTGATTCCACGCAGAACATAGATACAAATTGATCCTGTAAGCACTTTATTTTCTATTGATATTAAGCAGATGTAATTATTTTGCTTAAATCAAAATGTTATGGCATTGTATGTTACAATTGTAAACTTAAACTGTGAACCTTTAAAGTAGGGTATAAAAAATATATATGGTATTTTAATTTAAAAAAAAATGTATACGTGTATATATTTAACTAAAGGATCCTGCAGGCACTTTATTTTCCCCATTTACTCGTACGACAAAAAGTGGTTCAATAACGTTGAATGTTACAGGGACTGATTACCGCAAATGCAGATCCCACTGTGTACTGGTTGAATAATTTTTATTACCATATTTTTCGGACTATAAGTCGCATCTGAGTACAAGTTGCATCAGTCCAAAAATACACCATGACGGGAAAAAAAAACAAAACATACCGTATTTTCTGGACAAGTCACACTTTTTTTCATAGTTTGGCTGGTCCTGCGACTTGTAGTCAGGTGCGACTTATTTATCAAAATTAATTTGACATGAACAGAGACAAATGAACCAAGAGAAATGAATCAATAGAAATCATTACCGTCTCCATCTGCGAGAGGGCCTGCTCAGTGCTCCTGACTTATAGTCCAGTGCGACATATATATGTTTTTTCCTCATCATGACGTATTTTTGGACTGATGCGACTTATACCCCGGTGCGACTTAATAGTCCGAAAAATAAGGTATATAAGTCGCACTGGTCACATTTATTTAGACCCAAGAACCAAGAGAAAACATGACCGTCTACAGCCGCAAGAGGGCGCTCTATGCTGCTCAGTGGTAGACTACAGGAGTAATGAGCAGCATAGAGCGCCCTCTGGCGGCTGTAGACTAATTTTCTCTTGGTTCATTTCTCTTAGTTCATATCAAATTAATTTTGATAAATAAGTCGCACCTGACTACAAGTTGCAGGACATGCCAAACTATGAAAAAAAGTGTGACTTGTAGTCCGGAAAATACGGTACTAAGGTCTGCATTTAGTGGGGTGTTCTTAATGACGGCTTTGCTAAAAATATATCCCATTCCTAAAACAAGAAATATCCCAATAAATCATCTTTGCTTAAAGTATCACAATGTATCGCAACATATTGTATCACAACCCCTGTATCGCGATACATATCACATCACCAGATTCTTGGGAATACACAGCCCTACAGAATTAGCCATGAAAGATCGATGCATTGCTACCAAGAAATGCCGGGCAGTGTGTGGCAAATAATTCAGGATCAGGTTAAATTGTTGAAGCTTTTAATTATCAGGGTGTTGCCAACTGACTGGCAGTTGTAATGATCCTTAATATTCAACGGGGACTCCTAAATTTTTGTTGGTGATCCTAGCTTCTTGAAAATAATTCCCGCCTAAAGAAATTTGAATGGTTGTGGGTTGGGTCTCTGGCTGTCCGACGTGCAGTGTGAAAGGGGCTTAACAAAGATATGAAAGTCTAAGACAAACCTAAAAGATAAGACTATAAAACTTTACTATTACCTTTTGTAGCGCCTCCTGTTGCTCTGGAGTAAGAGGCGGTAATACAAGCTTGGCACCTGTGCCTTGTCCATTCTCCATCATCAGACCTTTGCCTCACTGAAAAAGCAATTCAACGAACATGAAAAAATAAAAGACAGCACATTGTTCAAGTGTTTGCATACCAGAAATTCCTGCAAATCAGTATCCACACATATGAATTTGACATCTTCAATTTATAGCTTGCCCAAAACAAACACATCAAGAAATAAATACATATTTATCAAATCCAAATGCATGTAAATTATACACTAAGGAAAGATTATGCAGCTTACCTATGAGGCGAACCGTATTATGACGACCAGGATTGTGAAGCCTTGGAGACTTGCTGGCAATGCTCTCACAATTTTACTATGATCTGTGGTTCATGGAAATGCACATAGCATAATAATTTAAAACCATGGTCCAAGTGCAATAACAAGAAGCTGTGGATAGCTGACTTTCTTCCATGAAACACAAAAGGGGAAAGGCAGAAGGACAGCCTCAGTCACCATTTATCTCCTTTTGTGTTCCCAAGGAGAAAGTCAGTAACACAGATTTGTAAAAACAAACAAAAAGTAACGATACAATTTTAGGGGAAACTACGCCTTTAAGCAATTGCTGGTAATTACCATATCTCCAGCAGCATCACTACATTTTCTTTCCTGACAATAGCATTATGCTAAAATACTGTACCGACTTCGTGTTCACTCTAACTTTCTACTAGATTATTTCCCCTGCAAGGTGCAAACTGGTCCAATTAGAATAAGTCATGAACCTATTTCACAAGCCAATATAGTATTCATACTGAAACATTTGTTAATTTAAAAACCTTACAAAAAATCAGGATAACCGAACTCACAGGAATCTCTATTTGCGTTTAGGTTTTTCTGCCATTTTCAACTAAGCGTACACAAAATATCAACACTAAACTGAACTGGCAGTTTTATCATCTTCAAAATAGCTGTATATCAACAAAGAGGTTAGAGACACGCAGTGGCGCGCTTGTGCTGGCACATTAAACCAGCAGCGGTGCTAGCCGACTTAAAGCTGTAAAATACAATGATTTAAGCAAGCTGGAGCAGGATTCATGGCCTTACTATCTACACGCGTCTCAAACAAACTGTAGCCGTTTTCGAATATGAGGTAAATCCCACATAAACCAGAAAACGCACAGCAACATGCTGCTAGCATTAGCCTAGTTAGCAACGAACAGAAGCTAACGAGCTTTCACGGAGGCCTCGTGTACACACGACTGGAGGTGAATTGAAACGGTAAGACGTACAATTAGAGGAAATTCACCCAATGTTAACTATAACCACTGAGATGTTTAAAAAAACAGTCCTATTTTGAAGTAAACATGTACGGTAATCATCATTACCGCAGTGTTCCGCGTTACCGCCATGTAGTGATCCACACTGAGGACTCCGCAGCACTAAAGAAACACACCAGACCTGGAGCGAGCGGCGCGCGCCTTCCGCCGGATCACTCGGGTCACGTGGTCTAGAGCAGCCGTTTGCCCTGACGTCACTGTCGCTGGATCAGGCCGAACACTAGGAGTACATTGTTTCGACTTATTATCACCTTTGAAAATAGTTTTTACATTTGAAATGTTTACCTATTTATTTGCTTATTTATGTGGAAATTTTGATTCTCGTAGAAGAAAGACAGGTATTTGAGCCATGACACGCCCCCTGCAGGCTTTATATCTCAAACCAGCGGAATACACTTCAGCTGCCTTTCTCTCCAGTCTTGTAAAAAGGTAAAAAACATAGAGATAGTAAAGAAACTTCTTCTTCTCTGATGCAACAGCAATCGTTTTCCAATTTAAGCATACTGCCTCCACCAGGCTCAGGCTGAGCTCAAAATTAGAACAAATTTAGAGACACTGCTCTGTCAAGAGTGCTTCTAGATTTAAGATCTGTTTTTATTTTTCTGGATTACTGTAAGATAAGACATTTGTACGTTTAGTTACATTCATATAACACTGACACATAGGTATGTACACACAAGCTATTAAAGTAAACATAATCAGGAACAGAAACAGGAGCTGGAGGCTTTGCATTGTCATTATGCAGATGTTGAGATCCAGAAGCAGATGGTGTATAAACAATAAACAATTCCAGTATTTGGTTGTTCTGTTTAAACATTTATTCCTTTTAAAATCACAGTTTTTAGGTGAACTCCTGGCAGAAGTGTCCCGTATCTAGATCAAGGGTTAGGGTAAACCAGCAGGTTTAGGAGAACTCGCAGAAACAATACTCGTAATGCGGAAGTAGGAAGTAAATATACAAAACAATTTCACTTTTAGGACTACGATGTCAACTGGGCCTGTGTATACTTCGTGTCCGCTCACTTTTGCTTTTAATGCCATAAATTTGTATTGACGTCGAATAGAAAGCTTAAGTGATAACTCTCCCAGTGTACTCTGGGCACTAACGTTAACAGCTTCACCTTTAAATACGTTTTTTTATTTGTGCTTTAAGTCGACAAATGCATTGCGATTAAAATGTAAGGCTACTGTAAGAGACCGGTGAATATTTGCTTCTTTGCGGGGGTAGGAGAATCCACACCTGCTTCAGACACAGGTAATGTGTTTTAGTACTTGACCGACACTAACAGTACCTGACATGGATGTCCTTCTGGCGGCGATAGAGATCCTGACGGACCCATCTTCCCAACAGGAGCACTGTGAGCCATTCAGCCTGTCCCGATTATTAAGAAATCACATGCTCAGTTGATAACACGTGGGTATGCAACATGTTTGTATCTAATTGTATTGTATAGTGATTGAGACGAATGAAGAGGAGCCAGATCCAAGCACACCATCTTGTGATCACCCCAGTGTGTGTGGCATTAGTGTGGATTTGAAAAAAGGTGATGGTGTTGAGGATGGGGAAGCCTCTCACATCTCTCCAGCCAACCAAGGTTCAACCAAACAAGGTAAAATTGCAAAGTAAGAAATCTGTGCTTACATAGAGACCATGTTGGTGAATGAAGTCACATTTAGTTTGGCTAGCCACAATTAATATGTGCAGTGGATCAACTTGGACGTGGACTTCATAGATTATACAGTATAATAAATAATTGGATATTACTTTGTATAGTTAAGCATAGCATCGAAATTCCATGACTGCATTTATTTGTTTATTTATTTGTTTGTTTTTTACATTGTTAAAAAACAGACTTTATATTGATCATAGAATCGTGAAATAAATTTATAACAGTTTCTTTGGGAAAAAAAACAGTAGAACAAATTATTAATAACAAGAACTGAAAATTCAGCTTTGCCATCACAGCAGTAAATTACATTGTATAAATATATTCATATTAGAAAACATTATCTCTCTCTCTCTCTCTCTGTGTGTGTGTGTGAAAAATGTACAGACCCCAGCCTTTTGATCTGTACTGTATAGTGATAACCTTAGTTTAATAATAATAGTAAACAAACATTTAAATAAATGAACTCAAGTCAGTGGTTCTCAACTAGTTGTGCTTCAGGACTCAGATTTCCAAAAGTAAAAATATAAAAACAACTAATATATTACTAACCAGCTAACTAAATAATAAAACGTATTGATATTAACAAACTACATAGGTCTAACAAAATACTACATGATTAACATGATCATAGCTGAACAGGATTAAAAAAAAACCAAATCATAAACAACAACAGAACAGTGATTTACTGACCCGGTGGGCTAAATGATATGTTTGAATTAGCCCAAAAAAATAATAATAAAAAAAAAAAATTCCTTAAAGTTTGATTGGACACGCAATCTCTGCTGTCAGCAAGAAAAAGATGATGTCTGTGATCATATCAGACCTGCAGACATTTTAGAGAAACTGTATTGTTAATCAACTGATCATTTATGTCAGTGGTAAATGGTTAATGCATTCTTGTTAGACAAGGCAAGGCAAGTTTATTTATGTAGCACATTTCGTACACAATGGTAATTCAAAGTGCTTTACATAAAAGAAAGTTAAATAATCATGGAGAACAAAAATATATATATTTTTTTAAACTTTGGAAATGATTTAAAAATAGACTTTTTTAAAATTAATTTAAAGGAATAGAAAATGATTTTACATAAAATACAGTGCAAAATACAGTGTTAAATAAAAGTAACAATTTATTTTTTGAAATCTTACTAACCCCAAACTTTTGAATGCTTACGTACATTAAAAGGGAGGAACAGCCTTATTTTAAGCGATTTGTTGTCAAGTCCAATTCAATTTTAAAATAAATATTAAAATGTTGTATTATTCAGATTACATTCACTGCATGCTACTGTCATTTTTTTTTCATTTTCAGAAACTGGTAAGAGGAAAAGGAGTTGCTCAAAAAAGAGCACAAAAACAGGAGTTCGCTCTAACAAATCAAATCACCATTGCTTCAAATGCGGGCAAAGCTTCAAAACGTCTGTTCACTTTAAAAGACATAAACTAGTTCATTCAGGAGAGAGGCCTCATGGTTGTCCTGAATGCGACAAGAGGTTCATTACGCTCCCTGAACTCAAAGTACATCTGCGTGTTCACTCAGGAGAAAAACCCTACCACTGTTCTGAATGTGGAAAGAGCTTTGCTCAGTCAGGGTCATTTTCCAATCACCGCAAGCTTCATAGAAATGAAAAACCCCATCACTGCCCTGAGTGTAACAAGCGTTTCCAGCAACTTATAGATCTACGAATTCACCGAAGGATTCATACGGGAGAGAAGCCGTACATGTGCTCACAATGCTGGAAGGCCTTTACTACATCCGGAGCATTACGAATTCATCTACGAACCCACACTGGTGAAAAACCTTACGAGTGCAAAGAATGCGGGAAGACGTTCTGCCAGCTAGGTGGACTTAAAGTTCACAGACGTGTTCATTCAGGAGAGAGGCCTTACGTTTGCTCCGTGTGCGAGAAGCGCTTCAAGGGACATGCCAATTTGATCACACACAAGCGCATTCACACTGGAGAAAAGCCTTATCGGTGCACCGTATGCAACAAGACGTTCACCGACAGCAGGAGGCTGAAAGAGCACCAGCCACCTCAGTCAGTAGAGAAACAGTTCCGGTGCGGCGTGTGCAGTGAAGCTTTCGGCGCTTTCTGTCAGCTTAAAGAACACCAGCAGTGTCACAAAGGAGAGAAGCACCATCGCTGTACTGAGTGCGGAAAGGCCTTCACGCATTTATATTTACTGAGGAGTCACCAGCGTGCACACTCCGATGAGAGACCATATTCCTGCGCTGAATGTGGAAAGGGCTTCCGCCGGTCATTTGACCTGAAAATGCACCTGAACACTCACAGTGAGACACGGCCTCATCTTTGCTCGGAGTGTGGAAAGAGCTTCCGCAGGGCTGCAGAGCTTAGGATACATCTGAGAGTTCATACGGGAGAAAAGCCTTATCCCTGCTCCGTCTGCGGCATGGGCTTCAAACAGACATCACAACTCAAAGTGCATGAGCGCACTCACACAGGAGAAAGGCCTTTCCTCTGCACGGACTGTGGGAAGACCTTCAAAGACAAGAGAAGCCTGCTAACACACCAGAGAGTGCACCATAAATAAAGAAATTCTTCTATTATAATATATATTTGGAATATACAGTGAATTATTGAGGGTTGAAAGCACTTTGGCCACAACAGGGACATTTTAACGTGCTGATGATCACATTACAGTATGCTCTATACTACTCTAGGGTATATTGGTACCTAAGACCCTACTGGGTAAATGCAAATTAGTGAAGATTTTATTCTTGCTTATGTCTTAAACTGTCCACTCAAAGATGTTTTTGGGAGTATGTACAGGAATATCATACATCTTGTTCATTATTTATACATCTAGGGTTATCCTGAAAGAAATTAGCTGTCTGGCCTTCTTTGAAGAGTAATTGCTTATGGATTTCCAGGGTTTTTATGCAGTATTTGAATTTTATATAACTTAATGATTTTCTATTTATCTAGTATATGTGATCCTGGACCACAAAACCAGTTATAAGTCACTGGGGTATATTTGTAGCAATAGCCATCGTTTGATTAGTTATTTGCATTGCTAAGAAATCATTTGGACAAATTTAAAAGGTGATTTTCTCAGTATTTTGATATTTTTGCACCATCAGATTCCAGATTTTCAAATAGTTGCATCTCGGCCAAATATTTTCAGATATTTGTAAATCTAATAAACCATACATCAAGGGAAATCAGCTTTCAGATGATGTACTGTATAAATCTCGATTTAAAAAAATTGATCCTTATGACAGGTTTTGTGGTCCAGGGTCACATATAATGTATTTTCTTGTCTTATTCTAATAGTTAAATCATGCTCAAATTAAACTAAATACTTTATTTTAAGTTTGTATACGTTTTCCACGTTATAGAACAGGTTTTTTAATCACATACCTTCACACAAATAAATTCTCTTTCGTTTATAAAAGTAAAGGATACTTTTTTACCAAACAGACCCACAAGGAAGGACAGGCATTTAAAACATGACAAGCTTAGACTTCAAAATTCAAGAGGAACACATTATGACAATTAGAGCAGCTTCATGTATAACAGTGATACCAGTATTTGTCTCGTGTACATAAGCATATTTAAAAAAAATATTGCTTTGCTTTTTCTATTTCACATGTTATAAATACAATCTGTAAGAAAAAACAAAAACAATAATTTTTAATTGATGTGTGTCATTAATGTGTGCTGACCTTAATGTATTCATTCATGATATTTTTTGGGGAAGCATAAACAATCACATAAAACTAAGCAACAGCGATGCACATGTTGCAATGCCAGCAGTGAACAACTCTTAAAAGAACAACATTTCAATAATCTAAAGAACCCTTTCCCATTTATAAAGAACCTTTTGTTCAATGTATGTTAAAAGTTCTTCACGGAACTAGATAACAATGAAGAACCTTTATTTTCAAGAGTGTATGAAAACAGATGAAGAGTTTGCCTATATGCCACTTTTAGCTTAGAGACGGGATGCTATATAGATGAGCTGTTTTACAGTTCAAGATCAACCAAAAGAGGGCAGTATATACATTTGAATGCATTGGCCATCACTTACCTAAAGGTTTTTAAATGATGTTACTTAAAGGGATAGTTCACCCAAACATTTTAATTCTGTCATCATTCACTCACCCTTGTGTTGTTCCAAACCTGTATGAGTTGCTTTCTTATGTTGAACATAAAAGAAGATATTTTGAAGATTGCTGGTAATCAAACAGTTGGTGGTTCCCATTGACTTCCATAGTATTTATTTTCCTATATACATGTTTGGAATGACATGAGGGTGAGTAAATTTTCATTTTTGGGTGAACTATCCCTTTAATACCTCAGGATCAAATCTACCTCTAAGCACAGTGTTACATTTAAGTAAATATTAATAGTTATTAGTACCTCTTTTGTACAAAATGTGTAGAATTTAAAATGAAATAAAATGTCTATTTTTAAATGTTGACGAACATGACCCCCCGCCCCTAAAAAAAAAACACAACTTTTGTAGGTCTGCACCACCAGACCTAAAATGGTCAAATTCTAGCACATCAAATAAACATGAAACCATCCATAAAACACATATTTATTCGAGTTTCATCAATAAGACACTGACTAGTAAACGTCTGACGTGGATAAAATTATAGCCTCTCATAGTACTTACACAAAGCTTGTTGCGATTGTCACATATTGCAGATAACGTTTTCTGCTTAAAGCTGCAGTAGGTAACTTTTGTAAAAATATATTTTTTACATATTTGTTAAACCTGTCATTATGTCCTGACAGTAGAATATGAGACAGATAATCTGTGAAAAAATCAAGCTCCTCTGGCTCCTCCCAGTGGTCCTATTGCCATTTGCAGAAACTCCATCGCTCCCGGTAAGAAAACAACCAATCAGAGCTGCGGTCCGTAACTTTGTTTGTGTTCAAAATGTAGAAAAATGTATAATAAGCGAGTACACCATGAATCCATTTTCCAAACCGTGTTTTTAGCTTGTCCTGAATCACTAGGGTGCACCTATAATAAGTGTTTATATTCAGACTATTTTAGATTGCTTCGGGGGTACCGTGGCGGAGTAACCCAGTACCTTTGTGATTCTTCATAGACATAAACGGAGAGAAGTAGTTCCGGCTACGATGTTCTTCCGCAAGACGCAAGCAGTTCTGTTTATTAACCGCTAGAGCATCAAAAGTTACCTACCGCAGCTTTAATATGTTAATGTATTTAACGTAAGTCAGGAGACAAAAACACTCAAATGGCAAATGTATATTCATAATTGAAAAGGGAATTTCATTTTTTCAGGGTTTCAACATTGCATAAACATAAAAAATCATGGTGGTGAAAAGATGTTTCTAATTGAGATTTTTTTGAGAGTTTTGATTTTACTCCAGCTAAAGCACTCAAATCTGAGAGTCAATTACTTTCATGCAAGTAAATGAGAATGTGACCATTAGTCTTAGTGCTAGTGCATTTTACAATTTATGCATCAATGTTTGTCATTTTATCCAAATGCAGTTCAACACATTAGCCCACTTAACATAAATCAGTGGTTTATTAAACATCAGTAAATCTGTCTGGGAATCCTCTGTAGCTCATTAATGAAACACAGAGGACTTTCCTTTCTTCTACAAGTAGAATAAACAACTGAAATGCATTTTATTACTGTCTCCTGGTTGTCCATCATATTCTACTCCTGACTAGGAAAGGATTTGGCATAATTTGTTTGGTTGTTTTTGTAATAATTAATTTCCCTTTTCCATTACAAATCTCTGCAAAACACAAGAACAGTAATTATACTCAGCTCCTCAAAAAACAACAGTAAATGTTCACACAACTGAATTGCTGATTTCCATGGCTTGCACAAAGTCTTAAAAGGTTAATCTGTGTTTCTTCAATCACGCAGTCAAATCAAACAATCATCTACTATATGCGCCATAATTTATATAATTTTGGACATGAACTAAATTCCTTTTTGGTACATGATAGTTGTCAATAGTGGCTGCAGACAATGACACAACGGTGCCATTTACGCAATGATTTTTCTAAAAAAAAAGAGCAAGAAATACGATTTTGTACAATTGATTGAACCATTCTTATCAACTATAAACAATTGTTTGTTTACAGAGTATAGAAATCAAAACCGTTCAGGCCTTATGCTGCCTTATATGCTCCTCTAATAATAGCACAGCTAAATTTAATGGAGAAATCCCATTACACTTGTGTCCTCAAGGGATACAGAAACCTAGCGGATAAAACCATTTTCAAAAGTGTTTGTAATTGTTCCTTAATCTCACAGGATTTTAGCTTAGATTTTTACAGAGCTGTTCCACTTAAATGTGTTCCCTTAATTATATCAATAATTATATCATGAATATTAAACAGAAAAAAATATACATGCCTGTGACACTCTGTGGGCATTATTTAATTGACCCTTTAATTGATCTTAGTACTGAAGAGCTGTAAAAGAAAGATAATGATCAGTTATTTCAATTTTTAATGACATTGTATTGAATATTGGGTAGCCTTAGATAAAAAGGTGGCTTAATTAGATATTATAATAAACCAACAAGACAAAAGTTAATTGGACTATCTAGGCAGGGCATAACGTTAGCCTTCGGCTCAAACACAACATATTTCTTTATATAGAAAATCAGAGAGAAAATCAGTAGATATCTGATATATTTGCAGTGCACCACAGCTAGTATTGCATGAGATGCACATGATCCTGTGCTGTAAGGCTGCATCAGTCACAGGGAACCAGCATTTGTCATGTTGAGGCACAAACCGAGAAGATACAGGTAGAGTAATACGGGTGAAAAAACTCTTACTACTTACTGTTACTTTTATCAATGTCAACCATCAGATTTTATTAACAAGCAGAACATTGCTTTTTGGATTAAGATGGCATTACATTTCCCTATGCATTGCTACACTGCAAAGCGGTGGCTTATTTTGCTGAAACAGTGCTGAATAGTTCTGTGAATCACATGAATGGTCTCTGTATGTACTTGGAAATCTGTTAATGTTCTGCTGTGCTCAGATATTGCCTGATATATATAGTGCTGAATACCATCATCCATTTCTCCATGAAGGAGAGGGCGAAGCAATCACAGCTGACAGACACCAAATTGCTTGACTGAATGACATGCTGTAAAAATGGACTTTAAGAAAAAGAGTTCAGTCTTGGTTGGAGTGGAGGATAGTGAGCTTAGAAGTGGTAAATCTAAATAATAACAAGGCCCAAATACATGATTCAGTCAAAACCTACATCAGATCTGGTCAAGTAAATGTCATGGTTTTTCTAAAGAACATTAAAAGAGTATTCAGATTCTGACCAACACATGAGAAGTGCAAACAGGAGGCAGTTGATATTTTTCTAAAAGTGTACAAACATACTTTGATTTGCTTAAAAATGACCCAAAATATAAAACGAAGAAAATAAATTACTATTCTGAGGCAATAAACAACTCAAAAAAAAAAAAAAATTATTTATATATATATATATATATATATATATATATATATATATATATATATATATATATATAAATTCTAGCTTTTCTAAATGGAATTTTTGTTTACTAAATACAGTACTTCTACATTTAAAAAATAATTAATGCATGTGCTTTTTTAAAACACACACACATTTTCAAAATAATGTCTGATGACATTCAAATCAACTTTTGTAAGATATTTTTTAGATCATTCATTCTAAATGTTTCAAGTTTTTCCCCTTTTATCATCTCAGTCATCCATATTTGTCACTGACCCGCATGGGATGTCCCATAGTGTTCACTGGATATATACGGTGTACTGCAGAAGTAGTAGAGTTAGGCCACAGTCACAGCCTCTGCCATGACAAAGAGCACATATATAGGTCCGGGAAATACCAGATTACAACAGGGAGAGAAACATAACGTTCACTAATAAAACAAGTAATCAAAAAAAAAAAAAAACACACAAAAAAAAAACTTAAAGATAGACAAAATATTTAGATAAACATACACACAATCATAACTAAAGCAATACACGAATAAACACTTAAATGTACAAACAATTTTTTTTTTAATGGACCCTCCTTTCGAACTGATATGGTATGATCCAACTTCCCTCCAGAGTTTAGAAGATAAAGCCCACATTTGCTACTCTGAATGTAGAAATGCTGCAGCCATTCCCACAAGTTCACAGCTTCAATGAACAGCTTCATTCTGTCTTAATTTTATCTTTCTGTTTTCAGTACATCATGTTTAAAGCTGCTTCATGCTTTTCTGAACAAAATCAAATTATTACATAAATTATGCATAAAACAATTAAAACAGGCAAAACATATGACAGGATCAGTGTGACATGCTTGGAGTTCTAATTCGTTATGTGTGAACAAACATAATTATTTGAAGAAGAACAAAAGGAACACAGAATATGTTTATCATGCAAATCTTGCTTTGAAAGATGAAGATTGAAAAAAGTCAAGATGTGGGTAGAAAACATATAGAATTGTGACAGGTGTCTTGTCAAGAAGCAAGGTATGGGGTAGAAGAATGAATGAGATGGAAGAAGAACTGACATTAAGTTGGCCTAAATCTGAGAAAGTGTCTAAGAAAAGAAATTTGGCATTGATGCATTTAATTTATTTTTTTGTTTTGTTTTCTATTGATCAAAGAATCCTGAAAAAAAACTATATATATCACAGTTTCCACAAATATTAAGCATTAAAAGCTTCATAATTGATAATAATATTAAATAATTCTGGATAATTAATCATTTAGTGATTTCTGAAAGATCATGTGACACTGAATTCAGCTTTGGTATTACAGGAATAAATTGCATTTTAAACATACACTAGCAGGTTACATTTTACATTTATACTTTATTGTAAAAATACTTCACAATATTAGTGTTTTGAGCATATTTTTTATCGAATAATTGTAGCCTTGGTGAGCAGACTTGTTTCAGTCTTTATCTAATAGTGACAGATTGGCAGGTGAACTGTAATTTTTTTCTAGTCTCTGAGACAAAAGATTTTGCAAGTAAATGATACCACATGCCAGGAGTGTCTACAAATGCTTACTCGTTTCAATTAACTAAGCCAACTGAATCAATGAATATGTAAATAAGATTGGTTGATTAATCCCAGAGCTCAACTGCACTAATTAGCCTATAGTCCCTGAATCCAACTGTAGAGTATTTAACTAAAGGAAAGACAGTCCAGATGTGGAGAGGAAAAACTAAACAGTACAGTAATTAAAAAAAGCATTTCTCATGAAAGCATCGCAGGCTAATTAGTTGACATGGAGAGGTTTTAAAGATGCTCACAGAGCAACAAGGGTCCTATGAAGGTGATCAAGGGACAACAACTTGCATTTCACTTCTATTATCAAATATGTTAAAGAACATGAACACTTTTTCATGCAAGTTTAATTTGTTCTCTTGCTGGAATTTAGGTGATTTGTTTCATGCAACACAACAGATATTAAATATTTGAATATTTATTTCTTTGTAGAGGGAAATTATTGTCAAAAATAAGTCTGATAAGATGTCATCCCAATTTGTACTGACAAAGGAAAGAGTCTGTAGTGCCTACACACACACACACACACACACACACACACACACTGGTTTTCCATGTTATATTGGGATAGGCGTAATCGTTTTTATACTGTACAAACTGTAACTTCTATCCCCTAAACCCTAATCCTACCTCTAAACCTACCTTTAGATTTTCAAAAAACTGAATTGTGTATGATTTATAAGCTGTGCTGGTTTTATGTTTTAGCAGCATATTTATCTAATGATTTTTACTAAGCACTCAGTAAAAATGAGTGAGATTGTCTTTTTTATAAGTGTAAGCTTCAAGCTGGTTGCACAACGTATTTCTGTCACTCACTGGTGCAGCGTAATTCAAATATTTTCATTGTCAGAATGTTTTTATAAAAGTTTTCTTTAAAAAGAGCAAAAGACAAGGACAAGGTTTCACATTAGCTCTTAAACTGATTTTGCTTATGTAACAAAATTTGAAAACACCTGGTCACTTTCGGTATGTTTGTTACAATAATTAACCCCTCCATTAAGATCTATAACATTTACAATGATCAATATTTGTTACTGAATTTGTAAAGTTTTATCTTAATTTGTTTTGTGGTCTCTGATTAGCAGTGAACCCTGCTTTGGGCAATAATTGCAGGGTTGGGAAGAAGGAGAAAGGATTTAGGCATATTCATCAGTGGAGGTGGATCTGATCTCTAATAAAGCCGCGTGACTCAGAGGAGCTGACTGCAGCACAGTGGACGGAGAGGAAGTGTTCTGTGGCACGCAACCTACTCTCATCTCAGTCCAGAAGCTGTTTTATTTATTTCACATTTTGAGTGTTCCAGTGTGTTGACATGAGGACAGAACTTGAGAGCGAGAGTGTGTATTCACCTGTGGGTGTGAGATTCAGTAAACACAAAACACAGCGTTATTAGCGCTTGTTTATTTCAAATGCATTTTTAATTGGTATAATTAAAAACCATGGTTTCTTGGTTTAAAGCAATTTCATCCAGTTTGTCTAAAAGCAAATAACACTCCCTTTAAAATAAAAAATTGAATGAAACAATTTAGTTTTAAAGAGTCAGAAAGAGCTTTATTGCCAAGTATGTTTGCACATACAAGGAATTTGTTTTTGTTACAGAAGTACACAGAGAATATAACAACAACACACAGATAATAAAATATTAATATGTATATATAAATAAACAAAAGTAGACAAAAACTGTATTCTAGATTATTGGAGCACATTTTACAAAACAAATATTAATTCAGTTAATTCAGAGGTAAATAACATAAATTCTGATTTTATTAGAGATATTTTATACAAATATGTTATTTAAAAACAACAGCAAAACTGGATTGATTTATAATAATAAAAATAATTTAGACATTAACTAACAAAATGTATATGGTTTAAAAAACAAGTTGTAAAAAGTCCTACATTGAACTACAAGTAACATTTTGGCTCATGTTTAAAATATATGATTAAGTAATGGTCTTTATAATATATGATATTAAATCAAAATTGAACATATAAAGCCATAAATATAATTTGAGAAAATTAATAAATTTGCTTGTAACAAACTTGTGTAAAGTGTGTACTCCAAAAAGAAGCTCTCTTTTCAAAAGCACTTATTCTGCTTAACACAGCTCTCTCCATTTTAGTCTTTTAGCATTTTGGTTAAACAATGATCATGGCTCAAGCGATCAGCTTTTTCATTATTTTCCAAGCACATACTCTCTCAGCAAATGCTTGCGGCTCCTTTAAAGCAGTTCTCACAGCGAGGTCAAAGTTCACACGGCTGGAAATCTTATTCTTCTTGTTTCAAGAAGTATCTTAAAGCAATATAGCAAACCTCAGCTCCATGATTGTTTATAGCATTGAAAAATGTTAACTATATTATCACACCAATCTGCTAAATATGACTATTATAAACATTAATGGTTTTCTGTATTTCTGCATTGTGAAAATTGCTATACAAATTATTTGTTTTTTTACTTGATCTGATCTAATGCAATGTTATTAGTTTACTTATCTGGGTAATTGAAACCAGAGCTGTCTCTCACGTAACGACATGAACTCGTTATCTCTTATTTTGTGCAAATGCAAATAGGACATTTTGAATGTCAGTAAGATTGTTTACTATATTAATTAATTAATTATTTGTTGCATAGCTGTGTAATAATGGGCAAAATGTACAGTCAGTCGGTCATTATTGTAAAATCAACAGAAACAAGATCGCTTTCCTTTTTGAATGCTTTGAAAATGAGCTGAAAATATAGTACGTGTCTGCAGAACTGCTGTGCTGACGAAGTGAAAAGACAGACGAACATGTCTCTTCTGTTTGATATTCCATAAGAGCATTTTTCACACCAGTTTGCATAATGACAAAACATTTTAAATATTAAAAAAGGGCAGAGCAGAACAGAATGTAAATGTTTTGTTGTTGTTGTTGTTGTTTTTAATCCAGCTAGATAATGTTGTTGTTCTTACCTATGCTTATTTATTCATTCAACACTCTAAGACTGAGCTCAGCTTGAATCTATTAGCTACATGACCTTGGGGAAGCACAATTCAATTTTCTCAAACTTTAGAGGACATTGCCCCAAGCCTGTCCACTCAGAGGGTTGAAGACCACCTGGGAAATGCCTTTCTTCCTGAAAGACCTCTAATGAATCATTAACTTTCAATTATCACCAGTCGTTTTAGCAGTAATTATCAGACAAATCATATTAGATTTGGTTCACCTCTAATCAGTGTGTAACAGATTGTGCTCTTCTCTCTCTCTTTCTTTCCTCCTTCCTTTCATATGGATTTCCTGCATTGTAGCTTAAGTGTGAGATGCAGTGCCGGCCCGTCAAATAGGCGATACAGGCGGTCGCCTGGGGCCCTCTTCGATTTGAGGGCCCCGCGAATGATGTCTCACATTTTTTATAATTTTTTTTATCAAATGTCCACATGTAGTATGAGTGGTCATGTGTCAATAATGACGCTTCCGGCTTGTGTAATGCACAGACCCCATTAAACACGATACAATTCACAATGACGGTGCCATCTGAAACAATGATTCTTTATATTTTGAGTTTGTACTTTTTTTGAGTTTGTACTCACAACGAAGGTGAATAATCTTTAACTAAAAATAATTAAACTATTATTGTAGATAAATCTACTGTTTCTCTCCCATGGAATCTAAACATGCTGTTTATGCGTCACTAAAAACTGTTTTATTTTTTTTTAATTTTTTTTGTAATTCTTACTGTTGCTGTCCACTTTCATTCTCAAGAGACTGTTGAGTCTTTAACAAAACAGCCCTCAGAAAGCTCTTAATGTAAATTCAAGTTTAATCCTTCTGCACTGACGAGACTGAGAGATTAAATTCCTTTCATGTTAAAGATGCAATTCTTGTTTTTACATTTACGTTTTTTCTTTTCATCTGTTTTAACCCAGTTCTCTTAAATCAATCATTTCAGATGTTTGAACAATGCGTTTCTTGTTAACGCTAAAACCTAATCATCTGATTATCAGTCAATTTTCACAACTTCTAAACATCTTTTATCATGTGAGCCATCCCATGCAAAATAACCCTGCCATAGGAAGGAAATAGGAATCACAATATTACAAATAACCCTAACCCTACCTGCAATGTTATAAATGATAATTACCATTTTATTCTTAAAAGACATTATAAGGATTTGATTACTTAAAATATGTCAAGGACAGTTTCTCGCCAAATAGTTTTACTGTATTATTGAACTGTATTCACACATTAAGGTTATTTCAGGTAACTGGAGGACCATTGCCTATTGTGCATAAAACTAAGTCTATTTCACGTGTTTATTCAGGCTACGATTTGAAGAAGCAGCTACAGAAAGAAAGAAAAAATGCTGTCCCGGCAGTTAATAAAATGTACACAGCAAAAAAGTAAAGAAAACACTTTGATGGTTCATGCGTACAAATGACTTTAATTCAGGCAATATATTTCTTCTCCAGTTAAGGACATTCCTAAACGCAGTTAGCATCCTGCTTTTATTAGTTCACTTCAGTTTCTTCCTTCAGCTGTTGCCAAGGACACTTCCTTTACAAGCCGACAGATATACAAAAGCTGAAAACACACTGCTCAATGATAAAAGAATGACCTAGATAGAGGAAAAATATCTCAATATATGATTGAGCTGTATTAGAAATACTTTTATCAATGCAAACAGTAACAAACCAGTTTTCAAGGGTCTTAGGCCTAGACCTCTGGTGTGCTGTCAATGTTGGTAATTGTCAGTGAACAAGCAGGTCAGTGTGTGGGTTGCTGGCTGATGAACATTTACATTAGTTCAGACCCAGAGCAGGCAGTTCAATTTGTTATGTGTCAGGTCGGTTAGACCCTGCAGTGCTTGTGTGAATATGACCCTCTGATTCAGCCTCCCTCGAGGCTAAGGTGGAGAAGAGGAGAGGAAGTTATTTTAACGAGGCAGAGAGGCAAGGGTTTCTTACAGAGCATCATTGGTCCTCCAGAAAATCTATTGATGGCAGTCTGGATAAACCCAGGTGAGGCAACAAAAACATTGTCATCTAACATCGATACTTTTGAACCTTAATTATAAATTGTGTGGCATAAATACTACTGTGTATTTTAACAATGACAAAATATGGGGACAAAATGCATGGCTGTTCAGTAATTTGGAAAAAAATGTGCATGCATAACTAAAGAAACCCTTTATTTCTGCTAACCTTTGTGCATTTAACAAAATTCCTAACTGCTCTTATAAGTGAGTCATATGACATTTGAAATTTTTGAAACAAAATGTGTTAGGAGAAACGGAAATGTCACTTGAGAAACTAATTTAATGTTTGCCAGAGTTGCACAATGGATGATAAAAAAGCTACTAGTCATGCATGAACGTGTTTGTTTACTGGAAATGATGACAGCATATGTTGCCTCCGTTCTGATGTTGACAGTGTTTATCTTATTCAATTTATTAACAAAGATGCTAAGCCACAAAAACTGTTGCACTCTTTTAAATGAAGCGCTCATCCTCCAAGAAAAACAAGTGGTTGTTTTAGCTTGCCTGTCAGTCTTGGAAAGGCTCCTCTTAAACCTTTATCACCTCAGCAAGTTCACCTTTCTATATGGGTGATAAAAAAGACCTTTTCCTTTACTATAATGCGGATCATTTTATTTCTATATAAAATAGTTAGGTATAAACAAACTACAGTGTACATCTGTAATAGTCAATAAATCCACCTTGGTTTAGCAGACCTCATTTCAATTAGATTTTTTTTTTTATTATTTCATTAATATTTGAGAACCAGTTTCTGGAGTCTACTAGATTATGGGTGAGTGTTAACCAATCAAGTTACTTTCAAGTACTTGAAAATTATTATTACTGTTGACATCACTAAACTGTAGTTCCCAGCATGCTTTGCACAGGACTTAAGAGAGTGACAATATTTAAAAGTAATTAATTAATTAATTTTATTATTATTTTTTAGCAAAATGAAGGAGGGATATATATATATATATATATATAGTTGACGTATAAAAATATGAAAGTAATTAATCAATATAAAATAATTTTGAGTCTATTTAAGTGGGTTACTTAAAATAATCTAATGCATGGAAGATGCTGTTTCTCTAATATTGTTTTAGCAGTTTTGACTAAATTAGTCAAACCAACATGATTGTAAAAATTAGCTATAATGACTATACGTTTGCTGCATTATGCAGTGGTTCTTGTAATCTAGAAGTCAATACATTTTAAAATATACACAATTTAGAAGCTGAGCCTTGAGAGAGTCTTGCAATGATTTCTGCAGTGGGTGCACGGCTGCTTCTTGGTTGATGTCTTGTCTTCTCTTCAATCCAAATTATCGTGTGAGAGCTAGCTAATAAAAAGAAAAATGAATCATCTTCCAATAAGGCAGACAGAGGCTCCACGTCCCATCTATTTCACACCTGACTACAGTCAACATTTGAAGTGGATCAAAGCCTTTCATCAAAGTTGTCCTAAAACCAAAGCAATATCTGTTCTTGTTTTAGGACAACCTTGATGAACTTTTTTGAAATGTTGACTTCAAATGTTGACTACTGTAGTGTATCCAAGATAGGCCATTCCCATTTTCTTGATTTTCTGGAACAGAGGTTTTTGGTATGGCCTTCCATGAAATCACAATCTGTCAATGTGTCTCTCTCGAACATACACATACACATCTGTGACTCCGGACCACAAAACCAGTCAAGGGTCAATTTTATTAGACATATATTTAAACATCTGAAAGCAGAATAAATAAGCTTTCCATTGATGTATGGTTTGTTAGGATCAGACAATATTTGGCCGAGATACAACTATTTGAAAATCAGGAGTCTGAGGGTGCAAAAAATCTAAATATTGAGAAAATCGCCTTCGAAGTTGTCCAAATGATATCCTTAGCAATGCATATTACTAATCAAAACTTAATTTTTTATATATTTATGGTAGGAAATCTATATCTTAACGGAACATGATATTTACTTAATATCCTAATAATTCTTCACTTAAAGAAAAATCAATAATTTTGACCCATACAATGTATTTACAATGACTTAAGACAGTTTTTTTTGGTCCAGGGTCACATTAATTAGCAGTGTGGTGAGTATATTTCATACATAGATCCTTCAAATAATAGATGACAGAGTGCATGTCATACACATGTGCATAGATTTCTTTTGAGACAATCAGGCCGATAAATATATTAACTTTTTGAAGAAAACCATTTCTCTGTATGAATAGAGAATGTATAAAAGCACTGCAGAACAACCTTCACCTTAGCTGCCTGTCCACATAAACTGTTCACAAATCCACATTAAAATGGATAGAACATCAGAATACTATTGGTTTAGACAAATGGGCAGTGGCTGGAAGATATGTAGAGGATAATGAATCGAGTTTTGTACAGTGCAGATGGGTATTCTGTTATAATGACCAGATGACTCTTCATTATCGAATTATAACATAATATTATACAAATATTATAATATTTTGACTGTATATTATCTTATAGAAAAAAAATGAAAAAATAATAGAATGTACAAAGCAATCAGCCTAGCAACAAGACAAAGATTGCAACAATTTATTAATAGACATCTTGGTCATTTTCATTACAGTAAATAACTGATATGCAAGATGCCGTGAGTTGCGTTTGCATGAAACATAAGAGCAAATCTGTAGTGATATGAGGGGAGTAGCACCAGTTTCAGTTAACCAGCTGAGTGAACTTATATAGTATAGAGTGTTGCTATGGACAACAGCAAATATCTATAAATATCAAACTGCTGAATGCTGTTATAGACCAGTTAGAATTAAGGCTTCCAGAGTGGTGTGTTAACATGTAAACATTAAAAACCAGTGTATTTCCTGAAGGTAACTTTGTTCTCAACCTTATAAGGAAATATTCCAGGACCCCCACATGAGAATTTTTGACCTCAGAAAGCACAAAAGGAATTCAAAACAGCAGTACATTTCGATTCATAGCAGAGTGGAGTGACATGTCTAAAATCGAAAGAGAATGAGGTTCCTCTTATGGTTCTGAATAGCACCTTTAAAGACAGATGCTATATAGCACCTAAAGGTGTCATGTGACCTTGATAAAAATAACATTATTTTGTGTATTTGGTGTAACGCAATGTGTTTATGCAGTTATTAAGTTTATTTTCCACATGCTGTACATTATTGTTTCTCCTCTATGCCCCGCCTTTCTGAAACAAGTTGATTTTTACAAAGCTCATCGTTCTGAAAAGCGAGGTGTGCTCTGATTGGCCAGCTATTCAGTGTGTTCTCATTGGCCGAATTCCTCAAGTGTGTGACAGGAATGATATGCCCCTTACTAGGTTCAGGAAACTTTCCTTTGTAAACTGTGCTCCACACACTCGAATATTTGGGTTGAACTGTTCTGGAACAGTGTTGTAAATACAACTTATCCACTGATTTCTAGTTGTGTCCTCTATTGGAAGGCAAAACTAAGTAGTTTGGCGTTTGCAACGAAACACACAGCGTCTCCACGACATGGTGGCGGCAACAACAATACTACAGCGAAAATCAAAGTTACGACTTCTTTCTTTGCGTATACAATTGGCAAGTGTTATATAAATCTTTCCACACCGTGACGTAGATATGTGGGGGCATTACCAGTATCCAGTTTTCTACTGTTTTTTCTGTTTTGTTTTCCAGTGTAGGAGTTTCCCAGGGGCACTCGAGCAGCATAAGTCATGATGAATGTTGCATGTGCCTCTTTATTTAATTCACACATATTTCTTTTCTTGCTCTGTTAATCAAATTCAGGTCTCTCTTGTTCATACAATTTGACTTTTTTTCAGTTTACAGAAATTCATCAAATAATAGAACAATACAAATGGAAAGGATCTACTGCTGGGTCTATTTCTGGCTGAGAGAGTGCAAACACACAGCTTAACTCAGTGACCTGTTCCTCAATATGATTAGCTCAGTGACCAACAGCTTTTTATTATTTTAGTAATAGAAACACATTTGAAGTACCAAGGACTTCAGTGAATTTAATTTCTCTTCAGGGGAAGAGAAGCAAATGATTCAGCTGCTGCTATTTGACATCTTTGACTACCTGAAGCTATTTCCCACCAGTAAGTCTCATATCTTCACTCCCCATGTCTCTCTCTATCTCTTACTTAAAAAAAACACATGCTCCTACTGTCTGCAGACAGCAAATAGTGAGAGACAGAGCTGATGGTAGAGCTTCAGGTGATTTCCTTTCTGTTAAGGCTACCTGTTGAGAGAGTGTTTCTGCTGGGTTAGTCTATACAGATTTGCCATCTGCTAAATTATATTATTTTTCCGCTCCTCTCTTACAGCTCTAATGTTATTTTCCTTAATTCTTTTTCTCACATTTAATGTTCCTATTCCCCCTCACCTTGAATATTGCTTCTGCTTTTTCAATTACCAAGCCTTTCTGGTGTGTTCATCTTTTTTGTCTTTTTTTTTCCCAAATCATTCCTGTTCCTGTTTTACTTTTTGTCCTCAACAACTTATCAGAGCTTTTATCGGTTACTTTTCCTAATTTAGCCCAGATTCCTTTGTGAATATGAATGACAAAATACCTTTAAGAATTAATTCATACTGGTTTATATCTAAGTAGTAAAACAAAACTAGCAAGCTAGAGTCTAATATAATGAAAATCATGATGCCCATCTCCAATATCACGAATGGTCCCACAGCTTTAAACTGGAATTGTTTTGCACCCCTGAAAACAGACTTTAGTAAAACTCCTCCAAAATGAGATTCAGTGATTCTTCCACTTTCAGTATCACCACTGATAGTGGACACGTCTATGAAATTAAGACTTTTAAAGACACAAAAGACATAAAACTGATGATGAAGATTTATTTATTTAGGTTGACTGGTGCACTGCCTCATCAACTTTGAAATCTCCTTTCTCATTTTTTGATTGCACATTTCCAACAGTCACCACAGGACACAGCATGCATTGGTCATAAATTGAGATGATATTAATCAGTCCCTGAGTTGAAAGCATTAAAAATAATGAATAGCTTGATTTTCCCTTGAATCCCTGCCACAGACTCATTAAAAGTCACTGAATGAAAAGGCCACTCTTCTGGTCTCCAGCATTACCCTTGTTAAGATCATTTAAATTTGCTCTTTTCAAGTGAAAGCTTTTATTTGCTGTGCTTTATTTGTTGAAAAAGTATATATAAAAAAAAGCAAACCAAGTGATATAAATTATTTTCGACATGTTTTGTTATGAAAGTTTGCATTTTTGCAAAGCTGTTGTCTCATAGTTTTAGTATGTTTTTTAGTATTTATCCGAGTCATTGATGTGTTCTTCAAATACACAATATTGGCTGGACTAAACTGTTTGGGAGAATATAGTTAAGTATAGTTAAGATGAAAATGCATGACCCCCTCTATATCTTAAATTTACAGTTCACTCAAGAATTAACATTCTGCCATCATTTACAAACCCAATCTTCATTTGTGGTTTGCCGAATAAAGAAGTGCCTAGAAGGGTAAACATTTTAAAGTGAACTTTAATACTATTTTCCCTTATAATTAAAGTTCTGTCTGTGACAATAAGCCAGAAGACAAACAAAAGATACATTAGAAACAGTGGATACAAGCTAATTCTTTTTACTTTAAACTGTCCCTTACCCTGATTTGTGTTCACCACAACAGAGTGCTCTTGATGTGCATTGATGTGCATGAAGCACAGTCACAATGTTAAAGTCGAAGTCACACTTTTAAGTGAGGTATATACGTTGGAAGCTATAGTGCCTCTGTACTCTATTGTGAACATAAATGATCGGTGTGGTGATCTATGGCATGTGGAATTATTCAGTAAACTTACAGGATATATTACATGCTACCAAATTGTTCTCACTAATGCCAAAGCATTAGTTACAGGATTTCACTTACTTTTTGAAAACATTCCTTAAATTGATTATAAATGAAACAGCAATTAGTTTGTTCCATTGCATGTAAAGATCATTTGTGGCATCACACTGGGATGCAATGATACCTTTTTTTGTTACATTTATAACAAACATAATTAACAAACATAGTTATTGGATTTTAGAATGTCTTGAGTCAACGCCTTGAGGAAATCATTCTGAGTTATAAGAATCTCTGCTAGTTTTTGTGATTGACATGAAGACCTTATTTTGCTTCAGGCACACATTGTACGAATACGCCACGATTTGGTCATCTGAAACAAATTTCTCAAATCCTAAAAGATTCCTCTGATCAGCTAAAACCTGTAGCCTTTGACCATTATTTTGACATGTTCACCGACATATGCCACCAGGGGCGTGGAAAGATGTTTCATGTTGGGGTTGCTGTTCACGCAATACAGCCTATTTACACTAAGTGAAAATAACATATTTTTTAGTGATATGCTCTTTACACTTTGCAAATAGCTAGATTCTATGTATACTATGTTAAAATAGCAGTATATTCTGCTAATTACTTATTGCAAATAGTGGCTATTATCTGCACCTCAGCACTGTAATACATTATAAAACAATATGCAATAATAACTTATTGTGTAAAATGAATTTTAATTAAAATTATTAAGTGGATGCCACCTTATTGGGGCAACCCTACCCGCTACTTTATTTTCAACTTTATGATTATTTCCTTAATTTTTATTAAAAAAATAAATGCTTTTCTGGTGTGGTTTAAAATTTGAAAAGGGAGAAAAAGAGTTCGCCAAAAGGAAGGCCCGAACCGGGTCTATCGTATCAATGAAAAATGCATTATTAGCTTAGCCACTGAATTTGACAACCAATTAACTCTTTTGTAATCTTGACTAGCCCAATCATGCTTTGGTGACTGAAGCTGGTGCCAACAACACGTAATGTGATATAGATAGGCCTACTCCGATTTGTTTTTATTCCCAACAGTTAAAAAGTTGCCCACAGAAAAACAACAACAACAAAAACAGGTGGTGCCGCACGGTGTTTGACGTGTGGCCACTAAAGATTTGATCATTTCCAGTTCAATGCGCACGCTGGTCCCAAGAGGAATGCGCGCGCTTAGGGAAAACAATGCTGCTGAAATTGAAAAAGCTTTCAGATTGAACTAATTAAATGTTAATGTAGATCATTGTCTGGAATGGAGCGTTAACGTGATCTGCCTCCATGTCATTGAAATACAACAAAACTTTTGACAAGTGTAAGACAGGTAAAGCGTTTGAGCTTATCATCAGCTCTTGATCTGTTATTTACAATAGTTCTACAATTTAGCGATATTTTTTTTACATTTTGGGAATATCGTACTTCCAACAGCTTTAATGGTCTTAAAAGACCGAATATGTGATTCTTAAGGCTTGAATTCTGTAAGGTATCCACGCAGCACCCCTACGCCACACGTTGGTTCAATCCACATGCGGTGTGCAGCCTTGACTCAAGTGTAGTGTGTGTTTTAGATGAAGACGCTTTCAGGTGGGCAGAACAGTTACACTCGACTGAAAAAAGCGAATAAATCCTGCACTTTTGCAGAATGTTTGTATCGCTGTTGTGATTATAGGTGAGTATTAAGAGCTGCAGTAGACATGTGATGTGTGCAAAGTGTAGATAACTGTTAAGTGTGCTGCATTGGCGACGTTTACCGAGAGACATGCGGCGTGTCCACTTCAAAATAAGTGATTTATTGTCGTCCTTTCCTATAGAATATAGAGCTCTGAGAAAATATTTGGGTGTTCTTGAAGTGAAGTGAAGTGTAGAGACAACGTTTTTAATGCAGCACCTTTAAAGCCTTTGGGATTTAAATGTCACGATTAAAAGGCAGATATCAGGAAAAAGGGAAGGAGACCTTTTCTGACCCACAGTATGCAAGAAGATTCGATTGCGCTCATGTGTCGTGAAACCAGAAGTAAACACCCGTTATTTTACGCTTTGATCTCTGAAATGTGTTGATTTGAGCTTGGCAGGTTTAAAGTAGGTAGTTGCTGAATTAAGTTGTTTTCAGTACATTCAGATTTTGGTGAGAGTCGCGCGCAGTTTCTTCGAAAAGAGCGATTGTTGTTTCAGCACCTAATTTGAGCGACGTGCTCGAATCAGAGAGTTTGCTCTCATGCTGGGTCACTGATCTACATAAAGCTCCGCTTTTGTGCAACGTATAAATATCATTTCTCTGCCACAAAGAACATAAAATAGCAATAGTAATTATGCCATGTCGTTAACAGTCGGTCCAACCATGTTTTTTTAAACAGAAAATGTCACTAACTCAACAGAAATGGAATAATTTGACAATAATGAGCGAGTAATGAGATATGATTTTTAATGATATTATGTGGCGCATTTGACGCATCTCTGGCTGAACTATTGTCCGTTCACAACAGCTCGCTTCAGAGTAAATCCATTGACTCAATCTCTCTCTCTCTCTCTCTCAGATTCAAGTAGATAAAACTCTTTGTATGCAGTAACCTCTTGTCATTAAAACAAGTAGGCTATAATTGGATCTATAATATTTTTACTGTGTATTAATTGTTGACTATTATTACTGCTAACTGTTTTGACACACAGAAGCACTATCCTATTACACAATAGATCAATGGCTGTTAATAATTGTCCTCCTTAAGTGCTTTTGGTCTTTCTAGATAGCTCAGACCAATCATAAACTACATTTGCATAATTTCATAGTAAAAAATCAGACAGTTTATTCTCAATTGGTTGTATTTGTTTAACTTTGTATTTGTACAGCGTGCCGTTACTTGATCTCTTCATTTGCTCTCATATGTGATGCTAAAACACTTTAAGTCCTTGTGCTACTGGTTTAGCTGGTCTGCAGGCTGGTTTCTCAGTCAGACCAGCTCATTAATTTCCTCACAACCACTCTAAAACGACAAGAGGATCCACTAAAACTACCAAACCTTGTTAAAGCATGTTTAAGCTCTCTCTGGAGGGTCTGGGTGTCTGTGGAAATGCACAATTCAATGCACTTGATAATATATAGTGTAACACATCCATAAGTCAAATTGCATTGTAAAAATGTACTCAAAATATGCTTCATGTGGTAACACCTAAATTTACTGGTTGTATTCAAGTGGTTATGTGCTGTTCTTGAGAGCCCAATACTGTCAGTGCTAGATTGTGTTCTCTGTAACTATTCCGTTACCTTAATTGGAAATGAACCTGTGAACCCTTAACTATTTATCTGCAGCCACTATGGGAATATATATATATAACCAAAAAATAAACTTATTTCATCTCACTCTTGTGGAAATCTTGTGGAAATGGCAATAAATTACAGGTGTCTATCTCAGACTGTGCGTCCAGTGCCCTGGTTGATTTGCTGAGGGGAAACTGTCAGGAATGATTAGTTGAACACTGCCAAGACAATATGCTGGGGGCTTTTCTTGCTACTGACTATGTGTTTATGTATATGTGTGTCCAAATTCATGGCTTTGGGCACAGGCTGATATAGGAGATGGAAGGCGAAGGAGAGCAGGGAAAGATTTAAAGATGACGTGAAGAGATGCAGAGAGAGAAGGAAGATGAAAGTAAACGAAATGATGGGTAAAAAGGAAGACTATTTTCAAAAATAAGGGTAGGTTATTTTAGCATGCCACAGACAGACTTTTGTTTGATGTAAATCCTAGATCTTTTCCATAAATGTAATTTTCTCCTTAGGGTGACTTTGTCATACACCAATAGAGTAAAGAGAGCTCTGAGAGAAAATGAGCGGGAAGCTGTAATCAGTGTTCCTCTGTGCTTGTGTGGTAATGAGCCTGTCGAGTGTGGACATTGTGTTTCCTCTCTGTTCCTCCTGACAGGACAGATTCCAGACTTACTGATGAGGATGCTGGGTAATGATATGCACTATCAGAGGGATGTTAATCAACACAAAATGTGTGTTGATGCCACAGTGACTCTATTATATGCTTTGTGTCCTTTCAGTCAATAGAATACAAGTGGGATTTTTATGTTAGTCTAACTGTTTTCAAACAGAGGGCAAACACACAGCAATCAACAGGGCAGAAAACTCAAGCCTCTCATTGTTGTCATCACTGATACGATAGCTTGTAATATTCCCTTCACTTTTGTGCTGCTGACAAGTATGAGATGTTTTGATGATTCTATCACTGAGCTCTCTTGACAGGCTTGTAGTCCTTTTTTTTTTGTTTTACCCCTTATCGAGTTTTGAAAGCCAACAGAGGTTCAGATTTGACAAGCATAAACCAGGAACTAATGAAAATCAAAGCCTTTTGGCTCTATAATAATGTCTATCTCTATGACAGCGTCTAGTACAGATACTTTTCAGTGTGGATGGCTTGGCTTTTGGGATAAAGATGCTTCTTCCTGTACGATGGATCTTTTAGCAGCTGACATTACTGCAAGAAGGTCAATATGAAGACAGGCATTCAATTGAAGTCTCCTGTGTAACTTCATTGCTACAAATAATTGAACCGGATCGGTTTCTCAAGCACTTAGAGCAAATTACATCCAACCCAGTGGAGGATTTAAAACCTCATGGACTCCATGGACCCGAATTACAGACAAATAAATAATAAAAGAGCCAATTTATTAAGCAGAATTAAAATAATAAAGAATGAGCTTTACATTGGATTGGAATTAGATTTGAGCAGCTAAAATAAGAAGTCGTCATATCATGAAAGGTCAGGGGGATATCTGATCACAAGCCATAACCAAGAGAAACCACTGGACAGTGGAGTGGAATGGAAAGGGATAATTATTCATCAGCCCCAATGTTTTGCATTATTATTTGTTCTTGCTGTTTTATTAATTAATACAGCACAATGGGACATCAAAACAGATGAATTTGCAATTATGGAGGGGAAATTCAGGGGATTGCGAAGTTATACAAAGCTTACAATATGCACTGTTCATGGCCAGAATGAGACCCTTCACAGTGTGCACATGCTATGATGTGTTTACAATGTCCTGGCACAAACACATGAGATGTGTATATATAGAAAAAGAACGAAGCCCATTTCATATAGCCTAGGGCTGTTTTCTAATTCTGGTGGTGGTTGAATAAGGTGATTTTGTGCGATGAACTATGAAATTTATTTATTCCCTTTTTTCTTGTGTTATAGGATGGAGGATGTCTTCTCACACCTTCAAATGTGTGTCCTGGGAACCCCTACATTGCAGAATGCTATAAACGCATGTTTATCAATGTGTGCAATCATAATGCCATAGTCAGTATGGTAGCACTTTAAAACGCCTACCTTTTCAGTGACCAGCTTACAGAACTGTGAGCTAAAGGACAATAAGCTCACAAGTTGTAGTGCCAAGAACACATGACGCCTACGCAGAAAACAAACTCCTGCAAATATTTTACATTTAAAGAACTTTTTAAAATTTCTAATAAGAAAACCATTATCCACTCTGGCAGTGACATTTATTTTCAACTTGTCCTCTAATGAGGGCCAGATATCTATTTGCATACTGTCACATGCTGCCATGACTCAATCCAATGTTACAGTTCTCTCAGCTAATATCTCTGGAGGATATGAATGGGGTAATCTGTACCGTCCATTTTCTGTGTTCAGTGTTCTCACGCTCACTTTGCTGGCCATGCTAGTGGTGGCCACTTTTGTATGGAACCTTCTGGTGTTGGTGACCATCCTGAGGGTGCGCACCTTCCATCGTGTGCCCCATAATCTGGTTGCCTCCATGGCCATCTCGGATGTGATGGTTGCAGGACTGGTAATGCCCCTCAGTCTCGTTAGAGAGCTCTACGGTCGGCGTTGGATTCTGGGTCGGGCACTATGTCAGGTCTGGATCTCCTGTGATGTGCTCTGCTGCACAGCCAGTATCTGGAACGTGACGGCCATTGCCCTCGATCGCTACTGGTCCATCACTCGCCACCTGGAGTACACGCTGAAGACACGCAAACGAATCTCTAATGTGATGATTGGCCTCACATGGCTGCTCTCCTCTGTTATCTCGCTTTCGCCACTCTTCGGTTGGGGTGAGACCTACTCAGAAGACGGTCTGACTTGTCAAGTAAGCCAGGAGCCCTCCTACACAGTCTTCTCCACCTTTGGAGCCTTTTACCTGCCCCTCTGCGTGGTGCTCTTTGTCTACTGGAAGATTTACAAGGCTGCCAAGTTCCGTATTGGCTCTCGCAAGACCAACACCATCACACCCATGGCTGAGGTCATAGAGGTAAAAAAAAAAAAAAAAGGCTTTATACAGTGGCAAGAATAAGTTTTGTCAACCCCATTTCTGCATTTACTGCTCATAAACTTTGGACGTCTTTATAGATAAACAATCTGACTAAACTAATAACACAAATAACCCCTCCCCCACAATTTTATTGAATGTAATTAATAATAAATAAATAAAATCTAACTTACCTTTCTAATCTTTTTGTATTCTATTTTCTTTTCATTTATTATACAATTTTATTTATATATAATACCTCTAACACTAGCTTGCTCTATTCTTTTTCTATTTTATCTATTTTCTTTAATTATATTATTTAAAAGCCCTTGCTATGTGTACTGTGTTCAGCTAACCGAGACTTGTTATAGCACTTATATATCATTGCTCTTTTGTTGATTTTGAATGCTTCCATTGTCCTCATTTGTAAGTCACTTTGGATAAAAGTGTCTGCTAAATGACTAAATGTAAATGCTATTAATTTAGTGTATTTATTCACAGTGCAGGAAGTAAGTGAAAGATTGAATTTAGTAACTTGTAGATAATTCTTTAGCAGCACAACCTCCACCAAACTTATTATTATTTTTTTAACTGCTTATAGGACTTTTGACCTGTTTTGGCCCATCCCTCCCCACAAATCTGTTTCAGTTCAGTATCCATGTTTCTGTGTTTTCTTGATAGCACAGTCTTCTGAATTGGCTCAAGGTCAGGACTTGGGCATCTTCTTTTTTTCAGCCGTTCTGTAGTGGATATACTTGTGTGATCTGAAACTTGAAGTCATTCATTCCATCATTCTTCTGTAAAATGTATTGATACACTTTATAATTCATTGTTCCTTTAATGATCGCAAAGTGAGGCAACAAAGCAGCATTGCACCACACTTTGGTTGAGATTAGGTTTGGAGCTCTTTCTGCTATTGTGTATTTTGCCTCAACTGTTCACAGAACCATTGTGGAACAACAGATTGTCTTGGGTAAACATTAGAGCCATCTTTGCAGGGTCCCTGCTCCTAGAGAGAGTAGCAACGGCCAGAATTTTCTACTTTTGTTGATCCTTTTGCACTGTTTTTCCTTCTTTTTACATCTTTCTAATGTGCTTTGCAGCTATTGGGATAAAGGCATGGTTCACCCTAAACAATCTGTTAAGATGAGAACATATTTGTAAGTAACCAGGCTTTGTGTGCCTTTATTTAAAGGGCTGGGCACCTGTGTGATCCTTACTTCCAATCTCATCTCCTTAACTGACTCCATGTAACTTTTGTAGAAGCCGAAACAGTTTTTAATTTAATTTTTCCAGCCTGCCCTCTCAGTTATTACACAGTATCTTCAATTAAAATGTAAAAGAAATAAAAATAAATACAACTGGCTGTGTGTTTTTAGTGTAGTCACACTGATCAGACCACAATTTATCTGCAATCAATGCAGAAATTCTGAATTTATAATTTAACAACTTGGTTGAGTAAATGATTCAACAAGTCACTCATTGAAGACTGCTTGTATACACTCTAGTAGGTAGTTTAGGACAATTATTTATTTAATCAATTATATCATTTTGTATTTGAGACTATTAAATAGGATCATATAAATTAAAGAGCCTTGATTTCATTTATTTGTTCATATAAACAGTATTCAAATTGCTACTGTAAGCTGTGGTGCGAGAGGAAACAAAAAAATGAAGACTAAAAGACGGAGAGAATAGAAATGTTTGGGTGCAGTGCAGAGATGAAGATCAAACGTAGCAGAGCTATTTTCTCTGAAGCTAGGCTCAACCCACAGAGCTGACACCTGCCCCACATTGACACACAGTTCCCTCTCAACACACAGAGCGAGAGAAAAGGGTATAATTAGAAGGAGCTTCTCACTGCTTCCTCACACATAACAATCATTTGTAAATATGCATTTCTATATTAGTTTATTAGATTTCCAGATAATCCGTATGATCTACTCTAAATAAATTGGTTCTACAACCAATTTTCAACATAATTAATTTTCAGTGGTTAACTTCATATCAAATTACACCACATGACTATATAATTCCCCCCCCCCCCCCCCCCCCCCAAAAAAAAACATCCTATCATTATTTTGGCATTATCATTAAATGCTCCATATATACATTTGAGGTCAATAAGTAAAAAAAAATCTGTAAAAATCGAGACTGCATGGATGCTCAGTGTCCACCGTTTTTTCCTAATGGGGACAAACTTAAACAACAGTGTTAATGTAGCCACGCAATTAAAGCTTAATTGCATTAATTAGATTCTTCCTCTGTCTCTCTTATTTGAAATCTATTCTCTATCTTCTATGCATGTCTCACCTTTTTATGTCTTTTCTTTTGTCTGCATTACTAAATTTATCTACTCTTGTCCAACGTAGTGATGAACAAAAAAAGTCATGGAGATGGCATTTGATAGTAACGGCAAACTCCTTAACAATCCAACCTATATTCTATTTTCAAACATATATATAGACGTATGTATATATTGTAATATTATTTTTATTTACATTTTATCATTTGAAATAGAAATATATGGATTTTTTATGTTTGAATCTCTTATGCTCACCAAGGCTCACCTTGCTAAAGGAAAGTATTCATTTCTCATTAAAAAAAAAAGTACAGCAGAACACCTACAAAAGCAGTTAATATGCATTGAACATTATCTACATACATTCAATGCAGAGAATTTGATGAGAGATTGTGGCATCTTTGGAACTAGATACCAACGGTCACTCCTCAGATGAAGATGTTTGCATCCACATCTTTTGGATTCATCCAGTTATTCTGTGATGCTTTTTTCCCTCAGTCTCTTCACCATCTCTTTTATTTCTTGTTCTACCATTTGTATCCTGACTCACAAGCGTACTCACACTCCCTCTTTTTTATCTGTTTTCACATAAAATACTTAAGTCCATTTATTCTCACTAACGTACACCAATCCAAAAATCTGTTAATTGCCTGATTTCCTCCTCTGTCTGTCAAAACGCAAACACATACACAGTAATTGTGCTTTGTTCTGCCACAGTATTCTGTGCACTCAACTACAGCCTTTTAAACAAAAAGCTACTAAAGCTAATTTAAATGCTCATTTAAAAAAACATGATGCACTTTATACAATATAGATATTTCCAAAGCAGCTGTGGTCAATTGTGTTGAATGCAGTGCTAAGATCCACTAACTGACTAATAGAGAAATAGAAAAAAAGCGATTGGATGATAAGAGCAGATCATTTGTAACTGATGAGAGCAGTCTCTGTACTATGATATGGTCTAAATCCTGACTGGAAGTCCTCACAGATACTATTTTGTTCTCTAAGAAACAACATAGTTGTGAGGAGACTACCTTTTCTATTATCTTTGACAGAGATCGGTCTGTAATTAACTAATTCTCCAGCATCAAGTTGTGGTTTTTAATGGGTGCTTTAATGAAACTTAATGACAGCCAGTTTGAAGGTTTTTGGAACATATCCTAATGACAATGATAAAATAATAATTTTAAGAAAAGGATCTATGATGTCTGGAAGCACCTCTTTTAGTAGATGGTATAAGGTCTAACATACCTGTTGTTGGTTTAGACGAATTAACAATTTTGTACAATTCTTCCTCTCCATATAGTAGAGAAGGTGTGGAACTGTTCCTCGGGGGATCTATAATGCACTGTCTGATGCAATACTGTAGATGGTGGCTGCACGGTTATAATTTTATCTGTAATAGTATTGATCTTGGAAGTAAAGACGCCATTACTGTTGTGCTATTGGGAAATGACTTTGCCTGTTGATGCTTTATTTTTTGTTAATTTAGCCGCTGTGTTGAATAAATACTGGGGGTTGTGTTTGTTTCTTCTAAAGGAAGTTTTTTTTTAAGGATTTTCTGTCTGTAGAAGTACTTTCCCTCCATGCAATATGAAATACCTTCCAGCTGCACTCCATCTTCCAGGCTGCTGTCTTTAGGGTGTGAATGTGCTTGTTTCATCTTTAAACATAAAGGAGCGGCCGTAAGTGATAGAAAGAGAGAGTCTGTTTGAGAAAGAGTAGTTTCTATTACACCATCGTTTTATCCTGAGCTATTGCATATTGTGAGGAATTGAGACAAATCGAGAAGATTATTTACAAAGCAGTCTTTTGTTGTATATGTGATGGTTCTACCATATTTGTAACAAGGAGTTGAATTTGCAGCTTTAGCTATATGGAGTATACACAGACTATATAATGATCTGAGATATCATCGCTGTGCTTCAGAATTTCACTGCATCAACATCAATTAACAGTTATTACACTAAATAATGTTATATAGAGCACCATTACTTCAAACAAATTATACTTGAAACCAGACCTCCCTTTACCTTTTGAGTGCAGTTCATGTTTGTTACAGTAATCTTGCTCGTTTAAAGTAATGTAATCCTCTATGATTCAGGTTATGATCTGTGATCATATTTAGAAAAAAAAGCTTTAGTAGAAAAGGATCAAATATTCATTAAACCAAGCTTTATCATTTGTTTATCTGTATTATATTGTTTTTTCAATTGTTGAATATGAACATTTTATGATATCTAGGTGAAGGAATCTCTAACTGTGCTGATAACTAACTAACTTCTGTGATGTGAGGTGGCTAGCAGATGGTCGGTTTAGCCAGTCTTCTGCTTCCTGACCTGGGCCACAGTTAGTCAAGTACAGTCTGTAAGACTATGTGTCATATTTCTAGAGAGAAGTGTGGCACCACCCCTTAAGGGATGAAGACCATCTCTTTTCAGTAGGTCAGGTCTGCCCCAAAAACTCATCCAGTTGTACATGTACAATATAACAATACAGTATACTATTTTTTTACATTGTAGTGTATCATTTTATGTCAAAGCAAATTTATCCATGTAAAAAAATATATTTTATACAATGATATGTCTTGGCCCCTAGTTTGATTGGATAAGCTGTGTTTTAGAGGCTCATAACAGCACTGGAACATTTGGCTGTTTATATTTACTTCTCTGTTTGCCCTGGTCTAGACTCGAGTATGTGAGTGTTATGGAAACAGAGTAAAGTGACGTGAGTTTAACATGCTTTCATTCTGTGCGACACATTAAGCAGCTAGATGCTTATTTTGAATGAATGAATGAATTAATGAATTAGGCATTTACATAGTACTTTATTGTAAATTGTTGTACACCCAAAGTGCTTTACAATCATGAGGGGGTCTCTCCTCAACCATCACCAGTTTGCTGCATCCACCTGGATGATGCGACGGCAGCCACAGTGCAAAGGCACCAATGCGTTCCCCACACACCAGCTAAGGGTGGAGAGGAGAGAGAAATAGAGCCAATTCAGTGGATGGGGATGATTAGGAGGCCATGATTGACAAGGGCCAGTGAAGGCAATTGGGCCAGGACACCGGGGTTACACCCCTACTGTTTATGAGAAGTGCCATGGGATTTTTAATGACCACAGAGAGTCAGGAAATACATTTAGCATCTCATCGCATAAAAACATGTATAGCAGAAACTACGTCAGTTTCACAAAGTTCGGGAAATCTGCTTCACGAGAAGCTATGGTAACTATGGCACTGAAGTGGAAAAAAACAGTCTCTCCTCGACATCACTTACCCAACTGTTTTTGAGGGCCGGTCGAAGCAGGTAGTTTTTAGGCTGGTTTTATGCAAATTTGTAACATGTGCTGCGTTCACACCAAGTGGTAATTACCGTAATTTCTAGATGAACATGTGACATCCTTCTCTGAGCTTTTCACACCCTCGGACTCAGAATTATGTGTTACTATGGCAACACTATGCCTAAATTAATCTACAGTGGTCACATGGTACAAGTCGGAGCTCTAAGATATTCCCAGTTTACAAGTTGTAATTTTGAGTTGTACAAGGATGTGAATGCTTTTACAAGTTGGAATCTCGCATTTAGGTTAATTTTGACATGACCAGAATGCTCCTATAGGATGTAACTGTCATACAAATAATGGCAGGACTATGAACAAAGCATTTCAGGCAAGTGTTTTCTGTCGGAAAGATTCACTCCTTTGTCATGGATTTTGTGCAGATTGTTTATATGCAACCAGCACATAGCAGGTGTCCCTTAAAGATCAGAGTAGGAAAAGTGTGATGTCTAGACACGGATATGTACCAAAGGAATTTTGTACTACCTTACCGTTACAGTGCTTCAGAGTTTTGTTTTTTATTATAACATTTTTAATTATTTGATATGAATTAAACTATACTTTTTATTATGAAACTCTGCATAGTCCAAACCTGTCTGACACAGAACTGATCACAGAGACTCAATTTTAACAAAATGTGTAATTGCTGCTTTCTGCCCACAAATCAACTTGAACACATACAAAGTGGATAGGGGTTGATATTGGTTGTAGGAAAGCCAAAAACGTTGCCTGCTATCAGCCAGTGATTGAACTATTTAAGCTTTAAAGATGAAAAATTTAACAAATTAAATAGTTGTGTACTTCATTAACACTACCAATACATCCTATATGTTTACTGCCAGGTAAAGGAGGCTGAACGACAACCACAGATGGCCTTCACAGTCCGTCATGCTACTGTATCGTTCCAGACGGATGGCGAGACGTGGCGAGAGCAGAAAGAGAGGAGAGCAGCTCTGATGGTGGGCATCCTGATAGGTGTGTTTGTTCTCTGCTGGATTCCCTTTTTCCTTGCTGAGCTCATCATTCCGCTCTGTTCATGTGACATCCCTCCTGTCTGGAAAAGTGTCTTCCTCTGGCTGGGTTACTCAAACTCCTTCTTTAACCCACTCATCTACACAGCCTTTAACAAGAACTACAACAACGCGTTTAGAAACCTTTTTTCCAGACAGCGATGAGGAACAGAAAGAAGAAAGACCAGAATGAAGACCTTTGGGTTTTATGAGTAGAAAGTGAGAAGAACATCAAGAGAAGCCTTCTTCTCAGTTCAGACACAGAAGAACAAGCAATTCACTCACTCTAACCATTGTTAAAGGAGGAAGGGGGATTTCCAGCGCACTTCGGAAACCCTGCAGGTGTAGTGTTGAGATCTGTCTGTGTATGACTGCTGCTGCTGCTGATGTCTTCATGGTTAGACAAGTTGGCACTATCTGTTGATTCAGCAGTACTGATATAATGCACGTCTTCTAAACCATCCAAGTGTCTGCTTTAGCAAGATTGAACAAATCATTCAGACACTAAGCAAACTTTCTGTAGCTCTTGCAATTTCTGTGAAACCATAGATTCGTTCCACTGTTTTAATGGATGTGAAACATCAAAGCCCTTTTTCTTCTAATTGTCAATGAAGACACGATGTAGGCATTTGTACACTTCATGAAAATCTGGCTTAATATCCTTTCACTTCTTAAAAATATACTGGCTAAGGAGCAATTTGTATTTCCATTCATTATATTATTTTTTCCTTATGAGGAAAGTTGATGTGCAAAAGATGAACTAAGACAATTCATGATTTCAGATAAAGACATAGTATAATGAAGTGAAATTGAAATTTTGAACAGAATAGTTGTTATAAGTGACCTCATAACAATGCCTTTGTTTCCAAGCATCACATCGTAAGCTACCATTGTAGCAGAGTGAATTGGAATAAGGAGATTACATGGAACCAAATGTAAACAAGCCTGCAGTTTTTAGTTTTTTTGTTTGTTTGTGCTACAGTTGTTAATCAGTGAATATGTTTTGCCCCTAGCAGTTATCACAGTGCTTCCAGTGCATGTCCAAAGAATCACAATAAGTTTGAAACAGTATCGCTTTAAAATATTTTATCAGTTTATCAGTTCATCCATTATCCATAGACTCCACTTTAGGGCAGCACCAACTTTTACTTTGCATATGTGTCTATGAGAATAAAGTAATGTCTGTAGTGAGACTAGTACTCAAGCTTCTGAAAGGTTGAAGAAAGTGAGCCAGATACTGAGAGATGAAAAAGGAAATGGAAAGGCAAAGAGTGGGAACATGAATATGTGACCCTGGACCACAAAACCAGCCTTAAGTGTTAATTTCTCAAAATTGAGGTTTATATGTCACCAGAAAGCTGAATAAATAAGCTTTCCATTGATGTGTGGTTTGCCAGGATCGGACGATATTTGACCGAGATACATCAATTTGAAAATCTGGAATCTGAGGGTGCAAAAAAGTCAAAATACTGAGAAAAAATAAATTGTCCAAATGAATTCTTAACAATGCATATTAACAATACAAAATTAAGTTTTGATATATTTTTGGTAGGAATTTACTAAATATACTCATTGAACATGATCTTTAATTAATATCCCAGTGATTTTCGGCATAAAAGAAAAATCTCTGCCCCATACAATGTTTTTTTTTTTGGCTATTGATAAAAATATACTCCAGTGACTTTATACTGTTTTTTTTGTGCTATAGGGTCACATTTGTTCTCTCTTAATATAGGGCTTTATAGAAAAGTCCCTTTCTTACCCAATCTTGCTTTATTGTTTTCCATGTTTCACACTGTATGTTCATACATTTTGTGGTGTCAGTATTATTGTTTGGACGAGCAGCACACGACCTGTGTTATAGCAGCTTGTTTCGCTCTTGCTCTTCATCACTTTATATATTTCTATTTCTGTACCATTCAGTTAGTCCTGAGTAGGAGACCATAACTGTAAGAATAAAACAATCTATTATTCACTATTTCTTTTCCCATGATACTGCTTTCTGAAGTGCACCACTCAGGTTAAAATAAGTTTAAGATATTCTGCCCAATGAGAGAAGGAATGCCATTCCAGAGCAGTTTTGATTAAAGGCCACCAAGACAAATTATGATTTTTTTTTTGACTGTGGACTAACTAGCACAGATAAACTAAACTAAAAACTAAACTAAAACTAGCGATGTGTGCAACGCTTTTATACAAACAGTGGAACAAAATAGATCACCTGCAGAAGTTGGAATCTTGCTCAAAACAAGTTTATCTCAAAAGTAAATATTCTTGTCAGTGAACATATCAGTGTCATCATAATGTTCTTCTTCCCAAACAAAAGCTTTGTTCAGAATGCTTAGCCATATTTTCAAATATAACACTGTACTCTATAAGTATTTTCTTAAGTAAAATATGACTAAAATGGACAAGGCTACACTTTTCTTGTATGGTATATATCAGATTCAACAGTACAAACTACAAAGTTATATTACTGTATGTGGGATACTGATCGCAAGAGACTGGACAGGGAAAAGACATAAGGATTTTACAGCAAAAAGAAAGAAATACAAAATAAAAAATAAAAAAGAGTAAGCATCCCTAAAACTGTAAATGCAGCACTGTATGGGGGATTAAAGCACAGTTTTGTACTCCCCCTGACGTCTCGGTCTGCTGGACCACACATTCTCCTCCACATCTCAAGGGATTTCTTCCTTTGCAATGCAGCATAAAAATAACCCTTTGGAATATCTTATCAGCCTCATTCCCCTCATAGATTTACCTGCAGAGCAGTTCATCAGTTCAGGGCACATTTACAAGAAAGTCTAAAAGAAATAAATACAAAACATATGCTTGACCTATATTATAACAACTGGTTCAACCTTTTTACATTTAATGACTTGTGCAATGAACTAATGCCTAGACTTTTTAGGGTGGTAAGATTATTACATACAGTAATCTATTCTGAGTAACACATAAGCAAATTAATATGTAGGAAACCGAATACTGTTGTATAAATCAATTGCAAGAATGTAGCAAAGCAATGGCAATTTATTTAAACAAATGAGAAATTGCTTTTATGATGAACAAGTAACTAGATATGGAGGTTGAATTAAGCAGTTTTAAGAATTTCTATTGTCATCAGAGAAATGCAAAAGCGAACTGAGCAAAGTAAAATCACAATAACCTGGTGTTAAATACAGTGTGAAAAGCCCAACTGAAGAAAATATATAAAAAAAAACATGTGCAGAATCATGGTACATCACATTTAACTTACTGTGAAGATTGGTAAAACAATGCTGCTGTTTTCTGTCCTCTGATTAAAATTCTTACTTGACCAAGGTTTTCATTCTCAACACCAGCTGGAATATTGTTTCAACATATCTGCTGTAATGTAAGCTGTGCATTTTAACAACATATACCTTTTTGTACTAGTATAAGTAATAATTAGAAGTATGATATAGTTCATACTGTAATATGAGGTTGTTGTTTATGAACCACAATGTCAAGGCTATATGCTTTCAAAAGGAATTTATAACTGTAAGAAAATATCAGTAAAAAAAACAAACAAACAAACAAACTGATAATTGTCTGCCGGGACATTATTCAAAATATTGGTAGATACTGGTACATCTGTGCAAAATAAATATGGAAAATTACTTATTAAAGGGGTCATATGATGCGATTTCAATTTTTCCTTTCTCTTTGGAAAGTTACAAGCTCTTGGTGCATAAACAAGATCTATAAAGTTGCAAAGACTAAAGTCTCAAACACAAAGAGATATTCTTTATAAACCTTAAGTCAACCACACTTACCTAAAACGGCTAATTCTAACATACCCCCACATCTCTTCTTTACAATGTGGGAAGATTTGCACAACACCACCCAAACCTTCACGCAAAGAAAGAAGGTGTGACTTTTATTCCCGCTGTTGCTGCCACATCGACTGCCATGTTGTGTAGAAGCTGTGTTTTTTGTTGTGAAAGGGAAACTACTTTGTTTGGCCCTTCAAAAAAGGACACAACTAGAAATCGGGGGTTCAACACTGCTCCAGAACAGTTCAACCCAAATACGTGTGCAGCTCATTTTGCGAAGGATGAGGACTGTTTCCTGTGAGACTAGCCTACAATGTCTGTTTCTGTAAAGTGGGACAGTCTGACGCTTCTGACTCACAGCCTGTAAGTACATTTTAAAGTGCCACTATTATGCCATTTTTAAGGTTGCTAATATTGTTTAATGAGTCCCCTAAAACAGGTTTACATGCATGCAAGGTCAAAAAAACATTATTTTCTGTTATTTCCTATTTTCTTAATGATTTGTAAACGACTCGTGAGAAAAAGTTCAAAGAATCAGTTTCTCTAAACCCCTCCTCTCCGTGAGCCCTCACTGCTGTGATTGGTCAGATGATGCAGTCTTTTGTGATTGGTTCAGAGTCGAATAGAGATTAGCTCTGGATTGGTCTACCGCGTACAGCACGTGTCAGAAATGTAACGCCCATTGCCATGATGGAATGACAGCCCTGGAGACTTATCAATACATACTGTAGAAAAGATGCTATCGATTGTAGCTTACCAATTCGAGAAGGAGTCTGATGATGAATCTGTTGAACTGGCTGATCGACAAGAGATTCACAAGCACAACTGAAGCAGGACATTTCACAGTGGTAAGTGTCAAGTGACTTCTTGACATGCTGTTAACCGCACGGAAATTTTACTGTTTGTGAGCAGGCAAGTTTGCTATGTAGAACATGGGTGGACATTATGCAAATGTGTTACTTTGTGACATACAACCGTAACAGAATAAGATTCGAATTCCTCACAACTCATTTAGGCATAGCGAGCCTACTCCTTTTTTTTAAATTGACAATAGCTTTATTTATCGTGCAATGTCGACTTCACAACTTTGCAGATAGTTTATGTTCACATACAGCTACATGACGTGCTGAATGAAAGGTAATATTCAAAAAGGCATAATGGGGGCACTTGAATTTGAATTTGCCAGTGATGATTTAAACATGAGTTTTAAGCAGTGTAAGGTAGCGCTTGTTGTTTGAAATTTCTCTGATGCACAAATGTTTACTGGGAATGATATGCAACACAATACCTAAAAAGACATTAAAAGTCATTTTAATCAGTAATTATGGGTGTACTCACACTAGCAAGTTTGAACCGTGCCCGAGTGCGTTTGACCACCAAAGCGCGGTTCGTTTGACTAGTGTGAGTGCTCCGAATCGTGCCCGGGCGCGGCTCGATTGGCCGGCCCTGGCCCGCTTGGAAGAGGTGGGCCAGAGCACGGTTCAGTTGGACTCGGGTGCGGTTCGCATGCAGTGTGAGCGCTAACCGTGCCGGAGCACAGAAAAGGACGTGTTGCGTCACGGTTTTGCGACGCTCCAAAACCAACATGGCAGGGAAAGGGTCGCTTTGGTCTACGGCAGAGGTGCAAAACGCATAAAAACTAAAAACTGCAAAGTCCTTGCTGCACTTCAGCTGGTACCTTGCAAACATCCTAATACGAGCAGCACGATTACGTGAAAATGTTCGCGCCACTAAGGCGACACATCTGTTTAACAACAGGCTGTGAGAGGGCTGTGGACCAAACGACACAAAATTATCCACAAAGAAAACAGAGCGATGTACTCCATTGTGTTCAGAGAGCGCCGCTCTTCCTGTTTATCCCGAAACCGTCGCACCATAATGACGTAAGCGTGCTCCGGCACGAATGCTGAAACCCTATATGTGAGTGCAGGCCAGAGGGGGAGTGGGGAGGGGGGACAATCGTACTCGGTCCCGGTTCATGGCAACCGTGCCTAGTGTGAGTACACCATATGTCTCCACAAGATGAAACAAGTGCCCTGTTTATAATGGGTTTTATTGTTTTTGTCTTTTTGTGCTGGGACACACTGCATGACAGTACAGAGAGGGGCTTAACATTTCCATCACACACTTGAGGTATTCAGGCAATCACAAAGTACGGGATAACTGGCCAATCAGCGCTCACCTCGCTTTTCAGAACGAACAGTTTTGTGAAAATCGATACGTTTCTGAAAGGGGGGGAATAGAGGAGCAACAATAATGTACAGTATGTGGAGAAAAATGTGTTTTTGGAACCTTAAACCACATAAACACATTGCATTACACAAAATAACGTTATTTTTAGCAACATCATATAACCCCTTTAACACTGTGTCCTATTTTTACAGACTTTTCTTAGAATGCACATCTTTTCCCACCAGCCAAATATACTATTTTCTTTGACAGGAAAAGTATTTTTTTTTTAAACTGGAACCTATGTGTTGTGTTTGAAAAGATGAAAAAGAACAAAATGGTGCCTTGTGTAATGTGGTTTGCAGGCACATCACATAATGTTATTGTCTGAAGACTTGTGCAAAGAAAAATGTGTTGTAAAGGCATGCTATTCACAGTGGAATGCATCAGAGGAAAAGGTGCTTTCAGGGTGAATTTGTTCAATCATCTGTACTATGACATTCACCGAGAATGAGAAACATGTTTACTCTTCATTGTTTTGCAGTTTAAAGGTGAGTAAAAGTTAAAGCCTATGAAAATTACTTTTAAAATGCTTTTTAGAGAAGACAGCGATGTTATTAGATACATATCCTCAGATTTAGAAAAAACGTATTAGAAACACACAGTTGATTAATATAAAATCTCTATACAATATGTATATTTCATATTACAAGTTTGTGATGATGAAATATGTGAGTTACTAGCATATTTATCACAATCTCACTGCCACCAGCCACCTCTGCACTTCATTTCTTCTTTCCCGGGTCTCACCTGCACTCAGTCATTTTCTCCACCTGTCACTTCTCATCTCCTCCATATAAGCCTGTCACAAATACAATCCAAGCAGCAACCTTCCGCTCTCTCTCTTGAAACCATCACAGAAGTGACTAAAACTGTAATTCTCTGACTGGCCGATGGAGGCTGGCTCCAAAAGGGAGTCAATCCCATAGGATCCCAATGTGAAAATGGAACTTTACCGCAGAAAAAAAAAATTTTTTTACAGCCTGGTGCAAAAGAAAAATTTTGGTCTATATTGCTAATTTTGCCATTTGTGACAACTGTGGGGGGTGAATTTTTTTATAACGCGTCTGTTTAAATTATATTAAGCATTACAGTTTAAAGCGTGGCCACTTGAGTGACAGGTGGATTGAGTGCTGTCGAGCTAGGTGAGCATGGTTTCAGCAACCAGCTCCCACCTTTTTGCCCATTTTCGATTATCCAGGAGCAACGTTTGGTGACGCGCTGCCAAGATGGTGACGGCCACCCACTTTTGGCTTCAAAAAAACTCTTCAGAAACCAATGGGTGACATCACAGACACTACGTCCATGTTTTTATACAGTCTATGATACAGTCCCATTGTGTGGTCTGTGACTACTCCTGTGATCTGCTTACCTTCAGATTTCTGAAGATCCAGTCTCCTCCTCAAATTTGTTTTTGGCTATTAAAACCTACAAGAGGATTATTTTGATCCCTCCAGATTCCCCCTCCAGTCTCCAGTTCTCCCCTAGTGTTATCCATCACCCTGTAAGATATGCCTACCAGTTATTATCTTTCTGCTACTAAGATACATACCTGTGTATGTGCTGCACGTTCATGAGACCGTATTAGCACAACAGTTCTCTCCACCTCACCCAAGAAAGCACACAATATGCCTGGGAGAACTGTTCTAATATATCTATGAAATTCATTAGACAGATCTCTCTTCTACATCCCCAAGGTGAAACCAATAATTCCACTCAATAGGCTTCATATTTTACAAAGGCCAAAGCCACATAAAAAAAATCTAGAAAGATGGAAAATGCCATATGCTCATTTAGCCAACAAATCAGCCAGTGACTGTATCCTCATGTTCAACTACAACTAGAAGGATTCAACTACATACTGGAAACAAAATGATTCCACATTTAAAGGGTAATGTTATATGGTATTGTTTTACTTGCTTTATCAGCAATAAATCAATCAATGAAAAAATATTCTGTATGGCATATTCACATGAGCACACCTTCAGTCATTGCCTAGCATTACATTTACAAGTGACCAGATGCACAGTAGCATTGATGTGGAATGGGGAAGACAAATATTACAGCAACTTAAGTTCATCGCAAAATAAAACCATTGTCCCAACAGTGTGTCATAAAAGGAGACAGTCATTGGTATCAATGTCCATCTTGAGTGATCCAACACATTTTCTCATGAGAAAAGCCACTTTTAGAAAAGTCAGCACTAATGTTTAACCTGGAAAGTTTTGTGACACCAGTTTTGTGCATATTGGAAGGCTTGGACTAAAGCACATGAGTAACTTTTATTGTAGTGAAGTGGTATAATGTATGTAACAGTGCCCACTTGTCTGTTCAGCATGCATGTACTGGTACTAATGTGATCACATTAACTTATGTAATCCAAAACGTACCACAACTAAAAATATCTTCATATTGGGGAAAAGTACCCCACCAAGTGCCTAACAGGCCAACCAGACTGAGAGGCTGTGTATTTCATCTACAAATATTGCTTTTGAAGTTTCCTGTTTGTGTTGTTCAAACCAGAGTATGTGAGCGGAGTGGGGCAGTAACTATTTCCCCTCCAGGTTCTGTATTTCCCTCTCCTCGCTGCACTCATCAGAAACACTGCTTTGCCTTCGCTCAGAGTATTTCAGTATGTTTTGAAATATCATAAATATCCCAAAGTTCTGTTCAGAACTTATATAAAAAAATAAATACACTATACTAGAAGAACAGTTTTAATATGGCTTACTGGAACAGTAGGTTACAATTAGCCCAAGTATATATTAAATGACTCAAATAACTCACTTGCCTGTGCAGCATCTACTATGGTGAAGCTGAGGGCTGTAGTTACTTCAGAAACAGAGAGAATATTCGGTAACACTTTCTATGAAGCCTGCACTTATAATACACTATAAGGGTATTCGTAAGGCATTATAATGAATGCATAATGCATTATAAACCTTATGATATGTCATATTATCTCATGAATATTCATAAGAGCAGTTTTAATATATTATAATTTTGCACTTATTTGTGGTTATAGCTTTTAAGAGTATGATGATTTATTACACAATGAACATGTTGCATCCACTTTTTCAATGGATTATTTTTCTTATAGTTATAATGAATTATAAGTCTCTTATCTTGCCATTTTTCTGATGCTACGTGACTTAAAGCAGTCAAATACCACTTATAAGTATTAATAATAACAAAAAAAAAGTTTTCTCTCAAACAGCCATAAGATGATATAACAGATCATATGAATGTTTAATATGACACATTTGCTTTGAAATTTTTTTTATTGTAATATCAGTTTGATTAATCTGATGGTACCCTTTAGACAGCTGTTAATAAGTAACTCTGCAACTACATATCAACTAGCAGTCATTAGCGTATTAGTATGTCTGCTACTGTAAATAATTATATGCTAACACTTCATTTTGATGGTCAAACAATAGATAAACTGACATAGGTGTCTTTGCAAGTATGTCAGCTTATTCTACCACACTAGATTCTACCATTCTTGAGCATACTAATCCTCTAATGAGAGTTAGTTGGCATGTAGTTGCACAGTTGCTTATAGTCGACTGATTAAGGGGACCATCAAGATAAAATGTAACCATATAAAACATTGCATTTGTTTCCAGTTGGAGTATTAAGCTCACATCAATTAATCAACATTAGCTCCACATAAACACTCAAATAACACTCAACATCTAACCAGTCACAAGCTGTAGTAAGATACTGTGCAGATCTTAAATAAACAATGTCAAGATATGATACAGTCCATTAGACTGTAAATGAAGTAGATTTAATATGGTGTTCATTGTGTGTTATAAATAATCATACTCTTAAACTTATAACCACAAATACGTAAGTATTATGATGTATCATAATTGTTGTTATGATTATTCATTAGTTGATATAACATATTATAAGTTTTTTTTATAATGCATTATGCATTCATTATAATGTCTTAAGAATAACCTTATAATGTATTATAAATATGGGCTTCATAGAAAGTGTTACTGAATATGCTGTAACTTTCCAGTTTTTAAGCTAATAAATCACAGGACAGCGTTGACAACAATATTTGGCACCTGAATGTTTCTATGTTCGCAAGATCTTTAGGCCTAAGTTATGCACGAGCTTGTGTGTTGTGCGCTTGTGCAGCAATGTAGCAGCACATACTTTAGAGCAGAGATCAACCTGTACAATAAACTGTTTAATATGTGAATACACCCAATCAATATTGAGTATCCAAAAGCTATAAACAAATATGCTTGAGAAATATCCTGCCACACTCGTCCATCGCCATCATTATAACCTTCAGTTTCTTTTTGCTTTGAGTGAGCCACATATCTATCAACCTAGCTTATATTTAATGCGTGAAATCTTGATAAAATGCAGTTGTATTATGGGCTGCTGGCATTAATTGTGCTCGTGATGGAGCGGTATTTTCAGAGAGAGTGAAAACCACAGTGCTCCAAAAAATCCAGTCCTCGCTCAGTCAAACATCACATCGCTCTGCTCTCATACTCTGGTTCAGACATGTGGTAATATTCCCTGCTTCATTCAAAGGTGATAGGCTCAAAGATGGACAAGTGATGCCCTGTCTGTGCACAAAATGTAGGTGCAAATAGGGTCCTGGAATTAGTGCTGTGAGCAATGTGTGAAAAAATAAACAATAAAATGACTTAGCTTTCTTGCTTTTCACAACTCAGTACAAAATATCAAGCTGGCACTGAAGAGTCAGAAGTTGGAGTCTGAGTCATCGCTTCAAGGTGGTCATGAAAAAGATTTTACAGAGACAAAGATGAAAGTCAGCATAGAGTTCTCATACTACTATCTTACATCATGGATGGTCATTGAGGGGGGTTGAAATACTCTGGAAATTGTTAGCGTTCATTTTCACTGACCAACACTGAAACAGAAGTTTGCAGATTTGTCAATGCTATGAAATAGGTGAGTGAAAACACTTCTAGAAACTGTGTTCTTGTGGTTTAAGAAGAAAACCACAGTTAGAAAGCCGCATTTTCTGGACCACATTAGAAATATACCAGCTCTAAAAAAAACTCCAATGTGTAATTCACTTTTCACTTTAAAAATGTATATATAATACATCAAATATGATATGGTGGCATTTGTGTGAAGTGGTTCAAACCAGCTTACTTTAAGTTATTTAAAATTCAGATTCATTTTAATAGGAAAATGAAAATCAAAAGCAGGGATTGCACACAACCATGTTCCTCAGCCCCAGTGACTCAATTTCAATGGCTTCCAACAGGTTTAAACGTATTGGCCGCTGAGATCCTATTTTACCTCCAGTTGATGATAATGAGCCATTGTTCGCCTTGCCTGACATCATCCAAATGTTTCTTTAATAGACGCACAGGCACAAATGCTATTTATAGTAAGGACTGCTATTAATGGTGACTATGGAACCAAGCATGTTTCTAAGGTTTGCCAAAACTTAAACTAATAAAGAAAAAGGAGAAATGTGTGTTCACTGAATCCCTGGAGGTGTGAAAAGAGCATATTTCTACCACAAGCCATGAAGAAACAAACACACATCACAATCATTCATAGGGCAATGTCCCTATAGGAATTGCATCCTAATTTGGTCTATTACAGTTGTTTACATATGCCTGCACCTCTCTTCTGATTTCAGCTTCACATTGATTTGCTGCCAAAATGGGAATTGCAATACGTGACTCGGAGTCAGTGAGGAATGTCACAGGCAGTCATTTAATCTTCCACCCTTCTTTTCGTTCTCAATCAGTGAGAGTGACAGAACCGCCAACAGAGGAAGGTGAGATTTCAGCAATAACAGATCATCCTTGTGCATCCTGTGTGTTTTATTTTTGTTTATTAGTAAACAGCACGTTTGGTTTTTATTTGATAATAAAAGTGCCTTTTTGTTATTATTTTCGTCGATAATTTGAGTAAAATCATCAGCGACTCGAAATCAATAGAGTTTGGAAATATTGGTCAGATGCTTCCTTGGCGTGGTGAAGATTATTTTTGATAGCTTAAGACACACAATTTCCCAGCATTCCTGGGGGAAAAAAAGCTGTAGCATTCATCAGAAAAAAAACAAAAAAACAGTCAAGTACCTTACCTAAGCATGCCATGGACTATCATACTACTGTATTGATTGCTATGGGCCTCATTTATTGGGGGCTGTGCTTCAATGACAACATTCAGCTGAAGCCTGAAATCAGAGATTGTATTTTTGAGACATAGACCTATCACAAGCTTCATCATAGACAAGCTTTGTCATAATCTTCTTCACCATGGTTTTGAGGTGTTTCCCTAGTTTCGATGGGAAAAAAATGTCCTCTCTATATCTTTCTTTGATAAAGTGTTATTAATGGTCTCCTCTGTAAACTGACATAGCATTAGTTCACTGAAGTTGTTGTTTGCCAATGGTCTCGAGAGTCTTTCATGAGCGCTGATCTCTCAATGAGGTGATCTGAATGAGCCTGACTGATGACGAACACTACTGAGATGCGTGAGAATCTCAGTACAGAGTAAAGAGGTGGCCATGCTCCAGTTAGAATAAGAATGGCTTGGCTGGCTGATTGCAGAGTATGTGTGAATGCATGTGTGGAGATATAAGATCCTGCTCAACAAAGATTGTCGCATCCTTTAATTTTGTATATTTTTTTAGATTGTATTGTATTTCTGTTGCTTCACATGCCATGCTTTGTAAATCTACATCTGTCAGTCACAAAACTGAACTACTTACAAAACGGATTAAATACATATACTATAAATCCATTGATGGTTGCTTTACCTTTCAAACTGGAAAGTTCAAACCAAGTGTCCAATCAACCATGTTCATCAACCCAGAAAATCGACCTCATGCAATACAATTCATCTTTGATTAAGACTTGTTCAATGCACTCAATTACATTGCATAACAGCAATTTTCTGAGAAAAGTAAAAACTAGGAACATAAAGACAGTCGTGTCGGATTTAAAGTCTACACGTCCTTCATTCTAATCTGAGTCCTATTCTTTGAATTCTTTCAAGCAGCAAGTTTGAATTAGTCATAAATGTGTGGCAAGATTGTGAGCTTCTGCATATTTCAGGTGAAAGGAAATTACACAAAATTCATGTTAGGGTTAACAACCCATCATTCTTTCATGAAAAAAAGTGCTAAATATTCACACATTTTCACACATAATGTCTAGCACCAAATGTAATTTACACAAATCTTTGTCTTTTTCCAAACATGTAAGATAAAAAGTACATACCATGAATATCAGACAGACTCTTTTTTACCAATGAAAACACATTAGATAATAAGCTTCATGGATAGAGATGACAAATCATTAATTTGTATTGCTATAAGCATCTGTCTCTCAGGCAAATCAGAAACGCGTGTAGACTCCAGTATGCCATCATTTTCACCAATACAGAATTTGCTCAAAACCAACTTTCCCTTTAACATGAATATGGATAGAAGAGTTTTGGCAGATTCTCCACCACACTGTTCCACTCTGCCTGTCTGTTTATTGGCACAGGATCCATTTCATCCATCTCAAGCTCTGAGTTCTAGTTGATCGTTGCATATCCATAGTTGGTCCACTACCACCCCAGAGGAACTGGTATAGAGGACGGCTCACCAGATGGGATGAAGTCCACCAGCCACCTGACTTTAGGATGATCTCCCATCTGATTCTCATAAGTCTCCTGCTCCTCCAGAACGTATAACCCTTACATCTTACTAGTTCAAAAGTAAACCTTACATGAAAATGTTTTGTTTTAGCATAATATCCACCCCGGTTCACATTTGGGTCCACAACTGCATAGGAAACAAACAAAATAGGAGACAACATCTTTCCCAGTAAAAAGGTAGGCACAGGAAAATAGAAGATTACAGTTAAACAAGACGTTAATATTGAGCAGCTTACATTTTAAACACATTATTACTAGTTACTTTGTCTGTTTTCTGACTGTCTAGTAATAGTCTTTCCAAGTGAAGCCATAGCAAAATTCACAATTGCATGTTTCTGAGAAACACAGTAGCCTATTGTTTTTTTTCTCTCTGAATAAATCAGTGTTTTGAACAAATCGGTTGAGTGAATGGCTCAGTGACTCTGAAATGTTTTTGAACAAATCAGTTGAATGAATGATTAAATTACTTAAACGTGAGAGCTGTTTCCTTCCTGAATGAATCACTGTTTTGAAAAAATCAGATCAGTGAATGATTCTATGACTCACTGACTTTTCACCACCTACACTCTTAAAAATAAAGGTGCTTCACGATGCCATAGAAGAACCTTTTTGTCTAAATGGTTCCATATAGAATATCTTTTGTGGTGAAAGAAGGTTCTTCAGATTATAAAAAGATAAGAAAGAGATGGTTCTTTAAAGAACCTTTGTTCTTTGTGGAACCAAAAATGATTCCTCTACGGTTTTGCTGTGAAGAACCTTTTAAAGCACCTTTATTTATAAGAGTGTACTGGCGTATCAGTGAACTCTGCTGTATGAAACTTTACCATACATTAAAATATTACACTAAAACAAACCTATAAGGACGATGAGAATATTACAAGACCCGTCTATAATTATAACAAAATAGACTGTTCAAATCAATGAAACAGATACAGCTCTGAATGAACCTGAACAAAGGCGGATTCCCATAAAACTACTGATGCAGTCTGCAGCAAAAGAGATGTGATGTGTGTAATATGCTAGAAACTGAAAGGTCAATTGGAATAGGGACTAGTAGGATTAGAGTTAGTTATTCAACTAATAGACATGGTCTCAAGTATCAGCTCATCTCAGAGAAAGAATGTGTAATAGTTGTTTTTCAGTGATTATTATGGATAGCATCTGACTGACAACTATTACTGAGATTTAATGATGGTGTGAATTAGAATGAACCTAATTTTGTTCCTAAGTGAAGGCTTTGACTGACTGCTTGCTCAATCGTGTTAAGTGAATATCAAAGTGACTTTTCTTTGATGCAATGCAAAGATCACAGCACTTCATTCAGTTGTAAGGTTCTTAGCTCTGAGAGAACACATATTTTATTAAGCCACTAATGATTAGGCTCTGACTGTACCCATAGCCTCATTAAACCACCTCTAATGCCACACTCTGTCCAGGCTTTTTTCTTATTTTTATAACAAGACCAGGTGGCCAGTCTAACATGATTTATCCTCTTTTCAATCCTCCCTCTTGTTCTGCAGGGGGCTCTTTATGGCTCAAATCGGTGTTCTGATTAAAGTCACTGGTACCTTCAGCCGAATAGAAACTAAGAGTTAAATGGAGTTCCTATACTAAAGATATAGGGTTCCTATACTAAAGATACTTACATAGATCTAATCTTCAAATAAATGGACAAATATTAACCATTTCATCTTTTTACTTTTATATATTCATCTCTCTCTCTCTCTCTCAGATTTTTCAAAGGAGAGAATGCAGCTGTCTGTCCTTTTGTTCCCTCATTCAGATTATTTGAGAGAGAGTTGTATTCCCCAAATCTTTGTGACTTAAATATGTGAGATAAACATGGTCATATGCTGATGACCATCTCATGCATGTCTGAACCGGCTGTTTTTGTTGTTTTAGTTGAGAAAACACAATTATGTCCAGACACGCTCTCCAGCTCTCTCACCCTAACCTGCTTGTGTCATCGTCCAGCTGTTATTGCTCATTGTTTCTGTCACAATATACACTTCACTCATAATTCTGAACACACTCGCATGCACTCCTCTGACAGAAGGACATCATAAAATGAGATTAGATTCTAATAATAACTGTCAAAATTTAATCTTGAATTATGATACCCAAACACTTTTGATTGATTGTTCAGTTTAAAGTACTGAAAATAATGAAAATTCATTTTAACGCCAAAATGTTGCTGTTGTGTTTTAATGTGTATGTGTAGTACAGCGACATGCAGTGGCATTCTGAAGTGGGGAAGCTTTTTTAATCTCTGTTTTATTTTCTAATGTACAGTAATTTAATGTTAAAATTAAGTATATGTATATCTCATATATTTTTGCATTTTTACATTAATTGTATCTGATGAAAAAAAAACAGGAGAGGAGATGTCTCTTTTTCATGTCCTTCCCTTTGACTTTAAATGGAATAGGGACAAATATCATTTACGTAGCTCCTTGAGGTATTTTTACTGGCCATAATGAGAATTTCTACTGAAATGTAGAACTGATTTACCTCAATGTGAAATTCTGAGGCTGTGGCGAAGCAGCAAGGTGTTGAGTAGCTCTGTTGATATCTATAGGTGCAAGTCACACAGTCGTATTGGGGCTGCCCAAGCTGAGATGACTTGATTGGACATGGTGTGATGAGATGTCTGGCATTTTGTCCTTTGAGATCATGTGGATGAGTTTATTAGTGAGATGCAGCTAAAGATAGAAGTAAACACAAGTATATGCCCTTCAGAGGGAACAATTTGTGTGTTTGTGCTGAAGTGTTTCATAGCAATTTTCTAGGCTTATTCCCCTGTGTTTTGGGCTCGTGCCTCAATTCTCTTGCCTGATAGGTGTGTATTTTAGAGTTCAGGAGTACTGTTATTGCTTTTTAGACATTCTGCATAGTGCATACTGTGTTTCATATTACACTACAAGGTCCCGTAATAAACATATTTGAACATAAGCTTATTAACGAACAGAAAGTGAATGAGGCTATGCCTCCCAAATGTTTTATTAACAAAGAACAGTGTGTTTAATATGTGGTACATTGTAATATAAGATTGTGTTTGTGTGTACAAGAGAAATGGAGGTTGAGGTTTGTACAGTCTGTTTTTGTATATGGCATGTAGAGGAGAGTTGGGTAAGCTGGGCCACTTTTTATTAAAGTGGCGTTACACCTGTGATGATATTTCCACAAAATTATATGTTTCCTCTTGTAATTTTTGCTGTACTTTTTAATGTGAAATCCTACGAGTGACGCTAAAAGCACGCTCAGTTTGATCATGTTTAGACTTAAACATTTTAATTTGGTAACTGTTTTAAGTACTGTTATTGTTCTACATTTATCAAAGCAGTTCGGAAATGAAATGTCTTCTGAGTGGCACTAAAAAAATAATGCTTTATTATGTTAAAAATAACAAAAGTATTTGTATCAAGTCTTAGAAAGAAATCTTATTCCCCATACAATCACACTCATAACACAAGCACACATAAAGGGATATGTGACCTCAAAATGAAAATTTGCGGACAATGTGCTCAACGTCAGGACATATAGATGAGTTTATTTCTTCATCTGAACAGATTTGGAGAAATTTGGCATTACATACTTGGTTCCCAAAGTCTTGTATGTTAGAATGAGAGTTCAAACAACTGATACAAACATTGCAATAATCCACAAGTAATCCATACAACTCCAATATATCAATAAATGTCTTGTGAAGCTAAAAACTGCATGTTTGTTCACTGTAAAAAATCAAATTTGTCAGACTTACTTAAAAAAGCATGCAAACTGATTGCCTTAAAAAAACGAAGTTAAGTGAAATGTGAATAGCTTGTTGTACTCACAAATGCTTAGTTCACTTACATGAGTGCTACTTGAATCTCTTAAGTAGGCATCACTCAAAGCAATAAATAAATTGTTTTATTTGCCTTGAAATTAGCTGTAACTTAATAAAATCTAGTAAGTAAAGATAACTAATTATATCTAAGTAAGGCAAATTATTGTATTTTACAGTGCTGTAAGAAACAAATCCATCATTAAGGTGTTTTTAACTTCAAACCACTGAATCCTGAAACTCTAAAATACAATTCCTCGGTCCTAAATTGTTCATAAATTTTCTCGTCTAAAATCTGAGAAATAATCTCAGATAAATCTCAGATAAATAAATCTATGCACAAATCAAGCACGGTTTTCAAGTGTTCTAAACAAATATGTTGGTGGATTTTGATGAGCGACTACAATAGGAGATGGACTTTTTTAACTCTAAAAAGAGTTATCATTGACTGATATTTTGGCCAAAAGCAATGGTTTAAAGTGAAAACGCCTTAATAATGGAATTGTTTCTTACAAACATGCAGCTTTTCACTTCATAAGACATTAATTGATTGACTGGAGTCATATGGATTACTGTGATTATAATCTGTTTAAACTCTCGTTCTGACGGGACCCATTCACTACAGAGGAGCAAGTGATGAAATTTGAAATTTCTCCAAATCTGATGGTGAATAAATTTCTTAGCAAATTTTAATTTCTGAGTGAGCTATTTCTTTAATAAATCAAGCCTACATTACACTTTAAGAATGAGAACACGATGAGCTAAAGTTAATTTATAAACATTTCATTTCAAGGTTTTGTTTTATTTTTGTACCGTCAATTACTATTTCAGTTTTTATGCTCAGGCATTTTTAATCATGTAGATGACAAACTAGATTTTCTTATTATGTAACAATTCAGCATGAACCCCTCCAGTTGGATCATTTACCGAATCTATGTCAACTTTGAATTGCCCCATGTCTTGGCACCTTTGCCTCCTTTCTGAGCTGTACATCAACTCTTTCCTCTCACTAATTTAAACTCTTTCCACCAAACTTCAGCTCTGCTGGTGAAGTGGTCAGATTTGGCATGTCTGAGTCAGCTCAAGTAGGCAGGCCATGAGTGTCCAGCTGTAGGCCAGATAAACCCCTGGAATGAGCTTCACAGCTGCTCTTTACACGCTCACCTGAGGGAGCCACGAGCCACGAGCATACACCTCACCGCTACAGATATGAAAATGCTGAAAAGGCCATGTTAGCTATTACTGTACATGTAAAAAATAAAAAAAATTAAAACACAAATGTAAGCCTATTTCATTTAATGATTTAAAAATATAAATAAATAAATAAATATAAGTATAGCAGAAGTATACTGATCCCTATAACAATAATACTGTTCAGGGAACCTTCAGAATTGTAGCAACATGGAAAACAAGTCATTGTATTTTATTTGTCACATATAGTTCATTGAAACATCCCAGTTTCCCAATCTAGATTAAATCATGTTTCTGCAAGAAAAACAAAATACATAGGTGCAATCGAAACATCTTGGATCTCCTCCTGAGTGAGAAGTATAGGATGGGATCCAGCAGGTTGTTTCTGCCCTTTGGAAGATTGCTGTTATTTTACTGAAAGGAACAATGGTTCCTATTATTTCAACTGAATCATTTGAGCTGTTTTATAAGCAGTATTTGCATATGAGTGGAAGAACTACAGATGATTTAGGTGCACAGATTTATCTTGAAGGATGATGAAATATGATACTGATAACATATAAAGTTACTTATTCAAAACAGGGTTATCTGGGGAGCAATTCTGATTTATTTAAATGAGAAGTGTCATATCCATTCAAACTAAGATTTGAAAGATTTCTGAGCTGATTTTGATAAAATACATTTACTTTTAATAATAAAGTTTGGCGATTAGCCAGTTATTAGTGCTGCAAAACCTGCCCGATGAAATTGAGACTTCACTCCGCATATGTGTAACAGCAGACTGAACTGAAGTATGTGCACATGAACAAAATATGTGAAAGTAAAGAGAGACCCTTTATTGTGAAGGGGCAACACACCATCTGAGAACACAAAAAGCAAATGCTCAAATGCTAAAGTTTATTTTAACCTTCTTTCTGTCTCTCACACAGCAGCTGAATCGCCAAACTCTGAGCATGACCACAAAAAAATAATGAAAAGCAGCAATTCACACATACAAATACATGGATGGAAAAATGGTGAGGAAGCTTTTTTTTATTTTGCTGGTATCTATGACAACTTCTTGTTGCGAATGCTCACAGAACTTAAAGCATATGTGTGTGTGCAAATCAGTATTTGTGTCTTTGGGAGAAAGCTGGACAGTAAAAGAGGCTGATTTAAATTCATGCATCCGAGGAAAGTGTTTGATGTCATTGATTGTAGAGCAATTACAGGTCTTGAGAGAAAGAGGAGAACAAGGGAGCCACTTAGTGTGTGTGTGTGTGTGTGTACTTGTAAGTGAGAGAGGGAGAGAATGATAAAGACCTCCGGACTAAAACTGAGGTCATATCAGTAATACCTGATAGGATATACAGTCTCTATTTCCTTGGAATAAACAAGAAACAACATAAGCACCCATTTGTTGGAGAGAAGTGGATGTATATTAATCTGATGTGGAAAGTTAAAGGGTTAGTTCGCCCAAAACGGAAAATTATGTCATTAATAACTCACCCTCACGTCGTTCCAAACCCGTAAGACCTCCGTTCATCTTTGGAACACAGTTTAAGATATTTTAGATTTAGTCCGAGAGCTTCCAGTCCCTCTACTGAAACTGTAGGCGTTTCTCAATGTCAAGGATACTTCCTTGGTAGGACTGATCCTTCCAAGTCACTTCCTTCAGAGGCTAGGTGAGACTTTAGCATACGGAGAACACGTAAATGGAACAGGCTAGCAAGTTCTCGTAATTGCGTCCTTACGTCAGTGAAAAGGTCCGTTTGAATAACGCTGTGAATGGTATCATTAAATTACTTGGACAACTTAACTAGTTATTTATAAAAGAAATGCCGTTGACGCAACCAATTGTTAAAGACAGGTCCGGTTCAGTTAACCAATTGTATTTGTATAATTTACAATATCAATACAGTAGTAATTTGTACTGGCATTTAAACGTCAAACTTTACTTATATTTACTACAGTTATAACAAATGTTTGGTAACGTAAATAAAAACCGTTAATGCTCGACATTTTTGAATTTTTGAACTAACGTTAGATAGCAAAGCTGTGCGCATAGGATTGTGGGTGATTTGAGAGTTCGAAGAGCGCGAAGGATACACATATGCATCCTTTCCTGTGTATGGGATATTCTTCAAACGAAGGACTCAGTCCTTGGTTGAAATTCCGAGGATCCTCGACATTGGAACAGTCCTTCGACGGATGTCGATGACGCAGCATCCTCGAAATACTGGCTTCCGAGGATCCTTCCTTGACATTGAGAAACACCTAGTGTGTACGGCATGGGCGTGGTAGTGGGGGGAAAAGTGGACCTGACTACCCAGGGCCCCGTCTAGGCAGAGGGCCCTTTGAAATCCCATCCATTTTTTTTTTTTTTTTTTTTTTTGTAGCCTAATTCAAATTAATTGGGCCCTCAAATTGATGTCATTATTCATTTCAAAATATATTGATAACACCAACTGAGAGAATGAACTCAGTGCCAGACACTCTGGACCCCCCCCACCCCGAAATAGTTTAGTCCGCCCATTGACAGCAGCCGGCGGGCAAGCAAGTAACTCAGTGAGTCTAGAGCCTTGGAGCCTGATCATGCTGCGCAAAAAGCTCAAATCGGCTTTCTAAAAAAGAAAGACAGGAAGGAAAAAGAAAGGAGGCAGAATGAGGGGAAGCAGCTGATGACTGCTTTCTTTCCAAAAGTTGAACTGAGTTTGCTTGTTGTGCACCTTAGCACCTACATCCAATTAAAGACAGCTGCTGCTAATGTATGTATGCTAATGTTAAATCTTTAAATTGTCAACCAGGCTGCTTGTTGCTGTAAGTAAATTATGGGCCAGTCCAGCTAATGTCAGGTTGCCAACATTAACCAGTTTCAGAACCAACCAGTGGTTCTGACACACCAGCAGTAGCAGCACTGGCCAGTCCAGTAGCCTAAGGTTTAAAGATATTTGAGCACAAGTAGACCAAATAGATTTAAACACTATTTATACTTGTTTATATTCAAATAATAATAAAAAAAATCATAAAAAATAGAATTTTCATTTTGCTAACCCGCATCATACAATGGCATGTGTAGGGGGCCCACTGACATTGAGAGTATACGGGGCCCAGAATTTGGTGCTACGCCCCTGGTGTACGGTATACTGTCCATGTCCAGAAAGGTAAGAAATACATCATCAAAGTAGTCCATGTGACATTAGAGGGTCAGTTTGAATTTTTTGAAGCATAGAAAATACATTTTGGTCCAAAAATAACAAAAACTAAGACTTTATTCATCATTGTCTTCTCTTCCGTGTCTGTTGTGAGAGAGTTCAAAACAAAGCAGTTTGTGATATCCGGCTTGCAAACGAATCATTCAATGTAACCGGATCTTTTAGAACCAGTTCACCAAATCAAACTGAATCGTTTTAAATGGTTCGCGTCTCCAATAAGCATTGATCCACAAATGACTTAAGCTGTTATCTTTTTTAATGTGGCTAACACTCCCTCTGAGTTCAAATAAACCAATATCCCAGAGTAATTCATTGACTCAAACAGTACATTGACTGAACTGCTGTGAAGAGAGAACTGAAGAAGAATGAACGCACGATTGACTCGTTTGTGTTTCACATGTCAAATTCCTTGTGCCTTTCAACTTAAAGCTAAAGAATATTCTGGGGCTGATATAATAGACTGCTCTTGTGCCATAATGTTGATAACCATAAAAATGGATTTAAATGAATCCCTTGCTATCTTAAAAATGGAAAAATGATAAGATATCAAAGCACTTAAATTAATTCAGATGTTGAAACTTGTATGTTATTTGATCTGTAAAGCTATTTTGATCCTTATTTTCAGAATCTGTTTAGGGTTTATGGTGTCAACTGTCTTGGCAGTTAAAATTTGTTTTAGAAATTGTACACTTTACACTTCAAGGGTTAGCATGCAATTTTCTTCACACTAAAATCAAGTTAACACAGCTACTGTTTTCACCCTGTGGCCACATTGTTAAAAACAGTGGTTAATTTAATGTTTTATTGCTTGTCCTCATTAACTTCTATTGTAATTGCTTTACTGGAACCCTGATTTTTGCTTGTTTTGAAAAAGGAAAGTTAATGTTTGTGATAATCAACTATGCCACAAATACTGTTGACTGAGCTTAACTTGTACTGAACCCAGAATGTTTCTGAAATTCAGTGCATTGAGAACTGTATATGGGATGTTGTTTGCTTAATTGATCCCATCTTCAAGACCAGAAAGTGCATAAAACTTGCACAAATACTGACATTCTAGTGTCTGAAAGTTATGCATGAATCCACTTTGAGCCACAGATTTGCTATATGGAGTTTTTATGACAATTATATTTTTAAACATTTTGAATGGACCTGCATGTTTTGGAAAATAAAACCTAGAATGAATGGGGAATAGATGGATGGAGTGCTAAAAAGAGGATGCTGACAAGAGAACAGAATCCTTTATGTGTATTTGTCTGCGTGTATGAGTATTGATTATGGGACATGGATTGGTGCAAGATCAAACGGCCTAACAACTGTTCATACTAGAGCTGTTCTGTCTCCATCTCAATCAATCAATCAATCACTTTTATTTATATAGTGCTTTTAACAAAATACATTGCGTCAAAGCACTGAACAACATTCATTTGGAAAACAGTGTCTCAATAATGCAAAATGATAGTTAAAGGCAGTTCATCATTGAATTCAGTTATGTCATCTCTGTTCAGTTGAAATAGTGTCTGTTTTTACTTGCAATCAAGTCAATGATATCGCTGTAGATGAAGTGACCCCAACTAAGCAAGCCAGAGGCGACAGCGGCAAGGAACCGAAACTCCATCGGTGACAGAATGGAGAAAAAAACCTTGGGAGAAACCAGTCTCAGTTGGGGGTCAGTTCTCCTCTGACCAGACGAAAACCAGTAGTTCAATTCCAGGCTGCAGCAAAGTCAGATTGTGCAGAAGAATCATCTGTTTCCTGTGGTCTTGTCCCGGTGGTCGTCTGAGACAAGGTCTTTACAGGGGATCTGTATCTGGGGCTCTAGTTGTCCTGGTCTCCGCTGTCTTTCAGGGCAGTAGAGGTCCTTTCTAGGTGCTGATCCACCATCTGGTCTGGATACGTACTGGATCCGGGTGACTGAAGTGACCCTCTGATCTGGACACAGACTGGATCTCGTGGCCACGGTGACCTCGGAACAAGAGAGAAACAGACAAATATTAGCGTAGATGCCATTCTTCTAATGATGTAGAAAGTACAGTTTTATGTGAAGTGTTTCCGGTTCCGGTTTACCTAATTAATGCAGCCTAAAAATCCTTTAACGGATTTGGATATTAAAAGCATATTAGTATGTTATGTGTATGCCAGGTTAAAGAGATGGGTCTTTAATCTAGATTTAAACTGCAAGAGTGTGTCTGCCTCCCGAACAATGTTAGGTAGGTTATTCCAGAGTTTAGGCGCCAAATAGGAAAAGGATCTGCCGCCCGCAGTTGATTTTGATATTCTAGGTATTATCAAATTGCCTGAGTTTTGAGAACGTAGCGGACGTAGAGGAGTATAATGTAAAAGGAGCTCATTCAAATACTGAGGTGCTAAACCATTCAGGGCTTTATAAGTAATAAGCAATATTTTAAAATCTATACGATGTTTGATAGGGAGCCAGTGCAGTGTGGACAGGACCGGGCTAATATGGTCATACTTCCTGGTTCTAGTAAGAACTCTTGCTGCTGCATTTTGGACTAGCTGTAGTTTGTTTACCAAGCGTGCAGAACAACCACCCAATAAAGCATTACAATAGTCTAACCTTGAAGTCATAAATGCATGGATTAACATTTCTGCATTTGACATTGAGAGCATAGGCCGTAATTTAGATATATTTTTGAGATGGAAAAATGCAGTTTTACAAATGCTAGAAACGTGGCTTTCTAAGGAAAGATTGCGATCAAGTAGCACACCTAGGTTCCTAACTGATGACGAAGAATTGACAGAGCAACCATCAAGTCTTAGACAGTGTTCTAGGTTATTACAAGCAGAGTTTTTAGGCCCTATGATTAACATCTCTGTTTTTTTCTGAATTTAGCAGTAAGAAATTACTCGTCATCCAATTTTTTATATCGACTATGCATTCCATTAGTTTTTCAAATTGGCGTGTTTCACCAGGCTGCGAGGAAATATAGAGCTGCGTATCATCAGCATAACAGTGAAAGCTAACACCATGTTTCCTGATGATATCTCCCAAGGGTAACATATAAAGCGTGAAGAGTAGCGGCCCTAGTACTGAGCCTTGAGGTACTCCATACTGCACTTGTGATCGATGTGATACATCTTCATTCACTGCAACGAACTGATGGCGGTCATTTAAGTACGATTTAAACCATGCTAATGCACTTCCACTGATGCCAACAAAGTGTTCAAGTCTATGCAAAAGAATGTTGTGGTCAATTGTGTCAAACGCAGCACTAAGATCCAATAAAACTAATAGAGAGATACACCCACGATCAGATGATAAGAGCAGATCATTTGTAACTCTAAGGAGAACAGTCTCAGTACTATGATACGGTCTAAATCCTGACTGGAAATCCTCACATATACCATTATTCTCTAAGCTCTTGCTCTTTCTTTCTTTATGTCACACACATAACATATTACGCTTTTTAGTTCAGAATAACCTTCCTTTAAGCTTCTTTGTGCCTGTTTCTTCTTGTCAAAATCAGCCTCTTTTCCACATGCATGCCTGTTGAAAACATTTGACTGTGGTGCAGTTATCACCCTTTTAGATGATTTTGAACTGTATATCTTAAGTAATTTCTGTCAGCCCTGTCCTTTTTTCTTTAGGGATTTTTCAGTAATATGTGCTTTAAACAATTTAAAGCATCCACTACTGGAATGTGAGCAACATATGTTAGACATAACATCACTATAGTGGCATTAAACTAGACATTTCATTAAAGGTTAGTTTTAAATGATGTTTAATTAGAAGTGTTTTGCACAGAACCTTTCCTGAAAGGGAAAATAAATCCCCTCTGATTTCTTTTATTAATTTTTCAATTACCCCTAACATACATTAAATTGAGGGGTTTTTTTAATAACTTTTCAGTTGATTAAAAAGAAAATCAATCTCCATTCTATTTTTAATCAATTACATGGATCTAATTGATTTTACTTTCATATCTTGATATTCACTGTATGCTATTATCAAGCATTTGATTCATGGGACATAAATAGATAGATAGATAGATAGATAGATAGATAGATAGATAGATAGATAGATAGACAGACAGACAGACAGACAGACAGACAGACAGACAGACAGACAGACAGACAGACAGACAGACAGACAGACAGACAGACAGACAGATAGATAGATAGATAGATAGATAGATAGATAGATAGATAGATAGATAGATAGATAGATAGATAGATAGATAGATAGAAAACCCAGTATTCAACAAGACAGTGGATTCTTCCTTAATGTGAAATTTTTGATTTATCGATTTAATGAGAAAATAGCCAATAATCAGTATCTAATCAGTAAATCACCAGCAAACATCCACTGCTTTTGTGCATTTTTTATTAGTGCATTTAAGTAATTGATATAAATGCATTGTAAATAGCTATCCCGCCCAGTTCTATTGTCTATAAAGGTCGTGAATCTACAACAAGCCTCAATTATTACTCAAGACAAGAGAACTTTATAAATAATTGCTGTAATTATCTACAAATGTTATCAATTAGCATCTCTGTTGTTCTTCGCTGAAGAAGCACAGTGCCATCAAAGGACAGATGGAAGAATACATCATTTCTCCTTGTGACCGACGACTCCGTTTGATCAAAGAGTAAGCTTTTGTGCTTCTGCCCTCTCCTGGCTGATAGATTAACTACAGGCACCCGTTTGACGCTCAATACATGATTTCATCTTCTCTGTTGGCCAAATTGAATGTTTCTGTCACCACCAGGGGCGATTCTAAGATTTTGATTTTAGGGGGGCTCAGCCCCCAATAAGGGTATGATTAAAAAATATTATTTGACTATTAGGGTAGGGTTGTATACTACTAACCTTATTGCAATCCACTATTCCATTGTATTCCCTGTATTTCATATATGGGAGTAGGAGTACTGACTGAGCCATATATAACACTGTAAAAAAAAACTAATACAGTTTTTTACATGTGACCAGTCACTGGAAAATTTTGAATTGGGAATGTAGATTTATTTATTTTTTTTACAATAAAGACTAACTGATTCAGTATTAGGACATTCATGTTTATCCTTTGATGATACCACTGCTTTTTCTTATGAAATGTACGTGGAAATCGGCAGAATATTAAAACAACATAAGGGTTCAATGACTGCAATGAATCTTGGGAACACAGTGGTATTGTGTGTGTGTGTGTGTGAGGCTGTCTGTTCTATTCTCACCTGACTGTTGCTCATTTGCAGACCTACTCCTGCACAACAAAAAAATGTTGTATATCCATCTACAATGAAATATAAATTATTATATTTTATTATTATTATTATTATTATTATTATAAATTTTTAGCTTTTTAGCCTTTATAATCAACAATACGGTTGGTTATACATCAAGTCAGCCCCTGAAAATGTATTTCATTTCAAATCATTTAACTAACCAGCTAATATTCATTAAGAATATAGACAAAACATGTATTAATGTAATTGTCTATTGGCAATATGTTTAATCTGTTCTATATTTATTTCAATTTATTAAAAATAACACAATTATCAATTTGCCACTTCTATAACTCAATTACTTAAAAAAAAAAAAAAAAATCACAGATCCCTTTACTCTTACTCTAATATATGTATCATGATACACTAATGATTCATTATTACTTAATACAAAATTATATTTAATAATAGAAAACAAAATATCTCCACATGATGTTTCTCTCTCTGTGCCACTTAGTGCTTTCAGACAATGATGTGTGTCGTTAATAATTTATTTTGCATGGCTGCATAATGTAATGCCGAAATACACAATAATATGTTTTCAATTTTAAAAAGTAAATTAAAATAAATCATGATCGTTTTCTAAAGTATGTTTTCATGGGTGTTAATCGCTTCATTTTTGTTGGAAGAAAAAACAACTGTCACACTGTGATAAAGGCTGAAGGTGAACGCAGCGAAGACGTACTGGTATTGGATGCGAGAACACACACACGCACACACACACACGCACGCACACACACACCTTGTACTCTCTGATGTTCGCTCTGCTCGGCGCCACTGTGGATTGAAAAACGCGCTGAATCCATGCAGACTCAGATCAGGGGAGGAGCCGGAACTTGATGCAGCTTGCCACCGTTTCGTTTCAAATGAGTTTTTAAAGGGGACTGAAGCGATCACTAATTAATTAATCAAATAATTTTTTAGGGGGGCTGGGCATAAGTTTAGGGGGGCTGAAGCCCCCCTAAAAAGGGCCTAGCGACGCCCCTGGTCACCACCTCATAATTTCTGTGATTCGTACCCATCAACAGTCATCAAAAGATTAAAGATTATTAAGACCTTTTTGTGTAATTTCCAGCCATGTTTGGAGTCCTTCTTCCCTCATCAAGTCTATGAGTGTTCATCATCATCATCCTCATGTCAAAACTGTAGACATTTATATTTTCAACTGTACTTCAATATAGCCCTTCCCTCTCCTTCTCATTATAATATATGAGCATTGCAAAATCAATAAACACCCTGTACTACAAGTCACAATGAGATCACAAAATACACTGTTCAGTCTTCCACATGCTGTTTTATAATATACTGTCCAAAAGTCATAAAGTCGTGAGTTTAGGCTTTACTCACATTTGAGAGTCAAGTTATTTATGCACAGGCAAATAGATTCCAAATGACTGTTTCCTTATCACACTAATCAAGCCTGTTCATCCAGCAGGACATTAAAATAATAATCAATATGGTCAGCATACATAATTAAGCAGTGAAAATAAGAAACATGCTGAGATATGTTCAGCAACTTTTTCTATATGAATTATGTCAATTCTTATAAGTATCATCGATAGCCAACTAAGTTTCCTAGATAATTTAAATACTCGATGTTTTAACAAAGAGCATTCATTTTTAGTGATAGCATTTGATGTCACTAAATTTGCAAGCTTAGCAAATCCTTAGCACAGACTGTCTCCCTGGTACCTTAGAAATATGTTTCCCCAGACGAATTAACTGAACACCTGTACGCCCTCCCAGGAAAAAGGGAAAGTGTTTGTGCGCGATATGCCTCTCATGTTAAACTTCACAACATCATAGCTTACTGTTTGAAACATTTATGCAGCCATTTGCACACACACACACACACACACACACATTTACGGTATATACTAAACAGTACACTACGGTTCCATTCCAAACAGCCCGACATCAAAGAGGCATTTTAAACCCTAATTCCAGCCCTGGCCAGAGGAGGGAGTGTTGCACTTTTAATAATCCATTACTCAGCAAAGCAAAGTATGTGTGTTACATGTATGACAATATTGAATGCAGTATGAGAATGTTGTTAATAAATTGAAAAAAGAATTGGGGAAAAAACATCTTAAATGAATGCGAGATAACAAGAAAACAAACAAACAAAAAATAGTGTATGTTTTACTAGAAACTACAATTATAGTCTTAATTGTTTGTGAAATATAGCTTCTAGCAATTTCTTTAACAACTGTTGCAAAATAGAACATGGAAAATAACTTAATAATGCAATGTTTGCCTTATTTGTCATATATATATATATATATATATATGACATTTTAAAATTGGCACTATTCAGATGTTCCCAGCACGCACGCACACACACACACACAGGACTCAATGGTATACTATACACAATTTACATATTGCATAGCTTACAAGTGTATTAGGCTGTTTATGAATGTACATTCATGATTTATAAGCATATCTCTAAACTCCATGATAAGACATTAAATAACCTTGCATCACCTTCACTTTCTCAATGATTTATTGTTTGTAAGAAGGAGCAAAATTTTATTAAAACTACAAACCAATATTTTCTGCTTATTTTGTATATATACTATATTATGTAAATGATCTCTCTTCTTGTTTATTATCTATTTACATATATATAACCGCACCTTACTTTTTTATGAATAAGCAATCTTCAAAACATTGTCAGTTCCTGCCACACACCCCGATGAAGCTGTGTGTGATTGGTCGGCTCAATCACAAGGTGCTCTGGCAGTCAGCTGGTTCGACACAATACTGAGCCCATACTACATGCTGTTTTTCAAAACCTTTGTACTTTGAAAGGAAAATCTAATAATATAGCAAAGACCAATTAATACATTTGTAGCACATTTGATGAACTTCCAAATATACTCTTATGTGTAATTATTTCTAGAATAATTTGTTTCCAATTAACTTGCTAATTGAGCATTGATTATTCAAATAACGAGCTCTTCTCAATTAGCAAATTAACTATTCATGTAGGACTTGTTTCGTTCTCTCTTATTATCAACTGAATGTATTTATCTATATATTTATTTATTTATTTATTGTGGTTTTGGTTAGAAGGAATAGAGAATGACCTAGAGGACCCATCAACCCCCATACAAAAATAGATTACCAACTATTGATATTTTAGTGATTAATATTTGCTTTTTCATTAAAGAAAATGCAATGCAATCATTTTTGCATCTGATAAATCCTATGGAAATAAGGGTTCATCTCTTAAAATGTTGAGCTCTAAAGGTGAAGTTAAACTGTGAAATGAAGATGAGCTACTCTGTGTTTACAGCTAACAGTAGAAATAAATATGAGGAAAATATTATATAAGCAAAATGCAACACATCAACAAGCATTCACACAGCAATGTATTGCCAAAAATTCAGTGAAAGAGGATAAAATTGGCCCTTGAGCTTACTCCTGAGTCTCAAAGGATGGATTAGAAGGTTTCAACCACATAACTTCATGTTGTGTCAGGGGAGGGCAGAAGGGTGTCTTGTCTGATGAGTCAATTTAAAGCAGCCACTTTAACATGTTCATTATTTTGAAAACGCTGCTATTCCACCCAGACTTGCTGCTTAATCTCTGCCACGCTTCATCTGGGATTCATTTGATCTGACATAACATCCTGCTGCTGAAGTGTCTAGAGAGACTGCAAGAGAGAAATGGGGAAGGCAGACAAGGATAAAAAATAAAAAAGTTTTTAAAAAACTAAGGCTAGTTTGCTAAATAAACAGTGCTTTGAGAAATACATACATTTATGCATTTATTTTATATATGCATTTTGAGCATGCCCCTTATTGCTCACTTTCATTGCTATAGCATTCCGGTTATGATAATGATACTTTGATTAAAGGTGGACAGAAGAGGCAGTAATTAAGTAGTTTAATGATTAAGGCCAATTATAATTATTAGAATTAATTTCTTAGCATCTTCATATGCTAAAATATTATTTTAGTTTCCAAATGTCATATTTATTGTTGAGCAACCTGTTTATTTTCATCCAACCACGTGCCTGTCTGCCATTTCAGGGCTTCCCTTTTCTCCTTTCTTAGGTCAACAGAGCTCTTTCCTGTTATTGGCTATAGGTGGTTAAATAAATGCTAAAAGACCTCAGCCTTGTACTGTGTTGATTGTATGAAATCATGTGTGCATGGTGTTGAAGGATGAGAAGAGCCTCACTGGTGCCCAGTTGTAGGGGAGGTAGGATGACCGTAGGGAGTTTCCCCTCTGCCTCACGCTTCTGTCCCTCCCACTCCCCCTCCTCAGAAAAGATGCCCGTCCCCAGACATTATCTCTCTCCCACACATTGCCACACAGATGTTGTGCCACAAAGCACTGTTGAGTATAAGCCACTAAAGGGCAGAATTTCCACATGGCGTATTGTCCTCTCAACCAGACAAAAATTTTATTTAGCCTGTATAAAGGTCTGTGTTTGCATGAGCTTCCTGTGCATTAAGGCACTGAATGCCATCTTCACTTTGTGAGGCTATATCCAAACCTGAAGTTGTAGAAGACAGAAATGGAGGAAACATTATTCCAGCAATGATTAAAGATGATTAAATAAACATAATGATCCCTGGGTCACCTCAATTCTTGACTGAGGAGCAGTGACTGAAATACATTTATCATAGATCAGCCCTTTGATTTCTCCCCTAGCACTACTTGTGTGTATTAACAACATATATTAACGTTACACAATGTGAAACTCTGTCTACAGGATAACTTTCATGTGAAAAACTGACCTATACAGAATTAGAAGAGACCTTAAAACAGCAGTTCTTCTAGGTTTCTAGGTCATAATGTGCACAAAAGAAAAAAAAATCTAAAGACCTTCAAGTGTGATCCACCTTAAAGGGATAGTTCACCTTCAGTTGCTGGTCCCCATTGACTTACATAGTGCTTTTTCCATACTATGGAAGTCACTGGGGACCAGCAACTGAAGGTGAACTATCCCTTTATGTCAATACATGTTCCTATTCAAACTATATTTGTGTGCACTATATTCAAGCTGAAATACCATTCTAATTATATAGATTTGTTTTATGCACATTGTTATTCAATAATTTAAGAATTAATAGGAATGAAAGAGCTAAGGACATCGAATCACCTGAAACACAGATGAAATATGAATGTTTTGCCCAAGTGTTAATAATTGACAGTGAGAGAACCCTGCATGCTTTATAGCTCTAGAACAACAACAATTGCAAAATATTTCATTAGAATTTTTTTTAAACCAGTAATAAAATCACTCCTTCATTACAGTTATTGCTTTTCTGTTGTGTCTGCCTGTGGATTTGAAAGAAAGTGTCAACACTTAGAAAAACAATCTGAATGTGAAAGATGATTCACTTAGACAGCTAAAGGGCACATTCCAAAGCTTTTGAGCTTTGATACTTTCACTTGGATAATGTTAACTTCGTTTAAAATGGATTTCAGTTAATCTCCCAGCTCAACAATATAGTTGTTTATTTTCCACTCCTGAGCATTACAAATGGATCTATGATTATATGTTTGCGTTGTCATTAATTACTTTAAATATGAGCCAGTCCTAGGAGAAAGACTTCCCCAGTCTACTCTCTGTTCCTCCCAAGGGTTCTTACTCATCTGCTTATGATCTTACAGAGTTTTTAAACTGCTGCTGTTAAATTGAATCGACTTTTATTTTTATTATAATGCAAAAAAGTAAAAATACTATTTACAGGAAACAAATACAAAATAACAAAGGCCAACAAAACCTACATAACAACAGTCGACGTGTGTGCGTGTGTGCATGTGGGGGTGGGAGTATATAAACAAAGGAACATGCAGAGAAGTATAACTAAATGAAAACTGAATGGGTTCCTGCAGTTAATGGGGCTAAATAGCTCAGTGAATGGATCTTGAGCACCTGCCATTATAGCATCTGAGAAATGTTTTTAGGTGAAGGACAGACATTGCTACTGTGTGAACTTGTTTAACAGGGCAGACGCAACTGAAATGCTTACAACACATCAGTTACGTACTTCTTGTTTTTGTACTAGCATATCTATATGATCATGTAGGCAATTTAAGTAATCACCTGTCCTGACATGTTTAGTATATAGCTGTTGACAGTCTCTTGACAAAGGGCAAACATCTGACCCCTCTATCTGGTGAGTAGTGGTTCCACTCAGGTGAGAGTTTGAACTCTGCTCTGTTCTGAATCAGTACTACGAGTACAAACACTTATTATCTATGGGGAACAGACCACTGACGATCATGACCCGATTCCCTCTTTCAGTCTAATGGAAAATGTCCAGCACATGCATCACGTAGGCACACTGCACGCTGTCACGTACGAAAAACTAACAAACCCGTATTAACTCATAAGCTCGGAGTTCATTCACGAACCAAATAGAGTTCAGATTTAAATAATGCAAGATTACAGCTTAATTTCCGTCGCTTAAAATTAAACAAGAAACTATCATTAACAACAAGGTCATTAAACCTTAACCAGAAATGTAAAACTTTGCATGACTATTTGTCATCACGCGCGCGCGCACACACAGACGAACAGCTGACGGCAGTGAACATAAACAACGCGCGTCCGTGAGAGGGAGGTGGCGTGCGCTCGCGTCATATGGCCCGCCGCTCTCTGATTGGCCAGTGCGACTCACCAGACATGACCGCGCTTGTTTTCTGCAGAGGAAGCGCGCGCGTGGCATTATAGTACTGTGGAGAGAAAGAGACGGCAGCCTTGCGCGAAGAGATGATGTGACCAAACACCACATCTGAAAGCGTCTTTTGTTAGCTTAGCTTTTTGCAGAATAGTTTCGAAAAGCACAGATGCGCCGCGGTTAAGACGAGGACTGCCTGAGGATCAAGGTGTGTTTTCATAGCCAGTTACTTCCACTGACAACTCGCTGACGACAGTATTTGTGGTTTGCTGAGCTAAAAGTATTTGTACCGTAATACCTTGACTCTAGGTATTATTCTAGCATTTTTTTTCACATTAACAATAACATTTTCGGTTCTCGCAGTGCCAAATGCCAAGACTAGAGGAGCACTGCTGGAGCTGCTCCTGTTCATCGACTGTAAAGACTAAGGATCTGTCGAGCGCTAGCTGGAGTGTTTGTAAATCAGGAGAGATGATGTCCATCATAACCTCAGTCCTGGGACACGCGTACGGCTCTCTGCACAGCCTCCAGTCCGCTAATTTAATTCGCCGGGGGCTAGTGTTGTTTATCGTCGGAGTAGTTCTCGCCTTGGTGCTGAACTTGCTCCAGATCCAGAGAAACGTCACATTGTTCCCAGAGGAAGTGCTGGACACTCTGTTTTCCTCGGCCTGGTGGATCCCCCTCTGCTGTGGGACAGCTGCGGGTGAGTCGGGGACACATATTACATTGTTTCGTTTGTGTCGACAGGGCAAAAACCTTCTGTTTGCCGTGGACCTTTTGTTATCGTATTTACATTACTCATACTGGTGATTTGGGGGCAGTTTTGTTGACATTGAGTTCTGTCGTTATCGGTTAGCGCTGCCCTGGAAACAGCCAGGCATTCGGGGTCAGTCTTTGGGGTGCTGCGTTTTCATTGGCTGCGCTCAGAACGGGTGAGCTGCGAGGAGGCACGCCATTGGCTGGAAGACAGAACATGCCACTTAGCCGAAAAGAGAAACACGGAAGTGAAATTGATATAAATTTGGTCACATACAACTCCTCCCCCTTACATTGCTCACAGTCCACACATACCAGTCTACTTCTTTTCAGTAGCAAAAATGCCTTTTTTGTCCTTGTGCTCTCCCTCTTACTCAGTTAATGGGTAAAACAAAAGCTTTCTTGGTTATTTGTTATAAAAAGCAGTCAGAAAAAAAATACAAAATAAGATTCATCAAATGTGATTTTTTTTTTCTTCATGTTTTTGAAGAATCACTGTTGTTTAAAGCACTTATGTTTTCTCTTTCCTCAGCTGTGGTTGGTCTCTTGTACCCCTGCTTGGACCGTCATCTTGGAGAACCGCACAAGTTTAAACGGGAGTGGGCCAGTGTGACGCGCTGCATTGCTGTTTTTGTGGGCATCAATCACGCCAGTGCTGTATCCTTACCAGTCACATTCATTAAACTGTAGCCAGTGTGGACCGTGCAGACTTTTGAACTGTTCTCAGATCTGTGTTGTTTTAAGACTGGACACCACACAACCTTTCTGAACAGTTTTTATAAACATATTAGGCATCATGTACTTGTTGACTTTGTAAATTGTTATAGAGAAAAACTAGGCATCATACAGGAAACAATTGACAATGTTGTTAAAACTCATGCAGGAAAATACACATAATTGCTAGGAAGGAGTTGCTTGATAGATGAAGATTTAAAAAAAAAAAATACTCCGACATTTGTATTAAAAACATAAAAGAAAATTTGAGTCCCATCATACAATAGTTTTAACTCTGACTGCTCAGAATCTAAAGACTGTTTCGCCAACTAGTGTCTACTTCTCCAAACTGCATTTTAGGGCAAAAATATGGGCTAAAGTCATGTAGTGTATTCCAGCCTTTAGTCAAAAAGATCTATTATTACTGGAATCACACTGAGACAGATTTCCTCAAATACCAGTGAGCCCTTCAGGTATTATCACACATGAAGTCTCAAAACATTTTTTAACATTTATCTAAAGAAAGTTCAAACCTAGAACTAAATTGTATTTCCCTTAAGTCAGAGTACCTCACAGAAACTGGACTTTGCCAATAATGTGCAGCTTTCACTAACTCTGGCTGCCCTGTCTCTGGGCCTCTGGTGGACGTTTGACCGCTCCAGGAGTGGCTTCGGTCTAGGGCTGACCACTGCTTTTCTAGCCACCCTCATTGCTCAGCTGCTGGTCTACAATGGCATCTACCAGTAAGTTATGACTCACACATATAGAAACCTTGCATTTGAAAACAGCTTGTCATTTATCATCAATTACCAAGTGAGAGCTAAGTCACAGGTCCACTTCTGATTTTATAATACATGCTCAATCTTCAGATAAGAGATTCTTGTAAATGTCTGGATGTCATTTTTCCCTCATAGCTAGGACTTAACAATTGTTGGAGGTTATTAGCAAGTTGTTTCAGTACATTTCTTGTACTGTGTCTCAGGTACACGTCTCCAGACTTCTTGTATGTGCGTTCGTGGCTGCCTTGTATTTTCTTCTCTGGTGGAGTGACAGTAGGAAATATCGGCCGACAGCTGGCTATGGTAAGCAACTCTTCCCCATGTTTTCTGCTCACCAAACCTGTTTCCTGTCTTTCATATTCCATGGCATCATTGAAGTACAGTAACTCTGTTAGGTTACTCCTGTATTGTCTTTAGTTTCCTGAAGTGCTCTGCACTAGGCCTAGTGGCTCTTTTCTGTTCAGAAACAAAACTTTAATGGGGCAAGCCTACAGAAGCAAAAGTGAAACTGAATATCCTGGAATGGGTGATCAGCTATTCACAGCACTCGGTGTAAATGTTTTGCTCTTTTCATATCCAGCCTCAATCTTTTCGGAAACGAATCAGACTTTGAGCCAGATAATTACACACAACAATTTGTGTGTTTACAATTTAATCTAGAACTTTAAGCACTTTTCAGACAAGATTAGTTTTCTAAACAAGATTTGAGATATAGGCGTTAACATAAGTGATTTCATAAACTGATTCAGACATGCTTGGGATTCAAGAGGTATTCAAGTTTTTAACATTAAGAAAAGGCAACAGAAAAATGTAGTTTTTGTATCTGATGCAGTACAGAACTTTATCCAGATTGGACCATACGGTAGCTGAAAAGTGGTAGACAGTTTGCCTTGTAATTTTCATAAATGTGTAAAACTATAGGGGTCTGGACAGTACTTTTTACATTTTCTTATAGCACACTTAAATTTGACTAGAAATGTGTGAAAATATTGCTTTTCTATCAAGTGCGTTTCTAATGTTCTAGTGATCCGTCTGTTAACTGTGTCCAGTGCAGTGTTGACATCCACACTGTCTTGCGCCTGGACTGAAACATCATAATTAGCTGCTGATTGTAGTCCGAGGCATGCTTGTGCCATCCCCTCCAAGCCTTCTCAGTCAGCTGTGGCTCTTTGTCTTGCTGACATAACCTCGTTCTTTCTCAATAAGGGCGTGAAAGCAGATTACGCTCCTTGTTTTTCATGCTAATGGTCAGGAGATGGTAAACAGAGTGATTTACTGGCTCCAAGTGGTGCGATTTACATGTTATTCCAGGCTGTTTTTTGTTTTCGAGTTGGCACCAGCTGATTTTGCTTGACCAGTTGGGATTAGTGCTCTCCTTGTATTTCTCTCAGCTTTCTTTATGAAGTGGCCAGTTAAGAGATTTACAAACTAGATTTATCTGAATATACTGAACAGAGGCCATTGATGTGCCTGTGAATTATTTTGTAGTCCTCAATCACTTTATCTTTTAAATAAAATTTATGTAAAGTCCTGCAACTAATAGTACTAACACTATTCAAACAATCACAACGACAGTATTCTAATTGATTACCATTGAAACCGTTTGGTTTTGGAGGATTAGATGTTCTCTTAGAGATTGCTGTTTTTGGGGACTGGCCATCTGCCCATGGGTGAGGCATGTGAGGCGGTCTTGGTCCATGAGGGGCTATCATATTTTACAGTGCCCCACATCCAAACAAGCCCTGTATAATTTGTGCATATACAAGGCATGTGTCATATAGTGCATACTAATTATAGCCACAGTGTTGAGGGGCCAAGTGGGCTTTAACAGGACAAGCTTCAGCTTTGTGTCCAAACCAATTCTGAATTGCTCAAAGCACCATTTTAAATGCAAACCTGGGGTGCTAGGTAGTTAGAAATAAGCAGAGTACTCTGACTTCCAATGCGTAGTCAGTTGCTGCATATTAATATTTCTTTTTAGGCTTTTTGCACAGTGGTACAGTTTATTGCCTGGTCACATATTCTGAGATTATAAGGAGGTGAATGCAAATCAAGTGGTTTCCCTTTTTATTTTATTTTATTTAGTCTATTTGGTTATGCTAGATGTGCAAACACTGCATTTTCTTACTAACACACGGTCTGTTTCTCTGCAGGGCTCAACCGAGAAGCCTCATAATGACTAAGTGGGTGTCAGAGGTCATGAAGTGAGCTACAAAGAGTGCCAAAACAGAGGGCCTTCAAACTATATTGGGTGTTCCTGGTTCCTGTCCAAGCATAACTTCTGCTCTTAATTGTGCTCCTGTATATAATGATTCAAGAAAACAAAGAGCAGGCTGGTGTGCCTTGAACAGCACCTTTTGAACAGCCAAAAGAATCCCCCTGGCATTCATTACTACCATCAGCATTCTCGTTGTTACAGTAGAGTTACTGGTCACAGCAGTCTCCTCATTACCAGGTTGCTGGAGTGCCACTATTGGACTGTACAAAATCATAGCTAGGTTCACTTTCACTGAAGGTGAACGAGTGAGAAGTAATGGTGAAACTGTGTATACAAATTGAGTGTGTGTGCTGGTCCTATGGATAAGGACAGGCAAAAAAGGTGGTTTGGAAGTGCACATTTTTTAGTTTTACTTTGCGCTGGAAAACTGAAAGAGAAATCAAAGGGAAAAAAATTAAGACTGTGCAAAATCCCTAAAATATCCAAAGAGGTCTGTGTACTGTCTATATAGGATTTGTAGTTTTTATTCTTTTGGAAACGCTGGCAGCACTGCGAGTCTCTCATACAGACCGACCACCTTGAGTGTTATTTTGAGAACCAGAGACAGGTTTGACTTGCCAATCACATTTGTGCCGACTGCTTAGTGTAGTATATAGACTCAACTGATTGTGGGTTTATCATACTCAGTTTTTAACGTAGACCAAAAGTAAAATTAGAAACCGTTTGCAAGAAATTAAGTGGCAACTTGAAATAAGAATCAAACACAAGTTAAAACACCAAGGATGCTTCTATTTGTGTACATGTATACTCACAGAAAAGGTGTGATGAAGTCTGTTTGAAGGTTTCTAAATCAAAAGGTTGGAAACTTAGGATAACTAAACGTCCAGAAGACATTTGTACTGTGGCCTCAAGGTTTTGCAATCTGTGATTGCCTTTGTGTTATAGAATTAAGTGCTTTTGTCACTTCTTCTCCAGTATGGTCATTTTTACTTTTTACTTTATTCATTATGTATTGCTGATCACCTGTAGCCGCTTCTGTATCTACAATAAGAGGAATCACTGGGCTAGTGTGTAGGTTTGGGGTCTTAGCAAATTAAGTGCAATCAGTTTCTTTGAGCCTGGTATTCTTTCATATTTATTACTTTTTATAATGTTAAGGTACCCCAGATGACTCGTATGCAGTATAGCAACATACCAGCAATAAACAGATTATATGTATATGTGAAGCTGTTATATGACAGCAGACTCATTTTTAAAAGACGTCACACACAAAAGATAATCTTGCAAATGATACCAATGACCATTTCCACTGTTCTGGAAAAAATAAAAACACCACCATGTTGTTACTAGCATTAGTAAAGTGGAGAAACCCTTTTAAGAGAATGCTGTGTGTTGTATTTTGGGAATGTTTGAAGAAGAACACGAGGGAATGTTTTAAAACCGTGATGTTGCTCTCAGGAGAAGCAGGCTCTTTCAGAACCTCTGCTTCAGGGAACGAGAGATGTAAAACTGAACGAAAGCTTTATTTAGTGAGGAGTGAGAGATGCAGTAATGAGTGTGCATGTGTGTCTTTGCCATTTCATTTATATTGTTTTAGATTCAATGAATGAAATTCCAATAAAATCGTGTTGCAGAATGGTCTTTGAGTTATTCATTCTCTCATGGGTGCATTTTATTCATTAATACCAGGCAGAACTAGTTTGATATTAAATGTAAATTATTTGTTTTTGTCTGTTCACTATTGTGAATCATAAACTGTGGTTAGGGTTTAAAATATACATTTAAAATTTTTTTTTTAAATGGCATGCAAAGGCCACCTTGAAACCTTCTGTCACAAAAAAAAAAAGTTGCCCATTAACTTCTGGCCCAGATGTCTGTTCTTGTGCATTGAATTTTACTTTTTGCATTGTTCCTTGCACCACTGAGCAAAACAGCTGATTGAGAATGAAGTGATTTTCATCACATTTTATATGCGAAACATTACTGACATTCTTGAAGCATTTGACCGATCTAATTAATAATTTATACCAGCATGTCAAGTATCTTTATAAAATAGAATGTTGTTTCTAGTTATACATTTAGTGTACACACAAGCAAATACAAACAAAAACACTGATCTTCGTTTGTTTTCAGTCATCAAACTGATCAGCATGTTTTCTCCCTTCCCCTCTGTTCAGACTCTGCAGAAGAGAAATCATCTGATACAGTTTATCCTACCCCCTCATCTATTTATATCAGCAGTTAGGATTGACCAATACATGTAAATGTGTGTGAAAGCACATACTTGATACAATTTTACCCTTCCATTAATTTATATTCTCCGAAATTATTACACAAAAAACATCATATTTAAATATTCTGCTCTGTTCATAGTTGCTGTTTAACCTACCACATCATCTTCCCTTCAAAGTCAAGAGCAAACATGAGCTGTCACACTGTATGTTAAACGAATAAAGGGTGCATCCTGGTGTGCCAGGGAATGTAATGCTGCTTCATGGTAAAGTGTCCTGAACTTGAGGTATCAGGCCCCTTGAGCAAAGCAATGAACCCCCAATTGCTCCCCGGGTGCCGCAGCATAATTAGCTGCCCACTTCTCCGGGTGTTTGTGTTCCCTGCTGTGTGTGTGCACTTTATATGGGTTAAATGCAGAGCATGAATTCTGAGTATGGGTCACCATACTTGGCTGTATGTCACTTCACTTCATCAGCGACAACTACTGTGTTCATAATAAATTACTTTTACTGAAAAGGATTTACTTTTTTATGGATAATTATTTAATCAAATTACCAGTATAATATACATTACACATCATCTGACAAGATAAAGGCTCTAATCTAGGGGGGGGGAAATCAGTGGAGCGATCATAATCATAATGCATTACTAATGGTGCATGTGTGTTAGGAGTGAGGTGCAGGATGCTTGGTCGAATTCTTATTTCAACAATAAATTAAACTTCCCAAGAAACGTGAAGAAAAATAGTTGCATTGTGTATTGCAAATACCTGAAATGTATTATACATACAGGGTAAACTGGCACATTTTTACCCTTCGTGGAACACTTTCATACGTTTGGTTCCAATTGACGTCAGCAGATGGCAGTATTGTACGTTTTTCAACAGTAGCACAGAGGGACACTGCCTGTTCCCTATCAAACTTCAACAGTGACAAGCATGTCATTGTGTACAAGAGATGTCCCTTCACATCTAATACAAAAGCCAGAGGTTTCTGGACAACTGAAAATGTGGGAATTCACAAAATAAAATAAAATAGCTTTTAGAAATCTTTAGCAAAGTACATTTCAGCATTTCTGGTGGTTACTGAAGACAAATTCAGAAACACGTGCTGAATAAAACAATGCAAGCATAAAGAGAGTGTGAATTTGCATCAGAATTACACTCAACAATACGGTGGTGAAAGTGTTGTGCTTATGAATCTTAGATCTGAACCTTGGCCAGGGCAATAAATTAACAATTTCTGAACATAACACTTAACCTGCAATTTATTTTCAGTAAAAGGTTCATATCAACCATTCTGTAGGACAAAAAAAAAAAAAGATGTACAACAAAAAATAAAGAACAAAAAATTAAAATGTTTGTGCGTGTTGATGGATTTTCCATGTGTTTGTATAGAGATGACTTGCAGAGGCTTTAACAGGCGTTTAGGATTTCGATTGCTCTTTGGCTCCGAGTAAGGGCCCCCCACTGCTCCTCTAATGGAAGATGATTCAGTCGAACGGACGAGAAGACAGAATCGCAATTACCCAGACTTATTGAACTCACCCCTGACATTTCTTTGGCTTCTGACTGAACTAGCAGGAGTACAAGAGGACAGGGAAGTGGAGAAGAGATGAAGGAGACCGGGGGGATAAAGAGAGAGAGAGAGAGAGAGAGAGAGAGAGAAGATAGAATACGCTAATGACAAAGAGACAGAGACACTAAGAAAATATAGATTGCAGAGAATACACAAGCCCCCTTGAAGGTCTTGTAGCTGAAAAGATATAATGCAGCCATATAGAAACATGCCCAATTTGACAAAAACAGAATAAAATCACAGACAAAATTAATCTCTGCCTTTTTCAACTAACCGAATTATCTTAAATTGGACTGCCAGGCTGTGAAATCATTTCTGCCTCAGTCAACACCGTCACTGATTCTGGGGATTGACGTGTGCATGTTAAAGCACAATGGCAATCTCTCTCCATTCTCTAATTCGGTATCTCTCGCTCAGTGTCTCATCAACGTCTCACTCAATCTTTGAGGGTAGCAGTAAAGAGCTGAACAATAATGGGACACAGACCGGAAATGGTGTTAAAGGAGGGTGCAAAAAAACAAAAACAAAAAAAACAACAGTATCATTTCTGTCCAAATTGCCCGCGATGCAATTCAAATGCCAGCCTGGCATTTAAAAATCTCACCCCTCACAGCTGACCAGACCAGGACTTCCATTCGCCTCAGTCGGTCTGATTCTGCCCCGCTTGTCCTGATTGGTTTATGGATTGGTTGCTCACAAAAAAAGAACTCTTATATTAAAGGTGGTGGCAAAGTGCTTTTCAGTACGGAGGGCAAAGGTCACAGGACTCGACAAGGATTCAATTAAAACAATAATCAGCTGTCATTATAACAGCATAACTCCATTCCCTTCAGAAAAAAAAAAAAATATTTATTTCTGCAATTTATCTAATTTAGGATTCACATCCTAGTCTAAGAAATGCCAAATGCGTCTAAAAAAAACCTTATTGGAAGAAAAATACTATAGTGGTCTGCAGGTATATGAAGGGAGTGGGGACGAAAAAAAGGTTAGGTCGGTCATTTATTATGGGGACACTTTATGTCAACAATGTCATTTAAAACGAAGATTACAAGAAAATATACTTCAGGCACTGTACAAATGAAAATCAAATACACTTCTCTCTTGTGTGCAGTGGAATGAATTTCCCAGTGCTGAGATGACTGTAGTCAGAAAAGTAAATATCAGGTGGTGTCTGATCCGCACAAATCCTTTACAGTGCAAATGAAATACACGTGGCATTATGGCCTGGGATTAACTGTCTGCTGACTGCTGTTAGGCCTGCCACTGTTACAACCTAATCAAGCACATGAACTCACACTCTTACAGTAGGCCTGTGCTGCGAAACCCTCTCGATCAGGATCTAACTGACACTGATGAATACAATAAATAAATAAAATATTACAAATAGAAGGTTCAAATAATTGTTTAAATAATGAAATCTACTGTCTGATTCCATACTGTACATTTCCAACTATATTCCATATTTTCATAAATCAGCTGGATGTACTGTTACTCAACCTGTAGAAAGGAATATAAAATAAATGTATTGCCATTTCACTACATGTTAGGACTGAAGTAATAGAATTTATTTTCTTAAAAATACTGCTTTTATTTCAAATGTTATAGTTTTATTATTATTATTATTATTATTATTTTTTAATGAAGAATCAATTCTGTAAAAAGACATTTAAAGACATCAAACATTTACCTTGAGGTCAGTGGCCTTTGTGTGGCATTCTGCCATTTTATTTTAGATAAAGAATGTAATAAGATGCCAGAGTTTTTATATTTAGTCATTTGACCTAAATATTTTGCAGGGACACCTTTCAATGTGTGTCTCAGAATTTAGGCCCACTCCCTCACTGTCGCTCGCCCCAGGCCAGCCACTCAAATACTGGTAAATAGCCTGGGACACACAGACAATTATGATTTAACTTCCTCAACATGAGCTGTTAAACGCTCACACTCCACTTTTGTGATTATTAAAAAAACAACCAACAAAAGACATATATATAGAGAGAGAGAGAGAGAGAGAGAGAGAGAAAGAGTGAGAGACAGAGAGAGAGAGAGAGAGAGAGAAAGAGTGAGAGAGAGAGAGAGAGAGAGAGAGAGAGAGAGATTTAAAAAGCAGAGTAATTTAAAGATATTATTCCCTTACTTGTAATTCAAAACAGTAAAATCTAAAAGTAACTCGCAGGCGACAAAGACAAATTCATGTCTAGTGTTTTAATTCCCAAAGAATCGTGTAATTCATCTCAATTATTTAAAAAATGTATAATAAAATATTAATAATAATAATAACTCGTCCAAGAGCAGATATTCTACAAATAACTAGCACTTAACAATTCATTTAGCAAGCCTAAATCCCCATGACCCCATCATATTCCCATCGTCATTAAATAAGAGCAGCAGAAGGAAGGAGAAACAGGGGACTAGACTGGGTCACATGGCGGACACAAGATTTATTTGGAGGATAACTGGCTTCCGCCCTCTAGTGCGTTATTTCACGTTTATCATTCATAACTTAATTTCGTCTGTTAGTTTGAGTAATCTTAAATATTTAGAAAATTCAAGTTACGTTTATTTGTTACAAGGCACATTTAGACATGATGAGGAAAACGATTCCATTTATCTTCCAAACACTGTGCAGAGATTTCACCTTTGAACTCTTTTTTGACAAGTGATGTCAAATTTGTGAAGTCAAAGCATGAAGGGATAGGCCGCTTATGTAGCGGAATATTTTAAAATTGAATGAAGAGTATGAAGTGCAAAAACAGGGAAGTGGAGATAAATAGATGTGTGTGAAAGATGGCGAAATAAGGCATTCCGCATTCCCCGTCACAAAGCAGGAGAGCAGCTGTGGACGGAGCAGGTTCCGCTCGACTACAAACGCACAAAAGACCACTCCAACTTTCTCAGAGGGGCACTGGAAGGGACACTTGGGGAAAAAATACCCTAGCTACTGTGAAAACATCTGAGGTAGAAATTTATTCAACATTCAAATCTTTATACATAATGGCAAGCAACATGATGGGACCTTTGAGCGCATATCAGGTCCATGCCTTACCATGATTGGCAGCTGGTGGAAGACCTCGATTCAGGAAGCCCTCTCACCTCAGCTGTGCTCAAATAAATATCTTAGGGGTTATGTGGTTAGGTTAAAGGTGGGGCACGCGACACATGGAATCAGCCTCTTCTCTATATATGCTTACATATGCTGAACCTGAAGACATGATTAGTGATGCCACACACAGAGAAAATCCAACCCCATTTCCAAAAAAATAAAATAAAATAGGCTACATAAATAAAAAGGCAAATTACAACGAAACTTGCAAATGCAAATGGCACGGTTTAAGTTTTGACACGTTATATAGCCTATCACGGGTTTCATAAACAGTCCACTTTTTCTTTAATATTTGCTTCGTCATTAATTATTCAACTTATGACCAATTGCTTTTTTTGTTGTTCACGGTAGCTAACTTGACGAGCTAGGTGTAAGGTGCTTATGTATTTTGATACTAATTCATTTACAAAATAAGTGACGCTAAAGTGAATTAAGCAACAAGTGCGCAGTGAGGTGGATGAGAGAAAAGTGTTTATAGAGGCAAGTGATTATTGTGCACATGTCACGCGCCACACTTGTCGCGAGAGTCGTAAACAATCACAAGCACGTGAAACAGGTGCCAGTGAAATTCAAAGCATCTGGACTCCCGCGAAGAAACCAGGATAATGAACCACCCAGGGTGTCCAGCCATCGGTACAGGTGACCCATAGCATGCGGATCACCCGCCTCTAATGTCACTACATTTTCAATATTTATTTATTTTCTGAATATAGGGATGCAAATCCTTTACCCTATACTGAAGTGTATAGCCACCACAAGGTTTAGCCTAATACTAATTGCCAAATGTAAGATATCCCAGCACTTGAAGGGTGCATATACGTGATTTACATTAATTCATATTCAGAGAGGGACCAACATTAACAGTGCCTTACTATATTCGCAAAATAATTATTTAAATTTAATTTGCGCATAGCCCTTCCAACAGAATATAGCACCGTGCATTGGAAAACATTAGCAATGCGGGCAAATCATCTCCCGAGCAATCAAAACTTATTCTACAGATTTTAAAAAAGTATATTTTTTAGCTTGATTAGCCTATTATAAGATACATTATTAATATGATAAAACCTCTGATTATTATTTTAGCTATTATTTAGCAAACTCTCAAGTAAAGAAAAATATGAAGAAAAACAATTGGAGAATTATTTCTTTAAATGACATATTTATAATATTCAGATTGGTTGCTTTTATCAAATGAACTGGAAATGAGAACATGAAATGGCATTAGGGATTATTAACGAATTCTGGTGCCATGTTACAATGTTAAATCGGTATCATCTAAACAGAAATGCAGATTTAAGCAATTAAACGTGTTTTGTTAAAGAAATCAACCATTCAGTAATGTTTACAACACCAGACACGCATATTTAAAATACACTGATTTCAAATTAAATGAAGTACAATTTTGAAGTAATAGAAAAAAAAATTCAACTTTTTAATCTCCAATACCAATTCTAACTAAATAACTTCAAAATCAGATTATTTTTTAGTAGGCTATATTCAGTACAAACACACTAACTTCGTTTTAGTGAAACGAAGGTTAGAACAAACATCTGTCCCTAAGACTACAACAAATGAACAACATTTAAATGTAATTAAAAGGAACAATTAGGAACGTAGACAGTAAAAAAAAAAAAAAAAAGTTAATGCATGGATGTAAACTTCATTCATAGATTCCTGCCAGAGAATAACACAATAAAATACAGATGCATAATATTGCGCATACATATTTTTAACCAAATTAAAACACTTTTTTATATTATTCAATGATTCTATTTTTTATGAACTAATTTATCTAAATACAACTTATTCCAGATCAAACATGAATAAATTATATTTATAACAATTCGTAAGAGTGTAGAGTAGACAAATGTTTTTTTTTTTTTTTTTTTCACTTTCGTAAAAGTTTCTGACAACTGGCCACAAACCATTTTGAGAAAATGCGTTTGCTCCGTGATGTCAATTAAATATAATGTGGGCTGACACTGTAAATGCGAGTTTTCACGGAGAGAAAATGCTTGGTATTTGTGAAAGTGAAAATGCACCTGTGGCACTTTCTTGCATTTGAAAATCTAACCGACATGACACGTCTATAAAAGCAGCGTCAATTATTATTTTTTTTAGTTAGTTGGGTCAAAAAAGGTCCATAAGCATAACAGTTTTGTCTCTTTGATACACTGAAATATTCAAGAATGACTAGAGAGAGATACACGGCTAAAGTTTTGGCTGTCAATGAAGCCATTTTCTCCAAAAGGGGTCTCAAGATGGGAGCAGCATTCAATTAGCTTGATCCCATCTAAAGAGCCTTAATTAGGTTTGTGGAGGACGCCACATGCACGGTGGGTCAGGGACAGCGAGACTGTGTCACTGAAAGGAGACTTATTTACGCCAGGACGATCAGGTGCTTTAGAATTAAAAGCATTAAAACCTGTCAACTCTATCCTCCCGGCGTTTTCTGTTAGGATCCGGACCCCAACAGTTCCCTGGCTTTGATCGAGGGGTCTGGATTTAAAACAAGAAGCATCAGACATGCATTTAGACCAATATCCACGTCACTTTTACTGCACCAAATATTGGGCGGTTGGTTACAAACATATACTGCTAAAATAATTTCTGGGGCGGTCACTTAAGTCGCGTTTATTTGGGAAGAAAAATATATATTTGTGTGTGTAAGATCAAAAATAACTGCTCTCGTGCATTGCAGATCCTGGAGTGATGGTTGGCTGGATTGGAGACTCATATCGCAGGAGTGCTTTGACTGACCGTGTTATGACTGTTTGTGTGTCTTTGAGAGCAGGACGGTGAGAGGGTGAGAGAGTTGAGGGGAGGCGGGGTGTATCCTTTACATCAGACTGCAAGCTCTACGATCAACAAGGCTCACACACACACCAGTGCGTCCATTCACAAATCGAGTCAGCGCGTCAACACCTATTGTAGTGACTGAGCCAGTGGCATCTGTTTGTTAGATAGTCCAAAGAATACACAGAGGGTCAAACATAGGCACGCACTTCCAATCTAAACTGGAACAATGCAATGATTCAAATAAAACTCTGCTCTATACCTTGACTCCATCGATAATAGGCCTCTATTACAGCAAATAGAAATTAAATTTTCATATTCATATTCATTCATATTGGTCAGTGAAATCACAGAATGCAGCTGAAGTGGGGGGTAAATGAGGAGACAAGGGTGCTTCATTTATGGAACATCATTGATCTATTGCATTGTTGTTTTATTTTAATTACCTAAGTTCTGGCTCCTATAATGCTGGCATGATGTATAGCCTAATGATATGCACGTCTGATAACGAATTTATTCTACGCGCAAAGAAACAAATAATTGCGAAAAATGCAATAAGCGCTTATGCCAGAGCGAGCGTTTCAGTCAGAGAGACAGTAATAGAGGAGGGCAGGGCAGGCCACGGCGCTTGCGATCTGTCAACCGCTCTACTGTCTTTCATCCATTCCGCGCATGGAATCCACGGTGAATGTCTTGTGGGTGATTCTTATTTTTTCTAATAGAATGCCCTGTCGATATTAAAGCCAAAGCATCACTGAAGACCTTTAGATTACAGCCTTATCCATTCCACTCATGAGAAAGGCGGTTGTGTACAACAGGCCAGTGGTTCTTGTACCGCTATGGATGTTCACCACCCGATTCGAACGTTATCACTCGATTGAATGGGGCGTTATCAGCGGTTATCAGCCCATAGAAATGGGCCAGGAGGGGCCTCCTGTGCCTACTAGTAGGCTCAGAAGGCCGTGATCATCCATCCAAATGGTTGATCACCCACAAATATACAAGAGAAGACTCCTGATCCAATCCCAGAATTCCTGCTCACCGGTAATCGGAAGTCTACTGGACGAATGCGGGAACGTTGCGATTTCCTGCTTAATATTTTCAGGTAAGACTATTAAAATTATAAAACTGAGCATTTAAACTGTAATGGAAAACAATACATACACTCGTATTGCGTGTCATTATTGTTGACATGAGATAACCGTATAGCGAAACGTTATCGCTAACGTTAGGCCATATTACGTTATTAGCCTGTCGTTACGTTAACGTTGCATGCTTTATGTGAGCATTAACGTTGCTGTATTTACTTCTGAAGCTAATGGGAGAATTTAGTTTCTAGTTAAGCGCAAAGTTAAACTGTAAACATTTAAAAACTTTTTACACTCTTACAGGCTATTGTGAATGCTCGATAACTCCTTACTGAAGCCAGATCATAGGACTAATATATCGACTTGAGAGAAATATTAAACACAAGACGTATTTTAAGGCTGTTTGGAAACCTTGGGATCTTGACTAGAGTGTAAAATAACGTTCTGTGGGTTTGAACAAAGCTTGGCTGGATTTGATCCTATATCAGGAAGCTTTGGATCTGTCTTTCTATCTATATACCTTCTCAAAAATATAAAGGGAATACTTAACAACACAATATAACCCACAAGTGTTCCCTTTATTTTTTTGAGCAGTTTATCTATATAACTAGCTAGGTGTGTATCTATCTATTTATATAATCTATCTTTAGATATAGATCTAGCTCGATGTCTATTTATCTATCTATCTATCTATCTATCTATCTATCTATCTATCTATCTATCTATCTATCTATCTATCTATCTATCTTGCAATCTATATATCTAGTTATCTAGCTAGCTGGATCTATCTAACTATCGCACCAAATATCCCTCATCTGACTGCATCCCATTTTCACTCATGTGTTTCTGTCTTTTAGGCTGTGATAAGAAGTACGGTACGGGTTGCACTTTGCTTTATGTAATAATTGTCAAATATTTTGATTTCAGATATGGGAAAAGCACTTAAGATGAGCACACGTTTCAGGAACGTTAAAATTAAGTTGGTGAGGAGGTCTATCGCTGGCCCTGCAAAGTTTTCTTACCTCAGTCAAGGTCTTCCCCATCCAAACAGACCCACCCTTCAGACGCTTCTATTACATCTCAACCTGCTGAACCTGATGATGCGACGCCGAGCTGTTCTGAGAGTGCATACAGTAAGGCAAAGAAGAGAGAGCTTCATGCCTGGGATGCAGTCAAGGATGAGATGCATAAGGTGTCGTTTGAATGTTCAGCATCAGTCACTACCCAGTGTGCTGTCTGCCGAGAACATGCTGATTATAGGTGCATTGAGTGCAGCTCCACTGCAGTGTTTTGTGAGGTTTGCCTGAAGAGGATTCACAGAAATTTACTGCATCTTCCTGAAAAGTGGAATGTAAGAACAATAGCATACAGTCTTACATTGCTATTGCTATACTTGCATACAGACAGCAAACTCACAGTAATGTCAACAGATTCATTAGATACTTCAAATTGTTTTAGCACTATGCAGTATCAACTGTTAGTGTCACAAGTTTGTTGTTTTAAAAACATTAGAGCTATCCATCTTTCTTACAGAGTGTTTACTATGAGCCATCCTCCCTGGGGTTATTCTTATATTTACCTGAAGCCCATGGCACCCATGCTGTGTACACAAAGGACATGAAGATCATTGTCAGCACAGGTTTGTCATTTTACCTGATACAAAATCTTAATGTATTTAATTTTATTGACAGGTTAAGGAATTCAATCCTATTACATGTGGAGTAATGATTTCCTTTAAAGAATTAATCAAATTTGTGATGCAATAAAAAAAAAAAAAGTCATGATAGTAGTTATAGTTTATATACTATCATGATAGGTAAAAATGTATAGCCTGAATCCACTGTAAGTCGCTTTGGATAAAAGCGTCTGCTAAATGCATACATTTAATTTAATTTATACTGATATGGTAGTCTCTATAGTACTACTAGGTTATGTTTTTATGTTATTTTCCTCTTTATATTTGGCAGGACGGCTCTGCACCGTTACAGTCAACATGTGTGCGTGTGAACCAGAAACCTGTACTCTGCTGAGATCTGGGCTCTGACCAGACAGCCTTCTCCATCCCTCTGCTAGAGCTTTCTGTTTCTCTGTCACTGGAGTGTCAGGTTTCTGTTGAGGGTTTTTGCAACACCCCATATCCCATTTTAGGCATCACCACTTCCGACAAAGAGGTTTGGTTGATATTTGCCCACAATTAAATGATGGAACAATATGCCCAGCATGTCCAAAGGTTGGTTATAATTCCAGCGTGGTTCTTGTTTGATTAAATTAATGGCATAGAAATAAAATCTGAATTAATATCAAACTAAGTTAATTTGTGTATGTAGTATTGTAATAGAATAGTAATAGTATAAATGTATAAACCTGGTGCGGGTACAAAACCAGTGTTACTGTAAGTGTTTGTTTTCCAGGCGGATGGAGATATGATTGTCACATTGGATGCCAACTTTGGCCTTGTGAGGAATCAAAGCTCTGGGACAAGTGCGGTTGATCCATTACACGGAACCCGCGTGTTTAGAGGAATACCTGCTATCACATCTTGACAGCTCAAAGCCTCGAGGTGAAAACTTGTGAAAAAAGATCACTATTCCTCTCATAAATCTATGTTTTCCTTAAATATTTAGGACTGCAGTAAGCTGCTCTCATTCAAGGTATTATAATATAATATAATATAATTACTTTACTGCGTTACTTGTGCAGACATGTTGTTTTACTAGGTCTGATCTATTTAAGCTTAGGCACTGTATTTAAGCATACATATACACCACTAGTCTGTCTGTATGAGTACAAAATTAAAAAATAAACTGTCTATAATTGTTACTGTACAAGCACAGTAAAATATTTATATAAAAAATATTGCACTACTGTTATTTTGCATAGAATACATTGTTCAACAATATTTTTGCACACTCATCCAACTGCATTTATTACCACTGTTCTCACGTTCCTGCTCTTCATAACATATATATATATAATCCTTCATTGCTCTGTTCATAATGTACATACAATCCCTACATTGCATTCATATTTATATTCTGTATATACTCTGATCAATATTTTATATAGCAACTCCACTGTACATTCTGTATATCATAGCTTTACTTACTCTGCACTTTTATGTATATAAAACACTATATTCTTGCACTTCTGGTTAGATGCTAACTGCATTTCATTAGCTCTGTACTGTACTCTGCATAATGACAATAAAGTTGAATCTAATCTAATCTAAAAAAAAAATGTGTTTACCATAATGTAATATGTTATTTACTGTAATGTACAAATGTGTGGGAGGTGTTTTGTTTTTTGTGAGCTCACCATCAAAATCCCCTTCGACTGAGTTGAAATGAAAATAAATTATTGGATCTTGAATCCTCTGAAGCAACGAGTTTGTAAAAACATAAAATAAAAGGGAACATAGAGGTTTATTGACTCTACGAGTTACAGCCATGTTTTCAGCCATGGTGCTCTGCACTTATTCACAGCACATTTAAAGTCAATGAAAAGTAATTTACTTAATAAATAACATACAATGAATTTACAGTCATAATCCGTATGTGACAGTGTGCTACATTCAGTAGGTTCCTACATAACTGTTATTGGCTTGAAATTCTCCAGATCCAAGCCTATGTAATTTAACACATTTTTTCTCTTCTTCCCATTGGCTGTTTTCGTTTTATTTTCACTTTCTTCTTTCATTGAATGTATATTACATTTAGTTTGTTCGTTGTTCGTTGCCATGGTTGTTACGCTGCTATCTGAAACCACGTGGCTTGCATAACGTACTTCCGTCCAAAAGTATTTTATTCACAAGACACTTTTTTTAAAATGATGAATTCAACATTTGTCCACGAAAAAACAACAACAAACAGATAACTCAACAATAAGATATGTTAATATAACTTTTGCACATTTCTCCTTCGATTCAGAGAAATACATTTTTGGTAGCAGAAGGTTACGGAAGTGCATTGTGTTGTGGGCGGGGTTTGCGCGTTCTACATTTCGGCTAAAAAGTCTTAAATAAACAAATATATTTAGATTTTCTTAACGTAAATCATCTAGATGCAGCGTAATTAATAGATTGGTTGTACTAGATATTTGATATATTCAATAGATATATCTTTTTACAACCCTAATTTCCAACCCTAATTCGCAAACCAGATACTACAACTGCAGTGCTTGATTTGTATCAAGCTGCACTGAGTAGCTATAGGGAATTGTAGTTTTAAAAAAAATCGTGTATTTCTTAGAATTGGATATTGCAAATAGTGAGTTGAGAGTACAGTGTGGAGTTTAGGCGGATTGTAAACATATCTATGTAAACAGATTTTAAATGTCTAACTTTTAAATGGGTTCAAATTACTTTTAACCCGATTTGACAATATCCAGAGCTGTTGACTATATTTACATCATAAATGAGGACAAGAGCTCTCTATAACAGTTAGTCCCATGTGTGTAGCCCTTTTTATTGCTTTATTATAAGCCTTCAAATATGCACCAAGTTGATGTTTCAAAGGTCAGTATTTCAAAACAGGAGCTATGTAGAATCTTCATACTTACATATGTTACTCTCTGGGTCATGACCTTTCTAACAATGTATATGGTTTAGCTCTACGACAAAGTTTTAATTTTCTCATTTCACATGCACAAGCCATCTCGGGTGTAGTTTCAGAGAGCTATTTGAAGGCTCAATAGCCATAGCCTATATAAAAAGAAGCTATTTGCTTGTTTGTTTGTTTCTGACTTTGTAAACAGATTTATGAACCCACAACATGACAAATACCCTGTCCGCACACACACACACACACACACAGAGAGACTCATTTTGCATTTCTGTTTGGTTCCCATGTGGCAAATCTAATTATGGGATGGTTCCCCCAAAAATGAAAATTCTGTCATCATTTACTCACCCTCATGTCATTCCAAACCTGTATGAGTTGCTTTCTTATGTTGAACATAAAAAAAGATAATTTGAAGAATGCTGGTAATGGCTGGTAAAAGTTAAAGTTTTTACAAGGTTTCTGAGCAGAAGATGGTTAAATGTTTTCTCAGTCCATGTTACCAAAACTCATGTGTCATTTAAAAAGCATGTTTGAAAGCATGTCAATTAATTTCTTTGCATTCATCTAGATGCAATGTAATTAATAGTCTGGCTATACTAGATATTTTATATGTTCAGTAAATATATAATTTTACAACCCTAATTTGCAAACCAGATAAACTAATCAGATTTAAAATGTATAATTAATTATATATATAATAATATAATTGACCGACAGCACTTTGAATTAAATGTAGTCTACCCACGGCAGACAACTGCAAACAAAAGTGGAAAACACCAGTCCTCCCTCACATAAACAGACAATAAACTTTATTTATCTGAATCCAAGGAGAAACAATTGATATCCTTAACACAGATAAAATGATACCCTTCACATTTTCTCTTAAATGTTTATCATTAAAATAAAAGCTTAACAGTAATTGTGAAGAAAATACTTCAGAGTGGAAGTAAGCAATGCCATAGAAACCATTTAAATTTAAAATAAATAAATTGTAGTGTTCAGCTGTATACCAAAGTTTCTACAAGTACCAGTAACCATCTTTTCAATATATTTTTTTGCCAAGCATCTCCTACTGACAGCAAAACTGTGAAAAATATAAAGTTATGTGAAGCATCTAATCATAACATGAAATCATACTCTGACCCACTGTTGTGAATATTAAGGTGAGGTCCTTGCTAAAACCCAGCCCTGAACCAATGATGAAACAGGTGTATATATATATATATATATATATATATATATATATATATATATATATAAAAAACCATGTAGACTCAATTCAGTACAATATAACTTTATTGGTCCCCACATAAGTCCTGTATAAAGGAGAACACATTGATGGTGCCAACAAACAACAATAATAAATAAAAATGGGGTGAATGAAAATAACAAAAAGATCACAATTTTCTTCTTACGTGTGAAGTGTGGTCATTACAATAAATTTGCAGCATATGTATGTATTGTGTGTGTGTGTTTGTATGGATGGGTTGGGGGCCGTCAACACAGTAAAAACAACCCAAACAAGTAACAAGATACATATTCAGGGTGTTTGCATGGTGTCTTCACATTTGCAGTGAACGCACATGTTCTTTTTAAAGCCACGTGCTGTGTGTGACCATGATTGGCACACTGTGCACTGAGACCATGAATGCCACTTCTTTCTTGCATTCTTCTTCTTATCATAAAAATGGATGCGGCAGACACAGCACAAATTGCCTCCATCTACCAAAGAAAAAACACAAATATTTTGAAAGTCAAGCCAGTTAGTTTAAATCATACTCATCACTATATTTAAAGCAACATCTCAAAGGCAGCTTGTTCATTTTTAACTGTTGCCAAAGGAATATGTGGGTATTGTACATCAATTCATCTCAGATCTTTAGGAAAACTCTGGGTTTTTCGTTTCAGAAATGGATGTAAATCAAACCTGAAACAGAGGGGTAACTACATTTTAATTTAACAAATCTCATGACCACTTTTTTCTTCAGCTGCTTCAAGTTTGATATGGTGGTATGAGTCTTTGACAATTTCTTCAATGTGAGAATATTTGATGTTGATAGCCTTGTAAACAAAAATCAGCTGGAATATTTTTTTGTAACGAACTCATTTGAAATTATGATAAAAACTAGAGATAAACAATCCAGTTGTCTAACACAATGTTCTGCACACACCACAATTGCTGTTGATCATCCTTCCATCTAATACTTTAAGAATACCACTAATGCCTGGCAAATGAATCCTGTTTCCAAACCTCTAACTTCAGCTTCTTAAGGTGCATTTTAATTTGGGCATCCCTCACCTCAGGGTTTAGTGTCCTGTGACTGCCCATGTGCCCTCAGTGCTGCTGCCTCTTGAATGTATTTTTGCTTTGCATCTTCCCCCAATGTGGCGCACCTGCCCTTAATATCATTCATTGTGCCTGAAGAAAAAATAGATGCACAGAAAACTTAACGCATTAGTCAGCATCTCCTTTTTAAAGTAAATTCATACAACGACAATCAGTACTTGGGTTGTGAAAACCATTTATCTGTAACAACTCTGTAAAAACAAGATAACGTGTAAAGTAGATGACCTGATGATTCTTTTCAATACACTCAGCATTCTTAAACTGATGAATGCAATTTGTGTGAGTGAAGTACTTCCCAAATACTATCATGAAAATCTGTTTCATGACGCTTCATGTATATATATATATAGATAGATAGATAGATAAATAAATTATATAAATATATACACAGCTAGCAAGCTTTAGAGAGAGTGAGAGAGAAAGAGAGAGACAGACAGATAGACACAGACAGACAGCTAAATATATATATATATATATATATATATATATATATATATATATATATATATATATATAGATAGATAGATAGATAGATAGATAGATAGATAAATTATATAAATATATACACAGCTAGCTAGCTAGTATAGAGAGAAAGAGAGAGACAGACAGACAGATAGATAGATAGATAGATCCAAACCCACAGAACTTTATTTTACATTCTAGTCAAGATCCCAAGGTTTCCAAACAGCCGTAAAATACGTCTTGTGTTTAATATTTCTCTCAAGTCGATATGGGTTATATTAGTCCTATGATCTGGCTTCAGTGAGGCGTTATCGAGCATACACAATATGCAATAAGCCTGTAAGAGTGTAAAAAGTCATTTTGACAGTTTAACTAGAAACTAAATTCCCCCATTAGCTTCAGACGTAAATACACACTCATATTAGCAACGTTAACATAACGACAGGCTAATAACGTAATATGATCTAGCGATAACGTTTGCAGACACATCGCAATACGGTTATCTCATGTCAACAATAATGACACGCAATACGAGTGTATGTATTGTTTTCCATTACAGTTTAAATTCTCAGTTTTATAATTTTAATAGTCTTACCTGAAAATATTAAGCAGGAAATATCGCAACGTTCCCGCATTCGTCCAGTAGACTTCCGATTACCGGTGAGCAGGAATTCTGGGATTGGATCTGGAGTCTTCTCTTGTATATTTGTGGGTGATCAACCATTTGGATGGATGATCACGGCCTTCTGAGCCTACTAGTAGGCACAGGAGGCCCCTCCTGGCCCATTTCTATGGGCTGATAACCGCTGATAACGCCCCATTCAATCGAGTGATAACGTTCGAATCGGGTGTGTTCACATGGTTGTTGGGGGGTCTCCATCACGCAACAATAGGGCCTCAATATGAATAGCCAACATAAAAACATGACTAAATAATATTTTTGGTCCACAGGTTATTCCCCAACAGAATTTTAAAAACAATATGTTATTCAAATGTGGACAATCATAGAAAGGTGTAAAAAAATAAATAGATTAAAAAAAATGCTTTGTGAGTGCCATTAAAATAATGTGGTTAGATAATATGCACCAATTTGAAAAGAGACTGCACGCTCTTGGCTCGCCACAAAAACTTCATAATGAGAAATGCAATCATAGAAGGCCTCCTGAGAAACCTCTTCAGTTAGAAAAGCTATAGCTACTGCACTTTCATTGAGAGGATTCAGTTGTTGCCAGAGTACTGTGGTTATAGCTTATGAACGAGTAAAAAAGTTGTTCTACTATTTCATTTTTGGGCGCGACTATACTTAGATTGATCATCTTTGAAATAGCAGGTATGTTTAATGAGACATAGGCACCTGTACAAAGAAATAAGCATCCAATTATTATTACCATTAAAAATGGTACTGCTCAAAATATGAAGTGTCTCCGTTTTCGTATACTTTTTCTGTGTAGTGTGCAGTATATAGGCCTACGTATAAATAGACTACTGATTCTGAAATAAGAATGCTGAAAATCTTTATAGCTGTAAATCATGTCAAATTAAATAATAACGCTCTGAGTATTGAGGAAATCTAATTTCTCCTACTGCTGTTCACACACACAAAAAAAGTCACCACACATCAAGAAAACAGAAATGGTTACTATGTGTTGGGCACACCATTACGGAATGTTGCCTCCACTCGTTTTGGCTTGACGCATATTTTACATTTAGCTTTTTTTCAAATTAATAAAACTGCTATATAAATAATAGCTACAATAAAATATTCCCCTTCTATTAAAACTTAACATATAGTACTAGTAGAAAAAAATGACATTAAAATTTAGATTTGAAAATCTGTGGTTTCGTGAGTGTATTGTGAAAGCGAGTTGACCACCAAATCTTATTAGATAAAAAAAAAAAACACATGCACACATTGCGCTACAAGAAAACCTGCATGATTAAAACGTGAAGACCGTGTTCAGTATGCAGGCTGCGTTTTTGGCACTGCCCGAATTTGTATTTTGGTGAAGCACTGTGTCTTTAAAAGTGCAAGGATGCGTGTTGTCTGTTACCCTCGAATCAGGGCCATGTGACTGGCTCTTGTCTATTCTATTGGTCAAAGGCACGTGTCTAGGATACCGGAGTGTAACGTCACTGGGGGCTCGTATTAAAAATAAGAACAGAAATCTGGAGTGAAAGTATTTCAGGAGCGGTTAGGAGCCCCACTCCTCTGTCCTCAGAGTAGCCACTGATAGTTGCATTGCGCAGAAAACAAATAGCACCAAACTGGCAAGTTACGGTTCATCAACCTTAGACAGAGAACATTCCGTGATTGGAAGGCGTAACTATGTTTTTCCTTTGTGACCACGGTGCGCAAAGGATTTTTACTGTCGCTAAAGCTCACTGACAGATTTTTTTTGCCTTAGTTTTGAAAATTGCCTGAAGTGAACAAAGTGGACGGAGTCGCCCGTGGAGTGGGGTGCGACTGCCCGAGTGCTGGAGAGCGATAAAGGGTTAAGGACGGAAAGTGGAAAGTGTGTCTCAGCATGGATGAGACTGAGCAGAGCGCAAGAGACGCGGAGCAGCGAGGAGCGGCGGACGAGTCCAACAGTGCCATACGACCCCTTCTGCAAGCTCCAGGGAACCTGCAGCTCCCGCACCGCATCACAAACTTCTTCATCGACAACATCCTGCGACCGGACTTTGGCCGCAAGAAAGAAGCGAACATCACGCGCGATGAGGGCAATCTCGGCGCGCGAGAGAATCCAACTTGTCCTAGCACGGGACAGGTGGGAAGTACAGTACCAGCAGAGGGGACTTCTACAACACATCCGAGCAGCGGAGGAAAGAAGGCAGAGATAGAGAGCGAAGAGCCCCTGAAGACCCGCGGGGAGAATGTGGATCAGTGCCTGGGTTCAGAGTCGGATAGTTCACAGTCCAATGGACAACTTAACCAGCCTATGCTGTGGCCCGCTTGGGTTTACTGCACACGATACTCGGACAGACCGTCGTCAGGTAGTACGTCTACCTTTAATTCCTTACCATGCATGTGCCAGGAAATAGCGTTGGGAAATCTGTTAAATGCAAACAGTTCTAATCTCCACTATATTCGATTCTAATCACGTATAGCCCATCCCAAATTTAGAGGGACATTGTTATTTTAAAACAAACTCAATAAGATGAAATACAAATCGCCAAATTATTGAAAACATTAATAATTAAAAAAAGATATCGGTTTAATTAAAATCTCACATCTTTCATATTTTTTAATTATGAAAGTTGCGATTGGATTTAATGTTATCTAAAAGTAAACAATAGGCTACAACGTCAATCAAAACGAAAATTAGAAAAGTAGTTTTAACAAAACGTAGCTACGCCAAAACGACCAAACGTATCATTTTAGACCCAGGCCTATACTTAATATAGCATATCGTCTTTCATTTCAATTCCTTACCATACCGTTTGCTTGTGGATTGGAAATTATGATTGTAGTCTGGTCTATCTAATTTTGTTATAGTTTAAACGAAGAGAATGAGCAATATGTGTCGAAATTGATCTTCTTTTAATAAAGAAGTAAATAAAATATCACAGAAACGCAATTTGAACGTTGAATGGCTGTACGTGAGAGGTTTTGCCCTGTGAGTCTTTCGTCTTTGTTGATGTTTCATTAGCATATTTTTGACAATGGCGTAGGCCTCACATCTACTATATTTGAGTAAGTAGTTGCTTATTGGTGCATCTGTGCAGTAAAGTAGCTACATTTCGTAACTTGATAATTTAACTAAAATTGTAGGCTGTTTATAATATTTCAAAACAGAAGAAAGCGTACGTGCATAGCCTACTGACTGCTAATTTAACGCAAACTCGGGCAAGAATGGTCAGTTAGCCTAGTCCGTCGAATATTTTTCTTTTTACATTTTAAAATATTTGGAATTACGGCCAACCACTATTGGCATCCAATTTCTCACCTCTGCGCTTGATCTTAATAGCGGAATGCTGGTTGATAACCTAATTATTATTATTTTTAGGTTACGAGAGAGCGTCGCTATTTCATGTCATTCGTCTATCATTTTATTTTCGTTAAAGAAAAGTCAAATAATATAATTAAATAATAGATTTTCGCGCCAGTCTTACATTAGACTTTCACGTTGAAATGTAGACTAGCCTACTTTTAAAATCATCGCCTTCTCGCGTTTAAAAAAAAAGTATAGCCTAGATATTCATGAAATTATTGTTCAACTGCAGTTGGAGCGTTTTAGCCGTCGTGAAGCAAATCTCGCGTTTTGTTTGGACTGCTCTCGACTAACACTAGCCTTAAACAGCTATTGTGTCGAATGGGTTAATTTCACGTCGGCCTGTGATCGCCATATAACCATATTCATACAATGTTAATGCATAAAAAGGCTTTTTAAACAAGAAATGTCCAACTCAATGTCCAATGTGGAGCAAGACGTGAATCCCTCATTAAAATTCTGCTTCATCGCTGAGGTTTCCCGCATTACCTATTAATGTAGCCTCCACTGAGAGAGAGAGAGAGAGAAAGAGAGAGAGAGAGAGAGATCCATACTGCTCACACCCAAATGTGACGCAAAATAAATAAATAAATAAAAGCCAACGTAAAACAAATTCATAAATTATAACTCTACGCTGAACATGTTTACAGCCCCCCCTTCTCTTCAAGACTCTGCATGAATATAAATACAAAAGCTATCTCACGACCAATTTGTACGTATTTTACGAGGTGGCTTATTCGTATGAGTGTGGTCGTACGAATTCGTACGAATAAGCCACCTTGTGAAAAATGTATAACGGTCTGTTATTCCTCACTTGCAGGTCCTAGATCTCGCAAACCAAAGAAGAAAAACGCAAGCAAAGAGGACAAACGTCCACGCACGGCCTTCACGGCGGAGCAGCTCCAGAGACTCAAGACTGAGTTCCAGACCAACCGCTACCTGACCGAGCAGCGACGGCAGAGTCTGGCGCAGGAGCTGGGACTCAACGAATCACAGATCAAGATCTGGTTCCAGAATAAACGAGCCAAAATCAAAAAAGCCACCGGCACCAAGAACTCTCTGGCACTGCACCTGATGGCGCAGGGACTGTACAACCACAGCACCACGTCAAAGGAAGACAAATCAGACAGTGACTGAGACAGAAAAAGTCGGGAGGGGTGGGTGCGAGGTTATATTTACAATGCAATAATTGAAAAGAATAAAGGGCCAGTTAATAAATATACCAGCATTACTGACGTTAAATAGAGGCTATATCGAATTATGTCAAAAATACATTTATTGAATACAATTCTCTTATGAAATAATGGCCAAATTATTTCAAATGTAGGCTATATATGTGCCGTTTTTTGCACTTGGGCAGAGTGGGTCTCTTAAGAAACAATTGTTTTTATAATTCTTCTTTGTCAAGCTGTCACAAGAACCAAGCGTTTTCCACGATTAACACAACGGGAGTTTATATACATTTATAAGCTGCTGAGGAAAAAAAAGAAGAAGTGAAAACCTTGCTTAGTCCAAAGAGTCTTTTCTGCTGCATCCAGGCAACTGTGAGTACTATGAAATGCGTGTGTTATTTACAAGTTTATCGTATTTGATTTGATGTTTGATACACAATGGACGCAGCAATCGTCGGATCGCAGCAGGATAAAAAAAAAGAACCGAAAAAATGAAAGAAACCGTTCTTTTTATTGTAAATAAATGCAGAGTCTTAGCCTGGTTCGTTTTAATGAGTGAATTGGAGAAGAAAAATAAATAAATAAAACGCGCAAGAACGTAGTTAACAATATAGTGCATTACACTTAGGTTCTCTGGTTGAACTATCATGTGAAATAGCCTAACATAAACGAAATAACATTGGGTTAACCTTCATAGCCTGGGCCAAACATTTCAACTAGGTGCGCTAAATAAATAAACAAATGTACCACAGCGTCTTAAATCGCATACATACATTTTATAAAAGAGCAATATAATCATCTTTTGTAGCAAAGTATGTTTTAATCATCACAATGCTGCCTATTAACGTGTAGCACTGACAATGATTTCGCTTATGCCACTCTTGAAAAAAGCCAGGGTAAGCGCCACAACACATCACAGAAATATAAACAAATATATACATATACAGCTATATATAAACACAAAACTAAGGAATAAAAAATAATAAGCAAACCAGCTGTTTACTGTATGACAAATGTTAAAATACTGTTTTAATGTTGACTTCATATTTGTTATGTATTTATATAGATTATATTAAGAAGAAGAAAAGAAGAAAAAAGGTGTTGCTTTTTATGTGAGAGTAGATTTCTAAGGTGTTTAAATTGCTTATTTATATTGCAATAACTTCTTTATGTGAATGAAGCGGTATTGGGGCCTTTGCATGAAAGCTGCAAATTGTCATATTAGGGCATATTCACGCGTGTTTAGAAAAAGTTAAAAGGTATGATCGAGATTTAAGTTGCAGACTGTATCCATATACCAAATTGTGGAATTTTTACTGTTTGAACCTTTTTGTTTTATACCTGAAAAGAGTGTGTGACTATTTAGCCACCAAACTTAACACACTTTGCCTTACAAGTTCAAGTGCAAACTTAATAACACAGAACTGTGCCGAATCAGAGAAACATGAGTTCAACTGCAAATAAGCATATCTATGAATATGGCCTTTTGATATACGACCTAATGAATTTACTCATCAGCGAAGATCTATCTATAAAAGCTATGTTGAAAGCTGAAAAAAAAGAGATAATACAATGCTATTTTTATTTTGTGTTTACAGGTAATGTTTGTTATGTGTAAATAATTTGTATTACGTACGTATTAATTGTGTAATTAACTGCCTCCTGAAATCTTGATAAGAATGAAATAAACAATAAGAATAATAGTTATCAATGTCTCAATAGCTTATGTATTTGCTTCTACTGTTGGATTTGATAACTATCTCGCGCTCCAGCCTTATCTGGCTCTTGGGTTGAAAAGAACGTGCCACGGTCTACTGAGCTGAGCCCAGCGGAAATGACGTCACGGCGTTGGCACACAGAGCTTTACCAAATCAGGAGTGAGTCGCTAATGCACCATCAGCATTTGGGAAGCATTGTAGATATCCAAAAACCCATATAATAATCACCAACAAACACATGGCACTTTGGATGTTTTTCCCCATTCATTTGTTTAACTTCAGAACATCGTTTTTGTTTAAAATCAGCGAATAGGTTACATGAATGCATGATACACTCTGCATCAGATAATTTTAACTGTAACCCTTTGAAACGGAGGCATTGCCACAGAAGCTTGATACTTTACAGTCGACTTTATTCAATATAGCCTTTGAAATCGCTCAAAGTATCGACTGCATATTTACAAACACTGTAAATATAGCCTAATTTGAATAGCCTAAATTGCTTCACACTTAGGCTAACTAAATGTTTACTCAAGAGAGAGAGAAAAAAAATCTCACTATCCCTGCATGCTAACATATAATAAAAATATTATTATAGTTATATCCATTATATATATATCCGGGGAGACGAGGAACCCGCCTGTTCGGGGCCTTGTGTACATAATTTAAAAAAGTTATTTTTTAAATAAAAAGTTCCCATAAGATAACATGCAAATTAGACTCATTTATTAGTTTTATTTAGACCTGAGGCAGAAACAATGATTTTGGATTAACGCCTACAGCTTTTTTAGAAAACACGATCTTTATTAATTCCTGATAAAATATCAACAACCACTGCTTTTGACAAACGCATTAGTTAATTAACATCCATTCTTGATAAAAATAACTGCTACGCATGTAATTTCTGTGGTTCATTTTGCAGTATTAATTTAAAAACCGGACGCTAACATTTCACTTTAATGTTCAATCACAAACCCAAAATAATAAAATAAAATAAAATAAAATAAACAAATAAATGAGAGAGAGAAAGAGAGAGAGAGAGATTCTCATCAGTTCAGAATCTCATAAAAATGTATACTGATCATTAAAAGTCACAACCATAACCTTCAAACACTTCACGAAATACACTGATCAAAAAAAAATTAAATAAAAAAAATTAAACCATTTAAATTAAATTGTGAAATGTATTATTTTTGATCAAATAAAACAAAGGCATTTGGGGTATAAACTTCATATAAACTTTGTAGACCACCTAATACAATGCTCTACAATATCTGCAAGCCAACAATCATGTTATTTAAACATACAAAATAAAATAAACACATAAAAGATATGTCCTTTTAGGAAAGTCACCCAAACAGTAACCTGACTTTCCCTAAAATATGTAAATGATCTTTAGTTAAAAAAATCTGGTCATAGTCTACCTGTCCTCTGGGGGGAGGTGAAGGGGGGCACAGACAACTGGCATTTCCCATGCACTGACCTGCTCAATGACAATGCCTCATCTACATTTCTTTTCTAGCGCCCCTTGTATGAGGAAGTGATGCCCAATGGTTGAGGGGAGAGCTCCCTGACTGGCTTTCTATAGAGAAGAAGTATGTGTGTTTGTGTGAGCAAAGTAATGAGAGACAGACTGTGTGTGTGTGTGTGTGTGTGAGAGAGAGAGAGATTTAGAGACAGAGAGAGAGAAAGAAACCCCAAATGAAGGTCAAAACCTCCTGTCATGGCTGCAGGTGGCTCATTTCCTCTGCAAGGAATAGTCCCTGCCCCCCTTCAGCTCTCGCTTTCCTCACCTTACACCCACATTTAACTTTCACTATCACACACACACACACTCACACACACACACACTTTATTTAGATATTTACACTTGAACTGTGGTCTCAACTTCATATATGTCTCAGAAGGCAGTGTCAATTATGCGCTCTTTTAGGGTAAGAAAGTACACCATTGTCATTTAATGAAATCTGCTGTCATAACCTGTTGTATTTACACTGCTAAGATAAACATCAAAATACACTTCTGGCCACAAACAGAGTGCTTTCATTAAAGGCATCGTTCATTTATACATGATCAAATTACACAATTTCTATCAGACTTAAACTTTGCCTGATAGCAATTCAGACAAACAACAGAAAAGCCTGAGGCGCAGGGAAAGTATCAGAATACGGATGTCTACTCGTCTGCTTTCCATACAAAAGATCCGCACACCCTCGACCCCCCCAAACTCTCCAAACACTCCCACTGTGCTTTTCTGCCCCGAGTTCTCCAAACGCTTCCTATGGACCACTGAGGAATGTGCCTGCGAGGTTCGGAAACGTCATTAAAGGAGTGAGGGATGCAAATGGAGGACAAAAGGGATGACATCAGGCCGATTTCACACCAGGCCTTTGGATGGCCAGACCCAAGCCAGGGTCCTCACTACGCACGGCAGATCAAAAACACTGCTGCACATACGCAGACCGGTCCGGCAAAGCAACGAAAGGGATGGTAAAGAATGCTAATCCGCAGGACAAATATATTTTAATCTTGTTACAATACAAGTTAATGCTGAACCAAGCTGATGGGAAAAGAGCATCTCATATCTTATCCTCCACTCTATCTATGCTGCACATCTGCAACTTGAACTCTTAACCTATACAAGACTTGCATTTTACAAGATTTAGTGAAGAAGTTAACATGAAATGCATCACAGAACATCCCCTGACTAAGTACAGTCATTTATAATAACTAAATCAATTCAGGAGCCTCTTCTTTAGCACCTTACGGTTTTCAGTAAGCAACACACAGACACACACAAATACACAGGGGTTGGTTTTTCATTTAGGGGAAAGCTCCACTGGCAGTGTCAGTGACCTCTACTGAAACCCCAGCAGGACTCTGACATGCAAAGGAAATGAGTCTGAGTGAATGAGTGTGAGTGTGTGTCTGTGTCTATCTCCTGAGCACCTTGGTAACTCTTGATCTCTCATGTATGGAACTCCGGCACTGGGCTCCTAAGAAGTCAACTCAGAGGACAAAAGGAAGCAGAGGCATTGAAACTCCAGTCTCTTGCTTTTTCTCACTCGGTCTCTCTCTTAAGTCTCACATACACACACCAGCACCTCCACATGGGTTATACTAATTTAAAAAAAAAGAAAAAGTTAATGAGACGTTTTAATGTGCATGTAAGGTACAAGTGCCAGTCACTGAAGTTAGTGACTGGAATGATGTGCACCTGTTAAAAGTGATTTCAGAGTGAAATCAAAATCAACAACTCTGAAGTTTTAAATAACTTCATAGAAACCGCAAAATACATTTTTAGCTGTCTTAAAGTTTAAAGTTAAAGTTTTCAATTGTATAAATGTTAAAAAGCTATTAAGAACAAAATTGTACTTATGGAGGCATGGACGGATATCTATAACATTACAGTTCAAAAGTTGGGGGTCAGTAGTAGGATTAAACACTTTTCAGCAAGGATGCATTAAATGGATCAAAAGTGACAGTAAACACATTTATATTACAAACTATTTATTTAAATAAATTCAGTTCTCAACTTTTCATTCATCAGTTACCACAAAAATATTAAGCAGCACAGATAAAAAGAAATGTCAACATTGAGAAGAAGGAAATGTTTCTTGGGCAGCAAATCAGCAGAATGATTTCTTAATCAGGTGACACTGAAGACTTCTGTAAATTAATTTTGCCATCACAGTAATAAATTACATTTTAAAATATATTAAAACAGAAAACAGTTATTTTTTTCTTTACTGTGTTTTTGATTAAATAAATGCAGCCTTGGGATTTGGTAGAAATAAAACTTTTTTATTCTAAATATACTCTAAGTTTCTTCTACGAAAAAAACTTGTTAACTGACTGGCCCTGAATAAAAACAAAACAAATGTATTGTTATTTAAAAGTCAAAGTACAATTAAAGTAATCTGATGTATACGTGTTCACATTTGCAGTGAAGTCACATTACAGCTAATTAACCATTAACTCCAAAACTTCAAAATCTGACTTCAGTGCAAATGAGACCTGTGCATTTTTAAAATCTTACTGAAAATATATAGAGGTTAACTTCTGTCATCACACGGGGCGCTATATCATTAACTTAATCTAATACAAAGTAAATCAAAAGCTCAAAGATGTCACTGTGGCACGTTTCCTTTGGAAACATGGTGAGTGGCTGACCTTTCCAGAACAGTTACTGTCATCTTTCTAATACAGCACAGCGACTTTTGACCTTTATACTGTACGACATTTGGAGACATAATTGACCGTGACTCCAACTAACCATGAGCAGGACAAAATAACCATTTAAAACACTCTATTACGTTTAAAGGTCTACAAATATAAAGTGAACAATGTGTGTATGCTAGCTCCTTCCTGATATTATATATAACATATTTAAACAGTTTCAGTGCAGGGTTTTTTTGTTGTTTTTTTGAAATAAAATCTACACTAAGCATTCATTACAAATGTAAATAACATCAGTAGACTGCATCTAAACTGTTCTTTTTTTTTTTTGCATTTTTGTTGAGTTTATTTAAAAAAGGCTGTAATTATGCAGCATATGGATGAGCCTTTAAATAATAATAAAATTACTTTAAAAAAAAAATCTAATTTGAAGCTCAATGACTTGATATATTTATCTCTGGATAATATATAATGATCATGTTAAAAAATAAAATGACAAAGGTTGAGTATTATATTTTAAGAAGACATTTAACAAATTAGACCAGTTTGAGCAAACAGGTCTGATATTAAGAACGGCTCTAACATTGTATTATTACAGTGTGGATCATTTGTGCAACTTGTCCAAAGAACTAGAAGTTAAGTTAAGTTAAACAGCTAATATTATATGGATTTAAAAACGTTGCTATATACATTTATTGATCGTATGGAAGTAGTTCTGCTGTTCTGCTTCAGTGATATGATGGAAATAGTGAGAGAAAGAAAAAGAGAGTAGAGGAGACAGTATAGGAAGTGAGGGAGAGATTAATGCAGGTAAAAGAGGTATACATACAATTATGTTATTATTACTACCTGCATCATCTCTGCAGACACATCATCTCTGTTCCTCTTCACTATCCTGTGACAAACAGACAAATTCACAAAAAGAACATCAGTGAGACACATCAATGCAAAAAAGAGGGGGAAAAAATGCAGACTTAAAATTCAATGAAAAAAAACACCATGAAAGCACAGCATTCAAGTATAGAGAGTGTAATTTTCAGTCCGACATGCAATGATCTATTCATTTGAACTGTCGAGCTCCATTTTATCATCAACTCAAGCTGGAAAACAGGGAGGGTCACATGTTCTCCACAGAATAACCTTCACATCAACCTGCTCACATACATAAATACATTCAGAGAAAGTCAGTATCAGAGAGGGTAGAGAAACGGGTCTGCTCCATCAGGGGGAGTTTTATTACATCCTTCGTGGACCTGCCCTGCTTCTCTCTGGTGTGCTGGCAAACAAACTGGGTCATTGTTGAGACCGTTTCTTGGTTACAACGATTTAATTAGACACTGTAGTGAGTTCAACTTTGCCATAGCATCTACAATTACATGCTTTTGACTACAAATTTAGAAGCATAGTTATACTGCACAGAACTACAGTTGGAGTACCTTCATAAAAAACATAATTGAGGAATTAATGGTGCAGCAAGGCAGGAGACAATGCAGTATGATTCTGCAAATGCTCAATAGTACTAGAGACATCGAACACATTGTACAGTATACATTATCTTACATTTAGTGTCGATGGTGCAGATTTTAACACTCCCTACAAAACACGGTCAGTACACTTGAACAGTTCAGTCAAAGCCGTGCTCAAATAATGGCAGGGAGGGTAAATAGAGAGGAAATGTCCATATTTTCCAACAGCAATCCAGATTCTCCACCCTCAATCATCTGCCATGTGGGAGTACAGCAGTGAAAAACCCTGACTACATCCATTCATCACATATGACAGGCTTCATTAAAACATTCATGACGTTTTGACTGCCATGAAATGCATTTACTAAAGCATCTCCAATATGAGGTAAATTACTCCTATTACACTTTTCATGGTTACGCACAGTAGTGAAGAAAGTGTTCAGCGGAAGGTGTATGCATGTAAAGATATGGATGATTTTTATCCACAGAAACTCTTAGTGGTGTGGTATGTTTCATTTTAACACAAACCTGGGAATTTCAAAACATGGGCATGGAAGAGCTGGCCTTAACAATGTCAATGTTGAGACATTTAGACTGCAAAGGACACAAGATTTCAGTTCATTTTACCTCAAAAGTGACAAAACATGGGAAGAGGCGAGCAGGGAAGATGGGTGGGGGATTGGGGAAATGGAGGGGTGGGTGGAGAATCGGTGTTCTCTTGGCAGCTCACTGCATCTGCCATTTTCTTGGCTCTGAGTGACTGGTTCGAGGGCGGGGCTGGAGCAGCCACACGGAGTATGCCATCACAACCCACCACCTTTACTACAAACCGCCTCCATATCGACTGTTCCAGGGTCAGATTGAACTAATCCACCCAGAATCATTCCTGACAGAACACTGGACCATCACAGACTCTAGATCAGCAGTAGCAGTGCAGGCACCCAGCCACCCGCACAGGAACAACAACAGCGGCACTTCCTGCACTTTCAGCGAGCAAACCATGCCTACAGCCATTCATAATGAAAGGTAGACCAATGCGAACACACAGCATTCACACCAGCACTTCAGAAAGATTTTGAAATTGCAATATTCCTGTGACCAAATTTTTCACTTGTCATCAGGTTTTGTGTATGTAACTCCCAAAAGGCACAATCATCATATTTTACCAGAGATCTTGACTCAGCATAGTACAAGAAAATAAGGAAAATGATTCCGTGCCTTCCACCTTAAGTTTAACAAATAAATATTTTTGCACAGTTCATAACATTCATCAATTTGTGAATTACATATTTTTTTTTTAAATCAATAGGAAGTAACAGAAAAAAGTACATACTTGATGTTGCACATAGGCAGTAACGCAATATTAACATCAATTACCATATATTTATCTAAATATAATAATATCTAAATATAATGCATTTGATGTGACATTAATGAAAGTCATTTGAAAGCACACTTACAAAGAAAGGCAATACAAAAAAAAAAAAAAAAAATCAAAGGTAGCATTATTAATTAGTTTATTATAAATACTTACAGAAAATGTGACGTCTCACAATGTGGGATCAGAATAAATTTTTATATCTTGTGTTATGTTAATACATTTTACCAGGAATGATCTTTTTTTTTTTTTTTCAAAAAAATTAAAAAATACTTTGTAATTTGTTAACTTTTAAAATCCTCAAACTATAGTGCAAAATCAATCCATTAAAGAGAGAGAGAGAGAGAGAGAAGAGGGTAGAGACATTTGATCAACAACACAAAAAAGGTTACATTATCTGTTTGTTAACAGCAGAGTCTAGACAGGTCAAGGTGTATTATTGTGCCTTCCCGAATGCCGTCTCAATATCTCCAGACCCCTCACATGATTCTCTTCAGAAGGAGGGGTCAACAGTGGCCAAGTGCAATCTAATCAGGGCAGAGGGTAGTGTGACCCCCCACCAATGTCTCTACTTGGCTAATCAAAGCCCCCAGTGCTGGGTGTCAGGCTCTGGGCTGCAGAGGGCAACGGGGACAAGGATAATGGGGAGTTGGGGAGTTGTGTCCACTCTCCTTTGTCTCCATTCAGAGACAGAGACAAGCTTCCCCTCAAACAGATGACATAAGGGCCGGGTTCTTTTACTAAGGATGTCCCTGATTTCAGAACGAACGGACAGACAGATAGATCGACAGACACTTTCATATAAACACACACACACACAATGCTGCTTTCACACCCCTACACCATCTGGGGCCTTCATATCCCAAAAGGGCTGATGAGGGAAACCAGGGTTTATCACACCTATACTCTTTTCTCCCTCCTTCCTTCCTTCCTTCCATCTTCTCTTGTTCATTACCCGGGGCCTGTTTAAACAGACAGCCAGGACAGACACGGCAAACATACTGAAAAGCTTCTCAAAATCCTCATGCAAATCGCAAGCCAATCTGTGTAGAGAGAGACAGAGGCATTTTGGGTTGGGGTGGAGATAATTAACTCTCTTTTCTGTGCTATTTTCACCAGACATAGATGAGACTGCGAGGCCGGTGCTGTAGAGGGTACTGTTCAAGTTTTCTATGCCAAAATTAGGTTTTTTTTTTTCACTTACCAGAGGACAGAGGGTGATTATAATAATTTTTTCCTTGTGGAAAAGTACAGCTGAATCACTTTGATATAGAAAAAAAAATTGGTGGACATTTTACACTTAAGTTTTTTTTTTACAAATTTAAATCACGGTGTAAACATCTGGTCAAATTCATCATTACTTTCACTTTAATATTTATATTTCATTTTAAAATTCACCTTTCTGATATGATGCATTTAAAAAAACCAAATGCAAACACAGTCTTTAAACTAATAAGTTATTACAACCATTCTTAGAAAAACCATCATGTTCATTTTCATGTTGTGCATTAGTAAACAGTGGGGGAGTGGGGGGGGGTGGGGGGGGGGGCTGGGGGGTTGACAAATGTTGATACTTTAAAGCAATTTTTTTTCCTTTTAATAAAATTATCTATAAATGTTCATCTTCTCAAAAGTCTTCACATTTGCAGTAAATGTACAAAGGGGTAAATGCTACAATATCTATTTTGTTGAATAGTGTCCTGTAGAGGTGGGAATCACAGGGTACCTCATCATACAATACAGAGCACGAGACATAGCTCACGACACGATAATATCATGATACAGCAATTCTGCGATAATTTATATATTGCTAAACAATCCTATAATGATAAATCACGATATCTGTCTATGAGAATGCCCGTGAAAAGGTTTATTGCAGATTATTTCTCTTTCTCATTTATGTCCAGACTTAATTCTGCAAAAATGAAAATTCTATAATTGTCTCAATCTCAAGTTGCTGTAAGTCTGAATGAGATTCTTTCTTCTGTTGAACATAAACATTATTTTGAACAATGTGGGTAACCAAACCGTTGCTTGCCCCTAGTAGACTTTCATAGTATGTTTTTTTCTTCTTCTACTTTTAACAAAGTTAATGGTGACCAGCAACTGTTTGGTTACCCAAAATATTGTATTTTGTGTTCAGCACAAGAAAGAAATTAATAAAGGTTTAAGGACAACATGAGAGTTAGTAAATGTTTGGATGCACTATTCTTTTAAAGTGTAAGTTCACCAATAGAAATGAAAATTAGCCCATAAATTACTCACTCTGAAGAAATCCTATGTGTATATGACTTTCTTCTTTCAGACGAATCCATTTGCTACAGAAGACCTTTGTTCATCCCCCGGAGCTGTGCGAGACACTTTTGTTTTTGGATGGGCACTTTTTATTTTACTTCTTTTGGACTGATGCACTGCAGCACCTGCAGAGTGCCATTAAACAGCTTGAAAGATCAAAGACAATTTTTTTAATAACTCAATCTGGATTCGTCTGAAAGAAGAAAGTCATATAAGGATGACTTGAGGGCAAGTAATTTATGGGCTAATTTTCATTTTTGGGTGAACTAACCCTTTAATGGCAAGTGGCAGCATGTTTAGTACAATCGTCTACTGTCACTTTAAGAGCTGTCTGTTTGTCTCTTGACTGTTTATTTTCCCTTTAGACATAACCAACTGTGATTATATGTAAACCTTGTATGTTTTTGGCAGTATTAGAACAATCACATGCAAAAGATAACATAGTCCAGTAAACAGGCACTTTTTGACAGGCTTTTTAGTGTGCACACACATCAGGTGTACAAGCTCAGAAAAAGCGTTTGTTATAACAGCACACATATTAAAAGTTTACCAGCAAGACTTTAAAAGCTCATGCAAATAATGTAATCCATGCATATCACATACTCTTTGTTGATTCTGTTTGTCCCATCAATGGTATAAAAGCCAAGGTGGGTCCAGACTTTGGAACTGGAATTGGGAACCGCTGGGCTACATCACGTGTCACCGGTTAGAAAACTTTAAAAGTACAACAAATATGCAAATACATATGTTGACAGGCAGGTAGGAAAGCCAATTTCAGACCGAGCGTTTTGATTGGACGAACATCTTAGTCCTACACCTTCCACAGAATATATAAATACAGATAAATACATTTAGACCACTTAAACTTAATGATTGCTATCGGGATGTGATGAGACTTTCAACCGGTAAAAAAAAATAATAAATTCAGAAGACAGTAACCTATTGCTCCTTTAACTTATGTTCACCTTTCTCTCAGTCATACGATGAGCGCCACCTCAAGGAGCAATGAAGTAGCAACGCTGAGACCAGGGAAATAATATATGTAGCCTAATATTAACAATGCACAATATGATCATTTGCATGACTTCCTACACTGAAGTTGACTCTGAAGTACAGCGGAGTAAAAGTTGCATCTGTTTTTTGCCAACATGTCAGAAGTCTGTCATTTCAATTACATTACCTCATTTGAAGTATATATAAAAAAAACAGCAGAGATGGAAGGACATCCACACAGCTGGAAAGCCAAAGACAGCATGTGTTTTCTTACTGCATATTTGCCTGAAGGGCCCGGTTAATGAAAGTCTGCGGCAGCATCTTTACTAAAACAGCATGAGCAGAGGGGAAATGACTACACAAAGAAAGAAATCACAAAAACATTAGCTATACAAACTTACTGTGCGCTAACTGACACATGATTTTAAAAAGAATCTCTGGCTGAAATGTGCTTTTGATATTGAGCTGCACATTTCTATATTCACATCCTGTGATAAATGAAACAGCATTTCATTCATGATTTCTAATATACTCCCATTCTAATATAGCACCTCATTACTGATTTTCTGGAGCTCAGTCATCAAACTACACAGACTGTCAACAGGTAAATGATTTCACTCTTGAATTTAAAGGTCCCCTTCTTCATGATCCCATGTTTTAAACTTTAGTTTTTGTGTAATGTTCTTGTTAGAGTATAAATAATATCTGCAAAATGCTAAAGCTCAAAGTTCAATGCCAAGCGAGATATTTGATTTAACAGAATTCGCCTTCAAAAAAGACCTGTTTGGACTACATCCCTCTAGTTCCTGCAGTAATGACATCACTAAAACACTAACCTCCGCCCACATGAATTCACAAACAGGGGGCGTGGCCTTGTTGCGCTCCGACGGAGAAGAAGGAAGAGCTGTGTTTGTCGACATGTCATCGAAACGCTGTTATTTTCATCTCTGAGTCCAATCACCTTTGTTTGGGCTTGCCAGGGACGCTGTACTTGGAGATTAATGGTTACAATTTATGTTTAACTCGGTTCCCGAAAATTATAATCCACATGTAAAACTATGTGCATCTCATTTTGCTGAAGACAGCTTGCTGAGGACAACTTCCTCAATCTCAATCAGTTTAATGCTGGATTCGCACAATGATTATTCTTGAAAGATGGAGCAGTTCCCTCTTTGTCTGGAGAAGGCGTTTGTAATAATCATCGGGAAGAAGGAGGCGGGAACCAGCGGACAATCAAAACGAAACTTTAATAATTCAAAATAAACACAAAATAGCGCATCAGCCCCTCACGGACGACTGATGTGCACAAATAAAAAAGCAAACATAAAATAAATATGGACCAGAACCGGTAAGTGTATTTTATTATTTAAGTTGGTGCGTTTAACAGTTTCTGTAACTTATTACACAAAGGGCAACACTGTTTAGCTTTGTTAACTAGATGTTAGGGCTGTGCAAAAAAACGGATGCGATTTTCATGCGCATCTCGTCAGTAAAAATGCTCCGTTGATTATAAGTACATCTCCAGCACATGCTCCTGCCCACTTACTTCTCAAAACTAGCCCAATCAGGTTAGCAAGAGGGCAGTGCGCGCTCAGCTGCTGTCAAATCACAACACAGGAACCGCTGGCCCAATCAGAACTCGTTACCTATATCTGAAGGAGGGACTTCATAGAACAAAGAAGACATCCGACTGTTAAAAGGATTTTATAAATGTTATGTCAACTACTTATTCGCTGTATACCAGCACAAACTAACTGGTAAGAAAGCAGAAAGAATATTTCACACACAAAAAAATGCTGTCATCATCTACTCAGGCTTTTGTCAAGGAAAAAAAAAATAAAAATAATAATAATTAAAAAAATGGTGACTATCATGCAGCATATAAAATATATAAAATTGTACAAAATAAATGGCTTCACATGGTCATTCCATTGGATCGACGTGGCCGCCAACTTTTCCAAAAATGTCTTGGGCCTAAACTCGAAGGTTATTGCTGCTAAATCTACCTTTTCCTGAGGAGATACTAACACCAGCACAGGTTCATGAATCCAGAGTAAAGTCAGCAGCAGTTTATTTCCCGTGTTGCGCGACACATCAACATTAGCCAAACTCAAACTGTGAGGTTCATTCTGCTAGGCTTGTTATAAGAGAAAAGCTGTCAACTCTGAATACATTGCTGATTCACTCTCACCTGTACAACAGCAGCATAACACAACACAGCGTGACTAATCACCCAATATCTAACCCTCTTGCAAAACACATTCATGATAACATGTCCACAAAAACATATCAGTCTACTTCCCCTATTAAACTAGTAGTGAATATATAAAAATGACAGACAGAGAGGCAGACAGAAAGAGAGAGAGGTCCTCACTAATGAGGGAAGCAGGTGACCCCTGCAATTCAACAGTGATCCTATCAGCTTCCTCTGTGTTGCAGGGGTTAATCCCCTTTAGGTGCTAATTGATAGGAAATAACAGGACACTATTGCCAAGGCCCCTGCACTCTCACACATTTCGTGTCAGTGGGAGATCAGACGTGAAATTGATATTTGGGATGTTTGCGTGCCTAAGCACGGCTCTTTCTTATCGAAGAGTTGCAGTGTTCATTTGGTGTCTTTGCTGGGATTAACCACTTGGCCTTTAATCACTGGGACCGGTTTATTTGGTTTTCAGCCCATCAACACACGCTTTAGCAGAACAGCATCAAAATGAAATTTAGCTCTAGAACTGTTAATGAGCTTCGACTGTTTGGAAAGCCTTAACACCTGACAGAATAAAAATGGGGGTCAAGGTTAAATCTGTGTCACCTCTTGAGATCGATCAAAACAGCACTTAGGCAAAAATATACAACCACGGCTGAAGACAGGGAAAGTCAAACAGAATGGCCGTACCAGAAGACCAAAACCTTTAACAACACACTGCTTGCATATGAAGCCATTTTTGACATACACACACTCATATCTGGAAGTGGAGCGGCGAGGTTAGTTTTTCTCAGTGATATAATGTCAAATAGTGTTATACGGGGACTCATCGCCATCGTTCAGACTAAATTAAAAGGCCATAAGGTGATCAGCAGCTTTGAAAAAGGAAAAGTGAGTGTGTGTGTGTGTGTGTGTGTGTGAGAGTGAGTGTCAGAGAGAGACAGAGATGAGATTTCATTAAAATACTATGCCTTTAGGGAGGAAGGAATAAACAAACCTTCTTTCTAGTTCTTCAGAATGTAATAAATCATTCAGACAGCTTAGGAAACATGCATATAACAAAAATAATAAATATATAAATAAATAAAAAGTGAAACATAACAAATAACATCATGCATATAACTGTTTGCAATGAAAAAAGGCAGCTCAATTCAGCCGAAAAGAATTGTTGTCGAGTTCCACAAAAGCCTGAACAATGTTATTCAATTTCACATTTTTTAATCACGAAATAGCAAAAAAATTTAAAAGTTAAAAAAATCTGCCAGTGTGCCCAATGCATAATACAATGCGCTTGAAAATAGTATCAGCAACTTTGAAAAGCCATTAAAGAGGGATAAAAGTATACAAGGACACAGCATTTTAAACAGTCATACAATGTTCACAACTAACAAAGCTAAGCTCTTTGTTTTGGCCTTCTATTCTGTTAACAGAAAAGTGAGTTGAATCAGTAAAATACATAGACTTACCAATCATACGTGGAGAGTTGATAAATGAAACCAAATGAACTGCCCTCAGCGATGGCTGGCATTTCATCTGGCATAGCCTTGAATTAGTGGATTGCTGACCAATGCCAGCGTATCAAATCTACAGTTTACTATCCGGCTCAAATCATTCTGAGCGCTATGAAAGGACTGACGTGATGGCGTGATGTTCGTGTGTCAATCCTCAAGACAACTGCTATAACTTTTACAAAGGATCAGCGACAGTAACAGACACTAAATTTGAACAGCTTTGTTACAGCATTCTCTAAACGTCATTTAAAAGATTTTAGGCATAAAAGAATTCTTAAAAAATTTGAAAGAATAATATAAAACCTTCAGTACTCGTGAATATTTTAGAGAAAAAAAGTATTAGGGAACAGTACATAGTGTCAATATTTTCAGAGTAGAAAATTATGCAGATATACAAGTGAAACATTATATATAAACATGGAACTAACAAATAAACTGAAATCGGTAGTAAAAATGTAAGCATATTCCCGAGGAAAAGGATGTGTGACTTTCATAGCAGCAGGACATAACATTTAACCTTATTACTTTAAAAAAAAAAAAAACTTCTTCAAATCTTTAATTAAACACATTTTTTAAAACCTATAAAGCATTGAAACAGTCAATTCTTTTCCCCTCCACTGTTCTTGTGAATTCTTGTCATCGCACAGTATCCAAAATGACAATAAAGTTAATGTATTAAATAATGTATTTGTATTAAATAACTATTATTATATAATAGTATATAATAATATATATATATATTTTTTTTACAAACATTATGCTCAAACTTAAAATGTGTAAAGTAACTATACTAATAATCACAAAAACAGTCCTCATAAGTATCCCATTTTGAAGCTTGTCCAGTTACGAGCAGGATTTCAGGGGCAACAGGTCACTCAAGAGGCCGAATCTTCCAGAACACTGTGTACCTCAGATACTGAAGCATAAAGCCCCAGACACTGAGCCACAAATCCACCCTCCAACACACACACACACACACAGTCAGTGGCACCGTTGTGGCTTAATACACTCTCTACACTCCAAAAAAATCGTTTATAACATATTTGTATCACATGAGTCAATCAAATATGTTTTTAGCAATACAAATACAAAACATGTTATATTAAAACAATTAAAAGAATGTTTTTATTACAATAATAACAATAAAAATAATTCATTCTACACCGCTGAAACAGTCCAACTTTAATTTAAATTATGAATATGATGATGACCGATTTATAAAAGCAATTTTAAATGCTTCTATTACATTTAACATTAATATACTAATAATAATTACTGTATTTACACAAACTGACAAAATTATATTTTTTTACATTTCTATAAATCACTGGGATGCTTTAAAAAGACAGCAAAAATACTTTTTAAAATATATTGTTCTTTACTACATTTATTTGCTTCAATGAACATTTACCACAAAATATGCACATATTTTAATTTGTCCAGTTTACAACACAAATACTTTGACATAATGAAACAATCATCTTTAGAGATACTAAGCAATGACAGAGATAAGAATTATTAAACAGATTATTTCTAATGCACGAGAACGAATAACGAGTTGGAAATGAATGCTTTAATAAATACATAATTTTAAGGACACATTCAAATTCAAATTATTTAACTTTTGGACAAAAACAATAAATAAATAAATAAAGGAAAATGGTTGAATCCTGCTAAAGCAATCTGTAATTTAATATATTTTAGGGCCAAACTAAACAAACTAAACAAAAACATAACAGTACAGTTATGCTTAAGTAATATACAATAAAATAAGACAAATAACATTTCACAGCGGATTAGAGCACATCATCATTTACCAGTAAAATCCTGAAGGCCTAAAGGCACCATTTCATTTGGATTTTATGATTTTTAATTATATCAAATCCAGAAATGCATTTAAAAAGAAGAAGACTGAAATCTTTCTGTGTGCGTTTTAAAAAAGTCATAATAACAGCTATGCGGAAAGTCTAAAGTAGAGCTATAAAAAGCACATTTGCTTTAATTCGAGACAAAGCACAATTCATATTGTTCCATCTTATCTCCTAACACAACAAATGCAATCAAAGCAAATATCAGGAAAATGTACCACATTCGGGTAACACATGAACATCGAATGACAAAACATAACTAAATAGTGCAGGCGATGCCTCAGGTCAGAACTGAATCGCGCAGCAAATTCGGCTAGTTTGGAAAGGGTATCCATCTTCCTCTGCAAAACTCCTCCCTAAAATGGAGGCAGCTGTCCTAATACAACCAATGTCCCGCTCCAGCACTTGGGTTAAGCTTTGAGAAGAGTCAGACGTTACGCTGCCATCAGCACGAGGACATGAGTTAAAGGCAGAAAGCAAGCAAGCCACAGCAGCCACCAAAAGGAGAGAGGCTCTATGTTTTGGCTGCCTGCCAGTGGTCCCTTTAAAATGCAATAGTGGCTGTGATATTGTATCTATGCAAGTAATGCAGGAGTGTGAAAGCCTTGCTCTTTCACACACAAACTGCATAAGTTCACTCTACAAGAGTTACAGAGAGACCTAGGGGGCGCTGTTGGACACTACAACAAAAATGGCTGCCATCTTCATTTTGAGAGATTTCATTCCACAAAAAAAACATTTCTGCAGCCATATGAAGTCACAGAAAATGACTTTTTGAGTCTCTCTCTCTCAAGAGTCTCCCTGTAACCTTCATATTCAAACATTTGGCTTTTTCTATGCCCGACTGTCTGTTTTTTAATTTTTTTTACCTCTCCGTTAATCAACCCGTCTAATCGTCGTGTTCAATGAAGAAATCAGTTAAAAATTGATATAGGAGGCGAGTGCTGGAAATGATTGGTGTGCCAAGCTGAAAGTGCGATTACTCAGCAACATTTCAAACGTCACGTCTGACAAAGAAAAACAGAGGCTCGTTTCGGTTAGCATTAGCTTCTCTGATGCACACTCATCAGCCTGCAGGCTTTCATAATCGCACCTATGCACACCTCTCTGCATTCCTGTCGTTCCACCGCTCTCTCCATGACATGCCCAAATGTGCTTCACAGAGTACTGGGAGAAATGCCCTTTCAAACCTACCATCAACACGGCAGCACAAACGCAGAACACGGGTATCACCTTTAAATGTCGCTGAATCTGTGACAGCTCCAAGAGGTCATCAGAAACTGCCAATAACAAAAGCCCAAATACAAAGAATTACAAAAAAAAAAAAAAATATTTATTGCAAAAGAACAGCAATCCTAATACCACTCACGGTCCAAATGCAGAAATACAGTTCAGTCAACAAAATTCATTTTAACATTAAAGATATCACACAATTAAATAAAATTATTACTTTTTATTCCATTATTATTCATTTAAAAAAAAAATCCAATATAAATTTAGCAATATATTTACAATTTATCAGATGGATGTAACACATTGTTTAGCACTTTGAAGCATTAAATGCCTGATAATACTTCACCTTCAAATAGAAATACTAGTAGTTTTTTTTTTACATTTTCAAATACCACTCATTATTACAAACAAATGTTTTACGGGACTGTGAGCTTATCCAACATGCACACACACACACACACACTTTCACACACAGCCTGAGCAGTTGAAACATGGAGAACTGAGGTTGGACACTGATAGGCCTGTAAGGTGAACTGATATACAGCTGTGTGCAATGGAGCATTTATAATATCATCTAACATTACAGTAATGAAAACCCTGGGTCAAGTAGAAGGAAAAAGGAACACCCTCTACACGCACTGAGCTGTTCAAATTGCCGAAAAAATATTGGCAGCTTAGATTGTAGGCAACAAAAATACTCGACCAACAGAAAACGGATCTCTCTAGGACTCTCATATGTGCCACAACCATTCTACATTGACCATGTGCTCCAAAATGTAGTACTCCGTTTACATAATATTAAGCAAATACCGTTAATGAAAAGGCAAAATCTTCAAAGCTTATATAGATGTACAAATAAAATCACTACTATTAAAATCGGATTCATTCAATGCCCAATTTCAATTTCAATTTATAACTAATAACTAATTCTTAATATTTTAAACATACATTTTTATGTGTCATAATGTGTATTCATTTTAATAATTAAGTTATACATAAACAACTTATCAAAACTAGAGGCCATCTACTGCTACAAAATATTAATTTCAAAATAAATTCACACCATAACCTTGTGTGACCTTCAAAAATGATATATTTTTTATTTGTTACATCCTTGTATTTAGATAATGTACTTAATTAATTAGATATCTGCATCTATGAGAATGAGACAAGGATTTTTGAAGTCTACATTTAAGTCTATTCAATTATTGTTACTTGTAACATTTATTTGCTTAGATGTTGTTGTTTTCTTCTTTTTATTGCACAACCCTTCTGGGCCAGGGCATGATACCATCCTGTGTGTGCTGTGTCCCAATTTCTTTCACTAAGACACTTTATACTGACTCGACATAATATAAAGGGACCACTATATTTACCAATGTATAGCCTTGTGCCTCCCGTGAAGCAGCCATCTTGTTTTGCATATGACTGGAAAGCTAAGTCCTATGACTGCTTATTTGATATCAATATCAAAGAGAGATGTCTCTGTCTGCTTTAAAACTATGAATGCATGAACATGCAAAGCCATGCCGCACGGGTAACAGATTCGTGGTGCCTTTTCAAATCAGGAATAATACAAACATACAACAGGTCAAAAAGGGATGATATACAACAACTTAAGGGGAAGAAACCTGACCCAACACTCGACAACTTCAGATCGCAAGATCAACATAAAAGGTAAAGATAAGTAAAGAAGAAACAACAAATCCAATAGACAGCATGGAAGCCCATACTAAATCTGAAAGGTTTTGATCTGCACACCACATGAATCCTGGGATGAGTGCACTGCGTTTTGATTAACAATCGTTCTTCTAATCTAAAGACAATAGCATAGGATCAATTGGTAGCTTTTAAATACAGCAAGGAAAAAATAGTACAACTAAAATACAATGAAAATAGCCTACTTGAAAGCCTCATAATAAATGCTTTCGTTTATTAAAACTGGGAGTAGTTGTTATAAGTTTTACTCCAGTGAATATTGCTCAGTATTTTCTGCAGTCAACTGATGTTTCGGCACATATCTTAAAGTCTTGGCAATATAAAAAAGCTACTGTTTTACCATTATCTGCCGATGAAAAAAGAAAGAAAAGACAGTATATTTAGCACACATTGACCTTACAGGGCATGTTGTCACATTACAGTATGGGTTATTAAAAAACATAGTATGACTGTTCTGCTAAATTAAAATGATTATGAAACAAATAAGAATTGAAACAGCAAACATGTAAATGTTATCATTCAATAACCTTAAAACATTGTTCTGAGCAACAGTATTACAATTTATAAATAGTATATATTTGTAATATTTTCCACAACGTAACAACATGCCCCAATATAAACCTCACGCCCTCACCTCACATTTATGGAACATATAAAAAATATATATTTTAGCTGAATAATCATTGGTCAGTTGTAAATATCAGTTATAGTTACGCTTTCTTTTTGCCTTAATGATTTATGATTTTGACTGTCAATTATTAACCCGACGGCTCAAAAATATGACGATAACGTTATTAAAATGATTGTAATAGGACAATTTTGAATTGTGATAGAACTTTTAGTAATAGAACTCTCATCTTTGCGCCAACTAGCCACCGACTTCTATTTCTCGGATGAATAAAATAAACGAGTTATATTTATTTGGGAACTTATGATACATTTTAATTGGCTAAGTCAAAGCATTGCTTTACAGTATACTAGGGAACAAACCACTGATGGACGAGACCATCGGAGAAAGAGCGCAACAGAACTGCACTGACAGCTGCGAGCTGAGACCGCGACACCGACACGCGTGACGAGGAGCTTTTGGCTTTGTTGTTTATTTATTTTGTCAGTAATTTTGCCGAATGCATTTGAAGTCTACGTACTGTCATTAGACTAACCAACCTTTACCTAAAATCCGATTTTTTTTTTACTAGGAAACCAGGCTGAACGCCAAACCACGGTGAATTACAACGCAGTCATCCACCTCAAGCGAAAATCTCACGCGCAACGACGGGCCTCAAATTACGGATAAAAAGCTGCAGACTTGGCAAATGGCTGCGTGTTTTTCAGTCCAGACGGGCTGATGTTCACACGGCAGCACGGTGTTCTGGTATCAGGAGTTCATGGGGTTAATGAGAAACCGTGCTCACGTGAGCACAGGTGCGTCATCTGTCTGAGTGAAGAGATGGTCGCGATAAACTCTTTCTTCATCTCGCCAAAAGACATGCGGTAACATGTAATCACATTAAAATGAGCACCCAGCAGCCGATCTGCGGTTTACATGCGCCGTCTTGTTTACTATGGTGAAGCAACATCGCACACATAAGTGATATATCCATGAACATCACAATCACCAACGGCAGACTGTACCAGACAAAAAGATTTGCGCCCCGCCACGATCATCTTACCTGTGAATTAATGAACTGTCTGTCTGGTGAAAAACATGGAATAAAACTTTGAAATGCGCTAAATAATCTAGTATCAAGCTACGATCGGACTACAGTGTTGAAAGATTGTATAATTCCGCTCTGTCTCCCTTTGTTTTTCTAATGACTGTGAGCGAGACTGGATGAACTCCATCACCATTTTTATCAGTTTCAGACAGACTCCAGACACTCTCTGGCCACTCGCGTGTCGTGCACTGTCTGCGCGGCGCGTTCACGAGCATCGGCGCGCCACAGACTGACAAGCACCAGACCAATGGCGTCCCGAACTGGAGCACAATATCCAATAACAACGGCCCAAAAATGATAACCTCTGAATGACTCCACAGATGGATGCAGAGAGAAAATAATATTTCGGAAATGCAGTCAAAGAAGGTGGGGATGAATCAGATTTATCATCCAGCCGCTTGAAGATATGGACAGAAGTCACACATGCAGTAAATTATTTCCCAATATAAACTTCATGCCCTAACCTTACACTTATGACACACACACACACACACATATATATATATATATATATATATATATATATATATATATATATATCTATACATATATAAACTTCTAGCTTAATAATAATTTTCAGTTAGAAATATCAGTTTTAATTAATAATTTTTCCTGCATTATAAATATTAATTATATATAAAAAATAAATAAATTATATATATATATATATATATATATATATATATATATATATATATATATATATATATATATATATATGATAGAACCTTTTACATGTGACCTAACCTCACATGGAAAAAAACGTTTAGCTTAATAATAATTTTCAGTTATAAATTAAAAATCAGTTATATTAATATGATGGTGTAACTTGAGCATTTAAAACATCGATCACATTGAAACATCTCATACTTACTAAATTGACTTTTTTTCTAAGTTAATTCTTTCCAAACTCTAACTAGTAAAATTAATTAGAGAAATTAATTTGACCTAATTAACAATCATATCACTGGAAAAAAAAGTAGCTAAAATTAACTTATATTTTGTTTTGCACGTTTTTGCATGTATCTTTTTGTAAAGTAAAATTAAAGTAGGCTATGGAATTAAGTAAAATATACTTAACTAAGTTATATAAATTAAAACAAGCAAAAGGAATAAGTAAATTTAACATGGCCAATTAGAGTTTGATGAGTAATGTCTACTTAAATTTGCCCTGCAATACTGAAGTAGACAACTCAGTCACGGTTTGTAAACTTTACTCTAAAAACAAAGCACTGAAAATGCCATTAAAGCATGTGGTTTACTTACACACATGTACGTAAACTAGTAGACTGCTCCTTAATCTTTTCAAAGTAACATGTTGACGGAATGTAGCTATTAACCTAAGGAACACAAAGACCCCAGTACTTGGCACGATACACAATGATGGTAACAATCAGTGAATATTGTTTGAGTATGAATGGATCATTTTGAGAAGAAAATGACCTCTAGATGTCACAAAACAGCAAGTTATTAAACCTAACAGTAAAAGCAACCATAAAACACAAAACAGTGTAAATACATCTCGAAAACAGCCAAAAAAGAAAAAAAAAGATCTTACCGTATTTATTATTTTATCCTAAGTGCATGATTGGAACAACAGGATAATGACTTTGATATTTACTTTAAAAATCTCTGTAAAAATAATATATATACTTATAAACTCATATACTAACATTACTTTTTTCATTTTTTTTTATTCTTGCCTGAACTAAATTATTTAATGCAGAAATTACATTTGTTTTTCTGCATTATTTACTTCACCACAAAATAATTTTTAGCAGTACATGTACAAACATTAAAAAATATAGAATGCTCTGTATTATTGACAACAAAAAAATGATTCTGCCAGTGCTAAAGGTTATAGAAAATATATAAAACAATGAGTTTAGTGAAAAATTAATACCCACTTTACGGAAATAAATAAATAAATACATTAGGCCTAAATGCAGCTACTGTTAAATACAATCACTTGCACACCACACACGTTCTGTAAATACACTTATAGTCTAAAAATGCAATTACCTCATAGTGTTTCTGTTGAATGAAGAGTTTGTCTAACTTAGAAAGCTTGAAATGATGTTATGAAAATGTGTACTGCAACTGAATTAATCACCATGCAGTAAGAAAAATAAATTCTATGAACAGCTGCTTGATCTTATCTTACTTGACACATTCATCACCTCAGTCTACTGTATCTATAACCTAGACCCACTCTCCACTCTGACCCCCTGAACAACCATCAATCAACAAGCCAAGCTCTGATGGAGAATGTTAAGGGAAAATGCATTTCCGAATCATTCAATTATTGTAGGCTAAATAGCGCTATACAAATAAAATGAAATTGGCTCATCGGCTTTAAGATGGAAACAGATACGCATATTAGAATTTAAAAGCAAATTTCTGTCACGCCACACCCAAGTCTGTTTTTGGATTATACAGTAAAGCGAAATAATAATCCAAGTCTGTACAGTTACGCACATCCCTCACATCCCTCCTCTTGCGGCGTCATACCCATGATGCAGCGCGGCTCGTGCAGATGTTTTCAGAGCTCAGACTGAGGAGATTTCACGCTAAGCTAACGGCCTAAAGCTCTGCACTTAAACCAGTCTCAATGCACTCATCGACGGTGTAGAGATACAAGAGTCTCCAAGATAACACACAATCTTGGGTTATGGCGACCAGTGGCGGGGGTATGATATGCAGCATTCAATTACACTTAGTTTAGCTCCCAGCTAGTGCTAACGAGTTAGCTGCTTTTGTTTCATTATCTGCTGAGCTTCTGAGATCTGCTGTTTGTTTGTAGATTGAACAGGGTTTACTTAATGCCACGACTATGTTTTTTGTTTCTATGGTTTGTTATATTGATGATCGTGAGTTATTAGCCGGCGTGCGTTTACATATTTACTCATTCTCGGTTGTTAACGTTAGCTGAAGGGTTGCAATGAGTGCGCAGCCCGTGTGTTTACATACTGAATGAGTTATACTTGGATAGTGATTTTGACACATAAATGGTGGATGAAGAATGAGGTTGAAGTCTGTAAGGTTATGTAAGCATCTGTACCGCTGCCTCGACAGACAGCAAGACTTGTTTTATCAAGGCCAGAGACACAAATCAATAGGTGGCTGTTTTTTTTCCATTCCGTAGTAGCAAGTACGTTTTTGTGTGTTAAATGTAGGCGTGATGTTATGTCAAGTGTGTGTTGTAGCGGTTTATTACAGAGATCAAGACCGGTTCCTGTAAATCCCTTCAACATGTCATTCGTACAGTAAATCACTGTCAAGCTGTACAGAGGCAGATCAGGTTTTAATGCTGTTTTCAAGTTCAGAATTTGATTTGGATAACATGCTAATGGGAACGTGCTTTCCAGTGAACATATTTATGTTGTAAATGGGTACTTGAACTGCTTAGAAAGTAAATATGTCAAGAACTGCACTTGGTACAGTCTTCCAGTGGCTACTTCCAAAAGACATATGCACTGGTTAGTTACTCGGCCTCATGCCAGTCCAAACCTCTGTGACCTACTTTCTTCTGTGAAACATAAAAGAAGATATTTGAAGAAGATTCTCTTTGTTTTCCATTTATACAATAGGGGTAAGAGTGGTCAGCGCACTGTTTGGTTCCCATCGTTCTTCAAAATGTCTTCTTTTGTGCAAAAGACAAGCCATATGGATTTGGAATCAAATGAGGGAAATTAAATGATCACAGGATTTTTCGATCTTGGATAAACTGTCCCCTTAAGATTAGAGACATTCTTCAAAGACTACTAAATTTGCTTCAAAGGGAAAATTGTGCCACTGCAGAATCTTGAACCTGAACATCTCAAGCAAAAAATCTTGCTGTTGGAGACTAGGGCTGAGCATATACAAAAATGTAAACATAAGACATAAAATATAATTTTATATAAAGGTAATAAAGTAAGATGAATGTGTTTCGTTCTCTTTTCTGCATGTAGATGATGAGTTTGATGAATATGATAAGCCTGGTGCTGAAAGGTCAAGAAGACGGAGAGGAGATGATGATGACTTGGAAAGGTAAGTCTTCACTGTCTAACTGCTGCTATTAAGCAGAATGAAAAAGACTAATAAAGAGAGCAACAGTTTCCCAGAAACACTCCTAGCGTTCCAGCAAAAGTCTTTCATGGCATACACAATAATTTTCACCAGCATAGATATAGAGTGTATTGGTTGCCGTGGGCTGTGGTTTTTGCAAAGCAAATGAAGTTGTTGCTTTAATATGTTGCTTTGCTCTGCTGAAATGGTGTCAGGCTTTTAAAAATTTATTGTGAAAGCACCATATTTTTTTTAATCATAAATGTATCAATTGACAGTGATTTGGAGGAGGGAGACTTACTTGAAGAAGATTGGCTGTCATCAAAAAAGGTAAAGTGATTTCGATCATTGCCAGTTTCTCCTAGAACTTATTTTTCACTGGTTATAAGCAATCTTAACTAATAGGAATATATAAAATATTCCCATCAGGTGTACTTAAAGGGTTAGTTTGCCCAAAAATGAAAATTATGTCATTAATAACTCACCCTTATGCTGTTCCAAACATGTAAGGCCTCCTTTTATCTTCGGAACACACTTTAAGATATTTTAGATTTAGTCCGAGAGCTCTCAGTCCCTCCATTGAAGCTGTGTGTACGGTATACTGTCCATGTCCAGAAAGGTAAGAAAAACATCATCAAAGTAGTCCATGTGACATCAGAGGGTCAGTTAGAATTTTTTGAAGCATCGAAAATACATTTTGGTCCAAAAATAGCAAAAACGACGACTTTATTCATCATTGTCTTCTCTTCCGTGTCTGTTGTGAGAGAGAGTTCAAAACAAAGCAGTCTGGATATCCGGTTCGCGAACGATTCATTCAGTCCAACAAATCGAACTGAATCGTTTTAAACGGTTCGCGTCTCTAATGCGCATTAATCCACAAATGACTTAAGCTGTTAACTTTTTTTAATGTGGCTGACACTCCCTCTGAGTTAAAACAAACCAATATCCCTGAGTAATTCATTTACTCCAACAGTACACTGACTGAACTGCTGTGAAGAGAGAACTGAAGAAGAACATCGAGCCGAGCCAGATAACAAACAAAACATTGACTCGTTCACGAGTCAAGAACCGTTTCTGTCAGACGCGTCCAATTCGTGAACCGAGGAGCTGATGATACTGCGCATGTGTGATTCAGCGTGAAGCAGACCGACACACAGGGCGTCTGAACTGAACTGATTCTTTTGGTGATTGATTCTGAACTGATTCTGTGCTAGTGTTATGGGTGCGGGTAAACCGAAGGCTTGAATCAAGGGCAATCATCGCAAATGACGCCATTACGTCGAGCGCAAAAGAACCGGTGAACCGTTTTCTTCAACCGGTTTATTGAGTCGAACTGTCCGAAAGAACTACTGGTGATCCGAACACCGATGCAACTGGTTCTTCACTCGTGAACGAGTCAGTCTATTGTTCGTTATCTGGCTCGGCTCGGTGTTCATCACAGCAGTTCAGTTAGTGTACTGTTGGAGTAAATGAATTACTCCGGGATATTGGTTTGTTTGAACTCAGAGGGAGTGCCAGCCACATTAAAAAAAGTTAACAGCTTAAGTCATTTGTGGATTAATGCGTATGAGACACCCGAATCGTTTAAAACGACTCAGTTCGATTTGGTGAACTGAATGATTTGTTTGCGAACCGGATATCCTGCTTTGATTTGAACTCTCTCTCACAACAGACACGGAAGAGAAGACAATGATGAATAAAGTCGTCGTTTTTGCTATTTTTGGACCAAAATGTATTTTCGATGCTTCAAAAAATTCCAGCTGACCCTCTGTGCACACAGTTTCAATGGAGGGACTGAGAGCTCTCGGACTAAATCTAAAATATCTTAAAGTGTGTTCCGAAGATAAAAGGAGGTCTTACATGTTTGGAACAGCATAAGGGTGAGTTATTAATGACATAATTTTCATTTTTGGGCGAACTAACCCTTTAATGTTCAAGACTTATAAGGCCAACTACATTTTCACCAAAATATCAATCATATTAAGCAGAAGATTTTTAAACTAGTATTATTATTATTATTATTATTATTATTCATTTTTTTTGTTCGCCCCAGAACCCCTCAGAGCTGTCAGATGAGGAGCTTAATGATGACCTGTTACAAAGTGATGAAGAAGACCAAAATGCAAGGTACCATAACAAAGCCTACAAATAACATTTTGTTCAAAAACACAAACTGATGTTTACAAGAGACGTAAGTGAATTATACAATATGGCACTCATATCAGTGTAAACATGTTCGAAATGGTCTTTTCTTTGAGGTTAATTGACAAATCACTAAATTATAAAATCTTCTAATATGATAAAATTGCAATTGGTTTAAAGGGTTTAGTTCACCCAAAAAGGAAAATTGTCATTTATAACTCACCCTCATGTCGTTCCAAACCCATAAGTCCTCCGTTCATCTTCAGAACACAGTTTAAGATATTTTAGATTTAGTCAGAGAGCTCTCAGTCCCTCAATTGAAGCTGTGTGTACGGTATACTGTCCATGTCCAGAAAGCTAAGAAAAACATCTTCAAAGTAGTCCATGTGACATCAGAGGGTCATTTTGAATTAGTTGAAGCATTGAAAATACATTTTGGTCCAAAAATAACAAAAATTACGACTTAACGACTTGTCTTTTCTGCTGGGTCTGTTATGAGTGCATTTGAAAAATTAATATAAAATGTCACATTACCAAAACTGTTCACTTTTCAATTTGTAGGGTAAAAATTGCCCTCACTCCATAATGTATGCAAAGCAAAAAAAAATACATTTATGTGTGCTCTAAAATCAATAGTTCATCCAGAACCTAATTAGAGATGACATTGACCTAACTTTGACCTCTGCCTTAATCAAACAGCTTTCTTTTTTGCAATAATAAAAAAATAAAGTTAACAAATTGAATCATTAACAATTTTAGGTGACATGCTTCTCTTCATCTCTAATATAGTAATTGTGGTAACCGAAGGGCTTCACTTTATTGTCCAGAGCTTAACACATGCTTGTCTGTTGATGTCTTTGTATCCGTGATCCAGTGGTCAGGGTGACGTTGTGAGCTTAAATGCCACACTGAGTCTGGGCACGTCTGGTCATCTTCACGATGAAGACCCTGACGGAGGTGGATACACTGAATACACCTATGAAGAGACAGAAGGGGGCCAACCGGGTTTCTCTCAGGGTGAGGAATATGAGGGAGATGTGTACCAAGGAGAGCATGAAGAGGTGGAATACCCAGGAGACTTGAATTGTGATGAATTTCAAGATGAAGTGTTGGACCTACAGATTGACAAGCCACTGGATGATGATTTTCAAGTAAGTAACACTTTCTCTTGCTATCTATTGCTTGCACACACTCCCTCTGTCTGTTGTGGTGAAGAAATTTCCCTTTAAGTTGATTTTGAAGGGCTTATCAAGTGCAGAACATCGCGGTTGCTTGTCATAGTCTGTGGTTGGCTTGTCAGTATCGTGATATTACAATATTGTGGTTATCATGTCAGCCCTATCCATAATCCCCCACCACATTTCCTCCATGTCTGCAGCCTGACACCTCGTGCTTTGTGACCCTCAGGCTTCAAGGTTTTGTTCAGGGCGAGACTCTTTTCACAGTCTTTGTTCAGCAGATGTCCTGCCAATCCATGATGGCTAATAGGAAGAGGACTCAGACAGGATCTGATAAAGTTGGCTGTAGGTGAAAAGGTTATTGACCACCTTTAATGTAGTTTTTATCAAGGATGACACCGGAGCCTGATTGATGAGTTGTGTCCTTTCTGTATGCATTTATGAATTTATGAATGTATTAATAGGACAGTTCCCTCAAATATGAGAATTGCATGTCGCATGAGAATTTGAGACCCAAATCAACTTCATGAATCATTCAGATCAGTTTTGGGAACAAATTCATTGAAAATCTACTCAAACATCCTACTGAAAATGATAATTTATTGATGTATCGGACATCAGAGAAAGTTAGTAATATGAAAAGAGGAAAACGAGACATTGGAGGTTGCTTATTCAATCCCAAATGTCTGTCAACTGTCATGGGAGAGTATTTTGTTGTACATACATAGGTGAAAAACTATCTTTGCCAGCTGTTTGTAGCACTCTTGAAGAATATTGTCATTGCTTAAACGCTGCTTGAGCGTGTGATATCTCTGTTTACAAGGTCGCTTAGCTGCTGGTGCTTAGCATCTTTGTTCACTGTTATCCAGAGTTAGGCCATCCTTAAAAATATTTTGGTTTGCAGTAACAGTAAAAAAAAAAAAGGGGGTCTGTGGGTAGGTCTCTCTCTCTCTATCTCTCTCTCTCTATATATATATATATATATATATTTATAAAAAAAAAATTCAAGTTTCAATGTAAAAGAAAAAGTAAATTTTGGTGATGGTGATTACGTAGGTATAAATGTAAACAAATTAGCATATTGTGACATCACCGGCTGGGTCTTCAACCCGTGCCTTCGGGCGCATAATTGCAAACCTCATTTTGATGCAGGCAATATAGACTACAAACAAATTGAAATCTTTTAAAAAAAATGTTTATTGCATGAATTTCAGGTGAGAAGAAAAAAAATGATGTACTGTTATACTGTTTTACTTGCATCCACCGCTAGGTGTCAATCCAACCTACAAATGAGAGACCGTTTACTTTGCTTTCTTGGATTGTTCCTGTTTGATTTCAGAGACAAGTGTTCATTGAATCAATTGTAAAAAATTTTTACATGTCTAAATACATTTTATACGGCAAATAACACCAAATATAGGTAAATCCACGGACAACAGGCAAGATGAATGTAAAGATTCAATATATTGGTAAATCTGATGATTTATTGGCGTTAGGTTTCATGCACAATGACAAACAGGAGTGCAACATTCTCGAAAAACAATAAGCAGAGTGGACTGCCATAACAATGCAAAACATTTACTGCAGGCTTCAACATGGCTGTGTTTACGATTAGAAATTTCGGCCGAACAAAATTTTTGTTGTTGTTGATGTTTCTGGCTGAACAATTTCAGTTGCCGGTGCATCCCCAAGTGCAGTGTTGGGAAAGTTCACTTTCTACATGAACTAGTTCAAAGTTCAATTTACAAATTTTAAAATGAACTAGTTCAGTTCATAGTTCAAACTACAAAATTTTTAACTAAGTTCACAGAATGAACTAGTCATAGTTCTTTTTTTCCATATGTCGCTGCGAGCTATTATTTTTAAAAATTATTGCAACAGCCCATATAGAATCAAAGACAGCAATTATTTTATCAGTTTTAACAATGAAGCTATGCGTCAGATTTCATCTTCATATCCAATTTTGAATCCTTATCCAACCAGGGTTTACATTAGCATTGAGGGTACAGCATTTCCCCATTTTTGCTTTAATGCTTTGTCTCCCATTCTCACCGACCTTGTCATAAACATCATAAAATTATTTTAAATGATCATACGCCTTCTTGCTACATGCTGCTGTCGCCTCCATGCTTTTTTTTTTTTTGATGATGCGTCACTCATGCGCAGACGGCGGTGCGACACTGGTGGCTGGTGTTGCCAGACTGGGTGTTTTTCCGCTACATATTAAGACCCGTTTACGGTGTGTTTTAGCCGGGTTTCTAGCGTGCCGTTCACAGACACCAGAATGAACGAGTTGACAGTAACGTTCATCAGGCAGTAATACAGCACGTTCAGTTCACGTTCGCCCAAAATATGAACGAGTTCATGAACTATCGTTCAATGAACGCGTTCAAGCACAACACTGCCTAAGTGTAACATTCAGATTACCCACAGCCAAAATAAGATCTCAATATAAGGAGTAAAATGTGGACTTCAGCGGAGGGAATGGGCTAGTGGGCCGGTAGGCTTTAACAGATGGACAGAAACAGGACCTGTAGGTATAGTGGGGAATGGAGACCAGACCTGTTGTGGCTATAGAAGCAGAGAAAGGACCGTGTGCAGAGGGACAAGATCTGTGGCAGAGGACGTGAGATTCAGCAAGGTAGTCAGCAGAAGTGTGCGCCCATCTCTTTGGATGCTTTTGTACATTCTGTGCTTAAGCGTGTATGAGGATTTGCTCCGAATCAGATGATGATATTTTCCCTGTCAGTGAGCTATGTGTGCACCAGAGCTTTCTTTGCGTCTGTTTATATATATATATATATATATATATATATATATGTGTGTGTGTGTGTGTGTGTGTGTGTGTGTGTGTGTGTTGGTGTGTAAAGACAACACAGTCAATGATATTTTCACCACCACTGAGCCGTGTGCATGTTTATCTCCCATTCTCTGTGTATCATGTCAAACATTTACATCTCATTGAATTTCAAATAGCAGCAGGAATAGTAATGGGGCATAGTAATGAGACTGGGCTCCTACTGTTATGCTAATTTAGAAAGACTCCACTTCAGTGCGCCCCTCCCTTTCCCTCCCCTCCCCAACTTTCGAATGCTACACCGGGGCCTTTCTGGCCTCTTTCTCAGATGTGGCATTAACCTTTTTCATTCAGAAGTGATTCTGCTTCCTTCTAATGTTTTATCTTCATCATTGTTGTTTTTGCCATTGAACAGGTCCTGGTAGTGCCGACCTGTGACACGCTCCACAGCAGGTGTTTCAGCGAACGAAGGACAAGAGATCAGTTTAGCCCTGATGTTCAAGTCCTGCTTGAATTTCCAATGAATAAAGTAAAGATTTGGTTGTTCTTCACAGGTGGATGAATACCCGACTGAGTATAGTGAAGAGCAGACTGACCAGCAAGAAGTGGCTGAGGAGGAGGAAACTGAGGAGCAGGATGGCTCTCAGGTCAAAGAATTAGAATTCCTGTCTTTCATGGAGATGTTTAAAGTCACACAGCGTGAGTCTGATGATAAATATATTCTCTATGTTTCAGATGGAGAATGAAAACGATCCAGAAGCTGAGGCTGAGCTAGAGACTGATGTAAAAGAGGAGTCCGACGAGGAGGAGGAGGATGTTGAAGAATCCGGCCGTCTGCGGTTTAAGACAGAGCGCAAAAATGACACCGTGGTCAGACTCTCTGATGCTACCAGTAAAAGAAGGAACATCCCAGATACATTAGGTTAGTTACAAACAAATGAAGCACCTTTTTGTACTGTTATAGGTATACAAATATTTGGACAGTAATTGTTTCTCATGGTGACGTAAGCTTTTTTCAGCATTTACAAGAGTGAAGCCTGTGTTATACTTTCCGCATGAGCAGCATGGATGTGGACAGCTTGTATTTATACTACTGAAAGCGTACGCTGATAGTCTGCTCCGAAATGTGAACAAACAATTGCCCAGAATTATTGCACATGTGGCTGTCTTTATATTGTTTTGACTGATTGCACAGGTTCGAGTAGCAACGGGCTTCTTCACACAGCCTGCACATATGCAATGGTGCTTTTGAAGCCTACTGACAAAAAATGGGAGGCACACGGTGCCTCAAAGCCTCCGCACACACTCTTCAATGATGATTTTTACGTCACGCCTACCTAAGAAAGGCTTTAGTCTATGATTTTATTGCCGTCCGAATCTAGAATAACATTTTTTTCTCCCACCTCCCATGTAAAAATCCCCATGCTGATTAACCTACTGTTGTATATATTTATTTATTTTTTTTTTTACAAAAACCACCTCTCCTTGAGTTTAAATCACTTTTGACCACTGCCAAACAACGTATGGCAGCGGTTGCACTTTGCTGTAATTTGCTTGCATATTTCTTACTGAAATAATGGGAAGTATTTACAAGAGCAATATTTCAGAAACGCTTCACCACAGCTAGTATGAGCTGTTAAGAACAAAAAGACGAAAGAGAAAAAGCATGAAAACATTTAAAATGGATCATTATTATGGCAGCAATTATATACATAAAAATATAAACCAAGCAGCTTTTTTTATCTTATGTAAATAACAGGTTGCATTAAAAATGTGGAGATTAGGATAAATAAGTTAATGACATTCATCATTTTGAAATATAAAATTAGAGTGTATCTATTTTCCTGTTTTTTTTTTTTTTTTTTTTTTTTTTACAAGCGATTTAAATTATAAAAATGATATAGTTGTCCTATTATTAAATTAAATATGATTTTTTTTTCTTATTAATCCAAGCCTTTCACATTTTATTTACAGCAGACAATCATTTGACTGACCACATGAGCATCCCAGAACTCACTTCTCCACTGTGAATAAATTGACATCTGTCAATCCGCATATATATATATATATATATATATATATATATATATATATATATATATATATATATATAAAATTAAGTGTAGCTTATAGGGCTGTCACTTTTAGTTCGAAAATCGATTGCACAATCGATCAGACCAACCAAAAAAAAAGTTTCGAAAATGAAAATAGGGAATCGATTTTAACCAAATATGTACACTATTAATTTTATCATAATTAAACAATTAAAAAATATAGATGTTACAAAACTCACAACCTAGCAGAAAAAGAAAAAAGTGCAGTATGCATTGCGAAAGCTAGACAGTCCTCATATGCTGTGTTCACACCAAACGGCGAATACGCCTCATTAGCGCATCTCGTTACAGGAGATTCTGAGTTATGAAAAGGACCATTGCAAGCTGACAGCGACCGGCTTTTGTGGTGGAAAATTGTCAGTAATACCCCCACCTTGCGCAGCTGTACCTGAGTGTCCCTGGGACATCAGTGCGGTTGAAGCGCGTCCTCTCAACAGCTGGACATATAGTGAATAAAAAACGCTCTGCTCTGGACCCCAAAAATGTTGATCGACTTGTTTTCCTGTCCAATAAATTTGTAATGGCCCTAACCTTTTTGCACGTTTCATGCCTGCCTAGTGCTGCCTAGCCTAAGTGTCGGTTACGTTCAATAAATAAATAAAAAAATTCACACATGGCCTGCTTCTCAAGTCCATTTTGTTTGAAATGATTGAATCATTATTTAAAATAATCTTGGAGATTTTTGAATTCATAAATGCAGCCGGGTTGAAGCCTGCAGTGATGTTTTTCTTTTGTTATGGCAGCAGTCCCCTCTGCATATATATTTTTTTGAGAATGTTGCACTCCTGTTGCTTTTTGTTATTCTGCCAGAAACTTCATGCCAATAAATAAGAAATACTGCTGACTTGTGCGTTTCCAGCGCTCTCTTTACATCCGTCCGTTATTTGACGTTGAAAAAGGAAACAGTCTTTATTTAGACATGGAAAATCGATTTTACAATCGATTCAATGAACACTTATGTCTTAAAAATCGAAAATGATTTTTTCACAAAAGTGACAGCCCTAGTAGCTGATATTTCTGATGTAATTTTATATTCTGTTTTGATGGCTAAAATTCTCACCATAACATTTCAGACTTTTAAAAAAAAGCTGGCACTGTGTCCCAATTTGTTTTTTTTTAACTTTATTTATTTATTTTTTACTCAACCAAGTGCTTATAAACAAAGTTACTATATTAATATCAGTTTATTGACATTATCCTATTTATGATCAGGAAGAAAAAGGTTAAATTGATCCTTCGTAACTATCAGCTGCCTCGTTTTTCAAATATTACCACTTATTATCTCTAAGATAATAACTGTCATTTTCAAATAAATCTGTATTTTTATTTGTCTTTCCTTTCAGAGCTCTCTGATGATGCTAAAGCAGACCTGTGGGAGTTTGAGGAAAGGGAACGTCAGAGGAAGCAGGGCCGTTTTGGAGGACGAGGAAGAGGAGCGGATGGAGGGAGGGGAGGAATGGCAGGTAGAGGTGGGATCAGAGGAAGGGGAGGATCAGGAGGACGAGGAGTCAGTGGAAGAGGCAATTTCCCTCTATTTGGAATGGGAGGTTTCCGCGGTGATGGAGTCGGAGGTCGAGGAAGAATAAATGAGCAAAGGCCTCCACTGATGCAAATGAACTTGGGAATGCAGGTAAGAGACTGATGGTTTGAAATGACACACACACAATACAAATGCTCCAACTGAACCTGTTCTAATAACACTCATACAATTTTGTTGTACGACACCTTTAATTAAAAATTTGAGATGCACCAGTCATATGGCCAGCAATTATTATCAGCCAAGTTGCCATTGCAGAAGGTGTGCGCAGTTGTCATTGTTGCAAGTGGGTAAAGGAGATTATTATTATTATATTATTATTATTTCTATTATTTTTTAAATAAAACATCACAGTCAGTAAGAAGCAGACTCCACATAACATTATGAAAGTATTTACATAAATGTTTGGCATGCAACAATATCACTTTTTCCAGAACCAGTCCAGTAAAAAGTATTTTTATGAGTACGAGTACAGGAGCTCAGTATTAGGACCAATACCGAAACCAGTATCGGTGCATTACTAATGCATTTCATAGTGATTACGCATTTTTCAATGGTCTGAATTTAGGCCTAGAGTTGTCTTGAATTAATGCGCATTCTTCAAGTGAGAGAGCAAAATGTATTATTGTAATATGATAATATTAGGGTGTACATAAGAGTTCATTAAAGTTATCTTTCAAAGTACTAAATGTAGACCAGGTGAACCAATTGAACAAAACTCTTTGTGTTCACACTGTTCCATGAAATTGTACTGATTCACTTTAGTTTTTATTTGATAGCATTACGCTTCTACTCACACTCTTTTCTGGAACCTTGTCATTTTGAACGTTATCGAAGTAAATAAACCCGCAGAGTGCAGGGCTGCTTAAATTTATTATTTAACATGTTAAACTGATAAAGTAATATGTATAAAGTAATATATATAAAATAATATGTATGAATGAAAAAAATTAAAATGTTAAAAATAATTATTAAATGCTATAAGCCACATAAACATTTTACTCATGCTGTCTGGCTTATTTTATTTAAATGGTCAAATGCTCACAAAATGATAAATAAAAAAAATCCTTTGAGTATTCACGTAATATAACGGTTGTCTTAATTTGATTTAAACATTTGGGAGAAAATCAGATGTGTATTGGTATATTGGATCCGTGCTTCAGCTGCCTAATTTACCTGCTGCTGTCTGTCATTAATGTTAATCTAACAGCTAAATAAAAAGAGAAAATTACTCCCTGCTCTTGACTGAGTAGCAATAAAGTGTTTAATTTTTACATTTGGTTATACAGTTATACCCCACAGTTGTAGAGGACAAAAAAAAGTACCTCATTGTGGTTAGGGTTTTTGATGCCAGTCTTGGGAGGGAAGTTGTAATGTTGATCTAGTTTTGTGAATCAGAAGAGTCTATGAGAGAAGTATTTGAATTGCTTGATGGTGAACTTAAGAAGCATATCTGTTTTCAATTAATTATATGACCAAAACATTGAACGTGTATAAATGTTCCCAGTAATAAGAGACCACGCTCTGACCTGAACTTTGATTTCTATTCAAACATGCTAAAAAGCAGTGGTCTTTTCCTCAAGTATATATGATTGTTTTGTTTTCTCAGTAACCGATTTTGATGACTGTGCAAAGTAAAGTGCCGCTTAAGCATGTGAACTAAACACAATGTGGTACTTAAAGTTTCCCAACATTGGCAGGCCTGTTATATTAAGGTTTTACAGTAGTTTGTCCAATCCTGCTCCTGGAGAGCCAATGTCCTGCAAGCTTTAGCTCCAACCAACTCCAACTTGCTTGACTGAAAATGTTTAGTGAGTAAGAAGACCTTGATGAGCTGGTTCAGGTTTGAGCTAAACTCTCCGGGAACAGATTTGGACATCCCTGTTTAACAGCATTTTTGATCAAATAAATGCAGTCTAGGTAAACATCTTACTGACCCCTTTTGAAAGGTAGTGTATAATGATAACATTCTTTGCAACAGTTGGACACTTAAGTTAGGACTGGACGATTTGCCAGTTTTATCAATTAATTTGAATGTAATGTTGTGCCACAATTAAATTTTTTATGAATCGAGGAATCACGATTTTGAATAGAAATATTACCAGACATTACAATAAGACACTTATGCCAATGATAACAGTAAAGAGAAAACAATGATCCAGCTGTATGTTGGCACACGTGATTAACTGCTCACGTGTGACGTGCTCCGTGAAAGACCATGAGGTGCCATTCACACAGAATGCAAGATGGGAGGTGAACAACTTTTAACTTGAGCACCGCGTTTTTTTTTGTGTTTTGCATGAGATGCTGCAAGAGATGCGAGCACAACAGTCAAATGCATCCATGTTTACATGGAAAAGCAGTGTAATCGAATAAAAACCTGTCCAGAACTACTACTGTATGTATGATATTTAATTTTTGCATCATGGTGACAGGTTGAAAGCTGCCGTTTCATTTGTTTTTACAGAACATTTATAGTTAATAAAATTTTACTGGTGTTTTACTTTGAATTTGAATTACCTTGACTTTTTAAAGCAATTTTCTTGTATTTTTTATTTTTTTGAACATATATGTATGAGACAAGTTTGTACAAGATGTAGTTGTAGTTCATGCATCCTTTGTGCAAGGATATTTAACGAGTGATTTAGAATTTACATCATGTCAGCTTCATGTGTGGTGCACTTGGAATATACTTTTCTTTAACTAGAGGGTTAATAAAGAAAAAATTACTTGAATCATGTTGTAGTTGCATTTTCAAGTTGACTTGTCAAAAAAATCATACAAATCGAGAGTCTGTCGAATGTAGTAGTGACCGCTATTTGCAAACACAAATTTTAACTTCCTTGGTGATCAGGCAGATCTATTGAAATTAGATTTACCTTTTGAGGCTGTTAAATATAATAATGCATCAGTTGTGTCTTGTCTCACCCTCGTGGAGTGGAGTCCGTTTGCTTTTGAGTAAAAGACAATTATCACCGTTCTCACTCCCTCTTATCCATGTTGATATATGGATTATGGCAAATAACTTGGTGGCAGTCCATTGAGGAAGCATTACACCAAATTAAATTTGTACTTTGCTGAAGGATTTAGCTTTCTGCGCTGGGTGTAATCCCTTTGCGCTTGAGCTGTTCGTTCGAGCTGCACCTTTTTTTTTTTTTTTTAAGCTGATTTTCTTTCATAGAAAAGGCAAAAGGCTTTTGACATGACTTGTCATTCCTCAACACTGATGTGTTCTTTTACTTTATGCTTCAAACAGTGGTATATAGATAGCAGCACTGCTGTAATGATTTTATTGAATTCATCTCCACCCGTCTATAAAGTACAAGTGGTCTTCATCTGATGATGAATTAATCTAAAATGTGTAGGTTTTTCAAGAGACAACAGGGTTTATTTGTGAGTTTAAGGAGTCAAAGAAAAGGGTGAAAGAGATTGAGCTTATGTTATTGATTGATGGTCTTTCTATTTTGCCTCTCTTTTTTTAAAGCAACAACTCAGAATGACTTCTCCACTTCAGCATCACCACCATCAGTCTCGTCTGCCTGGTCTGAGGGGCAGTGGAGGTCCTGGGCTATTCCCGGACCCGGGCACCCCAATTCCCCAGCAGCCACTGCAGCTGTTGATGCCACGTCTGGCCCACCATTCCCCGGGACCCAGAACACAACATGACCCGCACGCACCTCGCTCATTGAACTCACCGCTGCGGCACTCACATGCACATCCCAACCAACACCAGCAGCATCAACAGCATCACCCCAAGAACATTCACATCAACCCTCACTTCAGAGGACCCTCCTCCTCACCTGTGCAAGGTATGGCCCCAAAGACCACCAACCTGATTTTTATATAGTTAGGTGAATGGAGGCTGTCTAAGCGTCTGCTGTAACACATCTTTAAAATTGTAAAGTGCCTATCTGCTTGTTAAAGGGGTCAGAACTCCAAACTAACTGTTTTAACCCCAGTTCAAAATATGAATTTTTTTTTTATACCCTTCACCAGATTTTTAATCAGGAAAATCATTCCCACTATTCTCCTCGACACAGTCCTTAACATGTGTCATTGTTTTATGTAATCAAGGAGGTTTTCTTAACAACTCCTATCTGTTCTTCAAATGAAAGCCTTTTTTGGTGCCAAACTCTTCGCAAACTTTATAAACTAACCTCGGAGAAACAAAAAAAGTGCATTTCATGATCATCATGACCTGATGTTGGTGTAATATGTTAGGGCTCGTGTACAGAAGTACTTTGTCAAAAGTGTTTTACTTCTGTGTATGCATTAGTGACTCAAGCCACTAATTAAATGTTTAACATCTCACTGTTCCAGATAGTTGCTTGAAAACCACCCACTATCTATATCATGATTAATTTATAAACCAAGCGTTCAAAGAATAGGTTTTAAATAGCTGAAGCAGTCAATTCGAGTCTTGTTGGCTGTTATAGTAAAAAGGCAGTAAAATTTTCCACTTATAATACTCATTTCATATGCAAAGATATTATCCGATCACAGCAGTAGTCATTTATATTGAAGTCTCACAGCTAAACATGCCCTTCCAACAGATCATTTAAATCAGAAGGCTAAAATAAGCCTTTTATAATGACCATTTATCTCAAAATTGACACTTTTTGATGGAGAAAAAAACCCATATGTTTACAAGCACACCTCAGGAAACCATATGAAATCCTTTAAAAATATATTTCATAATCAACTCATGCCATCAATTCCAAACTCTGTATTAGGTGCTGTAACAGCTAAGATTGCTAATATCCACTCAAGGTGTGGTGTTAATACTGCAAAAAGATCATGATTGTGACTTTAAATGGCCAGACAGTGATTCATCTTTTATGGATTGTAGAAATATTGATGTCTGGGATGCCTTGAGCCTGGTGACTGTAGTGTACACTAGGGTTGTGACGATAACCCCATTACTGCGGTAATGAGATGCTGACTTCGGTGTTGAGGTCATCTAACCGCACTTTTTTTGCAAGGTATTTGCAGGAGGAAGCTAGAGGTCTGCATTGGTTCAGTAACCACGGGACATGACCAGATTTCTTGTGACACGGGATTAAATTCCTGAATAAAACATGGTAGCTAAGGATAATGCTGGCGTAATTTGAACAGGAGCGGGGGGTCTAGCAATATCCCGTTCACGACGTCCTTTCAGAACAGCATATCTGCGCTTTACTCACTCTTTGCTACCGGTACAGCCTGCGCTCCGGACTGTTATGGCCCAGTGTTTTGTGTTACATGTATTTTCTTTGCAGGGTCTGTGTGCGCAGCATGTGCATAATGGTCCTCAGAGCAGGCTAACCGGTGGTAGATATACGACCCTCAGAAAAGGCAAGTTGTAGATGAGTGACAGAGCAGAATAAGGATGGCAAAGGATGTATTGTCCTTGAAGTATGTTCAGTGTGGGCTGAAAAATTGTCAGTTTACTGCTAAGAAACCCACGTCAGGGAAGTCTGACTCGGGACATTCTTCTTAGGGACATTAAATTGTTTGGTTAAAAAGTGATTTAATTTTGCAATGGCTACAAGCCAACGGTTTTGTTCATATTCTGCTTATATTTTTAAATTATGTTTTTCCTGCTATGTTCACAGCAAAATGTTAAACGAATTTTGGATTTTGACAAGACGAATTAAAATAACAAATGGGTTACAATTTTTGTACAACCTACAAATTAATTTTTTCTTTCTCTGTGACACTTTTCCTATTGTGTTGACAGCAAAATGTAAAACTTATTTTGTTATGGACAAGACGAATATGATAACAAATATAATTTACAAATACAATACAGACTACTTTTTTATTTGTTTTCTCTCTTCACTTTCAGTAGTGAATATTTAAATGTGAGATTCTGGAAGCCAGATCTAAAAATTAGCGTGAATGGTCAGGTCAGGAAGAAAGTTATTATAAATGGACAGTGGGTGAACAGAGTGGAAAAAAAAAAAATATATATATATATATAGCAGTTGGATGCGGAATATAAACTTAGACTATAGACTGGCCTGATGTTCCTTTATTATGTTGCACTTTGAAAAACCGAAATCAGAAAAAAGCCTCATGTTGCACTTTAAATTTTTTTTTTTTCAAATGTAGCCTAATTTAAAGTAAAATAATATAATTTAAAGTTTAAGCAGTTTGCGTTTTTCCACACAGGGGAAGGGAGGTGTTTGGGGGGGGATTGGTCAGGGGTTTGGGGTGTGATAAACCGCCAAACTGCGTGAATTGTTGCTTCTTCATCTACGTTAAAAAAAAATCCATTACCGTCACAGCCCTAGTGTACACGGTAGTTCTTTAAAGCTTAGTTTAAATGTGACACCACGATTAAATAGTGATCATAAATGGCTGTTGACATGGTATTCTCAACTTAAATGAGTACAGGCTTGGACCCAGAAACAGTATTCCTCACAACTTAACAAGCAGATTCCCTGCTCATTTTTTTAAGGCCTTTGCATTTTTGGCTGATGCTTACTTGCATTTTTGCTCAGGTCCTTTTAAAGAGTTTATTCCCCCCTTTGGTATGGCCTTCACTCTTTAGGCAGTCCATCAGCATTAAACCAGCTTTCTGACATGCACACATCTGCGGAGGTGAAATGTTTCACAGCGAAATGACTCCCTTTGACTGTCAGTTATCTCATTAGGTGGCCCAGTCTGCTAGCGAGAGAGATGCACCGTTTAATCAGCAAAACAGCCCCCTCTCTGTGACCAGCTGTGACAAACCTTGGTTTAGACACGTGACAAGAAGAGACTTTCATGGTGTCTGTTACCCTGCTTCACTATCTGGTTCTGCATCCCTTTTCCTGTCTGACTCGTGCTTTCTCTATTTCCATTTAATCTCAGTGCCTCCTGTGCAGAACCAACCGAGGCCTAACTTCAGTCCACAGAGACCCCCGGTAAGTAACCTCACCTTGCTTTAAGATACAATTAATTGATTTCACTTTGCATAAAACTGCAGTGTGTTACGGTCAAGACATCATGGTATTTCTTGGTTTGACTGGCACGTAGCCACCGAAAGCAATATTTGTCTTGCTGTGTGGATGGCATGTCTCTAGAAATCTAAAAACATCATATGTGTGCTCAATCTGCCAATTTAAATCGATAAGGAGACAGTGAAAACCGAACAGATGTAAAATCCCTTTACTTGTGTGTAAGGATGTAGAGGAGCTATCAGGCAGCTGCCCGTGCTGTAGCTAAAGTGATTTCTGCTGAGGAGGAGACCTTCTGAACTCTTCTTGTTTTCCCAGTTCTCTTCTTTTTCCTCTCTGTTAAAAGGACTTGGATTATTCTTTTTACTACTGCTGTCTATCAGAGATGGGGACTCGAGTTTGAGACTCGGACTCGAGTGCGACTTAAGTCGCACAAACAGTGACTTCAGACTCGACTTGAGACTCGTCCTCGAAAGACTTCAGACTCGACTCGGACTCGAGCTCCGGGACTCGTGAACAATGTTAATTTTTAGTAAACGTCAGATGAGCTCGCTGTTAGAGTTGTGACGTTCGCGAACGAACCGATTCTTTTGAACGGCTCATAAACATGAACGATGGGAGCCGAGTCACGGCTGGAGGGGAGCCGTTCTTTCTGTCGCTCTTTTTTCCTATGCGTGTTTCAGAGCGCGTGTTTCACACAGATGCACACAAATGAGCTCCTCCGCGAGACAGAACAGTTATAGGGGGAGGGGCGCACCCAGCGCAGGCCAACCCTTTATAGCGTGATGATATTAGTTATTAGTTGTGCACGCATCCTTCACGTGAGTACTCCAGTGGAAAAAAACCTGCGTGCCTCTGTCATTGGGTAGGAGCGGAGGCATGACGTTTTGCACAGATATTCATTGCAGCCCACTTTGTTATTGTTCATTGACTTGAAGGGGCTGATGTCCTATTAGCAAAGTTTACAGTAGAAATAGTATGTAGACATTTCCATTTTATTTATTCTAATTTTATCTACTTTAAATATTTTTGGTTCTCTATCAAAATGTTCTTGTGTGATAACAATGTTCTTGTGTGGAAGTGTTTGTAGTAAAAGCTGTTTTGCACAGAAATTCATTGCAGCCGGCTTTGTTTTTGATGTTTATTTGTGAGTAGGTATTGTATGAATAACATAAGTCAGCGTAGCTTTGTTCATTCTTAAGCCAGACAAGAGGTGTGCAGCTATACAGCCAGGACAGACAGAAGGCCATTACTGAATCCATAAATGCAAAATACAGATATTAACTTAAAAGTAAAGCATTCTTGGTGTTTTTGTCATGTTGCAATAGCCTGTTTACACTGATTATATACCAAAATCAAAGTTGATATTGTATGCTAATAGATACAGTTGTCATAATAACAGATTACATGCTTTGAATTCCTTATATATAGCTATGCAGTGTTCTAAGCAGCTTGGATGGGTCGCTGTACATGATGCAACATTTATTATAACCAGAGACTTAATATAATAAAGAGACTTGAGACTTGACTTGGACTCTAGCTCAGAGACTTGAGACTTGACTTGGACTCTAGCTCAGAGACTTGAGACTTGACTTGGACTCTAGCTCAGAGACTTGTGAGCATCTCTGCTGTCTATAGGATGTATAGTTCAGTGTTTCAGTTTGGAATATGGATATGAAATTAAAACTTGATGTTTTAAAGGGTGGGGGGCATTTAAAAGGGTCATATGATGTTGCTAAAAAGAACATTATTTTGTGTATTTGGTGTAATGAAATGTGTTTGTGGTTTACGGTTCAACAAACACATTATTTTCCACATACTGTACATTGTTTCTCCTCTGTGCATAGTTTTTTTTACAAAGCTCATTCGGTCTAAAAAGCGAGGTGTGCTCTGATTGGCCAGCTATCCAGTGCATTGTGATTATCCGAATGCCTCATGTGTGTGACGGAAATGTTGCGCTAACATATTGTGATGCCCTGTCGCGGACAGAACACTAGCGTGACAAGACAAAAACAATGAAACCCACTACAAAGGAGCCATTTTTTTGCATCCATTGGGAACATGATCACGGGTGATCGGGAAAAACTACAAATAAAAAGCGCAACTCTGCACCAGCGGTCCTTAGGGCTGTCAAAATTGCTCAAAAATGACATTCGAATATTCCCTCTAAAAAATACACGAATATTCGAACATCTGGTTGCGCATGTTGTCAATGACGCGCATTATGTCAATAACAGGCCAATATAATACAAAGAGACTTAACTACTTGTATAGATAGTCTATTTAAGTTTAAACATATTTGACAACTTATTACCTACACAAAAACAAGGAAATCAACTAATGGCCAAGACTGCAGACCTCACGCTCTCTCACCCTCACGTTCTCTGCGCATAATGGTTTAAATGAACAGACTAATTTTTGTGCAAGCAATTTAAGGTCGCGACTGTTGTCCCAAATATAGCAGGCTTTATTCAGTTATTGAAACAAATATTATTAATATTAATTGAAGTTTTACAGCATATAGAATTGACATTGAATGCTCCGAGCGAGCTGTGCTGTGGTAAACATCGAACTTTTCGTTGACATGAAACGAGAAATAATCAAACCTCGGATCCATTGCTTGACAGAACTCCCCGAAGCGTGCCCCATCCACGATACTGGCCGGTCTCCTGTCCTTACAAATGAACTAAATTATTTTATCCGTTATGGCCTCTTGACGTGTTGCAGAAAAAGAGCTTGCGGCGGGCGATGCAAAGTAACGTTAAGTGTCAAGACGTGACTGTTTAGCTGGAGTTCCACACATTATGCCATGCTCATTTGGGTGTACATTTTTGAGATGTGACCTCATGTTTCTAGTAGTCGAATGGTATGCTAACTGTATCTTAAATAGCTTGCATACAACTTTATCTTGTGGGTCAACAATTTTACCTCATTTTCTCTGTTGCGATCGAGTTGGGCTCTGCACTTGCTGGCATCTTCCATGAAGACGCGTCAACTTTCAGCAGTGATGCTGTGCCAGACAGTGCGACTCCTGTCAGGCTGTGACCTGTCCCTGAACTCTCAGTTTGCACTCGCAAAGCAGACAACCACGCCTCTACTACCGCGGGCCTATATATACATATTAATTTTCACCTTCAAAATTCGTTTTTTTTTTTTTAACTATTCGAATACATATTCGAATTTAGAATATTTGTTGACAGCCCTAGCGGTCCTCAATTCCAGTCCCCCTGCCCCTCAGCTCTGCATATTTTGGACGTCTCCGTTAACACACCTGATTCAGATAATCAGCTCGTTCGAAGTGAGATCCTTGCATGAACTGTGTTCCCATTGACATGTTCCCTACATAGTGTTCATTGCTCCCTACTCCCTGAGCAGGGCACCTCTGTTGAAGTTTACCTCACTCGGGAACATTTATTCACAGATTTCTGCTGCACAATGTCTTCACACACGGACAAGTGTGACAACAAATACCTCTGGAAATAAATATAATTTAAATTCACTTCTCACACACTTCAATGAACTGTGAATGGAACATATATGTTCGTGTCCAACCGTAATCAATGTCCTGTGATGTCCACTTCAAAGGGCACTTACATTTGAATAGAACAAAAGTTTGAAGCAATAAGATAAACATACAAAATGTGCAGAGCAGTGGGGCACGAGGACTGGAATTGAGAACCGCTGCTCTACACTGCTCAAAACTCTCGTTTGAATTATCAGTGGCAAATCATATTTAGGTTGAACTGTTCTGAAACAGTGTTGTGAATAAAACTTTTTTGGAAGACCAAACAAAGTATTTTCGCTTTCACAACGAAACAGCGTCTCATCAACATGGCCCCGAAAAGAACTTCAATTACACTTTCAGTTTTGATCGTACAGATAAGAGCAAAACATCAATCAAATCTGTAAAGGGTCTACTTTTTTTGTATACAGACATAATAACAACAAAACTTTGTGCACTTATAAAATAAAAATAACAAACAAGGTGTGCTGTCTGCAGCCTTTGTCTGTGCTGATCTTCAATTAGACACACGTCATTAAAATGAACTACCTCAGTGAATAGTCAACGAAGAGACATGAGAGAGATATCTGTAGAAAGCTTGGCATGTCTACTTTTAAACTAAACAAGTGCTGCCGAAAACAAACATTCTATGATAAAGTAATCCATATGAAATCAATGCAATGTCCAGTCTTTCACGTCTCCCTTTATTATCTTCTAATGTGACCATTAGATTTATAATGTTTTACTGAAGCGCGCGGCTTGAATACGCCCATACAACAGAAAATACAACAGAAAATAAAGTTTGCTTCGCAATGAGAAGAATAAGACCAAATTCACCCCAAGAAGATGTGATTTGGATTACCTCAGGATTTGAGATTTCCTCAGAAAAAAGAATGAAGCACTTTATTCAGCAGAGATCTTAAACATGAGAAAGTCTCTTTTTATGTATTTAAATACTTGTACTAGTTTTCACATAATGTGTAAACATTTTACTAGTTAATTTTTCCAAACTATAATTCCTGACTAAATGTATAATCAAGTGAAACATTCTGAAATTTTAATAACAATATACACTATTACCATAAAAAAAGCTTGATGTAAATAATATAACTGTAACAAATGTAACAATGCTGTACTTTCAATTTATATATAAAAATATTCTCAGCTTTTCCACATTAATAATAATAATACTACTACTACTAATAATTATAACAGTAATTGCTGTAAAAATGTGTTTAATGAACCATGTATTCTGACAAGATGAACACTTGGGAAATTCTCTCTTGATAGTAAAAGTTTATGTGAGTCTTGAGTGTCCTATACCTAAATTCCTGATTGTAAAAAAGGAAAGTTTATGTTCATGTGTTTGTCAACTAATCATTTACTGTGACCCCTTGTTTGGGCACATTGTGGACATTTAAAATGATTGTTCATTTTTTAAAATTGCTGAATATAAAAGAAGTTACACACACACATTCATGACACATTTCCAGCTGTCTGCCTCCCATAGCCATTCTGATATAGACAAGACACAATTTAAAATGCCATTGGCATTTTGCACGGAGCGGTGTCCATTAGCCCTCTGGGTGCTTGATTATCATACATTAGCATATGATCCAATCTCATTTTACAATAGGCTGATCCATAATTTCTCTGAATATTTACTACTGCAGAGTTTTTGAATATTAATCTCCATTCAACCTATTTATATTGTATTTTATGTTTGATACTGCTTTAGTAAATTTGTATAAAATAAAAACATAGCCTGGCTTTATTTTACAAGTTAGTAGAAGTTTAAAGTTATATTTTCTTTTGTAAACAACATTTATTACAAAGTGAAGCATTAGTTGGATGGATAAATTGCTTCTATGTTAGAAAGTAGCACCATTAGAAGGATTTTTGTATATATAAAACATTTATAAATAAAACACTTAGAAATATTGAAGAAATTAGTCTAGAAATGTAAGAAACTAGTTTTTCATATTTGATGTTTTGTGTTTGTATATCAGGGTCAGAAATTAATGAGGGCTTGGGGCAAAAATACTACCAAAATTTAAGATAAAGCACAATTAAAATAAATCAACTTCTTCTGTTGCCGTTTAAGTGAAATGTGAAAATGTAATGAAAAGTGTTTGTGGCATTACATTTAGAACTGCTTACACTGCATCTGATTTCTTGTTTGTTTGTTTTTTTTCTCCGTGTTGAGCATTATAACCAGTCAAACACGTTTCTGTTGAGTGAGTTAATGAATGCAGTGGCCAATCAGAGGCGTTTAGATTAGTTACCGCACTCACTGAATTATCTCTCTCTCTCTCTGTGTGTGTGTGTGTGTGTATATATTTATACTTTTCTTTACCTTGATCTTTGAGAATTTGTCAGATACTTAAACAGCAGAAATGAATAAGTTGCAGAGTGTATTTTAAGACACTTGAGGCTTGTCTCAAAAATTGCAGCAGCCCATGCTTGGCATTTGTCTTTCTCACTCCCTATATATCTCCCAGGCAGATCCTAACTGGTAACATATTGAACCGATCCATGGGTATTTACGAAAGATTAGCTCCCCAAAAGGACATGCTCCTTTTATCAAATGAATGCAAACTTGCAAAGGTATTGTGAATGTACTTAAGCTCCCATTGTGTTACAGGAGCTGACCTTTTGAATAGAGAAATGAAGAATCACAATGTGATTCTCTCCCGCTCCCTCTCGGCCATTGCTTAGCTAAGCTGCCTGATTGACCTTCTGTTAAGCAACTTGGCTGGCCTTGGTGACACTCACTGGCCGACTGAAGATTAGAGCTGAAAACGTGGATTAAAAGTTTGATTACATCTTAAGTCATTTATAATGAGTAAAGAAGTGCTAAGCATCACAGTTTGCTGGAGTGTGGCCCTTCGAACGAAGGTTTATTTCTTAAAAGCAAGGGATATTTTCAAAGAATAAAGGAGAGGGGATTGGTATTCAACTGCAGGATTAATAACGTTCGTTATCTGTCTTTCCTCTGGACAAGTTTGGGGGGCAAAGGGTTAAGTGAGGACTGAGAATGGATATGGATCTTAATATGAAGGGTTACATTTTAAATAAGAAGATAAGGAGCACAAATAAGAAGCTTTTTGGCTTTGAAACTCATGTGTCGACAATAATATTTTGGTGCTGAAATAGTCCTAATGTTTTCTGTGGATTCAATGTGATGTTTGCTGTTGTCTGTCCACCTTCAGGCTCCTCCTGATTTCCAGCAACATCTCCAAGGGAATTTTGGCCCACCTCAGCGGCCTCTACCCCACCAGGAGCAATGGAGAGGACCACCGCCACATCATCAGGATCCAGAGCACTTCTTCCCCGGTGGTAAGGTCAATCTAAGGTGGTCACACTGGTTGTCTGCATAGACTATACCTGCAATGTTCTCAATATCTGTTTTGTCTCTTGTTATTCCATCCAGTCATTTACCAGTAACTGAAGCAGTCAGAATTGATGCTTTAGGTTTCTGGCTTCTCATTCACGTTAAATCTTTTATTCCTTTCTTTTCTCTTTTTTAGAACCACGTTTTTCGGGCCAGCACTTATTTGACCAGCCAGGTCCTGCCCCCCTCATGAATAACAGTGTTTTTTCGTTATCGGGGCAAGGCCCGCCATCATTCCCCCTACAAGGGGGACTCAGAAGCCCTGGATTTGGCTCTCTGGGGCTTGGGCAGAACCAAGGGTCTCAAGGAGGCGGTATTTTCCAAAGAGAGCCCTCTCGGACAGGTTTGGCCCCGCAGCATGGAGGACCCCGTGGCTTTGGGGGTCACAGACAGCCCTTTTCGCCCCAACAGCAAGGACCCCCCTTTAGCTCACAGCACATGCAGTTTGGTATGCAGGTACGCCAGAGAGTAAGTCCGTTTACCAGAAAACTGCATGGCCTTGCTGGCATGTTGAATACTGCATGTTAATTTAAAGCATGGCATTAAAAATGTAGTATAGGAAAAAATAAAATTATTTTGCATTTATTTTGTATTTTCCACAATCCTGGAATTCAGTAATAAATATGGCAGTCATACACTACCGTTAAAAGGTTTGGGATTGGACACATTTTATAAATGTTTTTTAAAGTAGTCCTATGCTCATTAGGGCTGCATTTATTTGTACATTTGTCTGTAAAGCAGATATATAAAAAAATTATTATTATGATTTAAAATAACTTTTCTATTTAAAAAGAAAATGTCAAGACAATTTATTGTCGTGTGTGTGTAAACCGTATTACTTTTTTCAGGATTCTTTTAAGAATGTAAAGATTTAAAGAAAGGGTTTTTGTTAAAATAGTAAAATAAAATGTTTAATGTTACAAAAGATTTGTCACCTTTGACAAAATGTTGTCTTTGCTGAATAAAATTATTAAAGGGGTCATATAATGCTTTTTATAAGATAATTATTTTGTGTATTTGGTGTTACAGAATATGCTGGCATGCTTTAATCCTCAAAAAAAAAACATTTTTGTGTTGTACATTATTGTAGGTCCTCTATGCCCCGCCTCTCTCACATCGTTTTCTACAAAGTCCTTCTTTCAGACAAACACAATCTGCTCTGATTGCCCAGTGCATTGTGATTGGCTAAATACAGCAAACACTCCTCAGAAATGTAATGCCCCTTTCCATAATTGCAAGTTTCATCTTTCAAAATAAATGTAAAGACAGTTAATAATGTCCTCCTAGGTTCACGAAACGGTCGTCCATAAAATGCATTGCTGTTCTGTTGTAAGTAATCTTAAATATTTCTGAATGCATCCACTTTCAGAAGGCCAAATAAAGTGCTTTTGTTTTCGCCTAGATCCACGCAGCATCTCTCTGACATGACTGCTTTAACACTAACTGTTACTGAAACCACGCCTTCTTTCTTTGCGGCATTATGCAAATATTTCCACACAGTGAAGTAGACATGTGGGTCGTGTTTGAGCGAGACGTTTTAGGAAGTGTGGCAGAGGCTTAACTTTGATACAGAATATCTCTCTGGATTTGATACTTTAGTCTTTGTAACTTTACAGATCTTTATGCACCAAGAGCTTGTAACACTCAAAGATAAAGGAAAACTTGAAATTGCATCATATGACCCCTTTTAATTTCTTTAAAAAAATAAAAATAAATCATACTGACCACAAAGTCTGTGTACAGTCCTGTATATGACAAAGAGCCATACCTAAGGTGTTTTAGCTTGGTTGGACAGCTGTTTTTGTAAGACGTAGGTGTAGTGGTCTCCTGTGCAAGGAGAAGCTGCAGTCTTCATTTGAAGCAGCAGATAAGACTGCCCTCTTGTGTTAGCACTGTTTGTCACTTCATGGTTATTCGAGGTCACTGGGTTAGTAGTTACACATCAGGTCTAGCTTTCTTTAATGAAAAAAATTATTCTTAATCGTCATTAAACACAAATTGGTGTTATTTTCCTTGGCTTGAGATTATAAATGATTTTAGTTGTACACTACGATAATAGTGAAAAATGATCTGTCTGTAAGACTACTGAAATTTATACAGCGCTGACTTCAAAGGTACCCACATTCTCAATCATGACTGGCCTACATTTCAGTATAAATGTCCTAAAGCTTGATCTAATTCATTCGTCTGATCAAGGCTAAAACTTTGCTCTGGATTATTTTCTGTATATTTGATTTGAGGTCTTATTCAGGCTGTATTCTTTGTGTTTTGTGATATTCAGGGTTTAATGCAGCTGCCCATGCACCATGATCTGCCACTATCCCATCAATCCTTGCACCAGCAACACAGACAAGACTTGCCCCTCCAGGGTCCACCTCACACCCAGCCTCCACCCCAACACCAACAGCACCACCAACACCACCCAAGGGACCAACATCCCATGGTGCACCTCTCTCAGCCCCACTTTCCCCGGATGATTCAAAGCGACCAAAGACAGATGCAGTGCCAACCTCAGGGCAACCAGCAACGAAATAACCATGCCAGACCCAAAATGGTTAGCCATTCAAATGTGTATTTGTCAAGATAAATATATAATATAAATAAACATAGTTAATTCATGTATGTCAGCTCAATAGCTTTTTGAGCAAAAGTGTTGTTAGTTGAACTGATTTTCAGTCTTTGCAGTACTATGAATCGTCAACCCATATATATGACCACCACCTCCTCTTCTTCAGATGCCTCCTTCTCCACTGCAGAAGTTTCCTACTCAACGCAACAGCAATCTCCGTGAGCTGCCCATCGCCACAAGCAACAATAATTGCCCGCCAGTGCCTGGTGGGCAAGCAAAGCCTGTTAGCAGGGCAGCACAGAATATTAGGCAAGGGCAGGCTGCACGTGCTGGACCGGCAGGAAGAGGATCATCTGTGGCACAGGGGCAGGGAGCTGCCAAAGCACTAGAGCAGCCAAGTGTGCCTGAGATGAAGAAAGAATGTCCAGCTGCACAGTCAAGCACCACTTCAGAGGTAATACTGCGTAGCATGAATGATCATGTGGGAGGGGTTAACATTCAGCATGTTTTCCATCCATAGACTTTTGCAGTAGCCACTATTTAAAATGCTACATTTGTTCTGTTTGAACTGGGTTATTCCACTGCAATACACTCATTGATTAGTTTATATAGTCATATGCCGCGTTTCCACCAAAATTACCCGTAACATTTGTACCAGGAACTTTTTTACCTCCAGGCCTGTTGCTTTCTGCGTTTCCACTGCGGTGTAAAGTACCGGGTAGATTAGGCTAATAGACTGGTGACGTAGGTCTGCGCATGTTTCTCAATACGAAGTACGCTGATTTTGGACGTGCATCCTCCTCGGTAGTTCAGACTTTGCGCATTCGTCTTGCGAGTGGGATGACGACGCAAATCCAGTAAATTTTCAAACAGCAGAACTTTATTTAGTTCCTGGTTCCTGCGGTGGAAACACACCAAGTACCAGGCCAAAGTCCCTAGTTCCTGGGTAAAGTTCCTGCGGTGGAAACACGGCAATATTGTTGTTTTCATCTATTTAAAAAAAAAAAAAAAAAAACCTGGCTATGCGTTCTGTACTAGACTAACTGAGACTTGTCATGGCACTTGTGTACTGTTGTTGTTCTCTTGTTGACCTGACTGCTTCTATTGTTCTCATTTGTAAGTCGCTTTGGATAAAAGCGTCTGCTAAATGATTTAATGTAAATGTTTTGGCTGATTGGCTGTCGTTTTTACTATTTTTGTGCTGATACTTTCTGTAAAAGCTTAGTTTTTTTAAGAAAATAGATTATAAAGATAATTTTTCATTTCCGACCTGAGTTTTGGCATGAAAATAACCACATAAGTTGTCATGACAATGAAACAGACAAGCAAAGGTTTTTTTTAATGCTTACCTTAAATTTTAGTCAATTAAAATTTCTTTTTTTTTTGTCTGAAATCATACCAGTTCAGACAAATAAATACAGAGAATCCAAATGTAGCTTGACTGTCCAGCATGTATACATTTTAATTGGACTACAGTTGAACTGGTGTGTGTGTGTGTGTGTATGCACACCAAAGGAAGTGATGTGCAAACTCTATTTAATCCTTCAGATTTGTTGTGTATAATTGGGCATAGAGATGAACGCTCAAGCTTGATTATACTAAAACGAAACAAACTTAAACATACATTACTGTATTTTTACACCTTTTTTTTTCATCCAGCCAAAAAATTAAAGCTGACGACAATTTTAATTAATTTTTTATCCAAAAATGTATTTGTTTAGGACCCAGATGAAGATGAGGAGACACGTCAGTACCGACTGAAGATCGAGGAACAGAAGCGTCTGCGAGAAGAGATCCTCAAGCGTAAAGAGCAGCGCAGACAGATGCAGGCTGGGATGCGCAAAAAAGAGCTGATGGATAGGAAAAGTAGCCAGAACCCAAACCAGACTCCACAAACTCAGAACCCCACACCGTTCCCTGCAGCCCAACCCCCACAGCCGGTCCCTTCACTGACCTCTAACGGCACCCCCCAGAACCCTTCGTCAGGTCTTAGTTCCCCTCGTCCAAATGTGAAGGCCCGACTGCAGAACACTAATCCTCAGGCACAGACTTCAGGCTGGTCTGGGCCGCAGAAGCAACAGAACGCTGCTCCTGAAGCCAGCACGCAGGGTCAATGGCAACCGCAGCAGAAGAGGACCATGACCCCACAAAACATTCAAAGACTAGGTGCTGCTCAGACCAACCCATCAGAAGGGCCAGTCGCTCAGCCTCAACCTGGAGGAAAGAGAACAGTGATGCAAAGAACAAACAGCGTAGAACCACCACAGGTCCCACAGAAAGTGCGACTAGTTAAACTTCAGGGAGAGGTGAGTGAATTTGTTACCAGTTTAAACACTAGATGTGATCTTTAAAGTTCACATGCCACTTATTTTTTCTTTTTCAATTCTTTCTCTTTTTGTCTTTGTCCTTTTGGTGGTTTTTTTTTCCAAAGTAGTTGTCACCAGAGCTCTTTATAGAATAAAATCAAAGACCTCTGAACTCGACAAGCAGGATTTCCAATTACTCTAAAAGTCAAGGAGTGTACTTTATTTGACCACTTAAGATTTTTAAATCATAATGTTTTTTCTCTTTTTGAGAGAATCAATACAGAACGTGGTCCCTGTGCTGTGATTTGTGACACCACACTTAATTGACAGAACTCTTTTACCTTTTAAGCCAATAAATTGCACTGTTCTGGGCATCGTTAAAGCAAGTTGCTTGGCATTTGCACTTTTACTTTGAGTGACAACAACAGATCCAGTGGTGTCTTCTTTAAGTCAAGCTACTATTTTCACATGACAATTTGAGCAAGACCTAATGGAAGTTTATGTTGAGGGTTCCAGCAGCCTTTTAGCATTACGACTTTGTAGAGTTTGAGGTGGTCATTTACAAATCTGGCAGGACATTTTCAGAGTCTCAATCAAGAAAAGAAGGACCCAAATATGATTTATGGGCTCGAAGATAATATTTGCTGCACTGAATGAGGAGAAAACGTTCTTTTCCAGTCTCCTTCCTGAAACGAAGCTAAATATTTCCTTTGAGTGCAGAATCTCTGTGGATGAAGATAGCTGTGTGTCAGCATAGTTAATAGAAAGCTACATGCAGCTGTCTGAAGTGCTGTGGATCTGACTGACAAAGAGGAAGAATGGGGAGGGGTGTCAGATGGAGAGAATCTGATCCTCTAGGTGCTTCCCTTCTCCTGCTGTCAACCTCAGCCGCCTGACAATGTTATCTCTCTCTCTCTTGTTCTCCCTTCTAACTTGTGCTCAATCAGTGTTACTTTCTTCATCTATCTCGTCTCGCCTCTCGCTTTATTCATCCATCAGCTCATCATTGATGTGTGTTCGAATAGTTGTCGGTCTGGGGACACCTGCAATTAATCTTCCTCGTCTGTGTCGATAACGGTGTAATAATACCTGCGAGAGTCTGGGAGAAAGGGAGATGGCGGTTTAGGCGGATTTGTGTTTTTCCCCAGCTTAGCCGTACAGATAAGAGCAAATTAAATTTTCATCAGTAAGAATAGAAAGCCTGTGCCGTACAAAAGCAGCTTGGGGGATGGAGGTGACGGGGTGGGAGGGGGAGGTGCTTGTCAAATGTCGTCACCCTACCCTTTGTATTGCAGCGGTGCATCTGATGTAATCAGAAGGTGTGGATTTTGTATCGAGTAAGATTAATCCATTACCTCTCTCACGTGGAGATGCAATTGAGATAATGCACATGGCTTTGAAAGACAGATGGGGAGAAAAGTATGAGTGCAGCAGGTTTGGCAATTATGTCTTTGTTGTAGACTGAAGGAATCTGTTTATAGGGAGAAGCTGAGAAGCTGCGCAAATCCACGTTCATTTTCAGCATTTATTTGCACATCTGCTCAGTTAACAACGGCTCTGTGTAGTAACAGCTGCTCTATGTGAAATCACGCACCTGATGGAATTTACCGCTGATTAGAGAACCGGACCCCTACTGAAAACCTCAGGTGTGTGGGAGCACTTTAAATTGAGTGAGGACAAGACAAAGGCAGTGTGCCAAATATACGATTTGATACTGGCCTACCACAACAGCACATACATGTTCTGTAAGTAGTACACCTATAGTATAATGTTAGTGAAAAAAAACTAAAACAAGCTGCTTTTATCTACCATGTTAAAGGGATACTCCACCCCAAAATGAAATGTTGTTCCAAACCCGTAAAAGCTTAGTTCATCTTCGGAACGAGTCCAACGGTGTCCCTCTAGAAAATGTGTGAAATATGCGTTCTGTGTGAATGGCTTGGTTTCAGTTGTGATGTAAACAACGTCTTGTCCACATTGTTGTTCTCTTTTTCTGCAATATTTTGAAAGAGCAGCGCTGCATCTAGTGACTTCAACTAGATAGGCTAGCAAGAAAATTATAATGCAATCAAACTTACATTGTCATTGCATCTCGTGCGCCACTGATAAAAGCCAAAATATACTTGGGCCGACTACATCCACACACCATCCGCATTTTGTCATTTTCGTCATCAAGCTCTGAGACCACGCGGACGGTGCCCGTACAACAGCGCACGCACAAGGAAAATGAGACCGAAGTGGTATTGTGTGTCGAGTTCGTCAGTCTTTTGAAAGCTGTGCGGACGCAAGACGGAAAGGAGCACCGAATGTGAAGTACACCCGGCTCTGGCCTTAAAGCAGCCTCCTTAACGCAAACCTAAAATTCAAATGCAAAATTCAAAAAAAAAAATTGGACGGCCCTAACGTGCATTTATGCTTTGATTTGAAAGAAACCAGCACATCCTCTCTATTTTTTTTTTTTTTTTTTTTACAATGTAGTTGAATAATACAAAAAATAACAAAGAAGAATCCCCCCACCACTCAAATTTGGAGGAAAAGCCAGAGGCAGTTTATCTTAAACAGGTCCACTTCCATGCCATCTGTGTTTGGAGATGCACTCATCACTGTTGTGAAAGATGTTTCACGTCACACAATTCAACACGTCTGTCTCTAATTGTGTCTCTGTTTGCTTTTCATTTAAGCTGTGCCAGTTTAAACTGATCACAGTATGTTTGGTGAGCTGTAAGTCTGCCATTGTATTAATAACTTTTGATAGAAGCAGTTTGCATTTGAATATTTGTGATACAATCAGACTTCATGGTGGACTGTAATGTTTGTTGTTTTTGTGTGCCGCTGGAGATTTTCTTTGTGTGGGTTGTAAGATGTGTCTGCTCTGTATTCAGCAGGCAGATGCTGGTCCCATCACTGGTCCCCCACAGCAGCAGCAGCAGCAACAACCAATCGGTCGGCCTGCCCCCCAACAGAGACTTGGTCCCATCAGGAAAGTTTCCATGGCAACTGGTGGTATACAAAATCAACAACAGGCTGGTCGTGGCACGGCAAACCAAACGAACCGGGTATGACATTGAATCTGGATTACTCTCATAAGCCTTTAATTGGACAGGTGCACAATGACATTTTAAGCCCTGATACTAATGATGATTTCAAGTCATGTCGAAAGGAATGTATTTACGACTTTCTTTAAGCCATGGCTTTCTGAGTTGGGAACGTCTGAATTAAAGCATTACGGTGGAAGCAGATTGCTAATAGTCATAAATTGTAACTGTAAATTGTTTTATGCATTTTGTGTACTGTGGAGGGAAATTATGAAACTTGCCAGAAAGCAATGCATTTAACTTGTTTACGAGGAATCAGATCAAATTCCCCATCTCTCATTATCCTCCGTGGCACCCCAAGGATGGTAAGATACACCGCCACTGAAATGTTTGGGGTCCGTAAGATTTTTTTTTTTTTTTCTGACATTAATTCTTTATTTAGCAAGGATGCATTAAATTGATCTTATGTGACATTTATGTTACAAAAGATTTCTACTTCCAGTAAGTTCTGTTCCTTTGAACTTTCTATGCATCTAAGAATCCTGAAGCAGCACAATTGTTTTCAACATTTAATAATAAGAAGAAATGTTACTTGAGCATCAAATCAACATATTAGTATGATTTCTGACAGATCATGTACAGTGCTTCCCACAGGTTTGAAATATACTGGAAAATCCTCCTATTACGCACAAAAATGGTCTACTAAATGTGACATTTATTGAAATTAATTTTAAGATTGTAGGCTACTATTAAACATTAAATTACATTACATGTAATAATATTTTATATTACATATTATGCACTGCAATATGCAACATAGACATATAATGTCTCTCTCAGTGATTAGGACACAGATTTTACTGATACTATCTATATCTATATCTAAAATCTATATATGGAATAATATGTCAAATAATCTTTGACGTTTCTTCCTGTGGGGAAGCATCCCAGCCAGAAACTACAACAGGTTACCTATGAATGAAATGGAAATTAAATTAAATACAATTTTTTGTGTAACCAAAATACCAATAATTCCCAGAAAAAAAAAGAATGTAACGTGTGACTTTTAATTAAAAACAACCTTAAATACAGCGTGACTTTTATTTTGAAATATCTATTGTATTGCGGGGTTGATCCTTCAGATGAGAGATAAACTATACATTCTTACAAGGTTTAAAACATTATATTAAGATCATAAAGTAGACATTGTCACGCATCATCAACTTAAATTCATAAGCAATCGCAAGATATAAATGTGCTCTATTCATTGATTGAGAATCATTTTGAAGCGGTGCGCAACAGCACCCGTTCTTTTTTTTTTTATTAATGACATCATAGCCTTTTGAAATTTAATAATCAATAGGCGTTATGGCAATTAGTTTTTCCATCCTCAAAATATAAGATGTCTTAAAATGATCATTAAGATGTTTGTTTTACCATTTCATGTATTGAAGATGTTTTATTACATTCAATTTTTATTTTCACAAATACAGCTACTTGACTTGATACACACAGGTGTGTTTGATTAGGGTTGGAGCTGAAATCTGTAGGATGGTAGCTCTCCAGGAGCAGGGTTGAAGACCACAGAAATAACCTAACAAATCAGGCAATGCTGAAGCGGTTCCATAAACCATCTTATTTATTTGATCAAAGAAATGTCATTGGTGAGCATAAGTCATAAAAAAAAAAAATAATAATAATAATAATAACCCCAAATGTTTGAATGGTTGTGTACATAACACATTTTACATTTTGCCGTTCATTGTTGTATTAGTTCTCAAAAGTGTCATATCTTTGTCAGGAAGTGGAAGAGAGAGAGAATTTGAACTTACCCATGAAACTGCTCATTTCTGACCTAAATCACTTGAATCCCCTTATCGGTTGTATTTGTTTTATTCTTGTTGTTGTTGATGTTGTTGTCGTTGAGTGGAGCTGTTGCTGTTCCTCCTGGCCTCGTGTAGTGTTCTCCAGAATATACAATTCACATCTGCACTCTCTATTAGACGCACCATTTCCTCTTTTTCTCTGTCATAAAGAGCTGCTCTCTCTCTCACGCTTCAGCTGTAGTAAAGATGGCAGATTTGGTTTCCTGCTGTGGCTCGGCTGTGTCACTGCTTCTCCCAGGGGACTGCTAGCTGTTTTGGAGGAGAGCAGGAGCAGTAATGATATGGAACAGACTGCCAGGTGTGATGATATTGACGGGCTGAAGCAGGAGAGATGAAGATCCCTTGCTGTCTCTGTACAGTAGTCCATTCTCAGGGGATAAACGCAGTGCTAACATGTGTCAGTCAGTCACAGCAGAGTGCCTTCCCACACATCCCCTCGCACGGTCTCAGTCGTGCTGCCTTGCTGCATCTGCCTGAGCTCTCGTGTTGAGTCGGATATCCTAAACACTGACTGCTGTTTACAGGGATAACTGTGGTCTTGTAAATCACTCACTGACACTGTACCCAGTGTCTCGCTTGGAGCAAGAGTGAATTGTATACTCTGTATGTGGTGAGAAAGCATCTAGCTCATAGCATTGGGAAGCCATAAGGGATTTTTTCAGCATGGTTGCTGCACTTACTTGTGTCCAGAGCCAGCAAACCTGGGCCTTTTGATGCTTCTCTTATATGTAAAAAGAAGATGCATTGTACTGGGATATTTTATTACTGTTCCAAATGTATTAATATTAATATATTATAATATAATTAATATATATAATTAATATATCATTTAAATATATATATCACATATTTATATTTTTTTAAGAAATGGATGCATCCTTTCTGAATAAAGATATATTAAAGCAATTGAAAGTGACCAGGAAGTAGAAAGTGAAGTAGACTTGTATAATGTTAGAGAAGATTTCCATTTCAAATAAATGCTGTGATTGATGATTGATCTTCATCAAATTATCTACAAAAAAAAAAAAATCACAATTCCATAAAATTAAAATAGCAAAACTGTATATATATATAATATGATTATTAATGTATATATTTTTTCATTTCTAAAATATTTAATGTGTTTATAAGACTATATTTTGCAGAGGCTGATGACAAATTTGAGATCTTTCTCTCTTTTGACCAATGTAATCAATATTTATCTTTTTTTTTGTGTGTGTGTATTGTCTATATAATTATTATTTACATTATTTTTGATCAAATAAGAGCCGCCTCGCTGAGCATAAAATACTTTATTGCCTTCTAATATGAAAGGCTTATGCTGAAGCATTATGTGTCTTTGGTTTGTGCCCAGCACAGAGCTTTGCTCTCGAGGCCCGAGAGCTCAGCTTCAGTCTCAACAGACCACATGATTGTCATCAGCAGGTTTTGTCACTTGGCCTCTAGCAGACTCCGGGCGTGACTTAATGATGACCTTTTTCAGAGCTCTCTTCTCTCTAACCGCTTCACAGACTTTATCAGAAAAGTGCTGAAGAGATTGGCGGACTGTCTCTCCTATTTCAGACATAAAGCACTTCATCTTCATGTTGAAAATACACTTTTTAACTATATGATCTAATATTCTCTAGCTTGGATTATTTAATAACTGGTAATTAAATCACGGCTACAGGAAATTTGTTAATATGGTTTACCTTGATTTTTGCAACAATTTGTTCATATGGTTAAACCATAGAAGTCTTAACAATGCATGATAATAGAAACATTAAATGAGTATAAATTATAATGTTTTTAAGAGCAGTTACTAAATTGTGATATTTCGTTTTTTTTTTTAATGTATATATAATATCAAATAGCGTGTAGAGTGAACTGTTACTTGTTCTTTCCATCATTGTTAATATTCCCCTCCCTGATGTGCACAGGTGGTGGTCCGGGGTCGAGCCCGTGGCCGTGGCCGGGGCGGGGGGCGTGTGATGCAGCAGACCCCAAGAGCTCAGGACTGTCAGCGAAGCAGTGTCTGCATCGAAGGGTTCTCTACCACCACAACCAACAAACAGCTCAAGAACCTTCTCAGCTCCATTGGCCCTCTTGAGGTAAGGCTTCATTACCTTTTTTCCACTAATCAATTCACATTTCTGGCTTTTATTATATACGTGTGTGTGTGTATGTATGTATGTGTATATATATATATATATATATATATATATATATATATACACCTCGTGCAATAAAATCATTCAATGCTCTCTTAGCTGTAAATTATCCCTCACGTAAACGCCATTAAAAGAATCAGATGGAGTTTGCAAAATACTTTACTTGGGAGAAGAATTGTTTCCTGAGAAGACTATGACCCCAAGATAAAAGTGTGCTCTTCTTAAAATATTCCAATAGCGCCATCTAGCTGTGCATTCTGGGTTGTGCTCCTGTATGAACTTGGCCATCTCTTACTGAAACATGAGGATGAGCATTTAGATCGGCTCCTAGATAATCTGCTGATTCTTTGATAGATGTTTACAATGTTGCCAGAGCAGCGGAAGGCCATTGCCAAGTTTGTGAACCCACAGCATGCAGTGAGTTTTCAGCACAGCTTTCACAGGTAAGCTTTTGAATTCATCTTAAACAGGATTGTGCTGTTTGTTTCTGCTTAATGCATGCATGCACAAAATGTAGTTGACCTTTTATGGATAATTAGATTATTATTATTATTTTAGAATGAGGCCTATTCATACCAAGGCCGAATTTTCATTGTAAATATATGCTGCAAATTAGATTTTGAGTCGAAACCTATTTCACCTTAAAAGCTCCAAAAAAAAAAAATTAGTTTTATAGTACAGTTATCAAATATCAAATCTATAAGTCTCCTCATATATGGGTTTATTAAGGTGTTGGTGTTAATGGCTGAAGCAGATCAGAGTTGTTATGCGTAATGGTTTGTGCAGCCAAAGGGCAAATGAAATGTGCCGAAATGCAGCATCAGCAAGTGTTACTTGTCAAAACAAAGAACACGTGCTCACCTGTGACTCCACTGATCCTCATTTTTTGATGGAGATGCCTCAGATTAGCTTGCTTTAAGTGCGAGTGTCTCATTTCCATCACATGTTCCCTTGATTACATAGGCACATGATAGATTTGTCTCACATCGATGTTTCCGTTATTGATGGCTGAGGAACGAGTCAGTTCAACAGAGAAGACGAAGAGAAGTGAACAAGAAGAGAACGTCTATTTCTGAAAAACAGACGCAGAGTCGGGAAGCTGAAGCTGTGGGATCTGTGTGGAGAGCGCTGTCGACAGAATCACAAACATGCTGGAAATGGCACAGCACTGAACTCATGCCGTTATTGACTTTGTTTCTGTACTTTCATTTATACATGGAGTAATCCGTAATGGTCCAAGCCAGCAGGTGAAAAGAGAGACAGAGATATGAAAGCCAAGACATTTTTATGCCAGTTGATAATAGTTGCTCCCATCCTCAAGCTCTCAACATAATTAGAACAAATATTTTGAATGGCCGGTTTCAGTCAAATAGGAATCACTTAAAAAATATATTTTGTATGTATGTATTTATATTTTTGTCGTTGACGGGTGGTTTGGCCTGATTGAACAGTAATGTGTAGCTGCAGTTGTAAATGTGACCTGTAGAGGGCAGCAGATGTCTTCTGTACAGAGCTCTGTCTCCTGTGGTATATCAGAGTGTGAAGCACTGCTTGCTAGAAATGTTGAAGTGCTGGTATAGAAACTCAGGGGCATGTTTGGGTTGAGGTTTTTTTTTTTTTTGGAAGCCACTGTGATATTGCAGGTGTCTTTTTTTTTGTGTGCAGTTTTCTATGACTCTTCATGATCTCACGTTTCTTCATCGTCCCTTTCACCGTTGTGATTGTATTGCAGTTGAGGTTTGTTCTGCGGAGCTGGAGTGGTGATCGTGACGTGTGTCTTTGTGAACTAAAGACAGCTGAGAAACGATTTGACACTAAATGGCTTTTCTACTTTGATTTTAAGTTTTGGTGCTGGAATTGAGTATTTCGATTATTTTAATTGTTGTTAGGAATAGCTTCTCAGCTAGTATTAAAGGCAAGTCTCCCCCTTCAGTAATGCTACTTTTTAATGCGTTTAGTTTTCTTTCCTCAGAGTTCAGCAAGTATTGTGCGTGGAAGAGGATTGCTGAGTCTTGGATTTTATTGATAGCTCTGTTTGCTTGTGTAGAGCACTAGATGTGTTTATGAATTGTGAAGAGGTCACGACTGTCCCGTTTACAACAACAGCTTGGTCATATGTTTGGGAAGAAAGACATATTTTGGACTATTTGTAATTATATTCGTATAGCTTTGGCTCCGTTAATTGTTTTGAAGCTGGTCAGATGGGAATGCAGATCAGGATTGGTCAAAATCAGATGTCAAGTGGCCTATATTTTCCCATTTATTTTATAAGTTTTTACCCAAGCTTTAGATTTTTGGATTTTTTTTTTTTTTTTTTTTTTTGAAAACCCATAAATTTTTCATTCTTCAGTCAATATATTACACACTTTTAAAATGATTGCATGGCTTCAATCATGAGTATTTCACTCCTCAAACTGTTATGTCAGCATTATTATTTATACTAATAATAATAATAGTCCGTCAGTACTGTGCAAGCATAGTGCTTGGTTATGTCTCAGCTTAATCTGAACGGTCACTTCATAGCCCCAGAAATGATCTTAGATCTAGTGCATTACAGTTTTCATATATGTGACTAATGTAAATCCAGCCAATTTACATTATAGGCACAAACAAAGTCTTGTTGTAGTATTGAAAATATCTCTGTTCTAGATAATATAACAAAATCTAATCAAAAATGATGTCTGTAGATATTAGCACATCCAGGTGTGCAGTTTCAAAGGATTTGGGAGCAACTGTTATCCGTGGTCACTTTCTTGTATATAATGAACAAAAAGAAATGTGTATGAAGCTGTCAAGTTTGTTGTTTTCTCATCTTGAAATCTTTCCGTGTTTGAAAATACCGAACTAGTACGTGACCGGTGAATTTCTTTTCTCAGTTTGTTTTTATATATATATATATACATATAAAAAATATTCCTTGGTCATTTTACAACCATTTTGTTATTGGAGAACTTATTATTTGATGATATTTTAAAGATGAAAAATAAAAGATGGTCACATATATACCATGTAACTGCAGGTATGTGAAGCCAGCTGTCTTGATCACGATGAACTGTTGTCTGTTGTTTTGTGTTTGAAGATTCCCTAGTGCATGTCTTTTATTATTCTGAACACCACATACTGGTTTCTCCATTTCCTCCAACCTCCTGAATCTTTCTCTGTTGCCAACCATAGAAACTGATTTTAGGGGAAAAGATTGTTTCCAATTAAGGTGCAACGATTTCTCTCAAAGAGGTTTTTTGTGTGTTCTGATTTGAATGCTCATGGATTGCATGTGTCGAGTTCACCTGTAAAGCTGCTTCCCTTCAGCACCTCGAGGTTTAAGATGCACTTGTATTTTTCTGATTTACCTTTGTCTTTTATAATATAGTAGTTGGGAATGGTTTATCACAGTGCCTTATTTGTCTGTGTTTGTGTTCATTTACACCATGAGCTTCTAGGAATCACAGAAATACATATAATGGGTAAGATTATGAATAATGTCATAAAATACATACGAATGCACTTAAAACTATAAGCTTTTTTTATTTTGTTTTGTTAACGGAGTTTTCTACACACATTCTGTGTAAAATTGGTATAGGACACTGTTTTTTTTTCAGTTGCAGATGCACACTTTTATTTATTGTTTTGAATGTATTTCTGTAAATAGTTAATCCTATGGATTTAAAAGCTTTCATCTAGTCTGAGAGACTTTTAAAAACAATATTTCCAAGTATACATCTTTTAAGACATAATATTTATAAACTGTCTTATCAGAGAGAAAAACAGATTCATATTGAATCTTTTAGTAACTTCACTGAAAGTGTAGAATAACTGTTTATTTCTGAACTGTAATCACAGTTGAGTAACTGAGTAACACAGAGATTGAATAATTGGTCTCTTTTTGGGCAGATGTTTCTGACAAGCGGAGTAGGTTAAAGGTCTTCTTTTTGTTGGATCTTGTTTTGTTTTATTTATTTCTGTCAATTGCAAGTGGCTGGTACACTCAGAATTAGTTATAAGATTACCTTTATTTCTTATGATATTAGTCAACTATGAGTCCAGAGATGCAGCATTTTTTCCCCTATGAATACATGGGGAAAATCTTGACACTTGTAAATTCTGATGCTTGTTCAGTGTAATCATTTTGTCTCTCTCTACTTCCCATTTTAAGCATCATACATAATACACTGCTCTCTGTTGGCAGCAGTATGATTATTTGTGTCTTGTAATTAAATTTTTTTTTTCTCTTTTCCAGGACAGAGCTTCCAGGAGCACAGAAAGGAGGGTTTTTCATAAATCAAATAATCTGTACCCTTTTTCATTCTAAGATGGCATTGGTTTTCAAAAGGACTGTTTAAAAATGTACAGAAGCTCTAGAAACTTAATGTTTAATGTGTGTGTGTGTGTGTGTGTGTGTGTGTGTGTGTGTGTGTGTGTGTGTGTGTGTGTGTGTGTGTTTTAGTAGCAGATTTCTTGAGGTAATATTGACGTATGTAGATTATGTAACGTATGTAGATTAAAACAACTGTAACCTGATGAGATTGTGTTTGGAGAAAGTCATACATATTCACACTAGCAAACAACAATTGCTGGTATCTTTAATAACTAGGACAGGATGGTGCCATAAAATACATTACATGTATTAAAAACATACTACAGAATGTCAATCTGATTTTGAATGTAGTCTTGCTCAGCGCTCTGTTGTTCATTTGAACTCGGCTAGACCATCAGGTTTATGGTTTCTTAGCTGCTTAGTTTTTGTGCCTTTTATGTTAGATCTGTGCCCGGTGTATCCATTCCTAAAATAATTCCAGTGACACTCCATGAATGGGCCAGTGCTTTTGAAAACCACTGCATATTCAAATCAGAAGACAACTGAAATCTGAAACTGATGTGAAAAACCCTCCTTTTGGTTTCACTTCTAAATACTGTTGTGTCTGTCTACAGTAGAGCTGCCTCCAGATGATGCTAACTTCTCTTCGTTTTTCAACAGGTGCTCTTCAGTTTAAGTGCTGCCAGATACCTCTTCTCTCGGGTTTTTCTCTCACTCTCTTTTCTTTGGAGGGCGATTTATGCTGTTTTGATCGCAGTTTTGTTGTCCCTCATTCTTGTATTAATGAAACTGTTTTGAAGTGTCTGAAATGTGTACACCAGACTGTCCTACTTGTTGTATTAGGAAGAATATATTTGGTGTTTGTTTAGTAACCTTTCATGGAGCTTGTCAAATGAAAACCGATAACATGCCTTGACTGTACTTGTTATGAATAATACCCTTAAATTAAATAAATCTGTTTCCTGGATTTTATCTTCTGTGTTGCCCGTCTTGTTGTTTACTGATAAATGAATGACTTTTGACACTCACCTTGCATCTGCTTTCTGAGAGACTGATGTTTATCAGTTGTAAGCTGCCTGCAAAAATATCTCCATATCTTACAGCTTTTTTAGAAAGGAATCAGTACCACTTTACAATAACTTCTCATTTGTTAACATTAGTTGTTTACCCGGTGATTGCACAGGCTAGCAATGAGCAATGTATTTTTTACAGCATTTGGCAACCAAATATTGTTAATATTACTTAAAATGTTCATCTTAGATAAGTGCATTGAATAATGTTATCAGATACAACAATTGATATTAATGTTTTAATAAATGCTGAGATAAACATTAAGATTAATAAATGCACTAGAATGGTTTATGGTTGACACGCAGTAAAACTAATGAATGAAACCTTATTGTAAAGTGTAACTAATCGATCATTATGTCTCAAATAAGCCCTGTGGTCCACACCGAACAAGCTGTAGTCTGTCCTGCAGCCTACGTGTTGTCATTCGTGGAAATTGTAGTTTTGTAAAAGTGATTGTCACTTGGGTAAATATTTATGCAATGGAGATGAATGATTGGAATTTAACGATAGACAGGCTTTAGTTCGTTCCCACTTCACAAAAGTTGCCAGTCCATATTTGTTTGCAAATGCCAGCAAGCGTTTGTTGAAACAGTTGCTCTCTCTGCAGACGCGGCAGAAGGCCCCTCTGAAGGATTAGTTGGTTTTATTTACCTGCTCCGAGGAATGCTTTCGCCCGGTCACTTTTGTGTCTGTGTAAATGCTCAAGGTCAGGCTGAGAGTGAGCCTCACCAACAGCTCTAAAAAGCAGCAAAACCTGCAGCACAATGAAGTCTTCTCAAGAAATGGTAGTGGAATTTCTATTCGTGTTGCGACAGAGTTCAAAAGCTCACTCACTAGTTAACACCCTTCAAAGTGTCCGTGCACACACATGCACACATCCATCATAAAAGACAAAAAGTGGATATGGTTGTATATGTTGTTAGTGAAGACACTGACCTATAGCTCATCTTTATATTTATTGATCCTTCATGCTGATGTCTTTGAGGTTGCTGTCTGGATTTACAGCTCAGTCACGCAGGAACATTCACAAGCTTTAGTATTGTTCTCAATAGGCATTTTATCCGCTGAGCTCACATTGACTGTTCCTCTCATTGGTAACATTGTTCATAAGCGAGTACACATGAATGATATCACGGTCTGGGAGGTGCTTGTGGAAGTTTTACAAATTGTTGAATTGGTAAAAGTGACATTTGGCCATTCAGCTTTACAAAACAGCACTGTTTCACTCTGCCAGGGCTGCATGAGACCAGCTTCTGTCATTTCAAAGGTGAATGCTATAGTTGCTTATTAATTTCAGACACAAGGGAATGTCTACTGTCTGGACTTGTGAATGGGTTTGGGGCTTGTTTTTAGATGGCTGCATAAGGTCCTGCTGTCTTTCGCTTGCTTGCATGTAGAAGCCACATGATACATCTCAGATTTACCAAAGGAAACTGAGATCCTTAGATCTGGGCTTATTTTAACCCCAAGTTATGAAAGACTCGTGCAATGGTGTACCCACATAGCAAACGGACTTGGCCCACATGTGGCCTCAAGGTGGCACTGCTGGCCTCCTGTCGGCAATGGCATGTACCCTTTCAGCCAGAGCTGGGCCATGTGTGGCAAAGACGACACGGTGGGGATCTGGCAAAAAACATGAGGGCTGATTGTTGATGGGAGGAGTGTGGCCCAGATCAGTCAGGTTATATGTGGCCCAAATCAGACTAAGATCTGGCAGCATATTATGTGACCCATGATAAACAAGATAAATACAATATTGCATGAAAATGGTTAAATGATCACATACAATTTAATGAAGTGTAGTATTGTTCAAATGTAGTCTTTGAAATTGCAAGTCAAAACAGAACGAAACATCATTTAAAAATTAAGCAAATCAGTCAAGTGCATTAAACTGCACTTAATTATTATATATATATTTTTTTAAGTATTAAGTATTCTTGGTACAAATAATCTTAGAATCCTTACATGAAAAGAAAGAGAGAGAGAGTATTTAACCGTTATCATTAGACGGGAAGTGGAGTGCTTCTTCACTTCCTGCACCACCTGTTTCACTTCTGCCATTAACTATAAAATCCCAATTACACGAAGACTGGAAAAGTGTGTTTAGTCGCACAAATGGGGTGGTGGGAACTTCCTTCAGTATCATCCATGTGAATTTTGTCAAAAATGTGTAGCTATTTGATTGCGTCACATCTTTGACGTGATTCTTGTCTTGGTGATGAGCAACTTCAGCACCAATAAACCTCTGCATCAACCGTCTAATAAGCAGAACCGTTTCCGGTTGGAAATGTGTTGGTGCGTTTAAAGCACGCAAATCTGTCCTTTTAATCTGGGTGAGAGAATTTCAGATGCTTTTGCAAAGAACTATCCCTCTTCATATATAGCTATAGCGTGGGACCACAACTTTTCGCAAGCATACAAAATCCAGATCAAATAGTTTTTCGCGTCTTAACGACAGCCGTTGTCTACGATTTAACTTCAATTCTTATTTCCACACGTTTGTTTGAATGGACTTCTTGTTTCTCCCACCCGAGTTTTATCCAAGCTGAATAGCCCGATTTACGTGGGTTGGAAATGGAAACATATTATGCACCTCTGATCAACAAGATCAGAAAGCTTACCGCTTTTTATTGTAACAATAAAACACAAAGCCGTGTTTAATTCGATGCATTTCCTAGGCTTTTTCGTTTTTCTTGTGCCAGCAATGAACATTAGCTACTGGCCCGGTTAATATATTAATAGCAGCCCCTGAGAGCCGAGTATTTAGACAACAGCAATAACAATGAAATATTCATGAGCGTTAATATCTATAATAATGATACTAAAACTGATTATGGAAATGATAGTTGAAGATGTTTAATGTCTGCGTTATCAAATTATATTAAAAAAATAAAAACATACCAACAAGCAGTTTGAATATTTTCTTTATCTCATTCATTTATAATAAACATATAAATAATAAATTCTATACATCTCCTGACACCTTGCCTTGATGAAAGGTAGGTTAACTGGTATGGCCACTCAATCATATGCTATCCAAACTGTGCATCAGCTGCATTTATTTCTATAAAACTATTTAACTATTACAAAATACGAAAAGAAAAATACATTTTAGTCAAAGTACAGTAGTTACTTATTAATTTGTTCAACGAAACCCTTTGTTCTTTACTGTGGGGCTATCATCGTTACTGAATTAACATCAGAATGTGCACTTCGTATTTTCTTAAAGAAACACAAGAAACAATGAAAGCAGAGAACAGTGAACAAAGGACGTATATGTCTGTCCCACTCTGACAAGCAAAGCAATGACAAAATAATAGAGAAATCAAAAAGAGAAAACAGCACAAGACTGCAAAGACTCGGCACCTATTTAAATTAAAATATATTCTCGTATCTAACACTCTTTCAAATAACGAAAAGTGATTAGGTAACGATCGGTCAAAATCCTAATGTACAATTCTGTGTATAAAAATATAATTTCTGGAGCCCCACGGCGTTTGCTTTCCCCTAAAATATAACAGTCATTTGCACATATGCACAGAATGTTACAACCTGTCATGAAAGTTTTTTCTTACTGTAATTTTTTTCTTCTTCTTTTTTTTCTGTTTACATGAGATATACAAAAATAGATTCTGCACCGCTGGATGAGCTCACACTGCATTCGAATCCGTCTGTGTGCCTCCAGCCTGAGTTCACGCGAGAATAAATTATGCAAAAAACACTTTTAAGGCTCCATTTATTCTTTGAAACTGACATCTTTTTAAAGTCATTGTAATAAATATCCAAGCTCCGCTCCTGGCCTTTGTCTCTCTCTCTCTCTCTCTCTCTCTCTCTCTCTCTCTCTCTCTTTCACACACACGCACACACACGCTCTCTCTCTTTCTCTCTTGCTTGTTCTAATATTGTCTTATATCCTACATTAGTGTGATTTCTCTTGCTTTATTTCCAGATGAGGGTTTTCAGCTTGATTTTACTGACATCCCCAAAGGATGAAGCACGCGGCTGTCCAAAAGCCACGTCCCCATGTGATACAGGAGCTTGGAGTACCAGTGGACTCCTTCCTGTTGTAAAGTCGCATTGGACTGACTGATGAAGTTTTGGGGGAATAGGACCGATGACGCGTCATAATAGAGCCTGACTGGCCCGAAGGCCAAATGCGCGAGACTGTGGTCCTCTATTACGGCGTAACAGGACGCCAGTATTCTGTCGACCACAATGGTTCCATGAGCAGTCACTGGTGCGAACGAGCCCTGGTGCTCCTCGGTGTATATCCGCTCCACGATGACAGATTTAAGCTGACCGCTATCATCAACAACCATCACCTTTTGTCCGGCTCTGACACTGCTGGCAAACGCGGCGGTCATGGAGTGCAGATCATCCGTGGAGTTGTCGAGGACAAAAAGGAGGTGAGCAGCGGTGAGGGTGATCTTTTCTACGGGTTCTTTCGTTTCTATGACGTAAAACAGGCGTCGCGTCGCGGAGTCTCGGTCTGTGAACATGATGAAGTCGCTGTACACGAGCTTCCCTTCGCCGTCCGCCGCCAGCACCTTGTCACCTGGCTTCAAGTCCTTCACGGCCTTCTGTCCCCCGTCTCTGAGCGAGACCAGAGCCGAGCCTGGGAAACAGCCTCCAGATTTCGCCGCAACCGAATTTTCTGTCGAGATACATATCAACGAGTGAATCATTTTATCATACATCGAATATATTAAAATATTACGCTAATTTATCAGATTTTAAATTGTAACTGATGAGGTCATGGAGCACAACAAGTTCGAAAAACATGCACGTTAAGTTAAATCAACCCCAAAGTCGGCTCACACACAAAAAAAGCCCGAAGAAACAAAAGAAAACGTGGCTACGGGAATTATTATGCTGTAAATCGAGAGCTTTCCCCGCAATATAATGTCTTTGTGTGAGATGAAGGAGGAAAGAGTCTGGACTGCTCTAATTAAAAACCATTAAAGCCCACACATTGTCATTCTAATGCAGCTTGTGTACAGAGCACTCTTGGAAAAGGACACTTCTGCCTTTCCTTGCGCCTCTTTCATATTTGCTCAGGTGCAGAAACTTCTATGTGACAATTCACACTTACAGAATGAGAAAACCCCAAGCAGGCTCAAACAGTATTTACTCAGCCCAGACACTTTCCCAAACCTCTAATAGTGTAGATTTGAATGTAAATTAGAAATGCTAGCGGTAGTCAATCAATGCCCTCTTCTTCTTTCCTTTCATTTTCTTGCTCAAGCTTAATTACAATAATTCGGGTCTTGTGGGATCTCTTCACATTCCGATCTCTCGGCTCGGTAAACAGAGCTATAGAATGGACTTTTCGTCTAATCCTCTCATAAGATTCTAGGGCATGAAATAAGATGTTGACAACTGAGAAACAGATTTGGGCGAGCCGAGCGAGTTCGACCCGGCTCTGTTCAAAGCCCGTAACGTATTTGTAAATGTGTTTAGAATTCAAATGATACGATTTGGAGAAAGCTTTATGAGGGTTCCCCAATATGTCCCAGCTAAATTACCTTCAATCAATGGTAAACTAAATAAAATCCTGACAAGAATTTCATCGTATTTGCGCAAGTGATGATTTCGTCCTGTTTTCATCGAAGCCTATTTTTACAAGCGCGCGTGTGAAAACATCCTCGATTTGTTTTTATATATCTCTAGTGAAATGTGTGTACAGTGTGTGTTCTAGTGAATGAGCTTGTGAAGTCTTGATAAGCGCTACCTTCAAAGAGACAGAGTGGGGCGATGTAAGATCAGATCATTTATATTGGCTGGCAAGCCTTTCTGTGTTTGTCTTAAGGTGTTAAGGTTTAATAGAGTAATAGCCTTAAAACAATTGGCTTGGCCATTATTCATAAAATCGCCTTTGCCAGATGTTATTTTTATGATTACACTAATAATCAGGGCTTTGCACAAGATCCCGGTCCCTGTGCATAGGCAGTCCTGATTGGACCCCCCATGAAAATATACAGGTAAAATAAAATATATTCCAGACTTTTCAAGGGTCCTCTCTTCCTTTGGGGCCCTGGTAATCAGTACTGGTTTTACCCCCAGTCAGACGCCCCTGCTAATAATTTAGTACACTTCCAGCAACAGACTAAGAACTTTTTTTTTTTTCAATATCTGTATTTAAAAGCAGTTTATAATTTTTTACCATGCTTATTTCACACAAAATCGAATGTGAAGCATTGTGCCCATCACTTGTTTATTTTGCCGTCCCAAACAAGCTGCCATGGTCTCACCTGCTTTGACAGAGCAATGGATGTGGGCTTTGGACTCGTAATAGACCCAGTCAAATCCAGCTTCCACAGCCAACCGAGAGAGTGTCCCATACTTGCTCTTGTCTCGATCAGAGGTGGTGATATCAACAGCTCTTCCCTCGTAGTGGAGTGATTCTTCAAAATGGTGACCGTCCTCATCCCAACCCTCTGTCACCCGCAGCTTAACCCCTGGCCACTGGTTCATTACAGAGATGGCCAGGGAGTTCAGCTTGTCTTTGCATCTCTAATAGAACAGAGAGAGAACAGGAAGAAATGTAACTAACTGGTTTTGAATACTTCCGTTCATTGATCCAAACTGCCATAAGCATGTTAAAAAAATAAAATGACTGCCTAAATAATGCTCCGAATCTCCAAAAATAATAGTATAGCTTTATACATAAAAGCTGTTTACATCCCCTAGAATAAAGCAACAGGGCTAATTTGTTTAAAGACATAAATTGGAAAAAGTAGTATCTATCTGAGCAATCTTCTTGAGGATAACAACTGAAGATATCTTTTAATGACAATAATTCTGTAATACCCCAATAGATGCGTCCAGACAAATAAACCGGCTGACAAATAAGCGTATGAGAAACCTGTATTTACACTGGTAATAATTCAGCCTCGCATGCAAGGATATTCTGCCCAAAGAGCTCAATGAAAAATTGATTGCATTCGCTCCACTGATCTAAGACATATAGATCCAACCAGAGAAAGATGTGACTGCATCAAGGCTTCTTCTCTTTCAAAGGCCAAAATACATACAATGGTACCTTGAAATTAGAAGGCAAAATAATAATAACAATAATATATAAAAAACAGGGATGTTTCAGTTAGTGATTTGTAGTGTTTATGTATTAACTTTAAGGTTTAGAACAGTGGCTCTCTCTAAGGTGCAGGTATCTTTGGACTGTTTAGGCCATGTTTGGGTGGTGCACCCATTAACCTTTCCTGGGACCCTGTGTTGAGATGCTTGGCCTCCTCTCCAGGACAACTCTTCCCATCACTTAACCAATATGTCAAATAAAACACCACAAAAGACTCTTTCACTGCGTCCAACCGGAGAAGCAACAACTCATCATTCTTGCAGCACAGGTTTGCTCAAGGGACGTGATGTGATGGCTTAACTGACAGTCTTTCAGAGGTTATATAAAATCTATTTAAAATATGCTTGCAAATTGTGACACTAGGCCAAAATCATACCTTCAATAATTCACACATGCCTCTTAGCTTTGACTAGCTCACTCTCTCCCTCTTTCTCCAACCCCATATTGTTCTATACATTTCTGTACCAGACTATACTATTGCCTCACTTTCGACTGATGTGCTTGATCTTTTCATTTTCATGTCTGCAGTAAATGCACCATGCATCTTATTACGCTAGATTATTCCATTCCACATTTAAAAATAGTAAATTATAAATTATTAAATGTTTAAATTAACTCCATTATGTCTCTAGTGTTTAATACACACCATGCATAACATATGTCTGTGGATCTGTCAAACCACCAAAATCTTACTGCACTTCACAGATGCGTCCTCTTATATGTGGCTACATGAAATATTTTCATACTGACTGAGATACTGATACATTTGTGGAATATCTTTGGCCTGAATGAAGAATGATAGAATGGTTATTTACCCTAATAGAAATAAAATAGATTTTCTAAAATAGTGATTATAGAAATTTTGCTGCCTATTAGCTATACAGCACTAAGTGGCACTTGACTGAGAGAGAAAAATACAAACAAGGCACAGGAAGACACAACCTAGCACATTCTGAGCAAAACTGCTGGGGATTCAAGAACCGTGAAGCCTAAACTCTTTATTAATTCATTGGGTCGTGTGCCGCAAATCGAGCCATATTCTGTTCAGCCACCATGAAGCGCAGCGGGAACCGCTTTGTGCTCCACACGAGGTTTGTTCAACAAGCCGCCTAGTCACAGTCAGCTACTAATCTCCTCCCAAAATCAACTGTTTTAGAGCAAACACTTATCAGCTACCTGTCAGAGCAAACAGCCTCCTGGATGCTCTCGCAGTTGCGCTTAATTTCGCGAGCAGCACCGTTAAGCCCAACTCATTACACAGCGTGCAATGCAACCAACAAACCATCTCTTCCACTCGGGTGCGCTTCTCCAAAACATTTGTTAACAGGACACCTCGTTAACTCCCTTTGAAAAACTGAGACGTTCATTTGAAGTTACAAGATTGCAAGGGTAACCTTCCAAATTTAACGGCAGCGTGTGTGCCCGGGGGTCATCGCACACTTGTAATCACATTCACCTTAAGTAGAGTTTGATATAGATCTGAGAAAACCACACCAGACAGGGGTTTCATCTTTTTTAGGGACCAGAAAAGGGGAAACTTTATAATGCACCTGCGCGGTAGCTACTTTGTTTGACAATCTCGTCCATGCGATAATCTAGTCATGACTTAGACTTTGAGCCGAACAGCTATTCCACAAAGACACGTCCAAAATAGCTCCTAATAAAATGTTTATACTCCGGGTAATCACTTTGTAAATTACACGGAAGCAATCCTGAATATGCTTGGTATAGCAAATACATTTTCGATGCATTTACTAAGCAGCAATGTTATTGTTCCTTTGCATTGGCAAAAGGTCAGAAGTTCAAATGATCTCTGCTAATGCGACGAGAGTCGAAAGCCATGTTGGGGACAGACAGACTATTCCCAAAGCTGTCTGACTTTTTCCAGAGGTCTAGCTTGGTTTCTAAAATAAAAAAGAAAAGAAAGAAAAAAGGGGGAAAAGATAAAAAAAGTTGAGTCGTTTCACACGACATAAAAGTTAAATAGCTAGCTAAAACAAATTAATGTAATTTTTGAGCAATTCAAAATTCTAGCATTCACCATTAAAATAAATAAATGTAATTCTAACGAGTCCAATAATGTTCTTTCGAGCAGAGAAAACTGTTTTCCGCATCTAAGTGATTATTTACATAGCTATAGCCTACCCATTTACCAAAATAATAGCGCATACTTCAATTAAAATAATATTGCACTGTTCAACTCCTGGAGTGTACCACATAAAACTTATTTCAGACTGTGTCGCTTGCTGTTTCTTAGCCTATATATCGGTCAGTTGTAGGCTACAACAACTATAGATTATACAGCATCGCATGTGGTGCTATTACTGCCAGCAGATGAGCAAACTCCTCAATAGTATCGAAAAAAGAGGGTGAAGACAACACAGGCCATTGTATCATGATTGTGCCACTAAGTGGTACCGTCCTGGCCCACTAATAGGTAAACAGAGACAAATCGAAAAGCATCCTTCGAGAAATGTCAATGTGTTCATGCACAGATAAGCAGCGTCTGAGAGCGGGTGGACTGCGGTCCGACTAAGGGATCCCATCAACATGTAGGCTATGCTTAATTCGTTCCATATTTAGCTCCCATAAGACTAAAATATTCTGACCATCACTGTCCCGTCGGATCAGGTGCCGTACCTATCTAGCAGAATATCCACGTTTTACAAAACAGATAACGCGCGCCCGATGTAGGCTATCTCATCGCGGGCAAAAGTGTGTACATAGAAACAGAGAAGCGCATAAATATTTCACGCAGCCTTCCACAATGAGGGTGAGCAAGGAGGCAACCAGCCGGTCTGGGCTCTCCTGATGGCATTTCTCTCGCACAGCTTCATTAGAGCGAGCCATGCCGTCAGACTCATTCACAATCCGTCTGACTTCAAACAGGCACCGGGGAGCTTTCTGAAGGGAAAGGAATTACCTGTGTCATGAGTCTGTCCGCGCCCGTGTTCTCCTCATCCTTAAAGATAATATCGGGATTGTAATTTGGAGTAAGTTCTTTAAATCTCTCCGAGTTGCGCGTGATCTTGCCCTCGTATCTGCCGCTGGCCCCTAAGGTCTTCTCCGCGACATTAGGTATGAACTGCTTGTAGGCGAGAGGTGTCAGCTTCTTGGGATGTCTTCTCCTGCCGTAGCCTCTGCCGGGACCGCAGGCCAGTCCGGACACCACCAAGGACAGGCTGAGAAGAGACACCAGCAGCACTCTCGTCTTAAACCGCATTTTGCCGCGCGGTGAATCTCGCTGCGGTGTTCTCGAGCGCCCTGCGCGGTCTGTCTCGCAGGATTTCTCGTTCTCGCTGCGCGGCTCTCCGGCGACGTCCTTGCCGTCTCCTCAGTTCACGCGTGTCGCTCGTCGCCGAGCCCTACCGTGACAGGTGCGGAAATGTGCGTCTGATACCGCATCGGAGGTTTGCGGTGTGGATATGAAAGGTAAGACTGACCTCGAAATCTCAACGTTAGTTGAAGACACAGCCACTTATGCGAGAAGCCTCTATACTCCTATGTATTATAGCTGCGATCTGAGGTAGGGAGGGACCTGATTGGCTCGACGGGACGAACCCTTCTGATGTTATCCCTCTAAACAGACGCGCAAAAACCTTTCAGAAAGGTGGGCTACAGGGGAGGGATGTGAACGCATCAGTTTTGCCCGCTGCTGTCTGTGAGGCTGTCCACATGCATGTGTGCTCAGTTTGATACTGGGATGCAAATGCCCCAGCCGCATATGTGACCTGCTAAGAAACCGTTTTTGTTTAAATTAGTTGGGCTGTATGTTGTTATGCTCCTGCTTAAGGCGAAATAAACCACGCGACTTTCAAAGTTTCGTTTATCACAGTCAGTGCAGACTATGCTTGTGCACATCAATCCAGATGAACCAGAAACAAACCGATTACAAATACAGCCCAAAACATGGCTAAAATACAGAAGTACATTTTAAAGTAATATAAACATTTTCGTTTTCTTTTAATCTCCTGAATCACACACTCATCAGGTTAATCACTTATTGTGCCATCATTGCGGCTAGTTTGTATTTTAATAAATGGGAAAAGTGTCAGATCTTGCAAAATATTCATTTTATGCATACACAGTCAGCTATATCAGCATCATTCTGCAAAGGGTTTAAAGTGAAAGGTTCCATTTCTGAACAATTTACAGGATTTAATTTTCTCTGAAATATTGTCCACATGTCTATTTCCAAACTGAAAAGCCAGGAATGTTTTGATCCATTTAGAATAAAATGAAATATTCCTCCATCTCTATCAGCTGCAATTTGACAGGGATAGAGATCGAGAGAGTTGGAGACTGAGATTAAGTTGGCTCTTCTACCCAACACAGCTTATTTGAGATATTGGAAAGGGCTCTTCCTGTGCACACAAATGCTAAGCTGTCTGTTTGGGAGAAAGATCAACCTGCAAAAACCCTGTCACCCCTTAAAGTCCACTTCAGTGACAGATTAAGCCATGGTAACCACTGTGTTCCCTGGCCCATAGCAGCGGGTAAGGTATGTGTTTCATTGTCTTATTATCTCTCGTTTTCACACATTTTCTGCTCTATCAATGATGGTGGCTGTTTGTCTTTAGAAGAGTAGGGCCACAGCTGAAGGTTTTATGACACAGGTGATTTGTTGTTCAATTGGGTTGGAGTGTGCCTTTTTTGACAGCAGAAAATTCAAAAATGCCATTAAATAATGCTGATATGTCAGGAGTAAAGCAGGAAGTTTAACACGCATCACAAAGGCAAAGTGTGTCTGTTTCTCTCTCCCAAAAACAAATATTTTTGTTATATATATATATATATATATATATATATATATATATATATATATATATATATATATATATATATATATGTATATATATATATATCAGAACATACACAGCAAATTAATCTCTTCTAAAACAACTTCATAAGCTCCAAATACGTCACTTAAAGAGAGGCAGCTCTTAGGACAACTTTGATGAACTGTTTTGATCCACTTCAAATGTTGACTACTGTAAAAGAAGTGAACTGTGCAGACAGGTTTTCTGCTCGATATGCTGCCACACTGTGATGAACACCACATGAACTGTAACTTAACTGATATTACGTGGTTTTGGAAGTTGGCAATAATCTGTATGAGTGCAAAGGTACTCCTGCAACAGACATTTTATCGTCTGTGTATTAGAAAATCGGTGGTAATGACTTCAAGAAAACAGTGGAGACACAGAAGTGGAGCATCATCAATCACATCTCTGCAATGGCATTCATCAGCAATTAAGAGATCACTGATATGTTTTCCTTTCCTGTATTGTTTATTCAAGCATAATGATTACATAAACATCATATTTCAGGCCATTCAGGTATGTAACTGTGCAGGTAGCTCCAACTGACTTCTCCTTTGAGAATGACCCTAAGCAGTCAGTGTACAGCAAAACTTTCTTACGGTCAAGCATTCTGTGGAGGAACACTTAGCCTCGATTTCGTTGTTGTGGACTGCAGGGAGTGGAACGTGAGGAATTTCACAATCGCGTACCTGAGGTTCCAGCTCAGCTCAGTCTGGGAGTGTGTAAAGAGTTTTTTTATTTGCCTCGCTCAGCCGCTCCCTCTACTTAAACACAGACTCAGTCCTCTCAAGGCCAAGGCAAGACAGCCAAGCCCCAGGTCAACCCAACACAGCGGGAGAGAGAGGAGAGCCTCAGAGATGCGCAAATACGTGCTGTTTTCAATTCCAACTGAGATTTAGGTGGCAAAGGGGGCTGGTGAGCATTAAGAGTAATTCATAAACCCTAGAATGCTGAAAAAAATGCACGATATCAATAGCGTTTTCATATTGACTTAACACATTCCACTCAGTGCCATAAAAAAAATGCCATTGTGGAGGCTGAGAAAACTGATTTAGTTGTCATCAGCCAATATATAATACTAATACTATAATGACTGGTAGCATGTTTTAACCTTTTGTTTTCAGCACTATATGTGGTTCCATATTTATTTGTAATATTTAACACTCTAAAACCCCCTGGAAAAAAAGAGATAAAGACAGCAGAAATGTAAAATGGTAATGGACAGCAGAAAATATTATTGCAGTTATATGAGAAAGTTGAGGAAACAAATAAGTGTGCACGTGAGAGTGAACCTTCTGCTGCAGAATACTTTGTTCAATTGCCATTTGACCTGAGGACACAGATAGTATCTATTTAATGAACTTGGGGTGCTTGTGGCCCGTGCCATATTACCTGGAGCAACAGTAATTTCTCTGGAAATGTAGTCAACGTTTGACACGGCTGACCACAGTAACCACTAGAAAAAGTGTAAGCGTCGTACAGTTCCCCTTGGCATCATGAGAAGTGCTGTCTTTCCTCGAGAACAGTGAACAGGGATTTCAAAACATTCCCGCACTCAGTAGTCTGCTGGACAGGTTCTAGGATGTTGCTCACGGAAAAAACATCACAGCCAATATTTTTCATATTGATTGTAAAATTAATTTTTAACTACATGTGTCTGCACGCTTCAGCTTCTGAGGTGATAGATAAGGATAAGTGGTGTAACGTCATCAGAGAACAGGAGTGGAGCAAAATGATCCCAAAGACTACTGCTGCTGAAGAGAGAGAGAGAGAGAGAGAGAGAGAATGCAGCAGTTCCTCGGCAGACTTGGATAATGACCTCATTCCAGTCGCAAGAGTTTTGCGATCGAGGGCAGCATGATTGTAAAGGAACGAAGCAAAGCCTGCAATGAAGAGGAGAGGAAAAGGTGTGAAAATAAACCAAAAGCTTTGAGGTGAGAGTTGTATGTAAAGACCAAATGATGCTGTGATCCACCTCTTCAAGAGTCATTTAGAGATCTGACCCAGATGGTTTGTCTCTAGCACTTTATCAGCATTGCATTAAGGATTAGCAATATATGGAAATCCTTGTAGAAGTGGCATTTTCTGGTGTGTTTTGCGCTACGCTTTCTTGAGCACCTGTTGTGGTTATTGTCATTGATGAGCTGGTTCTTGATTCTGTTGTTAATTTGTTTATTATTATTATTTTGTACAATAACCACTAAACTGTATCATTGACTTTTGCCCCAAGCAACCAGTTTGCTACAGAACTGTGCTAGTTTCATGTTTTATTTTGTTAGTTAGCATTTTGTACCTTCAAATCTTCAAATCACAGCCCTGATCACCCTGTTTGGGGTTTTTATTTTGTGATAAAGATGGGTTGACTGTACATCATCCCTTACTTATATGCTATGTAGAAATTTTGAAATGAAAAAAGCAAGCCCTAAATCCCCAAAAACAGCCTAAAACAAATGGTTGAGAAAGTCCAGAGCTGCATCTGTGGGTTTATTTAACATCCTCACCTTGTTTTACAGGCTCTAAAGCTCTGATGACTTGTGGTAGCTTCAAAAGCTAAATCAGCTTTCTAAATCTATTTACGGATCTTAACAAACTCCAGACAAACTTGCTTCAAGAGATGTTGATGGTTCAGACACGTTTCTGTGGGCTTTATATTAGGTATTTGAAACTGGCAGTTGTATTAATCAGTTAAACATTACTGTTCCAGATTAGCATGTCAGCTTTATCGAGTTAAGAGTCTGTTTAAATAATAGTTTCCTGTAGATGAGTATCATATTAGAAGCATCTGAAAGGTGTGGTTCAGATCTGTGGAATCTGTCCAGAACTACTGTACAGACAGATAGACAAACCTGCACCAGCCTTTCCAGCTGTGAACAAAAACAAAATCCACTTTGGACCTCAATTCTGCTGTTAACCAACAGCAATATAGAATTCAGCGCTTGTTAATGAAACCATCTAATGCTCAGTCTCTGTGGCTCTTTTCATATCCCCCTCTGTTAAAGAGCCAGTAAGATGAAAATTCTAAGCTTCCTATCACTGTTTATATGTCCTGTACATTAGGTTTAAATCCATCCAAGGTTAAAAAACATTGTCCTTTTGTCAAAATATCATTTTAAAATTACCTCAATTCTCAGAGATCCCCAAACGGTTCGCGCGAAGCTGTTCAAAAGATTCAGTTTCCTTAAACCCCACCTTTCAGTAGCATACTGTGTTCTGATTGGTCAACTAACATAGTCAGGTTTGATTGGTTGTTCCGCACACACCTCCACGGTAAACTATGCTTTAGCATCTGTTTGGGGTGAATTATGTCTTATTCCTCTCATCGCAAAGCAAACAGTAAAATAAAAAACTTGAACAGTCTCGCTGCTTTTTCTTCTGTGTGTGTGTATTCAAGCCGCACGCTTCAGTTTGAATCTGAATAGCGCGTTCAGCGCGGGGGCGTGGTCACATTAGATATAATGAAGGGAGACATGAAAAACAGACATCGCGTTGTTTTCATATGGATTACTTTATCACAGAATATCTGTTAGCAGCACTTGTTTAGTTTTAAAGTAGACATGTCAAGCTTTCTATAGATATCTCTCTCATGTCTCTTCTTGAGTATTCACTGAGTTACCCTTCATTTTAATGATGTGTTTGTACATGACGATCAGCACAAACAAAGGATGCAGACAGCACACATACTGATAAGACGCTCGGGAGAAAACAGACACATAACTTCATAATCATACTTTGCGTTGTGATTCGGAGATGCTCGTTGGTCTAAATAAAGTTGGTAATGAACCCTCTTTTATGGCCAAATGCTTTAAAAATCCCGCTGTACTCACCGAGATTAGAAAAGCAGTCATCAGTGAAATGTTGTGAACACAACACAAGGGATTTGTTGTACTGCTCTGGTATTGTGGTGAAAATGAATTTTAGCCATTGGTTCTTCTGATCTTCATTCTTTGGCAGTGAAAATAAAACAAACGGGTCTCCTCGACATGATGCTATCACACCAAACAGAGCGTCTGTGTGGGGGGTGGGGGAGGTCAGAGATCCGTTTCTCTCAAGACGGTAGGCGGAGATTATTATGCAAAGTGTTGCTAGTGACGTACATAGAGATGGGCAAAAGATTTGAAATCTATAACGACTCGTTTGAGCGATTCAGAGTCGACTCCTTACTTTAGAAGCCAATAACTTTATAAATCGTGTACTATTTGGTTTAATAATTTGCACATTGTTTACACAGATGGACAGCTACATCATATACTGTAATACAGGTAATTTTTGATTTCCCATCTGTGTGGCTCTTTAAGTATGTAGCAGGAGCTCAGAAGACAGACGCATGACACATGCTTGCAAAGCTTGCACCAGGTTGAGAGGCGGTACAACTTTAAAAGATTCCTTTTCTCTCTCTCTCTCTCTCTCTCTCTCTCTCTCTTCTATTTAATTGATTTGCTCGTTCCCTCATATAGCCTACGGCAATGACTTTTTATAAACTATAGCCTTACAAGATGAAGTTTACAGATGAAGTTCACCCACATCATCAAAACAGTTTTAAGTTTTAGACATAACTCCATTAAACTCTGACACACATTTGGAGAGTTTTGAGGATTTAACTTCATGCAAATGAAGACACCTGTCTGTACTCAGATATTCTTGTCTTGTGTTCGCTGATTTCACACCCAAATCAATCTCAGCTGTAATCATAAGATTATGTTAACACAAATGTTAACCTAATACAAACAAGCTGAAACCATAACATGTGACCATCAACCAACTGTTTTTGTTGTTTCAGCCAAGAAGCATTGTCTGTAAAATGTGATTACTTACCCACATTTTAAAAATGACTACTGTGTGTACTTTATACAGCTTGTAAGAACAAGCACTGAGTTCATGGAAGTGTTTGTAGACTTTTTTCAGTGATGCAACCTCAGGAAATACATCACGTTCCCCATATCTACAAATGTAAATAATCAAGAATATTAATGAAAATTTGAAGCAGCTAAATCACAATGATTTAGTCACACTTCCACTGAATGACGTCCTAATGCGTAACAATATGGCTCATGTCGGCAGGTGTTTGGATCGGTATGTCTGCACAGGTGGGAAGCACCTCAACCTTTATCTTTATGACTGGAACTGTCTGACTGGAAGGAGGGGCGATTTAAAGCACTTCTCTGAGCTGTAAAAGTGAAGTCGAGCATCACAGAGACAAAGATCACAAAGAAGACAGACAGGTGTGCGTGTATATGAAAGGCAGAGGTGCAGGAAAGGTGCAGAACATATACATATGTAATATACAATTTCTGGCAACTTTGTTGACTTGACTGCACAGACACTATTGGAGGAGAACTGAACTGAGCTGGATGATGACGTCAATGAATTGACTTTAACTGATAAACTCTTGCATTATTTTCCATTTAACACTGTACAGTTGCTTTGACACAATCTGTATTATATAAGGCACTTTATAAATAAAGGTGACTTGACATGTACACATGTGATGCTCTAATTTCAAAACATCACATTACATGTTTATAATTAATCACACTAAATTAATTCTTTGTATTTTTGGTGCTCACTAAGGTTTTCCAACCTGATCAGCATGAAGTCAAGCTCGGCCATGTGAGACCTGCCACATCCGCGCGGGTCCTGCGTCGCTCCAGCATAAATGACAGTAGGGTGCACAAAACCTCACCAGCTTGCCACATTAGAACTGAAGACGCGGCGCAGACTAACACTCACCGCTCACAAATGTGTTGAATTTGTCTCTACTCCAGTGCTGTTGAAATATAGTGGAGATTTTCTCTGCATTTTGTATTTCACGCTGCCCTCAGCATTTGTAATTACAATAAACAAGAATATGACACGCTCTGATGAGTCAAAACGGCTCTTCTCACTGTATTGTAATTTGTATTGTTTTTGTTGTTGTAGGCATTAAACATCTGTGGTTCAATCGTTCTCATCAATGGCTTACTGTTTGTAAGAATGAAAAAAATCTCAAATGATCTGTAATATAATATAGCTAGCAAGCAAATTACATGTATTTTTAATTAATTTGTTGTTTATTTCTTGGATCCATTTGCAATTGGAACAACAAGACTTTATGAAGACGTTCTATTAAGCTAAATCCTCACATTACCACACAGTTACATCATCACATTTCATCTGATACAGTGTCGTCATACACATTACAAGCCACATTTTACTTTAGAGTATTATAATATCTCAGTATAGCTGTGATCATTTCTTTGGGTTTGAACGTTGATGTATATCAAACATGCATCTTCCAAAGTTTACACAATAGATCTCAGTACTAAATATTTGTACGCCATATTGCTTTGGATTTTATAGTCCTATTAAAGCTCAATTTAAAGCTTTCAAATTCTTATTGAATTCTTCAAAATATACCTTTGTCAGATACATTATATAAATATAAAATATATAAATATATTTACATGTTAGTATATATATATATATATATATATATATATATATATATATATATATATATATATATATATATATATATATATATATATATATGCTGTTGATTTATCGCATCCAAAATAAAAGTATTTTTTTACATAATATATGTGTGTATACTGTGTTTATTTATTATGTACATGCATGTGTATATATTTCAGAAAAATAGATTATGTTTATATATTAAGTATATTTATTTATTTATAATATTAATTATATGGATATAAATATATACGTAAATATATGTAAATATTTTAAAAATATAAACTGTATGTGTCTGTATTTATATATACATAATAAATATACACAGAGCACAAACATATATTATGCACACAAAAACTTTTATTTTGGTTGCGATTAATGTACTGCAAAACTGTTTTATGTTGTAAACTCTAAGTACAATGTAGATTATATAGCATATATTTAAAAAACAAACAATACAATTAATTATTTATTTTTATTTTTTTACTAGCAATAGCAAACCCTGTGTGTTGTTAAAGTAACATAAAATGACAATTTGCTGAAAGCGACATCCCTGGAAAAATATGGTTTTAGGAAATTAAACATGAAAGAAAAAACAAGTGAAGAACAATAAGATTAAGTCTATTTTTTATGGTCTTTTTTCGTTGGATTATTAGTGATGAGAACCACATCTCAGGACATCCCTGTGCTATACAGCCTGCGGAGCAATTCAAGCCCAATAATTCTACACTGCTTCCATCCAGCTCTCCTCTAGTAATAATTCCATTAGTCGATCTGCTTCGAGAGGGTCATTCCCATCTTTCGGTGTCGGCCTGAAATAACGTGTGCTGTGATGCAGGACAGGACACTGACAAGCAGCATCAGACAGACAAGCCAGTTAGATTCAAGCGTTTCCTGTCTCTAGGCAACCCTGGCACTGAGCATGACCCGAACCGTCCAATTACAATTCATCTCCCTGTCCCACTGACACTTTGATGTTCAAGAAATATATAATGACTTCCTCCGAAACACATTTACCTCAAAAAAGCCTCCACATCTCAACAGCATTACTTAGCATGTTTTGAAAGGAAATAACCATCACGAGTAACACAGCTTGGATTATGATGAATAGAAAGTTCCTAACCAGCTTTCTGATCCCAAAACTATTTTAAGAGTCTTATTAAGCAACAAAATCCTTGCCAAGCAATAGGCAATGATATTTGGTGCTTAATCTTGGCATTCAATCCATTCAGGGGAATTCACCTAAATGTTTTATGTCATATCACATCACATATCTATATCTATATCTATATCTATAAGCTTCAGTTGCTTTAAATCTTGAGTCCTGAATATGAAGACCTCAAACATAGTAAAAGGCTGCAAATGAGAGCCTGATATATCTGATGAATGAAGGCAGCGGTGGGGGTGGGGCGAGGATTTGGATGAGGAGATGACTGAGCAGTTTAAAGTCTTCTTAAGCAAAAACGTAAATGAGTCTGACCTTGTATGAATTGGCTCTGAGCCTCATGCTCTGTGTGACAGACTGAGAGGTGAGGGGACCGATACAATGTGAGCTCTAACATTCTTTTATTTGTGTTCAAACTACTGCAAAGAGCCAATAGGGGGCGATATAGAGGTGTTCCCCAACTGTAGTGTAGTTAGAGACTCTGCCTGTTCTGTTGTTGACACCACATTAACATCAGCAGTGATGAGAGGGAAAATGGACTGCTAAAACAGATACAGATGCTGGATTTAAAACAAGAAGAATAGAAAAACTTCTGAACAGAAGGTAGACCCCCAAATTGCATTACATAACAAAACTCTGTATAAAGGTACAACAAACATAAAGGAACACCCTCAGCTTATATTAACTTCAGGTAAGAGCGATTGTCACTTCACTTAGACAGATAGAAGATTTAAGGTCAAGGAACATTAGTATGATCAAATACATAGAACACACACACAAACTCCAAAGAATTCTAATAATAAATCTATTTAAAACACATAAATGTTTATTTATTTATTTCTAAAGTAAAGTAAAGGCTGGTTGAATAATAATTTCAATGGGTATTTCACACAATAAAATAATTCAAAAACCGGACAACTTTCTTTCTTCTATAAAACACAAAAGATGGCATTTTGAACAAAAATTGAGTGTTTGACTAAATATTAGAAGTCAGTGGTGTCCAGTGTTGTTCTGGTCAAACACATTCTTCAAAATATCTTCTTTTGTTTTCCACAGAAGAAATAAAGTCATACAGGTTTAGACTGATTCCTGGAGTAAATGTACGAGATGCAAACCTATCCCTCTGCAAATATGACTGCACACAGAACATCCTCACAAAGAGACAATACATCAGTCTGCCCAGTGACTGAAATGAAGAAATGAAGAAGAAGCTAGTGGTGCAGACAAGTAGAATTTTTCAGACTTCTTGGTTAGTGTGTGTATATGTACGTGAGAGATGGACGTATGTATTTGTGTGACAAAGATAAATGAGGTTTAGAAAGAGACGCAACGGCTCAGCTGCACCCAACCCTCCAACACTGATCACTAGATTGATCTGAGTGGCAAGAAGAACAAATGTACGTCAATCAACAGCTAAAGTTGCCTAATGCAGCAAACAGGAAGACACTTTATTAAACAAACAGAGATTCAGAACCAGTAATGATCCTTTTGAGCTGTTTATTAGTAATGGCCACATTATACATATGCAGGCAGCTGTGAGAACATACTACTTCCTGCAGTTGTAGCTAGATCAGCAGGCTTTTATCTAACTACTTCCTCAACAAGCATTTACTTTGACAAGCATAATGCAGCATAGATTGGCAGGTCATATCAATAACTCTTGTTAGGAGCATAATAACACTGACGAGCAGAGATTGGTTGGTCTGTCTGGTTCTGATTAAAAGCAGAATCAAGATATCTAGAAATACACACCCACAAACACACACACACAAACACACACACACTCTCCTTAGGATGGTAATAGACCTAGTCGCCTCCATTTAGCAAGGACACGTTAGCAAGGGCAGCAGGTAAATAAACCAGCCTGCTCTAAATATAGAGACTACACTCCTGCCCTTCATCCACATGAGAGATAGAAAGAGAGAGTGAGGTGAGAGGATGATAGATGGAGGAGATGCAGACTCTTTCTTATAGAGAATAAGAAAGACTGTGAAGAAAACAGAAGTCAGTGAGCTCCAAAACTTTCAAGCTCCAATAAGGACATAAGCGTATTGTGATACAACTTCATCCAACCTTACAATATATTGCAAACCACACAATCAGTTTTGTCAGATCAAAACATTGATCAATGCACACATACAGACTATATCCAGGATTAGAGCAAAGACATGAAAGGTCAACTAACATCAAACCTCAATGGTTCTTGCACATAACAGAACCAGATCTCATGATCTCATGACGTTTGAGGTTTGCATCGTCTCATTTACTGTCAGCTGCGTATATGTTCATTGACCAGAGTTTCAATTCGATTTGAGAGTGAATCAATGCTTGCATTTGAATCTGTTTTTCATAAATAGTGATCAATGCAGCCATTTTGAACAGCTGCAACATTCTTATAAATAACTTCTTTTATGATCCTCAGAATAAATTATAAAAGCATGCATGGGTGGAATGATGTGAGGATCTTTTGAGAACTATCCCTTTAAGTGCATTCGTGCTGAAAATATGACATACACACATAATAGAGTAGGTGAAAGGAAAGAGATAGCCACTTTGTTAGATGACACATGTAGTGTGTGTGTGTGTATATGTGTGTGTGTGAGACTACTGTGCACCAGCTCTCTTCTGGGAAAAAATGTTCTGTCAATCTAGCCAGCCAGACTTTCTAATTATAGGCTACAGACATAAGAAGGTGGAAATCTTATTAAAAATAAAGATTAAAATTCCCTCTGCATATTTAAATCTCTGTCTAACGTGACCAGCACTTATTTGCAAGCTCACAGAACATTACATTGCAAAGAAGCTCATAACAGTGTTTGTGAATCAGGAAACAAGGGCCACTGTTCACTGTTCAACATAATAACAGTTAATAGTTTTTGCACATGAAAGTTAAGACTCTTATTTAAACTGCCATATCATCCTCATAACACATCACAAAGATGAATCCAAGCGTTTCAACATGCACACAGGATGAGCAGTGAGCCAAAGATCTCTTGGTCTAAAAGATAAGTTCTGGATAAGGCGAATTCCACATTGTCCCAAAAGCCCATTAGCACCCAGTTAAAAATGTTATCCTGTTTTGGTGACTTTTTCTCTGTCCCTCTGGCTTTCTGTCTGGTTAGGTATTTTTTTGTACCTAAATAAGAGAAGAGCGGTTTGTGTGAGTCTGAGGTGTGTTGTGTGTGACTGACAGTGTGTTTGAGTCAATGAGAGGACAGGGGCTCAGAGATGCCGGGGCAGCACCGGGGCAGAGCTAACAGCTCAGAGACAAGACTGACGCAGGTGTTGGCATCCTTAGAAATACCACACTTCATTTTGCATTCCCTGACTCCAACCTGTCTTCTCACACATCACACACACACTCCAGGGCTGCGGCAGTGTCACGCACACACACACTCGGTCTGAGCCATATAAACTCAATCAGTCTTTGACACAGTGCTATAGAAAGGCTCCTGATAAGTGTAGTTTGAAGCTGAGTTTGCAGTGGAGTCTGTGTGACAGGCAACCCTTGAGACAGTTTGAGCTTTTTACAATGTCAGCTGGGGTGAAGACATATCCCTCTTCCATGGTTCCTCAGAGAAACAAGAGGGCCAGAGGAGCTGATCTATATGCTGATTTAACAGAAGTCTCTCATGCTCACCAAAACTGTGCTTATTTGATATTTTATTACAATTTAAATTAACTTTTCTATTTTTTAAATGTCATTTATGTCCATGATGCAAAGATGCATTCTAATATTTTGATTTAGTGCTCAAGGAACATTTCTTGTTGATAACAGTTGTATTCTTCTTCTTCTTCTTTTTTTTTTTTATGGATAGAAAATGTAAAAGAGCAGCATTTATTTATTTATTTTTTGTAACATTATAAATGTCTTTACTGTCCATTTTGATTAATGTACTGTGCCTGATGGCTAAATAAAAGTATTCATTTAAAGTAACTTTTTAAATTTGATTTCCATTGGTCTGACAAATTAAATAGACAAAATATACATTTAAGCCAATAAATTAATGATTATGGTTACTCACATTACTTCTACAAAGAAACATATTACATATTCATTATCTATCTTTAATATTTATCACGTTTGGAATTAATCACTCTTTAGTTATCAGTTAAAGACATTTTGACGCAAAGATTTTTATTTTGCTAAATGAAAAAAACCATGTTACTGAAAAAAAAAAAGGAAAGACTCATATCTGCAATTATACTTCCTTAGCTGGTTTCTTTTTGAAAATCATTTTCCAAATTACGCTTCATCCACACCATCTCTTTTAATAGCAGTTGAGAGTGTGTGAGATCTTTGCTCCTCCTCTGCGCTCTCCTGCTTTAATCTTTATTTGATGTGAATTCAGCAGCCGTCTCTAATACGAAGGTACCTGACAGAATTACAGGACTGTTGCAGAGAGTAGCTAGATTCACTTTCTTGTGGCTCACTAAACACTGTTTGTTGGGCAAATGTGGAGCTGTGAAGTTCAGTGGAGATTATCCAGTCTACAGTTTCGATGCAAGGCTTTGAACACAGGAAACACAAGCTAGCTTGCTCTACAATTAATTGAACTCATTCTACGGTGTGAGCAAACAGTTTTATCCAAAAGAGCAATGTTATAGGTTCTTTCACATATCACGAATATAAATCTTTTCTCTTCACTGAAAGCCTAGGAACATAGCACTAAATAAACAAATCAATATACATCCAAACACTGACGATTATATACAAACTTGTAAGCCAGTGAGATGTTTTGATGTTGGTATGCCAATAACTATATCTTTATGAATTTTTAAAATATCCTTTAGATCACACAGCTCATTCAATGTGATTTAGCCATTGATGTTCATCTATCATATGACATTGTACAATTTTTATGGGCTTCTTAATGTGATGCTAATTTTGTATTAGGTTTCCAGTTTGACAGCGATAGTATCTTAATTATCAGCTGAGCAGAGGGTTGAATAATGAGCGCAGAGGCTGGTGTCTATTGAGGGGACTCCGTTAGTTCTGGGTGACAGACTTTTGAGGAGCATTTACACCCATCCAAGACCCGTCTGACAGTTTTATGCTTTAACATCCATTTTTTTTATATCCTCTATCATCTGCCCAGCTTTAAAAGTGACTCGTAGGGGGGAAGAGCGGCTGAAAGAAGAAGAAACGGCAGAGAGAGAGACAGCGGTTGAGCCATTAATGACGTCACCCTTTGGTGTTTTCCAGGATCCACTCGAGACAAGGGATAATTATTACACATCTGAAAACAAGATCAATTTGAATCTTTATGTCCACAAAACACTAAATCTTCAGGATGAAGGTGGGCAGAAATGCATAGTCATTGTATCTCACTTTCATACTCATTATGTGATCATGCCAAATGATTATAATAATTCAGTCAACACATTCATTTTGGGAACAAGTCCTGCCAGGACTGCACTAATATTGCAGCACTAAAAATCTTGCATGGCAGTATGCTGTTCAGTGCTACATATTTACCTGTTATAAATGCACTTGTGAACCTTTTTGGTTCCTGCATACCCTTGTGCAGACCCTGTCCTACAGACTCTTTCCATTGCTGTCTACACCAATTACATTACAGAAATTGATGAAAGAAAAAAGGGTGGCCAAACTCTTAATTAATTTTGCTGCAAGTGCACTGCTGTCTATTTAGCTTGGATCCAGTTTGCCAGCAGTAAAAAACCATGGTGTACTAAATCATGAAAACGTATGTGTTTAGCCTGAATGCAGCTTGATGCACACTGACATTTAACATGCTGCTTCTTTGAAAGGTTATCATGTGTGTTTATTTGACAAGTCTTTGGACAGGTTGATCACAGCCACAGGCCTCAGCTCATCTCAGTTTGGAAAGGCCAAAAGAATTTGCATCCTCCAGATATACTCCCCATCTTGGCAGGCCATATTCGGAAAATGTGGGGAAACATTAAGAATGTTTTTTTTTTTCAGATGATTTACACTTTCCATTCAAAGCTATTGCCTTTATGAGCTTTATCTGAACTCTAATCATTTGGCAATTTATCACATTTGGGATCAGATATAATTGTGTCTGTGATATGAATAATGTTTTAGGTTATGGTCAGAATTATGTCTTCAGTTTCACTCAAAATTTATACATTTATAAATAGTAAAGGCCTCCAGATCATGCAAATGTCATGTCAGGGATTTTACACTCTCTTTTTCCTTTACAACACTTACACTGTGAATTATTAGTAAAATAAGCACTATTTCAATTTACTTTCAATAACTACAAGCCAGATTCCCAAATTCAAGTCCCCAGGCATCAACAAGCCCAGGAAGTGCCAGCAGATACAGAAAATGAGTTTTTTCTAGCAAGTCACCTGCCTAAGTTTTCGGATGCAGCCTTGATGTGTTAGAAACAGGAAAATTGGGCAAACGTAAGGATTGAAATTCCCAGTCTGCAGTGGTCAGTATCTATCAAAATATGTCCAAGGAAGGAACAGTGGTGAACCAGCGACAGTGTCATGGGGAGCCAAGGCTCATTGATGCACGTGGAGAGAGGAGACTGGCTCAATCCAATTTGTCAAAGAAAAATTCTGATGGAAAGGTGTCCGAATACACAGTGCATCTCATTTGATTTGATGAATCTCATTTTCTTTTACATCACATGGATGGCCAAGTGTGTGCGCGTGGCTTACCTTGGGAACGCATGGCACTAGGATGCACTATGGGAAGAAGGCAAGCCAGCGGAGGCAGTGATGCTTTGGGCAATGTTCTGCTGGGAAACCTTTGGTGCTTTTGTAAGTTGATGTGTATTCGGTCAATATATATACCAATGGACAATCTATGTATTTTGATGGAATGTGTTTAATATTTTAATACTAATTTATTGTTGGTTGGACTGAGATTATTTAATTGTGCACATCTGGGAATAATTGTCTATTTATACCTCTCCTTACCTTACAAGAAATTATACCTTGACAAAGACGTTGTGCCGAAACGTTGGTATATAAAGAATCACCTGCAAGTGAGCGTGCGGTCTTATGCTTCTTAATGCAACTTTGATGTCTTCTGACCGGCACCTCGTATGGTGTGCATATGCATGCTCCTTTACTAAGAAACCTTGGGTCCTGCTATCCATCTGGATGTTGCTTTGATATGTACCACCTACCTAAGCATTGTTGCAGACCATGTACACCCTTTGATAGAAACGGTACTTCCTGGTTGTTGTGGTCTCTTTCAGCAGGATAATGCGCCCTGCCACAAAGCAAAAATGGTTTAGGAATGGTTTGAGGAGCACAACAATGACTTTAAGTCTTGTTTTGGCCTCCAAATTCCCCAGATCCCAATCCAATCGAGCATCTGTAGGATGTGCTGAACAAACAGGTTCGATCTTTGGAAGTCTGGAGTCCATGCCTTGACCACTCAGGGCTGTTTTCATTGACAGTAAAAGAAATGGACACAGCGACCCCATTGGAACTCAACTGAGACAATTGAAGCCCATTTTAAGCATTTCTTTAGCACTTCCGTTTCTGACGCGCAGACTCAAACGAAGCTTGACGACGTCAGTAACCTGTCTGACAGATGTAAATCTTCTAAGTGGCTGTGCTTGAAAATTGCCATCGTTAATCTTGCAGAGACGGCGAGCTTGAGCGGGGAGTTCTTTTTCGTGAGTGAGCAGAAGTAAGTATTCTGATTAATTATTTTGTATAATATTTTAAAATGTAACGCCAGTACGCCATATTAAATTAATTGCCTGCGAGCTCCTCCTCCTATCTGTACGTTAATGCGACAGAGAGTCGAGAGGTTATGACGCAATCGTTAGCCTATTTTTTTACAAAAACTGTTTCTACGGGGCCATAATTTAACATAGAAGGTAATGGAGCCCTTTATACATTGTCGTGTATCTTTAGAAGTTAATAATGGACAAACAGAGTCTTTAAACGCCCCAGATGTAAAGTTATTCGCTGTCAAAGTGACGCCAAAATGAATGGGAGTCAATGGGAATGCTTTCCTACAGTTAAGTGAAGTTCTGCTACAAGATGGCAGCACGCAGCCGACTTCAACTTCCGGTCGACTTCCTTACTGCCTGGCTGTTTTGGAAGCAAAAGGGGGACCAACACAATATTAGGAGGGTGGTCATAATGTAATGCCTGATGTCTTAATATATGAAACTGGTCTAATTTCTAACACGTTTCATTTATCTTTTTACTTCATATGACATTTTATAACAAATACATCACGATATATTACAATACATTTAATATATGAACATATGGGTTGTTTGCAGCAACTGTAAGCAGTTAATGTAACTGATGTGGTGGTGATGGTTCATACTCAGTGGGAGAGATATCAGTAATCAATGGCCATTATATGGCAAATACAGGGAATGTCCTATGATTATGATATTCTTGGTGTTGGAGGGCAGAAAGAGGACAGGGATTGGCTCACAAACTTGTCTGGTATGGTAATAGGCTGTGATCATGCTATTGATGACAGCACAATGGCTGCCTGTGACCATGAATTAAATCAGATCTGTGATGATATTTCAGTTCTCACATGGACTGCTTTGTGGACAAAAGATAATACTGAGGCAAAGTAAGGCGAAAGGAAAAGAAAGAGATCAGAGATAGGCAGAGAAAGAAAGGGAGAAAAAGAAGAACAAGAACTGGATGACGTAAAGGAACAAGAAGGTGAAGGGAGAAAGAATGATATAGACAAATCTGTTAGGACTTGTTGGCATTGGGAAGGCCGATCGAATGGTCAGGACTATTGTCTCTGTACTACATGTCCAAGCATAGCATGGCACAGTCACCTGTGTTATTCGGAGTTTGCATGAGCTCTTTGTCAGGGTGCGTAACTCTTTAAAATGGTCTTAGGGGTGAAGCCCTATCTTGAGCAGAGAAGAGCACAGGCCTGCTTCTATCTCTCAATCTGTGCCTCTCAATCCCAATCACAGGCACATTGTTCTCACCATGTTGTGGAAAAGGCTTTTGACAGGGCACGGTGATGAATCACCCACGCCAGTCTTTCAGCGAAGGAAACCGACTGAACAAGTGCACGAGAGAGAAAAAGACGGAGCAAGAGAGAGATAGAGCGATGGGGCCTCACAATGTAAGGGCAGCAAAGAGGAAGGAGAAAAAAACATCAACCGCACAGCATTCAATTCATTTCTGTACCTCTTTCATGTCAGGCTCTTTTCATTGGTGCAACAGTGTTTTAAAGTTATTCACTCCTTTTTTCTCAGGATCAGGTTGAGCAAACAGCAAGAGGCAGAGGCTGAAAGAGGAAGTGCTTTTACCTGAGAGGAGGTGCTGATGGCCATGAGCTCCCTGTTATGTTGGAGACACTTAGAAAAACAAACGTTAAAGAAACCCAATTCCTTAACTAATGAGCTAGCATTCTCTGTCAGAGTTTAGACTGACACAAACATAAAGCACCACATCAGTTTCTCTTTTTATTTAGGAAAAACATGATTTTTGGAGGCCAGTGAGGTATATTTGAGAAAATAGATGTTGAAGTGTATCTTAGATCATGTGATCATCTCAAATCAATATTATATATATATAAAATGCATCCCCTCAGTAAAACCACCATCCCCCCTTACCATTCCCTTTAGATTAATAATGTGTATTATGTAAAACTTATCAAAAAGTTTAAATATTAAAATTCTTTACTTATGATCTTTCACAAACTAAATGTTATATAAACTATAAAACGACTGGCCAATCAGAACTCGGTACTGGTCTTTCGACTTTAAATCTTTGAGATAATCATGAATTGAACTGAGAGTTGGTCTGGGCTGGACTGCACTGATGTATAGGAAGTAGGGTTAACCATAACTTGCTGCTCAGTTATGGAGCAGTAGAATGAGGGAGGAGCCAGGCTCAAAGCACATGCTTCCAGCACACCTCCTCAGACCCCAGACTAAACAACATGTGGTGATAGACAAGTCTTAAAATGTGCTAGGCCTTCCCATTCTCGGCCTGCTGCCAAAAATTATCCTGCTTATTAGCAGACTAATTTCATTGTACGCTGGACTTTTAAAGAAGCACAATATGTTAAAACCATTCGCTACATCTCTACAAAGATAAATTGTCTTTAATAAGACACAGAGTGAAGCATAGTGAACGTCTCCTTGCCAAGTGCTCCAGGTCATACCTTTTTTAACCATCTGAGTAATTATGCACTTTATTCTTGGGCCATAAAACGTAAAACTTTTGCGCAGGGTGAGTTGGGCTGTATTGATAAATGGGCTTTGGAGTGAACAGAATGCTTAGCTGGGCTAGTTAAAGCATGCACACTGCATATTAACAGGAAATGGGTCCAGGGCCCTGACTGCCACAGCTGTGGCCAAGGGTTCGCCTCGCGCTTTGTGATCAGATACATATACATATTTCATATCTATTCAGGACTAATCTCCCAACCCTCGAGATGGATTCTGTTTGGAAAGCTAGTGCAAACATTGCAAAACAAAAAAGAATGCTGATAATGGTCACGACTTCCGAAACTTTGCGAAACCAATGAGCTTTCTTGGGTTTTTTTAATGGCTTGTTTGAATCGACCTGTTAGGTGCTTTTTGTGTGAGAAAGATATTGTGCGCATAAAGGCCAACAAGGACGATGACAGCCGTAGGTTAAAAAGTGAGACGCACCCTTGGCTGAGTGGGTTAGAGGGACTGACACCTGGGCAAACACTGCCGAAAGACTCATCTGTCATCAACTCCGAGAGCAAGTTAGAAACTCGGCCGCTTTTGTCGAGCCACAACAAAAGGGAACATATGAATTAACACTTTGCATTCAGCGGTCTCTGAGGTTGAGGTCTTTTAAAACCAATATTATGGGTCAATACACTTCATATATTGCTTGAGTCTGCATCCTTGTCTTGACTATGTGTTCATATGTCTTCACATGACTTCATTAGCCTTTTTGCTGTTGTTGTGTTCTCTGATCTCCTCGCTCCCACACGACTCTTCATTCAACATTTTCGAGACATACACAGCTATTATCTGCTAGCCTTCATGTCATGCCTCCATTTCAAACCCCAACCGTTCTGAATCTGAGATTGAGTAAGGCACAGTAGGAGACAACTTAAAAGTCTGGAAACGATGACATGTTTGTATTCTTTGTGCCTAGTCTTTTGTGACGCATACTTGGGGTCTGAGGAATACTCTTGTGTGGCTGAGAATCCTAAGCCATTGAGGCCTAGATTCCACGGTGAGTGTCACAATTACACAAATCGGGGTATAAGCACCACACTAACACCCCTTAGCCTTATTCAGTCTGAATAATACTTACACTGAGTCCACTGATAAAAATGTCATTATATGGAGCCTTATTCAATTATATATTATTCTCAAAATTGGGATGTTATTCAATTCTAGGGACATCTGCCGAACACGCACAAGGCTACAAAAATGTAAAAAAAAAAAAAAAAAAAGTACAATAGTAATAATGCATATATCACACATGCATCTGCAAAAAATTTGCTTTTGTGTCAAGAGTGATCACACCCTTCTTAAATGATCAAAAGAGCTTCTGCATGTGATATGAGCACCAATATGTTAGCTGCTGACTGTGACATTGAGTTGAACATAAATCAGTTAAGCACATCAGAGAATGAGCTTCAGAGACATTTCCATGGCAACACATGCATTGAAATCGCAGAGACTGATTGTTTTCTGTCAAAGGCCAGCTACACGGACAGAAAACCTTGAGAGACCACGTAGACTAGCACTGTGTGAAGGCTTTCACTTTTCAGCAGCACAGCACTGGGACTGCTGTGCATGTAGAAAAGAAACCCTAAGCTGTTTAAGTCAGCCAGTAATCCAGCTATTAGTGCAATGTGACATGACCACTGGGACAATGAGGGCATGCTCATTCATTCATTGTCCCGTCAGCCTGATATCATCTCCGTGTTATCTAAATCTGCTACCAGCTGAGCAGTGGGATTCATACCGTCGTTATTAATATGTTTGGACTAATCAGTGTCTTTATTACACCCTAAAGCTGCAGTAACAGGATTTTACTTATTTGTGAAATCCCCACAAATCCTCAGAATGGCTGCCATAGATTCAGGGGTTTCTTTGAATGCTCCTCCAGTCTTAACATCTATATTCACCAATTATTTAGTTTCTTCAACCTGAGTCACTAGATAACACCTGTAGAAAGAGGCGAGTGATTGCCGCTTGTTATTTTTTTTAACAACAACAGGTTTATAGTTGCAAATACTTGTTTATCATCTCACAAATATCGAGCATGATATTTTGGTGAACCATGTAATACTGACTCAAGTATCTGACAGCAACAGGATTTTGCATTTAACAAACTAAATTGTGCTAAAATAGGCATAATAAAACATGACGTGACATGCCAATCACTTAAGTACGTAACAGTACTAAAATGCTACTTAATGATGGTGAACTATGTAAACATTTACAGTATATGCTTTGTTAAAATATATTACAAACAGAGTTATCATATGCTGTTTAATCTGTTGTACTATTAATAAGAAGAACATCTTTACAATTGATTCGATAACTTTTCATTCAAACTATCCATCTTTCAAAGGCAATTTTGTTAAAGACAACACTGAAATTGTAAAACAGTAATTGAAAGAGAAATATAGAGTATGGCTGATATGCTGTGTGAGACTAACTCACTGATATATATAAGCTTTTAAATAAGTGGAAATGCAGAGTAATGAAATAGTGAATAGCAGCAGCAGGCTAGAGCTTCACACTGAATCAAAACAAAGTGTCCACTTATCGAAAATCTTTATTAAAAAAACTAAACATTTAACATATAGGGAAATAATTCGTATACCTTTAAATGACAAAACAAAAATGATTATCGGTGCATAAAATGATTTCACTGTTGAGTCATTTTTGTGCAGCTTTGATATGCAGTACAAGCACAAACAGGAGCAAGCTTTTAAAAAGTTAGCATGAGGATTAACACCCCTCCTATGGTAAATCTCTGTACTGCATGGTGATAAATCACTCCACTTAATTTCATTACATTTTCCATTAATCCACAGCATTTTTGGCAGTCAAAATATTTTGTCTTAATGGTTTCCATACAGATTAAAAGCTTTGCTGTTGCCCTTGTGAAAGTTTGAAATGTAAGTGATTTAAGGAATTTCAGGAATCATCCGATAATGATGTGCATTTTATTCTAAATGTATAATTATTAGTGTTGATCACCATCTACCAGCCTGATTTGTTATGAAATTAATTTCTTCATGTTTCTGAAGTCATCTGAAATCATTAAAGTTTACGAAATGTGGGTTACAAGATATTGACCCCAATAGCCAAATTAGCATCAGTTTAAGTAAGAGCAGCGTTCTTACCCATTCTAAGCAGAAGTCATATGATCAGAAATGATGATCATTGTAACTCTGATTGGGTTTGGGATTTCTGTCACAATCCCTGCATCGCAATGTTCATACTATCTATCCTAAATAGTAAGTGAGATTAAAATAAGTGTGTCCCAAAGCATAGTATGTTAAAAAGAGTATATCAGAAGTCCCCGGATGGTCTACTATTTGAGGTTGATTTTAGAAGTGTGGATCCATGATCACGCTAATGGCTAATATTACCCACAACCCACTGTGCTTTGACAAACGATTTGGTTTAGAATTACAAACACAAATAAAAAGCATTAAAAAACTAAAAACATGGTGGATGTGCACGACCAATGGTTATGGAAACTTTTATAAACATCCGTTTAGTTGTTAACTTTTAAATGCATCATTATGCAGAAAATATGAGCCGAGTTCTCAGCATGAAGACTCGCAGCTCACAGGCCAACGTGTTACTTATTTTCCTTCCAATATGGTAGGAAGTTAATTTAATGAAATTATGAGCTGTGACAAGATAATTGACAGGCCAGTTTACAGTGACAGGGTGTTACAGAGCGTCCGTTATAGACACAATTGTATGACGTGATAGCTTGCCTACTACTGTTCTACTACACACTCAAAAAATTATATACTTTTTCTTTACCAAAAAGTTACATATTTTAAGGGCATAGTATAAGTAGGCATATTGTAACACATCAAATATCAGAAATCTCCTGCAGTTCCACCCATAAAGGGATAGTTCACACAAAAATGAAAATTACACCATGATTTATTTAACCGCAAGCCATCCTAGGTGTATATGACATTCTTCTTTCAGACAAATACAACTGGAGTTATATTAAATAACGTCCAGGCTAATCCATGCTTTATAATGGGAGTGGATGGTAGCTCAAAATTTTAAGTCAAAAAAATTCACCCATCTACTATAACAAAAGTCCATATGGCTCCGTAGAGTTAATAAAGGCCTTCTGAAATCATGCAATGCATTTGTGTAAGAAAAAACATCCATATTTACAACTTTATAAACTTTAATCTCTATCTTCTGTTAACTGTCGAAGGCGTGTTCATGAGAGAGTGGTGTCCAACAGAAGATTATTTTTTCAAGGTGTGTAATAAGGTCATTTTCATTTTTGGGAGAAATATCCCTTTAAGCCCTAGGGGAAAACATATCAATATAACTACATTTCACTTGCCATAGGGGCATGTTGTCACAAAGGTCAAAGTCTGTTCAATAGGCA